>NW_027491404.1:0-750000 GCF_021521415.1 Bidens hawaiensis | reverse complement strand
TCTTGGCCTTTTCCTGATCACCAATTATCTTCACAACTCCCCACGGAGTAGGTAATTTGATGCATTGGTGGTAAGTTGTGGCCACCGCCTTCATTCCATGCTGCTAGGACCTGCCTAAAATAACATTGCAACAAGAAAGGTTATCAATAACACAAAATTTTTTATATGAATTTAACCCTTCAATATAGATTGGGAGGTTGATGTCCCCCAATGTCTTCTTGGTTTCTCCACTGAAACCGACTAGCACTGATGTTCTAGGAATGATCTCCGAATCTGGTATATTCATCTTCTTGAAGACATCATGCTTGATAATGTTGACCGAGCTCCCACCGTCAACTAGGATCCTGCGTACATAATGGTTAGCGATAAATAAAGTAATAATCAAACCGTCATGGTGAGGATCCTGGATGTTTAGTTTATCTTCCTCATCGAAGAAGATCCTTTTATCTGTTGTCAAAGTGGTAGATACTATTGGTCGTTCTCCGTTATCCAACTTGATCTCTTTAGCGAGCCTCTTTGCTGCCGAGAAGGAAGTTCCACATATGTCTGATCCTCCAGAGATGAAATTGACCATTCGCACATCCATTTCATCCTGGTTAGGATCCTGGATACTTGAATCGAATAAGACTCTCTGATCAGTTATTCGAGTAGTGTGGATGAGCGGCCTTCTTTCATCGTCCAACTTGAAGTCTTCCACAGATTCTACTTCTGCAGAACAATAGGTTTGAAATATGTCATAATATCTGGCGACGAAGTTGATTACATGAGCATCTTGTGGTGGTGGTGCCGCTTTCTGTGGAAGGTCTTCAGGATCCTGGATCTTGGATTTCTTCCTTCCCAAGAGTTCTTTAAAGTGACCCTTGCTCAAGAGGTATCCAAATTCCCTTCTTAAGCCGATGCACTCGTCTGTCATGTGGCCAAAATCTTCGTGAAAAGCACAACACTTAGACTTGTCCTTGAACGCGGTTGTCTTCTCGTTTTTACGGGCCACCTTATTTTTCCCCTAGGTCCTTCATGGCACAGATCAAGCCATGAGTTTCCATAGAGAAACAATAGTCAGAGATTCAAGGATAGTCTTCATCGTCATCTCCTTCTTCAACTGCTCGTACGTTTTGATTGTTAAACTTGGTGTACGGCTTCGAATTGTTGTTCCTGTATGAGGATCCTTTATTCTTATCGGGGGATTCTTGTTTTGTTTACCCCCCAAGACGATCCTGGATCTTTTTATCATCTTCTAGTCGGATGAATCTTAACGCCCTGTTCCTGACTTCATCTAAGGTCCTGCAAGGAGTCATCACAAGATCATCATAAAATGGGGAGCCCCTTTGAAGTCCCATCTTGAATGCTTCAACAGCCGTAGCCATATCAAGATTAGGTATTTCTAGGGCTTCCCTGCCAAACCTTGTAACAAAATCCCTTAAGGATTCATCATAAGGTTGGACAACTCTATATAAATCACTAGTTAACTTCTCAAATTTCCTACTACAAGAAAACTGGCTGTTGAACAAGTTAACTAAATGTGAAAAAGATGTAACATAATAAGGAGGAAGACTTAGCAGCCATTTAAGTGCATATCCTGTTAGTGTGGATCCGAAACCCTTGCATAGACAAGCTTCCTTGAGTCTTTCAGGAACTGGATTGATCTCCATCCTTTCCCTATACTAAGCCACGTGCTCTTCCGGATCAGTGGTCCCATCATACACCTTCATGTTGGGTGTTTGAAAGCGTTTTGGGATCTCCGCATCGCATATCGGTGGAGCAAATCTGGACAACTTATGGCTCCCTTCTGGTATTTCAGGAATCGGACGGACCACTCCTGGCACGCTGGATATCATATCCTTAAGCTTCTGAATTTCCCTAGCCATAGCCTGATTGATACCTGTATCCTGCATAGAGCCAAGGTTAGTGTCTGAGGATATGTGATTATAGGCGTTACCTCTTGGTTGGTTGAACGTTGGCATCCCAGAAGTGTAGTTAAGATAAGAGGCATCTGCTACAGTAGCAGGTCTACTAGAGGCAACGGTCTGCATGGGGATGATGTCCCCTTCATGGACCTCTGAAGGCCTTTGATGGTGAATTCCTGAGGATCCTTGATTCTGCCAGAAGGATCCTTGAGGTTGGGAGCTGAAGGATCCTTGAGAATACAACCCAGAGGATCCTGGTTGAAGGATGGATGATCCTTGTTGAAGGAACGAGGATCCTTGAGTTCGTTGACCCACGGACCCCTGTTGAAGGATAAATGATCCTGGCTGAAAGAACGAGGATCCTTGAGTTTGTTTTGTTTTGGACAAAAATCTGTTAAGGATCAAGTATCCAAATCTGTTATGTGAGGAAAGGTGCTAATTCGATAACAACAAGTGTATGAGAGTAATATTGGTGAACACAAAGGTTTGATCATGAGGGGAAAAGCCCTTAACCAAGATTGTCTTACTTCGGTCAAGGATTAATGAGATAATCTTTGGTCGAAGTACGTTAGTCAATGATCAACAAGGTAACCTTTGGTCGATGAGTATGTGGTTATCGTGGTCTCCGGCACAAAAAACTCTCGGACGGTGAAAACTATCACCGTCGATTATATTGATAAATAGAAGGTGGTTACAAGTGTTTATGGAGTATATGATCGAGATTACAAACAAAGCTAGTGTGTAGAGAGAATGTTAGCTTCTGCTCTAGTGTGTGTACGTACATGTGTTTTCTAACTGATCACAATCTCCATTATATATAAAAGATAATAACTCAAGGAAGTTATGATTAATAAAGACTATTAACTAATAATCCCTAAAAATCCGCCATGTCTTCAATATAATCGTAACAGCCACTTTGACCACGTGCTCCATCACTCAGGCTGCGAAATAGGTGGTAGACCAGGTCTTCTAGCCGTTAGACTTATTAAATATCAGCCTTCATATAAGATACAACCATTAATAGCAGCAAATACCGAGGATCCATGATCCTGACATAGCTCTGGAACTCTTCAGAAGGATAATTAATCCAGACACGTCAATATCTTCTTGACTGCAATTTAGTGGATAGACTGAGTCTTCTAACCGTTATACCTGCTAAATATAAGACCACACTTGAGAACAACCGTTAGTAACTAATAAGTACTGTGGATCCTTGATCCTGACCGGATCTGGAACACACGCTAAGGATAACTGATCCAAAACATATGCCAGGATAACATATCCACATTGTCAAATTTCTGTGCACTAACAATTGTAATGTTTCTTTGTTAATTATAATTTTTTTACGTCAGATATCTGTTTCACTATCCGAAGTTCAGATATCCGACGAACATCCGATATCCGAAATTTCGGATACGGATTCGGATAATGAAATTCACTATCTGAAATGTTTGGATATCCGAAACTTCGGAGATCCAACTTTGAACACCCATATATGGGCTGTAGCACAAAATGTACTTTTAAGTAATTGCTTCATAGATCCTATATCTATCTATATGAAAAAGAAATCATGTAACGAAGTGGATTCTTATTTGTACAATTGGTACTTCGAACTTGGAACGAGCATGAAGAAATTAACGATACTTCTTTATCTTTTGAGTTGTTCTGCCGGATCGGTCACTCAAGATCTTTGGTCTCTACTCGGACCCGATGAAAAAAATGGGATCACTCCTTATGGACTCGTTGAGAATGATTCTGGTCTAGTTCGTGGCCTATTAGAAGTGGAAGGCGCTCTGGTGGGATCCTCACGGACATGCAGTCAGTTTGATAAGGAGAGTGACATTGCTTCTTCAACCCGAACCAAAGAATCCCTTAGATATGATGCAAAAAGGATCTTGAGGACTGAGTTTACTTTGTTTGGGCCGGTTGTTTCATAAATAATTTAGACTTGAGTCATCTAGAAATTCACATTCGAGCCCACGAGGCCATTTGATTATCAGTCCACTTATGCTTTTGGGCCTAGTGAATTTTCACGTTACATAGTTATGCTCCGTAGTTTTAGAGGTGTACAAATTGGGTTTTTTTAATATCCGGTTATGAGTATGGGACCGGGTTTTGGTATGATCAGGTATTGGTAATAGGGTCCGAGTATATTGTCTTTAGAAACCATACCCTATGCATCAGCTTCGGGCCGGATATTTGAATACCATGTTTCCGGGTATAGATTGGGTTTTTAGGGGCTACACTCTTTTGGGGTAATTTCGTGTAAGATCGGGTATTTAAAAAACCCGGTTTCGGGTATTGGAAAAAACCCGGTTCTGGGTATGGAACCGGTTCGGGGTTTGAGGTATTACCGGGTACACATCGGGTCCAGTTCCGGGTACGGGTTTTGGTATTGAAATTCGTAGCATTGCATGCTCTATCCATACTCTACGGGTAGGGCCGGTTCTGGGTTCGGATAGTAAAAACCCGGTTCTGGGTTCGAGTCTTCTGTCCACCTTAACTCCGTACCTTGTATAGAGAGAATCTTTATTCGTAACGGTACGTTGCTCGCAATCATTTATATTGATCAAACAATGGGAGCAGTAATTATTTTTTTTTATGTGATTGTCTTGCATTGTTGAGTTTATATTGATTTTTTATTACTACAACAACCCAATAACCTATAAATTCCAAACAACAGTATTCACTATATTATTTTTCAAATTCGTGCCGTTGAATATACTCCGTATTACTTTATTTACCTATAATTTACCCATTAGTGCTTCTTCGGGGGTCAATGATCTTAATTACACTCGATATTTCTTCATTTTACCTCGTCACTATCACATATGTTACAATTTCTTTTGCTTACGGGGCACTCGTTCCATAGTAAACTCATAGTTAAAGTTACAATTTTAAACTATCAAAAAATTTATGGATTAGTGAATATGAAGATGTGTTATTGTAAAATTTTACCCTTATCATATATTTTTCAAAGACGTTTTATAAGAAAGTAAGAATATGACTTATAGTGTAATCATAATATTTACGTAACTAAAAAAATAAGGGAATTATTATTTTGTCATTTTAGTTTCGGTACAATAACACACATAACCGAATTCGCAACGACTTACCGCTTCAACGTTTGAGACCGACAACGCTTAAGTTTTACCATTACGTCAGGTAAAACACTAGTTATATTAGAGACAGAACACAGCATTCAATATTTAACAAGTGACACGCAAGCCAACTTTGTCCCCGTTGATTTTATTAATAACATTTAGAAACTAAATTATAATATAAAGATACGACAACGTTAAGAAATAAAATTAATCTGGCCAAATTGTCGTGGTTTTTAAGCTAGTTAGAATAATTCGGATTGAAATATAGAAATTTAAATTTATAAAAGATTTACCTAACTATTGGATTAAACAGAGCATCCAAGTGAACACTTATTTCAATACTGATTCATATTCTAATATCAATTTAAAAATAAAACTAACAAAAAGATTTAGTCTAAATATAAAAACTATTAACTAAATTAAGCCTGTTTTCGATCCATTCATCTCCGTTAAAATTTATCACTTAAAATAAGCTATTCCTGATTTTCATGCCATGCAGTCATGTAAAACGATAAAATGTAGAACAAAAAAAAGCATAATATTCAAATAAACAAACAAGCCCCTAACTTGCAAAACAAACTTAATTCCAGCCTTTTTTTAAAAAAGATACTCAAAAGAAACTTCCAAGTTATTGACCTAAACTTAAGAGCCTTCAAAATCATACTATCGTTAGATATATGTAACTTGATGTTAGCCTTTTCATCTATTTCCAAAACTAGAACGGCGTAAGCACCCACCCTTCCAATAGACTTCTATTCCACATTTCTTCTGCCAGACGAACCTGTGATAATAACAAACACGAGTTTATAACTTGTAACCTCACAAGAAATCAATTGTCTATATAGTTATGCCCTAAAACGTACCACGGTTTCCAAGCGGTATGCAAAACGTAAACAGTTTGACAAAGTAATCCCCAAAGGGCCTTTCAGATACCGGTATAAATTTCCCAACAACCGCAAGGGGCCAACTAGTGACGAATTGGAAAAACAACAAATAAGATAAATCATTAACATACAAATGTTAATGGTTAATACAAAAAAAAACTGTTTTCTTATTTTTCATGAAAAGCTCTATCAACATGATTTTAGTAACTTATAAATACATACACAAATAAATAAATTTACTAAACTAAACTAAACTTTGTGTATTAACGTCCTTAACCTTGTCAACAATATATGTATTCATGAATTTCTTTTTTATATAAATGGCTTGCTAACTCTTAAAATTGGTCAAAACTTAGAGCATTCAAACATTTTTGCAAAACAAAAGAGGAAAAAATCATAACATCTTAATTTTTAAAATTAAGGGTTAGTACATGCATTTTCGACAAAGGTTAAGGACTTTAATATACAAAAACTAGTTCACTTATTTGTATAGTATAGACAAGTTGAGTTTGATATACCAAAACTATTTTGAAGGTCTTTTTCATGAAAATAAGTATACCCATTTTATTATGGTGTCAACAAGAATGATTTCAAAATATAACTTACCTGAAAAACCCGATTGCAAGAGAAACCAGCCACAATTGCCAACTCAGCCTTACAGTTGAAGTAAACTTTCCAAGAAACATGACGATTATGACCTGAAGAACCACAGTAAAGCTCACGATCCCCACAAACAGACGATTTTTAGTAACTCCTTTGAAAACATTCAATTCATCAGGCTTCCGTGCATTGAACTCATTGAATATCTGTAGTTACAATAATTAGTAATTTGTTATAGTCAATTCCAAACATAAAACCTAGCATAAGTTGAAATAATTACCTGAGAAAAGACGAATGCGTTGAATATAAGAGTATTTTTCTCTTTGGTAGCATGTTCAATAAGGTCATGTTGTGAAGGTAAAATTTCTCTGCCCCGGAAATTAAGTACAAGTAAAACCGTCACTTGATAAAGAGCTTGTACTATCAAATTCCTCCACATGATATTTGTAATAAGAGGCTCCCTGAAAAAAAAATAATAATAAAATTAGTACATGAAAGTATGAAACAGAAATGACAACTAGCTGATGAAACAATAAATATTAATATACTATTGCTAAAAATAACCTGCGGCCAACAGGGTGGCGGTCCATGAGGTGATCAGTTGGCGGTTCAGTAGCCAGTGCAAGTGCACCCAGAGTGTCCATGATCAGGTTCACCCAGAGGAGCTAAACAAAAATCAAAATATATATAAAATTTTGTCTCCACACTTTGGCATAAAATAATTAAACAATATGTACAAATATACCTGCACTGCATTTAAGGGGACATCACCAGAAGAAATTGCAGCTACGACATTAATTATAAGTGCAGCCACATTCACAGTAAGCTGAAACTGGATAAATTTCTGTATATTTGCATATACAGATCTTCCCCACCTAACAACCTATTATGTGACAAAACAGAAACATTATTAATCTTTGAGGTACAGTCTGGTTTTATGCTTTTGAAACTTATTTTGATCCAGCTAGAAGTAAAATTTATAACTAATCACCTTTACAACTGAAGCAAAATTATCATCTAGTATGATGATGTCACTACTCTCTTTTGCTACTTCAGTGCCTTGAATCCCCATAGCAAGACCAATATCAGCCTACAAGACAACAATTGTTAATAACATATCAAAAGTGATGCTGATTTAAATAGTATAGAATTTGAATTACCTCATGTAACGCAGGAGCATCATTTGTACCATCTCCAGTTACAGCAACAACATGTCCTTTCTTCCTCAGGGCTTGCACAAGCAACAATTTATCATTAGGAGATGACCGCCCCATCACCTGTGGACCATACACGCGTACAACTTAATGTAAAAGTAGATGCAAAACAAATTTAAAAATCTTATTGAATAACTACACACAGATATCTTATCAGCTACTTCTAGTCGTTGAGCCTCAGACATAGCACGGAATGATTTCCCTTCAATTAAGTTTGGCTCAGTAGCATCTGCATCTGACCCAAGGATTCCACATTCTAATGCAATTGCTTTTGCTGTTTGCAGATTGTCCCCAGTCACCATTCTCACCTGCATATATTGATGTAAGTTAACAATTATATGCACATTTATAATAGGTACAATAATATAACAGCAATTACCTTCACACCAGCCTTTACACAGAGTTGGACAGCATCTTTCACACCTGGCCGACAAGGATCCTACAATGCAAACCACTTATATAAAAACTTGATGTTGTAACTTCACCCCATAAATTAATAAATTGATCAAAAGATTACACACCTTCAAACCAACTATTGCAAGCAAAACAAGATCACCCTCAGGCAGTTCCCAAATTGACAGTTCTTCATCTGTTGGTACAGTTTCTCCTTTCAGTGGTCGGTAGGCGATAGCAACACACCTCAAACTTCTAGCAGCCATATCTTCAATCGCCTTTTTAAAATATTCTGTCTGCAAGTTTAAGAATAATTAACTTTGAATCATTGAAGTTTATCCTTGGCATTCAGAAATCCTAACTCGAAAAAAAAAACATTCAATTCATAAACTTGCAAATGACTAAACACCTTTCCATCATCAAGGGGAATAAACTGCTCGTTACTATCCATGTATGTTGTGCAAGCAGCCAAGACAATTTCAGCTGCACCTTTCCAGTGTACATGAACTTGAGAATCCGACTGTAAAAAAATTAAAGAAATAAATTTATAGTTCAAGTGAAGCAAAACACCTGCAAAAGATTATTAGCTTTATTTGAAGTAGATATGAATACTAGAAAGACTGTACAATTACCCGTTTCACCGCAACACCGCCTCGTTTTTTCTCGGAGTTAAATGGAAATGCATGAATAACTGAAGAATCTGATCTGACAACTTCAAAATTCATTCCAAGCTGCAATTATTACAAAACAATAAATCAAATACAAAAATTAATACAAAAACACTATAAATAATGTGTGAATGAGCAACTTGCATCAACACCCCATTGAAGAATGGCCTTCTCGGTTGGTGATCCAGAAACCTCAACATCTTTACCACCCTATTATGTACAATAAAAAAATAAATAAACAACCGGCAGAGTGAAATTGCCATTTTCAAAATAAGATGATAATCACTACTACACCTGCAGAAATACTAATCATGACATACTCTAAAAAGTATTAATAACCCTTAATTACCTCAGGAAGATATACACTGCCAGTTGTATTCTGAGCTACACTTTCAATGAGAAGAGATGTAACCCTTGCTGGTAACTCTGACGTGTTGTTTGGTGGATCGGTCTTTTTCCCACATATGTAAGCCTCAACCACAGTCATCTAGAAAAGCAAAAAACATGTAATGCATTGATTTAAAATTTTATCTTTCAAAATATTGAAAAAAAAACACAATCAGAAATAAACAATTAGGTTATCTCACCGAATTCAATGTCAAAGTTCCAGTTTTGTCACTGCAAATTGTAGTTGCAGAACCCATTGTTTCACAAGCAGATAGTCTCCTAACCAGCAAATTAAGCAAATTAAAGTAAAAACAAGTCGGAACCCGAGAGTTTTTGAAAAATAGTTATCAAACACACCAATGCTTTGTCAGCCATCATTTTCCTCATTGAGTACGCAAGCCTGTATGTATGCACAACATGATTAACAGGTTAACCACTGTGTCAAAAGAAAATGAGTAAATCTTACATAAAAGGAAAGAGAACCACATATTAGTACACAATAACAGACAACTTACGTTAAAGTGACAGCCAATGGAAGCCCTTCTGGCACCGCAACAACAACAATCGTCACCTGTCGTACAATTGCAACTTTTAAGTTCTAAACTTTACGAAAACTATTTTACATTTTAGCACCAAGGTCACAATCAAAGTACAAACCAGCAGTTTGTTCGGTTCTCAAAAATCACCAAAGACAATCATTAAGTATGCATTCAAAAAATACATACCGCAACAGTGAAAATCTTGATTGCACCATCAATAGCATCCCCAAGACTAGTTTTGCCACCAATAAACTCTACTTTTCCCTCTTCATCCTTCGTGTGTCCAGTAAAAAACCTAACAGAAAATAATCATCTTAGAGCTAGAAAGAGCAGTAAAAAGTATTGTTATAACTTATAAAGCCTTAATATCAAAATACCTAGCAAGAAGGATGACAAGAACTGACACAGCAACCACAAGCCCAACTACACCAATAAACGTTGCGACCCCATTTAAACGCACCTGGTAAAAGTCAATTTCCAATACTTCAAAACTTTGAATGCTTTGTAGTCATGAAAAAATATTTATTTATTGCCAATTACAATAAAAAGAAGTTTGAACCGAAAGCTAACCTGTAACGGTGTTTCCTCACCGTTATCTTCTGATATGCTAGCCATAAGCAATCCCCATTCTGTATTTATTCCAACTAGTCGCCTAACAATGAGCAAGTAAACATAACTTTATGTCCATATAGAAAAAGATTCAAAAAGTCATCATGAAATGAGAAAACGAAAAAGTTATCAAATTTCTAAAATCTCAAAATTGAAAAGATTCCATATATATTTTAAAGAACGTGGATGTGATAAATCATCTTTCATACCAGCATTGTACCATAACCATCAGCCACCTTGCATCCAGACATTAAAAATGGTGATTTGTGATCTTTGGTAACCTGTTCAACCACATAAAACGTTATGTTACTCACAATAAAAGGAGATCATAAAAATGTAACACATGAAAAAATACATGGAACTTACAATTTTACTCTCCCCGGTCATACTTGACTCGTCAATAGCAAGGGAGTGACCAGAAATTAAAACCCCGTCAGCTGGAACCTGAATAATAATTGAAAGGTAAACAAATGCAAGAATGGAAATCATGAAAACCATGTTACCAATTCTCTGACCTGGTCTCCAATTGTTAGGGGTATGACATCCCCCACAACGATATCAAATATTGAAATTTCCACCCTTCTTCCACCTCAACAACCTACAAATATCAGTCTTAATTTGTCAACAAAACCGAATAACTGATACAAAAAAAATTGTACAAAATACAAATACATTAATGAAAACCCACCTCCAATTGTATGTTCTGCTTCTCCTCATTTAAGTTTTGAAATTGAAGTGATTGTTTATAGTCACTTATGGCTAGAAAACAGAAAGAAAATGTTTAGACATCAAGTTTCTGCCAGTAACATGATGACTGAAATAACCAGTTATTCAATAATGTACCTGTAACAAGTATGACAATTATAACAGCCAAAGCTATGCTTCCTCCATCATACCACCCTTCTTTAATTCCCTGAAATTATAGCAGATGTTAAAAAAAACAGAATTTATTATACTATGATCAAGGGTAAATGCAGTGACAAGTTCTGATTCACTAACCTCTGTTTTAATGCCTAGTGCAAGAGAAGCTGCAGCAGCTACCATCAAAATGATCAAAGTTGTATCTCGACAAGCATCCAGCATAAACCTCTATAAACATATTCCATCCCATTATTGCAATTTCCGATTAAATAAATTCTTAACAATATCAATAGAGTTTAGAAAAGGAGAACACGGAAAACAAGCAAGTACCCAAAAGCTTCGCCCCTTTTTTCGTGGATATGTATTGGACCCGAACACATTTTTTCTATCTAATATGTTTGCATCATCCTCTTGAATTCCCTTATCTGGGTTTGTCTTCAACTTTTCTGCTAATCCTTTAACCTGTTGTGTTCATGGAGAAAAAACAACGAACAATGTCAACCACAAGAATACCAATGGCTGACGGCTCTATGTATGTGTGTGTGAAAATGAGAGAGAAAATCTGAATCTATCAGAAACTTACCCCTCCAAAGTTTTGCAAAGTCGAAAAATCATGGTCTCTTGTCATTGTAGCGAGCTGATCATGACTGACGTCATAATCACCGGTAGGAATGGGAGTTGGGGGTGCTTTTGGGGTTCCTGTTGCGGAGAGAATGTTAATAAGTCAATCTGGTATCGACGCCTAAAAGGTATAAATGTAAATCAACAAAAAGAATACCATCTGTTTTTTGTGCAGCTGCTTGAAAAAGATAGGCTGCCTGAAAATACCAAATAACGGGTCATAAGTTAGTTCAAGTTAAATTAGATTATGTATAAACTATAAAGATGAGATAACATTACTCGTATGACATGAGTGTGAGTTCTGATCTTTGCTATAATTTCTTTCTTCTCTTCCGCTTTTTTCAAATCCAAAGTGTAGCGGAATCGACGGGAAGCATTTAATACAAGTGCCGCTTGCTAAATCAACGAAAATTTAGTTAAAATTCTATCGCATTGAAAGCAAAAAAAAAATAGTGTAGATGTAACAAGATCACACTATGGTTTTATTTTATTAAATCAGCATAGCTACACCAATTAATAGTCATAACATGGAGAGCTAGAGTTCATGTATCAACGTTTTGCTAATTTGCTTGTTAGCCCTTGTAACAAAACCGCATTGTGGCTGATTCAACCAACTAAAGAAACACAATATATAAGTATATAACACGTGATCAATAGGAATGTAGATTCTTTCCGGTCTTTGTCTAAAGCAATCGATATATATCATGTACAAGCATAGAAAGCATGGAATAAAAGATTTATTACACGTGTGACGTGTCGATCAGAATCTTACGACTTAACCGTTTTCAAAACCTATATTCGTAGCCCAATGAAAGTGATCCCCACCAAACATATATACACATACTTTAATTGTGCATTGATAGCGATAAACGTTTTCTACACGCAAACATTTGACTATCCTAAACAGTATCCCTCGTTAACATGGCACACGTGTTTTAACATGCTCCGAAGTAATAAATTAAAAGAACATTCAGCTAAAAACCTACATTATGTTTCAACCGTGTAGGTGAAAAGCTTAATCATTCATACAATGAGTCATTTACATAAACACACATCTTTAAACCAAGGCATCTCTTGCAAGTACCTTGTCTTAAATATTACCGCGCTTTAACCGTTTAACGACTACCAAAAGCCCTAATTATAAGAATCTACACCATCTCCTTTCACAAAATAACTATCCAAAATACAACAAACAAAACCTAACAGAAAGCCACAATAACAATGGTGAACAAACAGATCGCATAAAACTTAACAACACGGCGTCAATTTACAACGAAAACACGAATTAAGCAAGCAAAGAGAAGAGTATACCCTCCATCTCTTAAGGCGGTCAGCCGGAGCACTTTTAGTATGCACAATGTCAAACGGATCGTTAACAGACTCGTACTCCTCGCTACTTCCACCGCCGGACTCCAAGTCCTTGCGGTGTTTCTGGTCACCGTTACTCATTAATTCAATTGTCGCAGAAAAGATGACACCTCACTTTAATTCTATTCTGTAAACACAATCATAATTAAGTGACTGGTATGATCATCGTCAAAAGATTAAGCTAAAAACACGAAATCAAACGGTGGATTACAGTAGCAAGATGGAGGAGCCGTTAGGGTTTCGCATTAACACAAATATAATATAGTAGGATGAATTATTTTTATTCGTGATAATTTCTTTTCTTATATATATCCTCTACATTTTATTATTTTTATTACAAAAGTGATAATCTATACCATCATACACTCATTTTTAAGTAATTTACAACATTTAAAGCATAAGATGCATGTGTTAGTAAGGGTAACCTTGTCTTTTAAACACAATCCATTCAACTTACAAGTTTGGTCCCTCATCTTTAACCATTTTATATTTTCAATTGAAGTTGTAAACTAACTTCTCACCCATTATTTTTAAACGACTATAGCGCTTTCAAACGTTAATATTTTTATAAAAAAAATTACACCATAAATATGAGCATTTTATTCTCTTTAATTTGGATATGATATTGTTATATTTTTTTCATTTTAAATAAATTAATATGTTACGTAGGGGTGTTCAGTGTCCAGTATAAACCGCAAACCAACCGTTCACTACATTTTGAAACCGACCAAAAACCAAAAGTAAAAAAAGAAGTCAAACCAATTACCGGTTTAAACGATTTCAAGGTTTTAACTGAACCATAACACTTATATTTGTTACGTGATTAACAGGTTCAAACACCCGCTGCATCGCGCGGGCATCCGTCTAGTATTAAAATACGCACGTCTCATTCTTCTTTAGCAAGTTCATGGTAAAGTTCATGTTTTTATTATTTTACGTGTATAATGATAATTTTATTATAGCACTCACATCTTATTCTTCGTCAGCATTCACATCGTTTTTTTGTATCCATCCCCATAACTTAATTTTAAGTATTACATTTCTCTAAATTTTACTTCTTGCGTGAAAAGGATTTAGAGATGATAAATAATACATCTATAGTTACAATAAGGAATCCCAAACACCCGGTTAATGCGCTACATCAAGTTCTCTATCTCTATTTTTATTATTTTTTTCTTCTTTCTTATACACTCACAAATATTTATAAAGATGATAAATAATACATCTATAGTTACAATATTACTATTCATTAAACTCTAAATTATATAGACAGAGATATGGAGATGTAAAATTTAGAAAATTTATAATTTTTGAAGATAATTATAGATATAAAGAGGCTTACGTGAATTCTCTAATTTAATCAAAACAATACATTTTTCTTTAAATTTTATTTATTTTTTATAAACCTTATATATCTCATTGTCCATTTCTATTATCATCATACTCAACATTTTTCTTTAAATTTTGTTTATTTTTTATAACCCTCATATATCTCATTGTCCATTTCTATTATCATCATACTCAAAACACCATTTTTTATTTTTATTTTTCTTATAGACTCACAACAAGTTTAGAAAATGATGAAGAATAACCTATCAAATATATAGAGTTACTAACTTACTATTACTTCCTACTATATAATTTAAAGATATAGAGAAAATAGAGAATGTGATGTATTGATGTAGGAGTATTTGTAGCACTTTTCTTTATTATTTAGATATAAAGAGCAAAATAGAGTATGGAATACTAATGCTCTTACACATCAAACGGTCACATTAGTTGTTTTATAGTTTTATATTGACATGTTATATATATATATTTTTAAACTGAACATAAACTAAAAGTGTTTATACAAATATGGTCCATCGTGTATGTTTGCCAAGATGTTGGACAGGTGTAAAAGCGTGTATATAAGGATAGTGTATCGATTTAAAGTTGAAGTTAAATTTCTGAAAATGACTATTTAATTGTTATTTAAGAAACCAATATAGAAAAATATAAGAAACACTCCTATAAGGCTATGGGTATGTTTGGTAAAAGTAGCTGGTAGCTGTAGCTGGAAGCTGTTGGCTGGAAGCTGGAAGCTGGTGGTTGGAAGCTGGAAGCTGGTAGCTGTTAGCTGTAGCTTTTTAGATATATTTAGATGTTTGTCAGAGTAGCTGTAGCTTTTAATAAAACGTATAAAATTACAAAAATGGGCATAACTAAAACCAATAATAGTAAATGTATTTATTTTGGAAGGTTATTTAAGTAAATTATCATACTAAAAGCTTGTAGCTCTTTCTAAACGCTACTAGTAGAAGCTTTAAGCTTTTTCTCCTGACCTAAAAGCTTCAAGCTCCTTGAACCAAACAGAGCTTTTAATTGAGTAGTAGCTTTTTCTTAAAAGCTTGAAGCTTGTAGCTCCTAAAGGCTTCTAAAAGTTTCATGCCAAACATACCCATAGGGTGGAGGGGCTACAAATTGGGGCGTTTTACGTCATGTGGCGTCCAGTCAGCAAAAGGTAGGTTTTGTTTTTGGGATGCAATGGTGTTGTAGCCTATATATATATATATATATATATATATATATATATGTATATATATATACATATGTATACATACATATACATATATATATATATATATACATCACACGCACATAATAATATAATAATAATATATACACACAACTCCCGGCGACAAATTCCTTGCCTCACCCCCCCCCCCCCCTTATCGCCCCTAAAATCGTTGGGGGCAGTGTTCTCGCCCTTCTTCGCCAGATTCGCCTGTGCCCACTACGTACAGCCAAAGGGGCCAATGAAACACTGATGCCCCTTGCCAACTTTTTTCTTTCATGTATTTCATTAATAGAAACTCTCATCATTTAGTCCTTCAAGGTTCATAGTTTCTATCAATTATTGTACAAGATTTTTTTATTACGAACAGAACCATGTCCATAATGTTTCAAGACTACACAAAGTTAGGTTTTGTAAGGCTTAACTTCGATTATGAGACGACACAAAGTGGAACGCTATCCATAATAGAGTTGGGTACTGCTGTAAACGAAGATGGAATGGTGAGATTTGTTTTTAGATGATCATAAATTAGAAAGGATGACAAGAGACTCGCATGTACTAAGTCATATAACCACAAATCAACTTGCACGGTCAAAATTCGACCGGTTTCTAATATTTTTGGGAATATATTTGTATAACCAATGTTTTTAAGATTGGACTGGCCATCGAACCGGTTGTCTTACCGGTCCACTTCTTTGGTAAAATAAAATGATATCATAAATAATTCAATAAAATATTTGCAATTATGATCTAAATTTGTAATTTTTCTTTATATTTAGTATCGATTTAATATTTTAGCAAAATATGAAAACATAAATAAATAAATATCAAAATCGAGTAACTTTTTTTTTCTTTTTTCAAACGGCAAAAAGAGAGCTGGAAGGAAAAAAAAACTAAAAATGGTCCACCCTTACATTTTTCCTATTCAAATTGAGTGTTATGATGCGCGGTTTTGCTTTGTGTTTCTTATTAGCTTTTTAACTCCTTTTTATTAATTTTCTTTTGTAACAAATATTTGAATTATTGACGGGTCATCGATCGATTCGATTATCTCTATTTCATCATATGGAGAAAACACACATAATTGTGAAAACTCCCTAATCCAATCTGAAAGCTTATATTTTTTTTACATATAAGACTTAAAATCAAAATCTTCCTATTTTTAAAATAAAGTATTTAAGTGTTTGACTTCAACAACTAGAATAAATAATCATTGGACGGCTTTTTTATTAGTTACTTGATTATTTAAAAGTCTGGTTTTTTAATTAATAAATAATAAAATTAGAAGAGGATTAGAAGCAGATCATGATCACCCACCAAGGACATTCTTGCTTTGTGGAACAGAATGGCAGATCACATGTAATTCACGCGTTTTGCCTCACTAGCATTTATTTTATTTTATTTTATTTTGTTTTCTAAACGCCTTCCGCTCTACTTATATCCTATACTTATATTCAGTGGCGGAACCAGAAATATTTTTCTATAGGTTTGGGATTTTCAGTGCTCGAATTTTTGGCATCAAAGTTTTTGAGTTAGATAAATAAAATGTGATGTCACTAACATAGCAAAAGTACATTGTCAATATTTAAAAATATACAAATTCAATATAAAAAATATATTATAAATTATAATTCAAACATTTTTATTAAGTGTTAATTGAGTTAGACTTATAAAGTTATAAGCCCATTAACATTTTTGGTCTTTTATATTAATCTATATACGGGTATTTTTTATTGTCCCATTTTTAATTTTTATTAAGTAATTTTTATAGTTTTTTTAAAGCATTTTATATTTTATAAAAAAAGTTATTTACTAAAAAATACTATAACTACGTTTTTCAAAATAAATAGAGAGAAGGAACTTAAACATTTTAGATTAAGAGAAGATCAGACCACATAGAACTAATAGTATATAAACATAATGAGCTAATACTTGGTGACAACTGACGGATAAGGATTTTATTGATATAGGGTGAATGTTTTTAGATGTTTCATTTTATACAAACATATATAAATATTTATGTGTTGCGTCGCCTTAAGTAAAAAAATACTTTGATTTTAACCCAAATACTTTAGATCATATGAAGACTAGATTGCTTAGAAAAGCTACCCTGCATTACCGTTCTAAATCCCATAAATAAGACAATTAGTAGTTAAAAACAACCTCCATATTTAATGCTAAAATCAAGTAGTGTGCAACAAGTGAATAAAAAACTGAATACATAAAAAATTAAAAGAAATTACAATATTACATGGAAGTGTGAATGTAGAGAAAAACCAGGCCATGGTGTCCCATATATAAATGTGTCAGCTACCTAAACTAATTAAATATATAAAAAAAGGTTGTCTTCTTCTCTACCAATGCTACAATCATGTTTTTAAACTGTTAAGAGTTTCAGTTGCAGAAAGATTCAGTATGTTCTCTTCATTTTTCTTTTCGTTCACTGATCTAATGAGTTAATACTTACACTTCTAAGCAATAGAAAGGTTCGCCCTTGAATCAATGAGTTCGAATAGTTTTTTTTAGTTATAACGGGTTCGCTCGTCGAAACAGAATGAGTTCGCTTGTTCATACGACACTATAGGCTATATATAAAACTGAAAAAAGAGTGGGTTCGGCCGAACCCGGTGGGTTGTGTGTACCTCCGCCACTGCTTATATTGTCATCTCATATCAAATAGGAGTACTATCTAAAGAAATACATCATTACTATCAAAATGTCCCATTAGAACTTTAATTTAATTTTACAATTTTACTTTTATAATAATTTTACAATTTGACTTAATTTAATCTATTTAATTATAGATTTATAGTTACATAAATATGAAAAAAGCAAGTGAAATATATGAAGTTCGACTCAACTTCAATTTATTGTTCATGGTTAATAAGAGGTTATGGGGTAAACTCCAATCCATCTTAATTTTACGTAAGTTCTATATCACTCATTTTTTCTCTTTCACTCCATGTCATCCAAAGGAAATGGTTTCACACATAACTAAAATAACAAATCAATTAGTAAATACATATTGTTCCTTTTAACCCGTGAAAAACATAATCCATGAGTCTTTTTAACACACTTAACGTAAGTGAGTAGTGGTTTAACCATATTTAAAGTGTCATGTCATCTTAACTTATGTTAGGTGTTAAAGTATACCCCATGACCTAAGGGTTGTAGGTTATGTGGGTTAACTAAACTTCCCTTAATTAGATGAGATGTATGCTCACTTATGTTGAAAGTATCATAAACTAATTATACACTTACGTGTTAGTTTGTTTTTAAAGAGGCCAAATGTTTGCAGTCCGCGGATCATATCTGCAGGCTTCTGTAGCAAAAAAAAGGTGGACTAAACCTCTGCAGTCTGCAAAAATGAAAACTGTTTGTCTTTTAATATTTGCAGACTGCTAAAATCAAACATAAATTTTTAATTAATCTGAAATTTAAATAAAAAATTCCTTTAACATTGAAATTTAAATAATAGTTAAACAACACTGGAATAATATTTATAAAACCATAATAACATTTTTTTTAAATCACTTGTTTAGTACTTTGCATAAACAATGTTATTTGATAGATGATGTGCTTAAAACAATGTTGAAGGTAAATTGTGAAAGTTGAGAACAATTCCTCTCTTATATCTATTCTTTCTTTCGCTAACATATAAAAATATACAACAAAGATGAAAATACAAAGAAGCTTGTTTTAGGGTAAATATTATGTTCAAAAAGATTATTAGATGTCAACAAACCCAAGCCTAGTTCTTCCTATTTTAAAGCCTAAATGTCCAATCCTATAATCCTAGGTTCATTCTCGTCAAATCTAATAACATTATTTCTTTAGCAGAAACATACATGACCATTTGTAATATAGAGAGAACACATAAGTAGATTGCTAAAAATAAATGTTAAAGTCTATAAATTGCTAAAATAAACAGGTGGTGGTGTATGAACTGTGGTAGTAGGTGGTAGTGGTGCTGGATGGTTATCGTGGTAGTGGGTGGTGGTGATGGACGGTGGGTGGCGATGGTGGACGATAGTGGTATACGGTGGTGGCGGTGCGTGGTGGACGGTGGTGGTGGCAGACGATGGGTGGTTGTAACATCCTAGGCAAATCCAACATCGGTCGTGGACAAGAGAGATACTTGGTTCATAAGTAAATGTTTTGCCTCTTAAATCACCAACGGGTTTTGGACTTAACGGTAGTGGATGAGAGGAGAGTTCCACAGTGCTCAACTGGAAGTAGTAGCAAGATGGGTGACCTCCTGAGAAGTCTCCACCCGGGCAACCAAAAACAAATAGGTGAGCCTTCGTGAGCAAAGCGGACAATATTGATGGTGCGAGGGGCCGGATGTTACAAGTGTATCAGACCCACTCTTGTGCCGTTTGGGATGGTGGGGCAAACCTCATCAGAGAAGGTGAGTCTCCGGGGGTGTCGTGAGGTACACCATAGGCAAATCCCATGCCCTGGATGGGATGGTGGGGCAAACCTTATCAAGGACAATGAATCCAAATAGAGGGTATATGTAACATCCTAGGCAAGTCTCACATCGGCTGTGGACAAGAGATATCATTGGTTCATAAGTAAATGCTCTGCCTCTTAAATCACCAACGTGTGCTGGGCTTAACGGTAGTAGACGAGAGGAGAGTTCCACAGTTAAGCGTGCTCAGCTGAAAATAGTAGCAGGATGGGTGACCTCCTGGGAAGTCTCCACCTAGGCAACCAATAACAAATACGTGAGCTCTTCATAAGCAAATAGGACAATATAGGTGGTGCGAGGGGCCAGATGTTACAGTGGTGGTGGATGGTGGTAATGGTAGTGGTGGGTGGTGGTGGATGGTGGCGGTGGTAGACGGTGGGCGACAGTGGTGATGGGTGGTGGATGATGGCGGTGGCAGACAGTGGGTGGTGGTGGTGGCAAACAATGGGTGGCCGTGGTGGTGAACAGTGGGTGATGGTGATGGTTGACAACAGGTGTTGGTAGGGTGTGGTGTTTTAACCTTTTGGAGATATAAGGTCTCAGAAGTTGATTAGCCAAGTCTGCACCAAGAAGAGCTTGCGCAGACGATTTTATAATGAAATGTATTCGAGAAAACAAACAGTCTTCAAACGGCAATGTATGCGCGTGGTCTGTACGGCTCAGACAAAAGAAGCTGCGAATATCTTTTTTAAAAAAACAAACAACACCTTAATATATTATTGAGGTTTGTATGTATATTTAAAATAATAAGTTACAATAACACTAAAGACATTTAAAAAGCCTCCACTAGAAGTACATATAATTGTCCCTAATCCTATGTGGAATCCGACAAAATTAAAACGACACAGAGAAAATAGATTGTACGTAAAAATAGCACACAAATCAATAAATGGTCCAAAATTTTCATTGTAAAGGGCATATAATTTAATCATAGAAGAAAAATAAAGACAATGTATTTTAGTAATTAGATTTGTTATATTGTTTTAAACGACGAGTTAGCGAAAGTGGGATAAAATACAAATTGCAATGTTTCCCTTCGCGGTTATCAATATCAAGAAAAGCTTGGTCATAGTGATTAGTGATTACATACGTGAACCTCACGATGTGTTATGTTTTGAATATTCTACTAAGCTTTTATTTTTCTTGACCTCTTTCTCGCTTTCACACTGAATGATATCTTTATAAATCACATGACACATATATGTTTTCATACTAAGCTATTTCTTTTAACCGAAATCAATAATAAGATAACACTAAAGTTCTTTAAAGAACCGGGGGTTCAAATGCGTGAAATTCTATAATGAAATCATGCCAAATGATTTCCTTATACAAATTAACATGTACAATGAACCGTCGCACCCCTTCATTACACATCATGACAGTTAGCGATTATAACTGCAACAATTGCAACTACTTCAGTTTATAAGACAATTTTATTTTGGTTATGCTCAACAACTTTGATTTTCAAGACCAAAGTTAATGATTTTAATAGTTGAATTTAGTTCTAAAAACTCAAGTTGACTCCAACAATCGATTTTGATTGTAAAGACCCAGGTCTAGGTCTAGTTCGGAAGACCATTTTTGGTTCCGATGAGTTAATTATGAGATCCAAGCCAATTAGCTTAACCTCAGTCAACAACTCCCCCACCCCGGTTTCTCGGACCCCGCTAACCGGTAAGCTTGTCCACTTAAACTCTTAGTGGCGGATCTAGACGGAAACCTCAGGGGTTAATTAAAAAAAAAACTGTATTTCATTAATGTAAATGCATTTTTTTACCGTATAGGCGTATACCATACAATAACCGTTTTTTACCTTATTTCATATATTTTTTTTAACTTGTTGTTTGACCAATATCATTATTTTATTGGAATTTTCGATTAAAAAGACTGCTAATAAGATTTTGTCGTTTCGTCTTCCAAGTTCCCTAATTTTAGAAGAAACAAAATATAAACCCAAATATCTAATTAATTACAATTTACATTATCAAAATATTCAATAAACCGTAATCAATCATTCAAATATTCAATTGCCCACAAACAAATCAAAATTAACAATTTATATAAACAAATTAACAATTACAATTTTAGATAAAAGTATAAGAATACATAAACTAACAAGTGGAAGTCGAACCGTGAAAGAGGGACCAGGGGACCCTCGACCAATGGCTACTCGGCTGTGGCGTGGAGGTCTGGTGACCGGAGGAGGGCAATAGGGGGTCGGGACAGTGTGAGGTGTACAGTGGCTAAATGAAACTTTGTTTTGTTAGATGTTGATGTCTGGCCTAAACCAAGTGTCCAAGCATAGGAAGACAATGAACGTTAGTTTTATTTGGTTTGGGCTTTAATTTTGTTGGACGTTAAACTTTGGTTGGGATTTAATTGGTTTTATATTTTAATTTGGTTGGGCATTAAACAAATAGAGGTAATGCTATATTTTTTTCAGGGGAAACGCTATACGAAAACCAACCGAACTTTTTTCTTTGTGCACTATTGACGAAAAATTGAGGGGTAGACTACCCATGGTTACTTGCTAAGTCCGCCCCTGTAAACTATCATAGTGCATTAACATCAGAAACTAGAACAATCTTAATCAAAGTTGGGTGTGGGATTGGCGTCGGCCAAAGTGTAGATGCAATAGGTGTCAATGCTTGATCTGATCAATCATCATACTTTGTATTAAGTAAGGATATGTAAAACTGAGATTATCAAAATCAAACGGAGTTTGAGGTAAACATATAAGGAAATTGATTGAAAAAAGTATCTCTCGGGAATTTCATGGCAAACTAGTTGGAGTAAAGGTGTTCCAAAAAAAAGTAAATATTTTTGTTTGGCGGCTTTTTCTTGATAGATTAAACATATTCTTCAAGCTATGTTTAAGATGATATTTTTTACAACTATATGATGGTTATGCGAATGTATGACGAATACAAAATAAAAAGTAAATAAAGAACCGCAATAATCATAAAACATTTGTGTGTTTTTTTGTTTTAAATGTAATAGAAAAGGTGTTATGTAGTCACATACTTCACTTTCCTTTTCTCCTCTATTAAATCAGTATAAACATAGTTTTTTATAAATGCATCATGTGATTATTAAGGTAATTTCGTTATTGATGGGATTTTACTAAGTATTGATGATGACAATGATATGGTTTTATGTTTAAAATTGGTTATGTATTAAATCCGTATTTATATAAGATATTATTTTAATGTGAACGTCTAGCTATATTATTCATTCTATTACTAAAACTATGATATAGCCCGTGTTACACACGGGTGGAAAAACATATCAACAAACCATACAAATGTAGACAACATATTCAACCAACACAAATATGTTCTGAGCAAAATGATACTTTTCGGCTGACAAAAGTAATAAACTAAGTAATCTTTATACAGTATGTTATAAGAGATCAATAAGAAACTTTAAAAAATATAACCAGCAAGTTACCAAGATTATTGTGCAAATCTCGCAAAATTATATTATTATAAAAAGATGTTGCTTTCAAAAACTCTTCATCAAGAGATGGCAGCAACTTTAATGGAATTGGTTTTTGAATGTTCAAATCATTGCCATTTAGCAATCCAAACAAATTGCAAATGACAAATATTGCTATTAAATAAAAATAACATATTCAAAAATATTAATAAAAATATATAGGAAGGAAAAAACATACAGTAATTGTTATATAACTGTTTTTGTATTATTCAATTTCAAATAATTAGACATTGATAAACACACGGCTGACATTCGAGCCAAATAAATCTCTTTGTTAATTATTGTTTGAAATAACATGAGTTTCATTGCAACATTAATAAATAAATAAAAGTATATTTTATTATAAATTATTTTTTAATTAAACTTTTGTTTTATTTCGATTCAAAGATCTTTTAGTTAAATGTATTAAGTTAAATCGAAGGAATAAAGTTTTATTCTACTAATTTCACTATTTATTTATAATTAAAATAATATAGAGATAATTAAAATTAAACCGGTTAATTTTTATTTTATTACATAGAAGTCATTACATAATTAAATTTTTATTAAAGTGACTGCAAGCTGTAGTAACTTATGTTTCAAACTCATTAACATCATTACTTTATTTAAAATCAATTTCATTATATAATTTTTTTTTCAATTATATACATTAATCTTGATATTTAAGCGCAACTAAAAATTGTTCAAATATTAATTAAATGGTAATTGCATCATTTGAAATTAAAAGGACAACTCTAATACAATTAATATGTTATAAATAAAATGGATTCATATGTTATAAACAATTACAAAAGTTTAAATATACATACATATCTACCTATACTATGAGTCGGACAACAAAACCTTAACACATTTCATAATCCACATATATAATATGCAAGTAAAACATAAAAGCAACATTATAAATTTGTCTAACAGAAAAACGTAATTGACACATATTCATTCATTCCTATGTTTATATAGACTGTAGGTTCCCAGCCGGATCTACACGGAAATATCTCGTTTTACGTAGGTGCGGAATCCCTACGTAAGACGATACGAGCGTAGAAGACGATACACGTTAAACACAAGCAAACACACGTTACAATAAACAAAGAACACGTTGTATTGCAACTAATAACACGTGATATGCCAATCACCAATTACACGTACTCGATCGTCCTTACAAAATAACCCGTAGGCTAAACATATATACCCTTCGACAACTTCGCCTAACACGCTAGGCCAAGTTGTCACTAACTTCGCTTGTTCCCCAAGTTCGCCTATATCAGGCGAACTTGTGAGACAAGTTCGCTTAAACATTAATACGAAACAAACTAACATTATTACAGACACTCGATACTGAACTACTGACATCATGTACCAACAGACCCCCCATTGGCAGTAGCTTCATATCTCTATCTTCAATTACGTGTCTCGTCATCCCAAAAATCTTGTATCTTCCATCTTCAAGCATGAACGCCTTCTCGTACACAAACTGAAACTACTCTTTGATATTTCTTTGCTTCTTCTTTCCAGGCAGGAATATAAAATATCTTTTTCTCATTTAGCACCTGCAGATCAGCTTGAGACAAATTCACTAAGTGCATTGGATCATACACTCTCATCAGCTCCTGTTCATCTTCATCCTCCATCACCGCTTCAGCCGTCTCACTATCAACGTACCACCATTTCAGATCCTTGAGCACATCCTTGGGCATCTGTTTCATCGGCACTTCTTTCAGACACCGGATCGGCTTATACTTCATTATCATCCAAGGCTTGCCATCTGCTCTCATTCCTCTGTCTTTGTCTTCAACGAGCTTTCCTTTCTGCGGTTTCAACAGCTCGAACTTTTTCTCCTTTATGCTTTCCTTCCAGACTATCTTTCCAATGATTCTAGCCATGTTATCATCACTCCTGTTTATCAACCCCAACCTGGCTAAGTCCTTCACTTCACACTCAGGCAACGTATTCAACGATCTCAACAACCTCTTGAAATACTGAACCCCATCATACCGTTTAATCACAAAGAGCCTCAACTGCTCATCATATAACCAGCAAATAATCCCCCTTTTCGATTCAGCATAACCTTTGATGTTGTAACTTTTCTTGAACATAGTAGGGACCGCCGGTTTCTTAGTCTTTACGAACCACTGAGCGTAGCCTTCTTTCCATCTTGGCTGCTCCTCCCATTCAGTCTCATCACATTCCGTATCTTGACCCAAATCTGACTTTTCAACTTCTGGAATTTCATGTTCAACGTTATCCTCCACAATCTCTCCCTCTTCGACTTCATTGTCAATCACAATCTCAGCCCCTATCTTCTCGATTTCTTCCATCGGTAACACATCATCATCACCTATAACATCGTCATCCAATACCTCCTCAGCATCCACTTCCACCACATCATCACCCCCTGAACCACCAGCTGCACTCGTTGACTCCCCCTGAGACGTGGAAGCCCCAAGAGCTTGTTCAGTTCTTGGCAACTCACCACCTGCACCTTTCGATGCATTGGGATCATCGTCTCGATCATTACACTTCTTCGTCCTCAGCTCATCGCCCTTGCAGCTTGTCTCCCCCTGAGATGCCAAGAACTGCTTCAAGGCATCAAAAATTTTACCTTGCTCGATCAGGAGGGACGACTGAATTTGATTATCTGCAACGAGGCGCTGAATAGCGTGAGTCTGGATTAGATTTACTCTTGATTGTTCTGCCACGACCCTTTCAAGCGCTGCTATTCTTTCCGAGTCGGATAGGGTTGCATCAAAATCGAACTTCATATGTGATATGTCTTGAGCGTACGGAGGATAGATTCCCAAGGTAACCGGCACCTCAGAAACAGGTGGAAACGTAACCGCAGTTGGTATCGTAATCGACAACCCTGCAGTGGCAACAACCGTCGACTCAACAAACCTTGCAACGACCTCCGATGGAGTAAGTGTTGGAGGGGACAAGGACACAATCTTCGGAGCCGAGAGCTGGAATGTAGTGGGTGGGATGCCGAAAGAAGATGAGGTAGTCAATACGGGAACACCCGAGGTGATCGGCCCTATAACTGTCAATGATGAAGGGACCATAGTCATATCAGACAGTGCGGGTGGAGTGAAACGAACCACTCTTGAGCTCTCACCAGCTCCCGAACCTGCACCTGCCCTTTCCCTTCTCGCTCTACGAGCCAAACGATGTAAATCTTCCTCAAAATCCGAATCACTGTCATCGGTGTCTCTCTTTCTCTTCCCATGAATCCTTTCCTGTGAAACTAAAATCCGTCTAGCTTCAGCCACATCATCATTTGAAGAATTAGAATAAGTTCTTTCCGTATCAGCCTCAATCGTAGCTGCCATTGACACATCAACACTTGAAACCTGTGCAGCCGAGACTTGCACCTCTTCCTCTGGATCAACACGTTCCATATCGAAGAATCCTTGGCCGCCAAAAGCAGCTTCAAGATCAACGTGTTCCTCCGGTGCCACAACAGGAGCAGCCGGTAAAGCTTGCTGAACCACAGGTGGTGGTTGAGGTGCTTCATCCTGTTGTGGTGCAGGATCCCGAAACTCGTCCCCACGAGCTGCAACATACCCCGGGTTGATCAAGTACCCAAATAGCGGAGTATGTCGAGGACGGAGCTCTGGTTTACTCCTCGCACTTGATGATCTACACTGGGCGAAGATTCGCTTACTGACACTTTCCACATACCGAATCGGACGGCGCTGAGGTAACGTGGGAGCCACGTGATTCAAGATCATTTGAAGAAATCTTGGGTACATTAAGAATCTCTCACGCGCCACCGCTCGTCTTTGACGGTCTATCTCGTAGAACACCATCTGACTAAAGCTATAACGCTTATTGTAAGTCAGTGCTGTCATCGCCGACTGCATCGTTGCACCCATTCTATCTGTGCCGGCCTTTCTACCCGACATGCACACGATCATCACGTGCATGAGAAAGCGCCATTGGTCTAACAAGAACCCCTTTCATCTTTGAGTATCCCCCAATGGACCAGAATAGCCCATTCTTAGAAAAGCACCATCTCTGAATGGAGCCACGAAGTTTGTAGGATCGTCTCTCGTTTCATCCCCAAACTGCAAAGCCGCCCTGATCTGCTCAGACGAGAACTGCACTGCCTGATTGTTAACCGTTGCCCGCATAACCGGGGGCTCGACTCGACAATCATATTCCATTGTCTCCCAGAAATCTTCTATGTTTGGTAGGGAGATGGGCAGTGTTGTAGTAATAGCGTGGAAGATACGCGAGCAGATAAGAAACGTGATGATTTCGCGAAAATCATCAACACTGCTCGCATCCGGGTCCAGAGTAATGTACATATATGCCCCGGGAAAAACTGTCGGTTGTTGTCTCCACCTTCATCACCACCTGCACCACCGGCTCCAGCTACAGCTACCATTTCTGCAACAAAAACAGTCTAAGTAAGAGAATCGTCAAGTCAAATCACAAGTTCGCCTGTTACCATGAGCGAAGTTATGATTTATTCTGTATAGGCGAAGTTAGGGGTGGGGCGAAGTTGGTAATAACTTCGCCTTAACTTTAACTTCGCCTGATAAATGTTAATTAAAAATAAGTTAAAAGGGTCAGGCGAAGTTAATGATAACTTCGCCTAACCACAACTTCACCTCATATACTGTTAAACACTTAAATATCAGGCGAAGTTAACCCTTAGGCGAAGTTAAGGTTAACTTCGCCTAAACTGTAACTTCGCCTGAATCTGAAGCGGCAACAGTATAGACTGCCAAACGAGGTGAAATTGGATAATTGATGATTGTGGTCTCTAAAAAACATGTTTTTGAGGAGATCACGATGATAAGTTGATTACTACCACGTTAAAACAAGTACGAAAAGAGGGTGTTGAGGGTTTGAATGAACGGGGTCACAAAACGGACCAAAACGACCTCTGATTAACGCTATTAACATAGATTATCATCTAAACAAACCGTACACACCTTTAACACTGTTGGAATTTGAGGAAAAATAACAAGTTACGATTCGAGAGATAACTTCGCTTAGGGTTAACTGAGAATAAGTTCGCCGGGTATGAAGAATAGTGAAAAATGTTTGACCAAAGTCTTATTTATATACTGTTTGACTTATACAGGCGAAGTTAGGGTTAACTTCGCTTACCCCTTAACTTCGCCTGTTTAAACAACTTCGCTTATATTAAATGTTACACAACAAGCCCTTATAAATTGAACATTTTGCCATTAACTTTTAAAACCTCCTTTAAAGCGTTAAAAAAATATGATCAACGACCAAGTAACCAGGTATTAAACCATAATACGACATAAGTAAAATCAAAGTTTGAGATAGAATACAAGGGATCAAATTTCAGTCTTGATAGGGACTTACATGTTTTAGAAAAGATCCGAACAGGAATCATACTAATTAGGTGACTGTCACTTAGATCCATG
Organism: Bidens hawaiensis; assembly: GCF_021521415.1. Taxonomy (NCBI): domain Eukaryota; kingdom Viridiplantae; phylum Streptophyta; class Magnoliopsida; order Asterales; family Asteraceae; genus Bidens; species Bidens hawaiensis. Next base: position 720,911 of record NW_027491404.1, on the reverse strand, counting down.
TTCAGCTGTATTATGACATAAAGAAACAGGTTGTAAGCAGGTAAACAACTTTGTATGGTTTTCATCATTTCTGTGATACGGATTAGGTTCAATTAAGCTCAAAATATAAATGGACAACACATCAGAGATTGTGATGTCTTCTATCTATTCTCAAAGCGTATTTGGCTTTCCCCAAGTCACCCCGAGTTGACCTCGACCCGTAGTGTCTAGTAAATACACTTCGATCTGTAGAGTCTTCTTCCCGTTCTCTTTCTTGCATCTTGATTGAGAAGTATTAACATTATAAGCTTTAGAATGTCTCAATAACACATAATTTTTTTTTTATAAAAAATATTTACACAGCTTCAGAGTAGTAAACAACTGCAAGTCCCGAATCTGGATCACTGCAGTTTCTTGACACGCTATCTTCACGGGAATCAGAACACTCACGGGCTCGTGTATGAGTGGGTAATCGCTTTTCTGCCTATCATTCGGAGAGATGTGTATGGATACATGCACAACTCTTAATGAGTTCCCACTTAAAATCGAGGAGATTAAGTTAGTATCACTTCTACTTTTACGCACCATAAAAAGCTACCATTACATACAATGACTGTTCTAAAGTCTTTTAGGCCTAATAACTTCACTAGTTAAGCACATAGAATTAGTTTGTCTATCACTTTCCAAGGTTGGATCAATTTTCTTGTAAACATAGTAAAGAAACTTCTTACGAAGTAGTAGACTTGAAAAATTATTTCATTTCCCATAAAAAAGTTTAAATTCAAACGCCCCGATCAAGTCAAAGTCTTCAGGTAAACGGCTATTCAGAAGATCCATTGGATCAGCTGGACCGACCACATACGAGTATGTGTCCTTCTAACTAAGTATGAACGACTAATTTTCAGCGAAAGAATTAAAAACACATCATAATCCGCCCCGGTCACTTTCAGTCATCTGGTTAATGGCTATCCTCATAATCTACTGGTAGAAGTGAGGACCAAATATATCCGAATGTATGTCCTTCAAACTGAAGCAACCGACATAATTCTAAGCGATAGTGACGTTTTTTTTAAGTAAGTAAAAACGAAAAATATGGTTACTCGGGATTGATCATCCCATTAAGCTCAACAAGGTTTTGAAAATGAGTTCTGTCAAATGCTTTAGTAAACAAATCAGCGAAATTATCTAACGAATCAACCTTTTCGAGCACTATCAATTTCTTCTCAGCACAATCCCTTATAAAATGATGACGAATGTCAATTTGTTTAGTTTTGCTATGTTTTACGGGATTGTTAGTTACTGAGATAACAGCAGTGTTATCTATGCAAATAGGAGTATGAGTGAAATTCAGACCGTAATCGCGCAATTGCTGTTGTATCCAAAGAACCTGGGAGCAGCAGTTCGATGCTGCCATGTACTCTGCTTCACAGGTAGAAATGGCGACTGAGGTCTGCTTCTTGCACTGCCATGACACTAATCTGCCTCCAAGAAACTGGCACCCCCCTGTTGTTGACTTCCGATTCTGATTACACCCTCCATAGTCAGAATCTGTGTAAGCGACCAACTCCAAGTCTCCACCTTTCGTGTACCACAACCCCAGCTTAGGCTTGCCCTTGAGATACCGCAATATCCTCTTCACACCCTTCATGTGAGATTCCTTTGGGTTTGCCTGAAAGCGAGCACAAAGACAAACTGCAAACATAATATCAGGTCTAGATGAAGTTAAATACATTAAAGAACCTATGATTGCCCGATATTGGGTGGGTCCACGTCTGCATCACTGTCTGAGTCAGCACCCAGTTTGTGGTTGACGCAAACTGGAGTATCAAATGGAGTGCTGTCCTCCATCTTGAAGCGTTTGAGAACGTCTTGGACATATTTAGTCTGATGAATGAACATGCCATCTTTCTTCTGATCAACCTGCAATCCTAAAAAGAAAGTTAGTTCACCCATAGCACTCATTTCAAACCTCTTTTTCATGACGGTTTCAAACTTCTGACACATGGCGACTTTTGATGTAGCAAAGATGATGTCGTCCACGTAGACTTGAACCAGAAGAAAGTTTATTCCTTTTCTCTTAACGAACAGTGTGCTATCGATCTTTCCCCTTTCAAACCCATTCTCAAGCAAGTAATCGGATAGAGTTGCATACCAGGCACGAGGGGCCTGATGTAGCCCATATAGCGCTTTACTTAGCTTGTACACGTGATCACGAAAGTCTGGGTCAGGAAAACCCGGAGGTTGCTCAACGTACACAACCTCATCGACTTTACCGTTAAGAAACGCACTTTTCACATCTAACTGGAACACCTTCATCTCCTTGTATGCAGCAAATGCTAAAAACAAACGAATCGCTTCCAATCTCGCCACAGGAGCAAACACTTCATTGCAGTCGATCCCTTCTTGCTGATTAAAACCTTTTACAACCAGCCTCGCCTTGTTCCTGATGATTATCCCTTTCTCATCTCTCTTACATTTGAAAACCCATTTGGTGCCAATTGCATGCACATTCTTCGGTTTTGCAACCAAATTCCATAATTCCATCTTCTTGAACTGGGCTAACTCTTCTTGCATGGCTTCGACCCATGAGCTGTCTTTTAGAACCATTTGATAGTTCTTTGGTTCAATCTGGCTAATGAAGCAGGTGTACAGGCACTCATTAATGATACCTGTTTCTTTGATACTTGCGTAAACACAGGTGTCCTCATTCAAGCTTCGTCTTGTTTGTACACCATCAGACAGATCACCTATCACGTTCTCCAAAGGGTGATATTTATGAACTCCAGTAGTCGGAACCGAACTGACTTGCAGATTGTCGTCCAGGTTCGAAGATAGTTCATCAATGGGCGAATGTTGTTGAGAGTGAAAAGGATTGAAGAATTCGTCTTCAGTAGAGGCAACAGGGGTGTCGACAGCAGTTGACGAGGAAGGTTGACATTCATCGTACTGCGGTCGTTGCACAAAATTTTCTTCCTCATCATAAAGAATCTGCGTAGCTATTCTCTCATCAACTTCTGCACAATCCAAGTAAGGCAAATTAAAACATTTAAAAAGCTTATCATAGTCGAAAGCCTCAGCGGGTCCCGTGCTTGGTTTTGGTGGTTTGTAACTTGTGATGTCAGTGTTACACACCACCTCAACCTTGCTGGTCGATAGATTAAAGACTCGTCTGTTGGGTGTCCCAACAACATATCCGACTAAAATACCTTCGTCGGCTATCTCACCAAATTTTGAGTTCGTCTTTAATATTGAACATGGGGACCCGAATGGTTCAAGACCATTCAAGTTAGGCTTTCTACCATGCATAAGTTCATAACATGTTTTATTCAATCTTTTAACAGTTAAAACTCGATTAAGGATATAACAGGCTGTTGCAACAGCTTCAGCCCAGAACACCACAGGAAGTTTAGCATCAGCCAGCATTGTTCTGGCTCCTTCAATTAACGTCCTGTTCTTCCTCTCAGCCACCCCATTTTGTTGTGGAGTATACGGGGTGCTGTACTGGTGGTCTATCCCTTTCTGTAAGCAGAACATCTCCATCTGATAGTTTTTGAACTCTGTCCCATTGTCACTCTTGATGTATTTAACCTTTCTCCCCACGATGTTCTCAACCTTGGTAATCAAGTTAATTACCAACTGAACCGTTTCATCTTTCGTCTTCAGGAAATATACCCAAGAATATCGAGAGAAATCATCAGTAATCACTAAGCAGTATGATGTTCCACCTAGACTCTTCACATTCACGGGGCCGAAGAGATCCATGTGAAGTAGGTCTAGGGTACTGACTATTGATTTAACCTTCTTGGTATGATGAGGTTTCTTGTGTTGCTTTCCCTTTTTGCACGATAAGCATTAGTCTTCAAAGTTGAAATTTTTCAAGGGAACACCCATCACCAGCCCATTCTTGACAATGTAGTTCATTTTTCGAAGATGTATATGCCCCATTCGTCGATGCCATAACTCGGACTCCGATTCAGTTGCTTTTGACAGAAGACATGATTCTTCTGTTGCCATCTCAGTCGACCTCATGTCCATTACATATGTATTCTTTTCCCTTGGAGCCTTCATCACTATCCATGCCTCTGGTATCTTGAAACCAGGATACAGTACAATCGCTTCATTTTTGGTAAAGTGCACAGTGTAATCTTTGTCACAGATCTGAGACACACTCAGCAAATTATGCTTCAGCTCTTCAACGAAATTCACCTTTTCTAACCTCATTTTGCCATTAGTCACCGTCCTAATTTCAGTAATTCTACCACAACTCTCTCCAGCAAAACTTACTCTACCTCCCTGAACAGGTTTCCAATCGTGTAACAGATTCTTGTTACCAGTCATGTGCCGGGAACAGCCGCTATCCACAACCCATAGATTGTTTGCAGCCCTGTTCAACTGTTCCTGCACGATTAAAGCAAAGGATTAAAATCTGGGGACCCAAGACCTATTGGTCTTGGGTCGATTAAATCTGTTAAAAGGCATCCCATACTCTGGCTGTCCAAAGTTAGTATTAGAATGATTTCTGTAAGTCTTAAAAGGATACCTTCTTGTAGATTGACCATGAGGCCATCCAAACCTTCGTGAATAAAATGAATTAGAACTAGTGGTTTGGATGTTAACAGGGAAAAACTGAGATCGATTTCTTTGAAAACTTGGATTAGTCCAATATCTGAACTTTGATGAGTTTGCATTCTTACCATTATAGTAATTACTGTTAGCTCTATTCTCAGTTTTCGGAGGCCTCATACCTCTGAGTCTTTGATTAGAGGGCAATTAGCAATCAGGTGTCCTATTTGATTACATCTGAAATAACTCCTGTGTTCAACTTTCATCTCAACAGTTGTTTCTGATGTTGAGGTAGCATTACTACCCGTTTGTCTAACATATGGTGGGACATACGGGTTTAGAGGAGACTTCTTTTCAGTAGGCTTATACTCCTCCCCACGTCTTAGTAACACTACCTCTTCTTTTGTCTCACTAGATTCGGATGTTTTGTCCGAATTTGATGAGACAGAACTTGGAACAGAAATCTTAATACTCGAAACAGGCTTAGTCGTATCTTTTTCACTCAATTCAGGTTTTTTAATAGAAACTTTGACAGGAACTGTCTGACTAATCTCAACATCAACAGATTTCTGATTACTAGGATCATATGTATAGTTATGATTATAAGGTGGTGGAACTTCAGAATATCCAATTCCTCCCCTTTTAACTGGGGAACGTTGATCACTTATGAGGTGATCAAGTATTGCAGAGGAATTTCTAAATTGCTCAAGCTTTCTGTTTAGTTCCACCACTTTCACCTGGTAATCAGCTATCTGTTTATCCCTTTCAGCAATTAGTTTGGTTTTCTCTTCTAACACTTCATAGCTAAGATCAATTACTTGTATTTTTTCAGCAAGACTTGCTTTAAGACTTTTGATATCTTTTTCACTAGCCTTAATCTTTACTGAATGACTATTTTCTCTAGTTTTAGTGTAATGATGATCTTCTTTTAAATGTTTTAAATTGAGAGTCCAAACTAACAAACTGATCAGTTAATGTTTTCAATTGTTCAGACAGATTTTCACATTGCATACAAGGGAGTTCAGAACTTACCTCAGAGAGCTGATCATTCACCTCTACCATATAAGCTTGATCTTCTCTTGTCTCTCTGTCGTTTCCTTCAGTTTCGATGTTAACTAAGTTGGCATGTTCGAACACTTCCTCAACCTCCAGATTCCAATTGTATCCCCCGTTCTGTCTAGATACCATCGCCCTATTCTCATTACTTCACCCATTCAGTTGTGCTGGCCTGTTCTGACTACGTTCTACTCTTTCATTTGTGCATTCTTTAGCAAAGTGTCCATTCTGTTGACAGTTATAACACCGAACCTTTGACTTATCAAACCCTGGTCTTTCGCCAACAAAGTTTCTACCAGTTTTCTTCATAAACCTTTTGACTCTCCTTACTATCATCGCCATCTGCCACTGCAGATCCATCTCCTCCAGATCATCAGCATCGATCTGATCATAGTCTTCGTCTAAAGTTGCAGGGTCAACGATTTTACCTTTAATGTAATTTTCGTAAGAGGCAATGAAAGATGCATAGAGAGCAAACTGCTGTTCAGCAGATTTAACACTCATGGGCATCTGAGAGTAGTTGTTGTTCGGAACACTTGAGGAAAAACTACCCTTTGTTGCTTGAGGTTTAGAAGCATTTGTTCCACCAGCTACGAAACACACATCACCATCCATGTTGAGAGTTACATGACCTTCATGAGTTGAGTTAGAGCTCGGTTCTCCCTTTGAGTAGTAAGCAGATGATTCTGACTTTGAACTTGAACTCGTAGTAACTTTCGCACCATACATTCCCGGATCCTGAACCTGATCAGTTGGTGTCTCTTTTCGAACCATGTTAAGTTCAAAAGTTCGTAGTTTATTGACTGCTGTTTCCAAGTCGATGTTTGCAAACTCTTTATCTTCTCTCATCAAGACAGTGTACATTTCCTATTTCGGTTGGAGAGCATCAAGAAGTTTTTCTACGATCTCTTTTTCTTTATATTCAATTGAATAATTTCTGAGTTCGGTCATCAAGTGGTAATACCTTGTGATGATATCATCAAGTGACTCATTCTTCAGATACTTAAACACCGATAATTGGGTCTTGAGAAGCTTAATCTTGGATGCACGTATCCCCACATTACCCTCATATCGATTTTCAAGAGCTTCCCACAGCTCTCTAGCGGTTTTGTATTTCCTGAAGGTGTGAAGAATTTCTTGTGGAAGAGCCATTGTTATCGCAACATGAGCTTTGCTTTCTGCCTCATACATCTTTTTTTCTTCCTCTTCCATCTTATTGTATTTCTTTATTTGTTCACAACCCTCAAACAGAGATGTTGGTGGAATGTATCCATCTTGAATGCACACCCACATCTTAGCATCTTGATATTTAACATATTGTTCAAACCGATCCTTCCAAGCCACGAAATCGGTACCCTTCAGCATTTTCGGAGCCATAGTAGCTGAACCTGCCTCCACCTCCATTTTAACCAGTTCCGTAATATTTATAGAAGTCATCTTTGGAAGAATTACGAACGATCACTCGAAGAAACAAACAAAAAAAAATATTAAATTATTCTGAACAGTACCAATAGGCGAAGTTAAACTTAACTTCGCTTAAGTCTTAACTTCGCTCGAATTCTTAACTTCGCTTCTTCTCAACTTCGCCTGATTAGGCGAAGTTGTAGATAACTTCGCTTAAGTTAAGCGAACTTGTGAGGTAGGCGAAGTTACTGATAACTTCGCTTATACTTATATCTTCGCCTAAACCCTACAAACAGTGGCGGCAACTTCGCCTGATGAACACAACGTTTTTGCAGGTTTGATTTTGACGTTTTGCGAGGTATGCGAAGGTGTAATGGGTTGTTTTTGGTGGAGTGAGGTGAGTAGGACACAAAAACTCGGTATTTTAACGTAAAATCGTCCCGCGAATAGTCGAACGGAACGATTTCTACACCCGTGTGATAATCCCGAACCACACAATCACAAGCAAATGCTCTGATACCAATTGAAGGTTCCCAGCCGGATCTACACGGAAATATCTCGTTTTACGTAGGTGCGGAATCCCTACGTAAGACGATACGAGCGTAGAAGACGATACACGTTAAACACAAGCAAACACACGTTACAATAAACAAATAACACGTTGTATTGCAACTAATAACACGTGATATGCCAATCACCAATTACACGTACTCGATCGTCCTTACAAAATAACCCGTAGGCTAAACATATATACCCTTCGACAACTTCGCCTAACATGCTAGGCGAAGTTGTCACTAACTTCGCTTGTTCCACAAGTTCGCCTATATCAGGCTAACTTGTGAGACAAGTTCGCTTAAACATTAATACGAAACAAACTAACATTATTACAGACACTCGATACTGAACTACTGACATCATGTACCAACATAGACATTATTGGTTATAAACTTGATATTAAACTCTTTTTCTGTTTGATTAATTTTATACTATCACATGGAGCTAATGTTCACACACACACACACACACACACATATATATATCTCAAATAATTGTATTTGTAAAACAAAAACAATGTTATGGTCAAAGACGTCATAACTAATATATTAATTAGTGGTAAACATATATTGCAAAAACTTAAATTCAAACAAATTTACCTATATAAAAAGTATAAATTGTTTTGAAGTTGGCAAAATATAATATCATTAATTATGATTATATCATTTTGGTCAAATGATAGTTAGTTATCACAATATCTGAAATCATTCTTAAAATACAGAAATCTTTTTAACAATATTGTTAGTGTAAATTAAAATAAATTTGAGTTTAAATAATTTAATTTGACTTCCATCGGGTCTTTTGGAAAGCGTTAATAGTTTAATTTGACTTCCAAAATTAAGTAATTTAATTTGACTTTTATAATTAAGTAAATGGAAATCAAATTATAAATTAATTAATTACCTTAAATATTCTTAAACAAAAATCAACTGCCATAAATTGTATTAAAGGTAATTAATTTGTAATGATTTATGTGAACTAAAATATTAGTCATTACATTTTTAATTTAATAATGGTTACCATGTGAATAAACTAACCAAATAAAAACTAATGTTTAATAGAAGATTATATTAATAAAATACATTTAATATTAATAGGAAATAATATATCGATAATATAAAATTATAAAACACCAAAGGAACTTCAATTAATACAAAAAACTTTTGAAGAAACTTTTAAGTAGAACTTGACCAATAATGAAAACTCATGGAAATGTGAAAATAAGTAAAAATCATGGAAACTTTATTATTGTATTATTAAATTAAAATCATGGAAATATATAAATAGAAATTGATATCAACAGATAACAACTGATTAGTAACCGCAACAAATGATTGGTATAATCGGAAATTATATTTTGGTTAGTAAATAGAATAATTACAAATAAAACCGATAACAATTGATATCATATAATAATGGAATAACCAATTATGGTAGATTTAAATTATGTAAACAAATATACCATTGATGTCATGGTGTATAACCGAGATAATTACCAATAACCGAAATAAATGAATTACCAATAGTTGTAACCGGAAAGTTATAAGTCAACAGGTGTTATTTTTTAGTAAAAAATTGAAATAATTATATTTTAAATATATTAACATTATGACTTGTAACATACTAATAGGATATGTAATGATTGGATATATAAACAATTTTCTATAATATTTTTATAACTTATTTATTGGATTTTTCAAATATAACGTAATTGGTTATATAGAGAAAATATAATATATCTTACAATATAATAACAAAATAATGTTTAAGTTAAACATATTGAAATATAAAAATGATAAGGTGTGAATGTTATTATTTATGTTAAAATTAAGTTATAACAACTAATTACAAAAGGTAATAAATTAATAATAACAAAACTATTAAACTTATAATAATTATTATAAATTATATAGATTATCATTAATAAATAGATAAATATAAGATACAAATAAAGTTTTCTTTAATACACCGGTTCTAATTAAAATATATTAAATGGACTTTGACCAACAACAATATATGATTGATTATATGAAAATCAAATAAATTAAATAAATTGTGAAAAATACATAAATATATGAATAATAACAAAAATATACATCAATATTAAACAAAAAAAAAAGAAATCTTATCAACAAATCTTCAATCCACGAAATTAGCTATATCAAGTTGAGGACATAACCTGAAATGAGAAAATTAAATATTAATATTAATATCACATAATAAACAAATTACCAATTATGGAATATTTGAATTTGTAAACTAATGTAAAATTGATGTTCTAATTGATAACCAGAATATCTTCTGAATCGCGTTACCAGAAAAACGAAATAGGGAAAATCTCCATTATATCTTCGATTTTGATATAGAACCTAAAGAGATTATAAGAAAATCATATAATAATTAATACAAATACAAACAAAAACGGAAAACAAGAAGAATTGTAAATGAAATAAGGAATAATATGATGATCGGACATTAAAGTAGCAAATAAAACCTTACCGAAAAACCGTAATAACTTCAAAATATCAATTCAATCTTGGATTTAGATATACAACCTAAAGAGATTATAACAAAATCATATAACAATTAAAATAAATATAAAACCTTACTGGAAGAAGATATAACCTTACCGGAAAATCATATAACATTGTTGGCCATTAGAGTATAAAATATAACATTACCGGAAAACGCTTAATCTCCATCTACATTACCGAAATATAGGAGATGGTGGAGGTAATAAGCCAAGGGAGAGAGAGAGAGAGAGAGAGAGATAAAATGATTAGGGTTGGAAAATCTTAAGGTTTAAATATGGTGTATAAGATGATTTGACAATAATAGAAAAAAAAATATTATCTGGCAATGATGTGACATTGATGTGGGCATCCTAGTTGAATGCATATGAAACATTGTATTACTTTAATAGCATTGTAATAGTATTGTAAGATAATAATGAAAATACAAGTTTTAGCCTTATCTAGAAGACTATCTTAAACCGAAGTTTATTAATATTTATTAATATAATATACAAATGCGAAAAAATGTAACCTCGACACAGGTAAAAGTAATATAACGTTTTGCCATCAAAGACTTTATAATTTGGACGCATAAATACAATCTATATGTCGGTAGCACATAAAACAAATGTGTCGGTAGCAACAAAACAAATAGTTGGTAAAATTAATGAAATAAAAGAACCCAGCAACGGGTTGATCAAAGCTCAAAAGAACCATTCAACATAAGTCCCCTACAAAAATCATGTTAACGCCGGCATATAAATGCTTAAGTTATTTAGGGGTGTTTGGGGTATCTTATTTTTATCAACTTATAACTTATAAATTTTTTAAAAAGTTAATAAGGTGTATAATGTGTTTGGCAAACCATAAGGCCTTATGGATTTTAACTTATGGAGAAGACAAAATAAATGAGTTTTGAAAAGTTAGGAATATATAACTTATTAACATAATGGGTTTTATTTACCTATTATACCCGTTTAACCCTCAAACCCATTACACTCTTTTTAAAAAAGAGTGTATTTTTTAGTCATTTTGGTTTCAAACATTTTTTTAAAAAATTCATAAGGTTATAAGTCATTTTAATAAAAAGTCTCTTTTCACTTAAATAAGCAATCCCAAAAACACCCTTATAAAAGCAAATCTATTTGATAATATCGTTTGTTTTTTTAACGGCAAAGTGGTAAATTAAGATACTCCTAAATACTTCTATAAATCACCTATACAACATACCATTTAAGTTGTACGAAACAAACAACATACACCATGGTTGTTCATCTTTGGTACATTAGTGTGAAGATGATCGAATCCAATATTGCCATTTGAACTTTATAGTTTACTATGTTAAAAACCCGGGTCTGAATAATTTAAATTTTAAATGAAACAAAACAAAAGGTTAAATATTACATAAATAACCTAAAGTTACAATTTATACACATCTAAATATATTTCCTCGTAAAAGATAAAAAGGATAAAAGGAAGATATTGCAATAATATTATCCTCGAATTCTGGTCAAAGAAAAATATAAATGAAGAAATATTATATTGACACATGGCAAAATAACGGATTGGATTCGTTTATTATATAGGATAGATTATAGTTTTCATTGTTTGTTGTGCTAACATTTGTTTGAATAATTCTTAATGGAACAAAATGAAAAAGAGTATGAGCCTAAAATGCCTTAGGTAATGGGTTAGTTGCATAAGGTAAATCAAGAAAGAGACTTTAAATGAAAGCCAACATGGAGTAAGTATAAACAGCCCCCTTGTATACTTCAATTATTGCAATTTATTATGACTTAATTACTGTCAATATGGAGTAGGTAAATTACTAAATATAGTCCCTTGGATAGTCATGTGTTATGATAAAAAGTTTCTGTCTTCATTTCAATTTATTGCAATTTATGTGGTGCTACTACCATCATTATGTTCCAATACATTTGAAGAGGTGCACACTTTTTATAATGGGTTATTCATATGAACTATGCAAACTATTATTTCAAACTCTACTGCTACATATTCTCTTATTGACAATATGACCATGAACATCAACGACACTTGCCTTTAGATCATCAAAACCTCAAAGGGATACTTCTAGCAGGTGGGTGAGCTAGAAACTTTTCTTACGTAAATTATATTTTAATAATCTCATATTTTTACAGTTAATCGATAATAATCTCACATTTAAAAAGAACAGTCACTAGTCCCACCGTTTACACTAATTGTTTTCATTGAACATGCGTTAAAATAAAACTAAAATCCGTCAAATATTTTTCAAATTTCAAAATAATGTTTTAGGGCTTTGATCGGAATGAGAATACGAATCGACTGAATAAAAAGTTACCTCGAAACGGTGTTCCAAACGATGAAACGGTACTTCAATTCGGGTGATTAAACTTCCAATTAACAAAATCAAACTGTTTGAAGCACCGTTTCGAGGTAAGTTTTACATTTATCAATTCGTATCATCTATCTGCTCAAAAGTCCTAAGACATCAGTTTGAAATTCGAAAAAAAAATAGAGGTCTAATGAAAAAAAGTAGTGTGAAAGGTAGGACCAGTGACAGTTATTTTTTGAGGTGGAATTATTATCAGCAACTGTAAAAATGTGGGATTATTAAAGTTACCCATGTTTGATTAAAGTCCAACAAATTTAAAAGATCAACACAATTAAAGTCCAACCAAGTTTAAATTCAAGACCAATTAATCTCATTAACCCTTTATAAATAACTAGCATAAGTGCCCGCGCGTTGCGGCGGGATCGTATTAAGGTGTTGGTGATGACGTGTTTGTTGGTATATCCGTAGGACCAATTGGATTAGTCGAACCAGATTCAAGAACCGGATAAGTATATATATTTTTATAAAAATTAATATTGATGAACCGTTAAATTAAATAATAACATAAACTTTATTTAGAGTAAAACTAACTTAAGTATTATCCTTGACTTCCTTGATCATGAACTAACTTGATAACATTATGTACCATTGTTGGACGCATGGACGTCTTACCCAAACATTTTTAGTTACATGAATTAATAATCAATCAACTATAACTTAACAAAATGATTAAGCTATATTTAATATTTTGGCTCAATATTTTTCAACCAAATGATAAACCAAAGAAAATGGTTTTCAAATACTTAAAACCAACAGAAAACCTGAACTTTTGTTATTCTCTATTCTTTATTTTGAGCAAGCGTGACATAAAATGGTTTATTTCCATTATGAATTTCAATGTTACTTGGTTTGATAACAACCATTTTCCTATTGTAACATCGAGGAAATTTCGAGTTCAAAATGTCAACTTTCCAAAGTCAAGGGACCGAATATGCCAAATTCTAAACCTTAGGGTTTAAAATGAAAAATGTGTTTTCTTGTCCTATCGCGATACGCGATGGGACAAATGACAGGCCCATCACGTACCGCGATGGGACTTGGTCAAACGTTCTAGAAGTTGTCAACGGCGATACGCGATCGCCGTTGAACCAACGTCATTGCGATACGCGATGACGTGGCCTAACACATTGTGACACGTGGCAAGCGGTGGCACAACGTGTGCCACGTGGTGCCACGCGTCACAACGTCTGCCACGTGTCGACACGTGGCAGGCCTATTGTGTGCGTCATCAAGCCTACGTCGCGGTACGCGACGGGCTTGACAAGGAACCCATCGCGTACCGCGATGGGATCCAAAATGATGTCTATAAATAGCAGGTCCGGGATCTCATTCTTGGCACACCAAAATCAGCTCTTAATCTTCTCTCTAACATCTCACTAGAATTTCTAAACCATATTAACGATCCGCCTCGATAAGCGTGTCCCGATCCTTGATTTTCGTGTCGACGTTTCCTCGAAGTTCGTGCCACACTCCACCCACATACGACCAAGAAGGTGTTGTTATTATGGCGATGAATCTAGCAAAGCGAGTTGTCGAGTGTTAAAAAGATTGGTGTTGTCGTTGACATACCAAAGGTTGATCAAGAAGTGAAGCGGCGTCGGAGTGCTTCTTGAGTTCCCAGGGTTTCCAATACGCCAACAAGGTTAGGCGTAACGACAAATCAATATAATACAATATTATATTCAAGGCTTAAGCCTTAAGTTGAGGTTATACTCGATACCTCGATAAAAGAAAAGAAAACATAACAAAGAAATGAATGAAAGAATGAATGATGGATGTTATTAAATACGTATATATGTGTGTAAGTATATATGTATATTCTTTGTTATGAAATTATTTAAGCAATAATGAGTATTCTTAAATAATAAAAGAAAAAGAATACGTTTCTTAGAGAAGAAGAAATGTTGGGTTTTTATATAAACTAAAGGTTTATAATTACTTTTAAACTAAAGGTTTTCAAGTAAAAGAAAATGAACTAAAGGTTCATTGAGGTTGAGATATAAAATAAGACTAAAGGTCTTAAGCCGGATTGTATATCCGACTAACAAATGTTTATACTCGTACTATAGGTGCGAGATAAATAAGGGAAAGACCCTCGGACGGTGATTGAAGCCGATCCCAAAGCGACAAGGTGAATACGCCCTCAAACTTTTATAAACTTGTTTTCAAACGAGTCAAACATGTTATGTGAAATTGTTTACAAGGAACTACGTGTTCCTAAAACCGTTATAAATAAGGGTATGAACCTAGCCCTCAGGCTGTGGTATACGTTTGTCTGGATCCTTACATAGGTGGTACTACGCGGTGGGCACGCCGCACCACCCTTGGTCGTAGGACGCTCTCCTGCAGGGAGTACGACCTTATGTGTATATTTACGGGTACTTAACTAAGTCGAACGCTGCGGTGTTTCCTGAGGTGACCTAGAGTAGAGGCTCGAGTTTATAATGTGTTGTTTTACTTTGTTATTCCTAAGCCACGATGGGCCGAGCCAGGCGTAGTCTCGAGGGGTGATAAAGTAAAAGAAATTATTTTAGCGTCAGCGTGTTCACCAGCATTCGTTGCTGACGTATTTTATTTACATTTTGCAGGTGAACAAAGTTAGAGCTTGGAATGACGAAGTACTATGATATCCGATGGCTCGGATTTATTTTGTAAAAAAACTTAACATATGAAAATGGTGGTTTGTAAATATAAACAAGTAATGTTTTGTTAACAACTATAACGGGTGTTTTAAAATCCCGTCTTTTGAATGTATATATAAATGTTACACTTTTGATCCTTAAAGTTTTATAAGTCTTTCGCAAACTAACGCAACTCTGATCTATTTACAATTGTGGTACCAACATATGTGTCATACTCCTAGGCCGTGTTTTGGGGTGTGACACCTATCCATACCCGCAAATTATATATTAAGTCTAATGTATAATCAAATTATAGTAATTACTTTGCACGGTTAAAATGTATATTAACATTACACATTTTAGTTTTAAATGTCACCTAGAGTTTAAGAAGCTATTTAAGAAGTTAAATGCAACAAAGAAAGACCCTATGATATTTTCATTGTTGTCCGATATTACCTATTAAATTATCTCAACTCATATAAATATAAAATTTAACAAAAACTTAAAAATAATTGCGCAACAAAGCGGCAAACATTGCATGAGGCAATTGTACCAAACTAAAAAACAATTCTTTACATAATCCAGCCTGCCTTATGTGACATATTGTTGTAGAGATAATTTTCAACTGGCGTGCGAAAGGCGTCGTATACCTAATGGGTTTATGCTAATTCAAGTCACATTGGGTCCGCCAATTATGTTATAAATATCAACACCCTAAACTTCAATCTATTATATGTTATTTAACTATTATCTCAGCTGAGCAGATTGAAAGATTAATGTGTGCAAAATTAAATAAAATTCAAATCCACAAGAGGACCATCTCACTGGTTTCGTTGAAGCAAACACACAATAGACCATCCAAGTGTGCTAGTATTTCTACACCTGTGAGCCCGTTCTTGAACGGGAATGAAATTATTGTCTCTGGACCATAAGTGTTGTGTTTCAGGTTCATAGAATAAGTTGAGTAGTTGAAATCATGTTTTAAAATAGTTCTTTGCTTTGCTGCAATACGCGAGCAGGATTAGTGAGCAGCCTCAAACTCCGGTGTTTATATCATGTCACGCCATTGCCTGCACACAGACCTACATTTAACAACTTCGATGGCATCAAATCGTGTTAGTATGTAGAACATTATGATGTCAAGAGGTAAGAAGGCCATATTCGTGGGCTGTAGTGGTGCAAGAAAGGAACATAGATGTTGGAGGAAAGTATGGGTAATAATAACTTATATAGTGTATGGAATGTTGAAGTTCAATGCATGCATAAATAGGTGTTAATTGGTGACTTCATGGAGTGTGAGTTTCATTTCATCAATATAAAATGATGAGTTATTTTATTTAATATGACTTTAAGGGATGAACTTAAATACATAGGAAGCTGAGAATTAAAAACGGTAAGCCCTCCATTAAAAGCAAATGGAAAATAAGTGTGAATTATGTATTATCATATTATCCATTTATTTTAAATACTAAAAATATGGCACCTTTTTGTAGCATATCCTTTGTTTGATCCATATGATCAGAAACTCGTGGTTGTTCATTGTAACTTTTTACTTTTTTTTTTGAGAAAATATTTGAAGCCAATTTTTTAGTAATAAAACACCTAAACTCTAGACATGTAAACAAATAAAAGCCAACTTTAATGAAAAAAAAAACTAAAATTGGACTATTAAAGAGCCCAAAGCTACAAGAAATAAAAAAGAAACAAACACAAACTGCAACAACAAACACAAACTACATCAACAACTGTCTACAACTGAAAGTTAATAAAATTGAACCGACTCCATTTCTCCCACTCCAAGCCGGTAATGTGCGGGTTTGATTTTAATAGCTTGACAATTTGAAACTTGAAACTGACTTATAGATTGTTTAATATTCTACCCATATTATTAAACTTATATTTTAAAGTGCATATAATGTATAGAAATTTTATGAGGTAAATATGGTTAACAACATCTAATATTGTTAGTTTTTACCTTTTTTTATAAAATCTTTGAAGTCAATTTTCCAGTAATAAAACCCTTAAATTCTAGATATGTAAACAAATAAATGCCAACTTTAAAGGAAAAAAAAACAAAATCGGACTATTAAAGAGTCTAAATTACAAGGAATAAAAAGAAACAAACACAAACTGCATCAACAAACACAAACTACATCAAGAACTGTCTGCGACGGAAAGTTAAATTGAACTGACTCCATTTCTCCCACTCCAAGCCAGTAATGAGTAATGTGCTGGTTTGATTTTAATAGCTTGACGGAATTGAATCTAATTGTTCTTATAATCAATTAAGCAGTGGAAACAATAATCAAATAGCACTATACAGCTTTAATGTCATTAATCACTTTAGACTCCCAATCTTCTAAAACTTCTAACAGTATTACATGCAATTAAATATGCATAATACTAACAATGCATATAATCGAAGTTCACAAATTTATAGACAAACAAAGTCTAAATTCGATGCCTCAAATCAACATCGCATTCGTCATCTTAAAGAAACCTGGTCACTTCTCTCAATCTACTTTACTTTACTTGTTCAATGTATTACCAATTCAATTTAATTCAATTCATTGCTTACATATTTACTTACTCGTATATCATCAATTAATCAATCAATTAATCTAGTAGTAGTGGTGGTGGTAGTAGTAGTGGTAGTAGTGGTAGTGGTGGTAGGGTAGTGGTAGTGGTAGTAGTAGGGTAGGGTACGGGTAGTGGTAGTGGTAGTGGTAGCAGCAGCAACAGTAGGAGCAGCAGCAGCAGTAGCAGTAGCAGTTGTATAAAGAGTATGATAAATAGAGAAAATGGAGGTTGTTAGTCATTGGTATCTATGTATGTATATATAATACAAGCACAAGAAGCCACTATATATATATGCTAACAAAGTTAATAGAAACATAATGAAACATGAGAGTTAAGAATGTGAATAGTCACCATAATAATAATAATAACATATTTAAACCATAACCTTTTGTTTTCTAAAGGATTGAAGGGTAATCTCATAAAAAGGGTTTGTAATGTTTGGTGTGGTGTGTAATGGGTGATAGGTGTGAGCGCGTTTTCGCATGTGCATTTGGTTTGTTGGGTGTTGTTTTTTGTTTTCTTGTGGGGGGGGGGGGGTTGTTGCTGCATGCAGAAATATTAACGGATGCATATATGTTGGATACATTTTGTTTTGTGAAATATTTGTTAATATTCTTGCTTGTCAATTTGTAAGGCACCAGACAAAAAATTTTGTTTCTGCAATTTAAGTACCAGTTACTTTATAACATCATCGATCCATTAATATATGCATACGCCAGTATACAACCAACTCACGTATGCCCACCCCTTTACCCTTTTTACCATTCGTTAACCAACACCCTACTCACTTTAATTTGAGTATTTCTTTCATCTCCTAGATAAATTTCAACTTTAACTATTCACCAATTAACACACATTCAATCCTTTATGTTGATTAGAATTCACAAAGCCCACCATCAACAATGATTTTCCCTGCTTAAATTAAGAAATTTGATTTAAAAATAAAAAGAATAATGATATCAGACATTACAAGTACTCAAAGTGGTAAAGTATAGCAGTCCTAGAAGATTTGGTAATTCTTGGCATGTTTTCAACTTTACAACTTTCATAGGGTTGGTGAGCAAAGTAGCGAAAGCATCATAAACAATATCATATGCAAATTGCAATTTTTATGAAGATGTTGGTGGACTCAAAAGGCTGTTCACATAATTTTTACGAGGTTTAAGGTCCTTTTTGACATCTTCAACAAAAGTTTGTCCCTGTTAATACCAAAACTTGAATAGTATCAGTCAATTATTCTTGTTACAAATTAGCAACTATTATATTAAACATAATTGGTTATACTATGTCAGTTAAAGGACATTTTTTCCAACATGTGTAACTTTGAGTACACATGCATAACATACCAAAAATACAAAAAATCTCCTCACACGTGGATCAAGACTTACTTTCCCAGACTCAAAAATCATTTTTTTAATAATTGTAAATTTTAAAAGTATAATATTTGATATCCAAATTTTCTTTTGTTTTTAAATATCCAAACGAACATGCTATAAATTCTAAAATCACCATGGAAACCTTTATGTTTCACAAAATCCCACTTATTGCGGTGGGGACGCAACGGGGGTTCGGTAGGTAGGGATTTTGTTTCGTTATGGTTGTAGTTGGTATAGTTTACGATAAAAAGAATAAGAAATTTGTCGGATTTTATGCGCACGCTCATTAAACTGAAATTATAAGCCATAACGATCACAATAGCTTTAAGTTACCATACTGATCAATCTTCACTTTGATCAATAAATAATAAATAGAATATATTAGAAAATCCTCATTTATTTGAATGTTTTTATTAAAATTTCAAAGTTGATTTTCCTTGTTATTTGAGTGTTTTAATATAACACTTATGTTCGTTCGTTTAACTCATTAACTATGTAATTATTATAAAATTTTGAAATAATTATATATGTAATATGTTAACCCACTAAGACATTAACCCTAGACATTGTGTTTTGTTGTGTATTGCTAGTAAACCCAATACTGGTTTTAAACATTTTATTCCACCCATAAACAAAGAGTCGTAGTAGTGTGTATGGTGTTTATGAGTGTATATGTAGTACGTTAATTCCATCCATTATTTTCCCTACGTCAAGTTGATGGTTCATTGTATATGTACATGAATTGTGCGTATAAAAAAATCCAAAATCTCTGAATGTCCGAAAATGTAATTTTAATAAGACACTAATCATGCCTAACTACAAAGACAAATGTATATGACTGCAATAACATTTTATCATGAAAACAAGTTTTGCATTGTATAATAGAATGAAAGATCCCGTGCATTATGATTGGGACGATTAGGGGATCAAGTGGGTACGAGTTCGGCTTATTATGGTAGCGTATTTTGCTATAGCAAAATTTATGTTCTATATAGTTAAATATATGAAAATTAAGAATTTTCATAGCAACCTTATCTGAGGAAAAAAAATTAAATGTGATTACATTTTTTGATATTTGTATAAGTTATAAGTTAACAAACTGATGTATATAACTAAATTATGTTTACTTAAATATTTTACAAACCAGAGCATGAGTTGAATTTAAATCCTTTTATGCAAGAAGACTCAGTTAACAAAAGCTAGAATGTTGGTTTTCCCCATCCAAATCCTCACATGGTCCCTCGTCACTAAGCTAAAAAGACAAATTACCCTCACCAGTTCAAGAGAAGAATAAGATAATGTGTCAAAAGTCACGTTCAAGAAAAGAATAAGATAATGTGTCAAAAGTCACTTTTGGCCCGTATGTTAACACATATAAATGGGTTACTGCAATCATGTTAAACAAAACCCTAACCAAAAGATAAAAACCACAAGAGTATGTTGATACTACTTGTCCCTGTGGGTCTGTGAAGTTGTTACTATAGATAAAGTTTGTATCTACTGCTAGTGGTAAACACGGTTAAAATAGTAACATGTCGCAATTAAATTATTAAGATTGAAAGTTCTAACAAAAGAAATGCTAAAAAATTGATATAAATGTTCCTTCTTAAGAATGACAACCATAAAGTAATTGTTGCTTTTAACAAAGCAAATACAATAATCGGTATTAAGATATAACATCAATATTTACAAGCCTACCCATGATTACTAAATAACTACACATATCAGTATAACAAACCTTCACTCTATCATAAGTAATTAATCAATTCTTATAAAAACATGAGCAAAGTAGACCATTTAGCAACATAAACCATAAAATCTATGACATAAACACATATAATTCATACATGTAGGGTTTTCATAGGCACAAATGATGAATATATCAAATATATTGTCCGCTGACCATTCAAGTATAGAATAACGTCAAACTGATGAAATTAGTAAAAATGTTGCACATAATTGTATAATCTGAGATTGAAGAAGAGAGTACCATGGTGTTTATGAAGGTTTGAGCGTTGGAAGTTACTAATTTCTTTGAGACCATTTAAGCGGGTATGTGAACTGAGTGAGGGAGACAGAGAGGAAGAGATGCAATTGATTAAAATTGAATGCAGAGATCACGTTTCCAACCGCTAGAACAGCACCAATAATCACCAGAGTAAAGCTGTTAGGTCCAAACACAAAACTAAGAACAACAAAACTATCAAAATATGTAAAATAATTACATAATGCAGTTAAGAACTGATCCATTTGACGCAAGACAACGACGATGGTTGCGAGACTCTGAAGACGAACGACCATAGCAACCAAAAAGCAAGAAATTTAAAAGAGAATCCATCAGAAAATTAAATTCGTAATTCAAGAAATTACCCAAAGACAAAGATTGTTTGCTCCCTCTGAGAAGAAAACTGAACTGAAGAGACCGCAACATCTAGTTGGGAAGATGACTGTGAATGAAATTCCTGATTTATATTGTATAGGGGTCTGCTTCCAAATGAAAGGGTAAGCCAATAACATTCATTTAGGATGGATTATTGCTTTAACTGCCCGTGGAATTGAAGTGCGGGGGATAAGGACGGTAATTTAACCCAATTAATAATAATCATTATTGTCTTAATTAATGTTCAATGATAAGGTTTGTACTATAAAGTTTAGGGGTATAAACATGCCCATTCTATATGTTTTATATAATAATAATAATAATAGTATAATATGTATATAAGTATAGATTGCACATTCAATTCCAAAAACCATTAATTTACTTGAATTCAATTGTCACATTAGTGCATTCAATTCTAGTTTAGTGGGGTCATAAATTAGAGTAGTAAAAGGATAAAAGAATAATTTCATAAACCATGAAGCTTCATCAAGTTGTATGAAACGCTTTAAGAACAGATGGAGATATTGACAAATTACTTTTCTTGCCCAATTATGTAATGACTATTTTGTCCTTGTCATGGAATTATGAAATTACATTGGTGCCCATCACTTTTCCTTTATATATAATATAGATAATAATAAAAAACTTGTTTTGAAATTTGAAGCGAGCTGGACAACAAACAATGAGTCGGCTACACCAGACACCACCACTCCTCCAATCACCACCTGCGATGCTGCCCTCCTCCTCTGATCACCGGACCTCCACGCTACAGCTGAGTACCCGGACGACCGATGCTCTCTCTTCTATGGTTCGACTTTTCTAATTTATGTATTCTTATACTTTTAACTAAAATTACAATTGTTTATATAATCTGAAATTGTTTTTGGATAATTGAATGATTGATTATTGTTTATTCGATACTAGGTTAGTGTCCATGTTCCACACGGATGGAAAATATAATTAAAATAAAAATTATTATATGTAATACTTAAATTCAGTTATTTCATATAATAATTTTTATTTATGACTTTTTTAATAAGTTTTTGATATATTATGCACTATAATTTTAAGTTGAAAACCAAACGTGGGTGTTTCATGTATTTAAAAAACAAAACAATCATAACGATATTGTTATATTAAATATTGTGTGTATAACAAAATGTTGTCACAGATTTAAAAACTAGATTTGCAAAGACTAAGGTTTGATGGTAAAATAAAATATATAAAAATATATTATATTTTAAAAATAAAAAAGAAATGATGAACAATCTTAAATGGTTGTGTTAACGAGATATGAGAAGACAATGTGATGTTGTGAATTATGGAAATGTTAACAATTAAATATAATTTTGGTTTTATACTTGAAGAGAATTATATTTATATATGTTAAGTAAAAAAATATAACACAATTACCATTTTAGTGAAGTTGATAAGCACATTTGGTTTGAAACATGAGGTCTTGGGTTTGAAACCCGTATCAATAATTCATTTTTCAAAATTTTATAAAGCCTTACGGGTCATGAGTTATAATAAACAACAGGTCATGAGTCATGATATAATAAGAAATAGTGTGGAGTGTTTAGTTAAATGTCACGTGTACAACTTATATTGCTTTAATAGTATAGTTAGATTTGGATAATATAAATTGGAAATTGGAATTTATTTGGAATTTAGGATTCATGTGTAAATTGGAATTGATTATGAATTTATGGTTTAAATTTTGTTTATTCCAAAATTAGGAACTACGAAGATGAAATGACAAAATCTTCCAAGCAATCTTTTTAAATGAAAATGTTAAGAAAATGATGATATTGATCAAACATCAAATTAAAAAAATTTATTGTATGAAAAATGATAAAAAAAATGTGGTTATTATATGGAAATCGGTAAATTTTTTTTTAAATGTTACCTATGAAATTTTGATTTAAATCCACTACCGTAGGATGTAGGATGCGGTTCTTAACGGTGGAGAGGGTCGCTGAGCAACTGATCAGTTTTTTTAATTGTTTATAAAATTTAAGTTTTTATTTAATTATTATTTTTGTTATAATTGTTGTTTGGGTTATTGGGTCACTTCAACTGGGTTTAGTAACTTATAACAATCTGGGCTTCTATTTAATATAGTGTCTGGGCCAATTCAATTGGGTTTATTAATTTATATAGTTTCTAAAAAGAATTATAAAGAATTAAGTTATTTACTAAACTTTTCATAATCAGTGGATTAAAAATATTATTTTAAAATGATAATTGGTTCGCTCGTTGAAAAAGAATGAGTTCGTTCATTAATACGTACAATACATTCGCCAATAGGTAGCTCCTCTACGGCTTCTAGCCAATCCAATGTAATTGCAATCTTAACATCCCAAGTGGATAACTTCGTTGCTAGATTTATGGATTTATGGTGAACATGTGATGTTTTCGTCTAATGACTTCTTGAGAGAATATTCTTTTCATTTTGTTTGATACTTTGTACTTAGATCGATAGTGTTTTGAAATGTAAAATATGAACATATTATAAGCACTACCACATTTTATATTTTGTTGTCATCAAAATAAAAATGTACATTTTTAAAAGCGTGATCATATACCATATATGCATAGTTTCAAAATTGTTGTATATTATTAGTACATAAGAGTAAATAGTTTAAACATACAAAAAAGCATGATTCATTTATCAAATGACAATATTTGGTAAGAATATAATCTACCTATTTCTCTAACACCGAGTGGTGAAAATAATACATGTAAAATTTAATCAAATGAGTCTGGAAACGGCCGTTATAATCATTTGTTTTTTGCATATTATTGTAATACATCAAAGCTAATACTGCTGAAGTTAATTCACGAGTTTTACAATTATTTGCAAAGGAACCTTAAAAACATAATCAAATTTAAACACTACAAAATTTACTCACCACGATCTTTAAAAGGCGAAAATACAAACGTAGTGAGTTTTAAAATTCAACATTTTAAGAACGTATAATAATTTGGCCCAAGTAAGTAAATAAATATTAACAACGATAAATAAATATGTATGAATGGGTTTATTCGACCTAGTTTTGACCCAATCCATTACTGTCCTAACTTGCTATGACACGAGTAATTTTTGCTCTCACTCACAAAGGTTACTGAATTCGTCATGGTTTCACTATAACACCATCATCCGTGATTCCACCACTAACACACATTACAAATTCTCAGCTACTCGACACAATGAACCAGCAACATATTAAATTGAATGAAAAAGTGGCCCTCTCTTGCCTTTCATAATTCAAAATCTTGGCTACATAAAATTGACAATACATAAACGCACCCTTGATTAGATTAAATCAATAGTATGCACTGACATTTTTGTAATTAGCAGTATATCTTATGGATAAGTTTTAAGAGATCAATGATACAATTGTCTTTTTGTCTAGGTAATGTTTAATTACCACGATATACATTCAATCACCTTAAAAAATATTCGTCTAAAAATCCTCTAAAAACACAACTTGCATAATCTTCCATCCCAAAAATCCAATTTCCATAATTTCCATCACAAAAAACGATTTTCAGAGGTCCGGTTTACCAAAAAATCGATTACCATAATCGGTGCAGGTCTATGTTTGTATTGTGTAGGTATATTATATGTTTAGAAGCAGGATCAAATACATTTTATTCTTAACATGAAAACAGTAAGAACTAGTTTGCTGTTATAATTAGGTTTATTTTTATAGATGTTTGCTGTTATTTTTTGTTCACACTTGCAAATTTTCGATTATGAGACGTTATAAGTATTTGCTAATTTATATTTTTTTGTTGTTATTAGATTTTTTTTCTTTTGCTGTTATAAGTATTTGTTGGTTTATGCTGTTATTATTTTGTTCTTGATTTTGATTCTTTTGTTGTAATTTTTAGGTTTTTTCTTTGTTATTATAAATCATTATTTATGTAGATTGGTATTGTTTCTTACGCTCTCATTTTTTTATAAATTAGTATTATTTCCTACGTTCTTATGTTAAAATTAAAATGTACATGAACCTTTCCCTGTATGTTTATATGTGTTATTAGTTAAGGTTTTAAATGTCTAATAAAAGAACGTTTTCTCTTTAGTTACTTCCAAACTATTCATATGTCACGCCTCCACAAACTATTGATTGCATATTTTTTTTTTTCATTTTTAATGGCCTTCCAGTTCTATTATGTGTTTTTCAAATTAACATGTTTTATTATGATATATTGATATCCTATTATATAATATTCTTCAACCTGGCCCGAGCAGCTTGAAAAATTTAACGTTTGGTCGTGAAAAATTTGAACATCGAAAAAAGGTGAACCTATAGAAAAAAAGATCATGAATTAGCCACGATAGTGAATTGCATTAGTCAATTATAAATTAGTATCATTGAGAACTTTGGTGACACAAAGTTCTGGGTAAAGTGTTAAAATTGTCCCTGAGGTTTATTCAATTTTGCGAATTTTGTACAAGCAGTTTGTTTTCTGCAATTGGACCATTCATGTTTACCAATCATTGCCAATATCGTCCAAATTTCTAACTCTCGTTAGTTTTTTTAATGTTAACTTAGAGGCAAATGTAACACCGTGAAAATTTCGAGTTCAAAGTATTAACTTTTCAAAGTCTAGGGACTAAAATTACCAAAATCCAAACTTGAGGGTTGAAAATGAAAATTTGGTTTTCCTGACCATCGCGCTACGCGATGAGTCAAAAGAGACTCCCATCGCGTACCGCGTTGGGGATTCTGACAAATTGTGACACGTGTGCCACGTGGCACACGGTGGCAGTGTCTGCCGCCACGTGTCACCACATGGCAACACTGCTGACGCGTGTCGCCACGTGGAGCGGTGCCTGCCACGTGTCGCCAAGTGGCAATGCTAGGCAGTGACTCGACAGACCTATATTGCGGTACGCGATAGGTCTGTCCAGGAGCGCGATGGGGTCCAAAAAATTGCCTATAAATAGCGGCCATGGGATCTCATTCCAAGCATCCCAAAATCAGCTCTCACCTCTCTCTACTCTCTCACTAGAATACCTCGAAATTTGTGCCTAGTTTTCTCGATAAGCGTGTCTCGAACCTTCAAATTGTGTACCACCGATTCCTTAAAGTTTGTGCCACCCTCCACCCTCATTCATCAAGAAGGCGTTGTTGTAATGGCAAAGAGTCCCAAAAAACGTGCTGACAAGTGTTGAAGTTGGCATAACAAAGTTGATCGAGAAAAGTAAAGCGACATCAGAGTGCTGCTTATTTCTCTAGAGTTTCGATACGCCACTAAGGTTAGGCGTAATAATGAATACAATATAATTCAATATTATATTCAAGGCTTAAGCCTTAAGTCGAGGTTATACTCGATGCCTCGATAAAAGAAAAGAAAAGAAAACATAACAAAGAAACGAATGAGAGTATGATTGTTGAATATTGTGATAACATATATATGTGTGTAAGTATATATGCATATATTCTTTGTTATGAGAATATTATTTAATGAATAAAGAGTATTCTTATATAATAAAAGAAAAGATTACGTTTCTTGGAGAAGAAGAAACGTCGGGTTTTTCAATATAAACTAAAGTTTTATAATTTACTTTTAAATTGGAAGTTTTTAAGTAAATAAAGAATTGAACTAAAGGTTCAATCGAGGATTGAGATATAAGACTAAAGGTTTTAAGCCGGATCGTGTATCCGACTAACAAATATTTATACTCGTACTATAGGTGCGAGATAAAGAAAGGGAAAGATCCCTGGACGGTGAGTGAAGCCGATCCTAAAGAGATAAGGTGAATACGCCCCCAAACTTTTAAACTTGTTTTTAAATGAGTCAAATTTGTTTTATGAAATTGTTTACAAGGAACTATGTGTTCCTAAAACCATTATAACTATGGGTATGAACTAGCCCTCAGGCTGTGGTATACGTATGTCTGGATCCTTACATAGGTGATACTATGCGATGTATGAGCATGATCGCACCACCCTTGGTTGTAGGACGCTCTCCTGTAGGGAGTACGACCTTATGTGTATATTTACGGGTAATTAATTAAGTCAAACGCTGCGGTGTTTGCTTAGATGACCTAGCGTAGAGACTCTAGTTTATAATGTGTTGTTTGACTTTGTTATTCCTAAGCCACGTTGGGCCGAGGCAGGCGTAGTCTCGAGGGGTAATAAAGTAAAAGAAGTTATTTTGCGTCAGCGTGTTCACCAGCATTCGTTGCTGACGTATTTTCTTACATTTTGCAGGTGAACAAGTTTAGCGCTTGGAGTGTTGAAGCGCTATTGATATATCCGATGGCTCGGATTCATTTTGTAAACTTAATATGGTGATTTGTAAATATTAAACAAGTAAATGTTTTGTAACAACTTAAACGGGTGTTTATAATCCCGTCTTTTATATAAGTTACATTTTCGATCCTTAAAGTTTTGTAAGTCTTCCGCAAATTAACGCAACTCTGATCTATTTACAACTATGATACCAACTTATGGGTCATGCTCCTAGGCCTAAGATAGGGGTGTGACAGGTTGGTATCAGAGCCATTGATCTTAGCGAATTGGGTATCATAAAACAATACCCAAGCTTTGATCCAAGTTTAGGAAATAATTGTTTATGTGTTTTAAGGATAAGATAGGCTGGTAACCTTTCTTTCCCACTCTACATTCTAAACCACCCATAATATTAGATGTCGTTTAAAGCTCATATCGAAGAATTTGTACGCAAGGCAAAGGAGGCCGGAATCGCCGAACCCTACCCCGAAGACAACATGAGTGAGGGATATTATGAGGCGTACTTCAACCAAGATGTGGAACACGACTTGACCAAACCAGTGTACTACCCCGGAAGCAGGCACTACCCAATAGATGTTTCCGGTAGTCTACCAAAGCAAGGAATTGAGCCGCCAAGACACTCAAGCTACCATCCACTGACATTACCAATGTATCAACCTTCCGAAGTACCGACATACCATCCAACAGAGATTTTCACTTACCAACCCTCGGAGACACCACAATACTATCCAACCGGATACCTACCAAACTCTCAACCATCCTCCGAGTGGATGAAATATCTCTCTGAACAACAAGAATGGCACCCCGAAAGTTCCACTTTCAATGAAGCTAGTTCCCAACCAAACAACGGTGAAGGACCATCACGTAGACCCAAGATGAGAATAATGATGCCTTCTGAGACTTTTCAGATGATGCCAATAAACAATGAACCCACACAACCCATAGAGGAAGATGAACCGGAAGAAGAGGAACCAGAAGAGGAGGAGGAACCTGAAGAAGAGGATGATCCTGAAGAAGAAGAGGACCTTGAGGAAGAATATGAAGAGGAACCGGAAGAAGAGCATCCTGAGAATACTAATGAGATGCCAAGCCCAATGGATGGATCACTCACTTCCCAAAACCCAAGCTATGGTTCTGTGGATCCATATGTCCAGCATCTTGAGAAACTTAGGAATCAAGCTTCATCAAGCTTCCCACCATTTCAAGGAGAAATTCCATCAATTCAAGAGTAAGCTAATGAGATCCGAGAGCAGAACTGAGCTGCCAAGACCTACCTCTACCTTTCATCCGACATGGATTATGTTCCGTATCCAGAACCGAGGAACCGTTACGAAATGGTGACACTGGGTTACCGCGACCCACCTCCACATTATGGATACCCCAACGTAATCCCGCAATCGTATGAAAAGCATTTGGACCGCGCTCTACATGAAACCGACGATTGGAGGAAGAAAGTGCATGAGGAAGAAAAGAAGAAGAAGACAATTGGGGAGAAACTTCTTCATAAATGCAATAAGTTGACGAAAGTCATGAAGAAGTTTATGAAAGATTAGAGATGGTGGAAAAAGATGCAACATGAAGTTGTTTGTGTAATAGGACCTTGTCTGTTATGTGTAATATAAGTATGAATAAAAGAACGTATGAAACGTTCTTATGTAAATGATAGGACCAGCTATATATATCGTGGAAACGATATATATATGTGTGTAATATAAAATATATATATATCCTTGGGATATATATATCAATGTGTAATAAATAAACGTGTGTTTAATAAAGAAATATTGTTAAAATTTCAGACTTAAGATGAAAGAAAGAAAATGTCTGAACAAAGTAACAATATGAGAACGCTCGAAAAGAAAGAGAGATAAAAGATAAGGGGAAAGGCCCTGAAAATGAGCGAGAGGAAAAAATTCTCGAGAAATATATGAAAAAAATCCAAAAGATGATTAAAGATGCGGTTAGGGAAGAATCCGCGTTTAGATCTCAATCTCGACAATCTAGACATTCCCGAACTGTTAACCCTTCCGTTCATCCATCGAAATCTGTTAAATCTCGTCCTAAACCATTCCGCCATGAAGAAAGCGATCATGGGTCTAATGCCGAAGAAGGTGTTAGGCAAAAGTTTAAGAAGTTAAAAATGAGTGGTTGTAGGTTCAAAGATTTTAAGTACTATGGACCGAAAGAGTTACATGGTGACAAGGGAGCCATCACAACTGTGAGGTGGCTCGAGGAGATGGAAACTCTTGTTATCACAAGAAAGTGTTCCGAGGAGGAAAAAATTCAGTACTCCGCTCTCATGTTCAAAGGTGAAGCGCACGAGTGGTGGAATGCACTGTTGATGAGTAAGGGAAGAGACAAGATGTATAGTTTGACATGGGATGAGTTTAAAGCCATGGTGATGGGGAGTTTTGTCCAATGCACGAGACCGACCAAGTTCAAACGAAATTTCTTAATCATAAGGTCGTGGGGACAAATCTTCGTGAGTACAATACTAAGTTCCTTGAGTATTGTCGTTTAGTTCCACAGCTGGTGAGTCCAGAATCCAGCAAAGTCACCCGATACATTTAGGGACTGCCGCGGGAAATCGGCGACATGGTGAGGTCTCACCTACCTCAAACCGCTGACTCGGCTATGGAATTGGCCGGTTATTTATTGGGCGTCATGGTCCGCAATAAGGAAGAGGACAAGAAGGTGACACAAACAGCTGCTTAAGGAAAGACTGGAGGAAGTTCCAACTTCAAAGGCAAAGGCGCTAGCCAAAGTAGATTCAACTCGAATACTACTTTATGCAAGACATGTAGAAGGTACCACAAGGGGAGATGCAACTTCGTCCTGTCTCCTAAAGTCTGTGAGTCCTGTAATCGTGCAGGACATGATGCCGGTGACTTGCTTTAATTGCAAGGAGATGGGCCATTTGAGTTTTGAGTGCCCAAAGAACAAGCCTGCTGCTGGTGGTGCGGGTGAAAGTGGCCAGAACAAGAAAGGAAACGCTCGAGTTTTCATACTCGACACAAAAAGGGCCGCTGATATGCCGGAAACCATAACCAGTACGTTTCTAGTCAACGACACCTATGCTAGAGTTTTATTTGATTCAGGTGTGAATTTAAGTTTTATAGATTATAGTTTCTGTAGTCTATTAAACGAACCATTAACAAAATTAGATAAAACTCTAAGCGTCGAGACTGCTAGTGGAGAAATCATTAAGATCTCCGAAGCCCTTGAAAACGGAAAAAATTCTCTTAGCTGGTTATATTTTGCCGATCTGTTTATTGCCTATGAGTCTGGCTGGTTTTGATATTGTACTTGGTATGGATTGGTTATCCGATAACCATGCTCGTATCATCTGCAATAGTAAAATCGTTGAACCTCAAGCCCCCGATAAACAAACGATTCGAATCGAAGGGGATAAGGACGCTGACCAAGTTAGCATAATCTCCATGATTAGGGCTAACAAGTGTTTGAATCAAGGATGCCTTGCATTCATGGCCTACGTCACTAAAGAATCAAAGCCAAAAGAAATCAAAAATGTTCCTATTGTTTCTGATTATGCCGATGTCTTTCCTGACGAACTCCCAAACATTCCTCCCGATCGTGAAGTAGAATTTAGGATTGATCTTGTTCTCGGTACTGCTCCGATCGCCAAAGCTCCGTATCGCTTAGCACCGACCGAGATGAAGGAGTTAAAGAAACAACTCGATGAGTTACTGGAGAAAGGTTTCATTCGACCGAGTTCATCACCTTGGGGAGCGCCAATTCTGTTCGTCAAGAAGAAGGATGGTTCCATGAGGATGTGTATCGATTATAGTGCATTGAACAAAGTCACAATCAAAAACCGATATCCACTCCCTCGTATCGATGATCTTTTCGACCAACTTCAAGGTGCTAGCTATTTTTCAAAAATCGATCTTCGTTCTGACTATCACTAACTCAAAGTTCAAACCGAAGATATTCCGAAAACCACGTTTCTAACAAGGTATGGACATTATGAGTTCAGGGTCATGCCGTTTGGACTTACTAATGCTCCGGCCGCGTTCATGGACATGATGAACCGAATCTGTAAGCCCTACTTGGATAAGTTTGTTATCGTATTCGTCGACGACATACTTATTTACTCTAAGTCCAAGGCCGATCATGAAATTCATCTTCGAACTTTGCTCGAAATTCTTAGAACCGAGAAGTTGTACGCTAAGTTCTCGAAATGCGAGTTCTGGTTGCACGAGGTGCAATTTCTTGGTCACGTCATTAATGTTAACGGTATTAAAGTGGACCCCGCTAAGATTGAAGTTATCTCTAAGTGGGAGGTTCCAAATTCACCAACCGAGATCCGAAGTTTCTTAGGTTTGGCCGGCTATTACCGTAGGTTCATCGAAAATTTTTCTCGTATCGTCGTTCCTCTAACTTCCTTAACTCGTAAGAACATCAAGTATGAATGGGGAACAAAACAACAAGAGGCGTTCGATATAGTCAAACAAAAACTCACTCAAGCACCTATTTTGGTTTTGCCAGAAGGTACTGAGGATTTTGTGGTATTTAGTGACGCGTCTCACTCGGGTTTGGGATGCGTACTAATGCAACGCAAGAAAGTAATCGCTTACGCCTCTCGTCAACTCAAAGTACACGAGAAGAATTACACGACTCACGATCTAGAGTTAGGCGCCATAATCTTTGCACTTAAGATATGGAGGCACTATCTCTATGGAGTAAGATTCATTGTGTACACTGATCATAAGAGCTTGAAACACATCTTTGATCAAAAAGAGCTCAATATGCGCCAACGGAGATGGATGGAAACGCTCAATGACTACGATTGTGAGATTGTTTACCATGAAGGCAAAGCCAACATCGTGGCTGATGCCTTAAGTCGTAATGAACACGAGAAACCCAAAAGAGTCCGAGCGTTGCGCCTAGAACTCCAAATAGATCTCATTGAGCAAATCAAATCCGCTCAAACTCAAGCAATCAATGAAAACCAAATCTCCGACGAAAAACGTAATGGCACCATTGACTCGTTAGTTAAAGGTAATGATGGTATCCTTAGAATGGGAAACCGGATTTGGGTACCAATCGTTGGAGGATTGCGTGAGAAAATCTTGAACGAAGCTCATAAGTCGAAATACATGATACATCCCAGAAGTGATAAGATGTACCACAATTTAAAGGCAAATTATTGGTGGAACGGAATGAAAAGGGATGTCGCTTCGCATGTTGCAAAATGTCTTACTTGTTTGAAAGTCAAGGCTGAACACCAAAAGCCTTCGGGATTGCTTCAGCAACCCGAACTTCCCGTTTGGAAGTGGGAGTTAATCACTATGGATTTTATTACCAAACTCACGAAGACGACTCGACAACATAATGCAATATGGGTAATTGTAGATCGTTTAATGAAGTCTGCACACTTCATACCCATCAATGAGTTGTACTCAATGGATAGATTAGCGCGTATCTATGTAAACATCATTGTCTCTTTGCATGGAGTACCGCTGTCTATCATTTCTGATCGAGACAGTAGTTTTACGTCTCATTTCTGGAAAAGCTTCCAACACGCTCTTGGTACAAAGTTAAACCTGAGCACTGCCTATCATTCTCAAACCGATGGGCAAAGTGAAAGAACGATTCAAACGTTGGAAGATATGCTCCACGCTTGTGTGATCGACTTAGGTGGAATTTGGGATGACAACTTACCCCTAATGGAATTCTCATACAATAATAGCTATCACACAAGTATTCAAGCCGCACCATTCGAGGCGTTATATGGTCGAAAGTGTAGAATGCCCGTGTGATGGTCTGAAACCGGAGACAACCAATTATCTAGACCCGAGATAGTCCAAGAAACCATCGACAAGGTTATTCAAATTCGAGAACGACTTAAGACGGCACGTGATCGCCAAAAGAGTTATGCCGATGTCCGTCGTAAGCCGTTAGAGTTTAATGTTGGTGACAAAGTGTTATTAAAAGTTTCGCCTTGGAAAGGCGTCGTTCGCTTCGGTAAGAAAGGAAAGTTAAGTCCTCGATTCGTTGGACCTTTTGAGGTACTTGAAAAAATCGGCAATGTTGCATACCGTTTGCGATTGCCCGAGGAAATGCAAGGAATACATGATATATTCCACGTTTCGAATCTGCGTAAGTGCTTGACCGACGAATCTTTGGCTATGCCATTAAAAGATGTAGAAATAAACGAGAAATTAAAATTCGTAGAATGTCCAATACAAATTGAAGATTCGAAAACAAAGAAATTGAAAAGAAAAACTTTGAAAATTGTGAAAGTTAAATGGGACTCGCTTAGAGGGCCCGAATATACTTGGGAACTCGAATCAGAAATGAAAAGAAAATTCCCACACTTGTTCGAGTAAAGCAATCTCGAGGACGAGATTTGTTTCAAGGTGGGGAGGATGTAAAACTGTGAAAATTTCGAGTTCAAAGTATCAACTTTCCAAAGTCTAGGGACTAAAATTGCCAAAATTCAAACTTGAGGGTTGAAAATGAAAATTTGGTTTTCCTGACCCATCGCGCTATGTGATGAGTCAGAAGAGACTCCCATCACCTACCGCGATGGGGAGTCTGACAAATTGTGACACGTGTGCCACGTGGCACACGGTGGCAGTGTCTGCCTCCACGTGTCACCACGTGGCAACACTGCTGACGCGTGTCGCCACGTGGAGCGGTGCCTGCCACGTGTCACCACGTGGCAATGCTAGGCAGTGACTCGAAAGACCTATATCGCGGTACGCGATAGGTCTGTCCAGGAGCCCATCCCAAAATCAGCTCTCACCTCTCTCTACTCTCTCACTAGAATACCTCGAAATTTGTGCCTCGTTTTCTCGATAAGCGTGTCTCGAACCTTCAAATTGTGTACCAACGATTCCTTAAAGTTTGTGCCACCCTTCACCCTCATTCATCAAGAAGGCGTTGTTGTAATGGCAAAGAGTCCCGAAAAACGTGCTGACAAGTGTTGAAGTTGGCATATCAAAGTTGATCGAGAAAAGTAAAGCGACGTCGGAGTGCTGGTTATTTCTCTAGAGTTTCGATACGCCACTAAGGTTAGGCGTAATAATGAATACAATATAATTCAATATTATATTCAAGGCTTAAGCCTTAAGTCGAGGTTATACTCGATGCCTCGATAAAAGAAAAGAAAAGAAAACATAACAAAGAAACGAATGAGAGTATGATTGTTGAATATTGTGATAACATATATATGTGTGTAAGTATATATGTATATATTCTTTGTTATGAGAATATTATTTAATAAATAAAGAGTATTCTTAAATAATAAAAGAAAAGATTACGTTTCTTGGAGAAGAAGAAACGTCGGGTTTTCAATATAAACTAAAGGTTTATAATTTACTTTTAAACTGGAAGTTTTTAAGTAAATAAAGAACTGAACTAAAGGTTCAATCGAGGATTGAGATATAAGACTAAAGGTCTTAAGCCGGATCGTGTATCCGACTAACAAATATTTATACTCGTACTATAGGTGCGAGATAAAGAAAGGGAAAGATCCCTGGACGGTGAGTGAAGCCGATCCTAAAGAGATAAGGTGAATACGCCCCCAAACTTTTAAACTTGTTTTTAAATGAGTCAAATTCGTTATATGAAATTGTTTACAAGGAACTATGTGTTCCTAAAACCATTATAACTATGGGTATGAAACTAGCCCTCAGGCTGTGGTATACGTATGTCTGGATCCTTACATAGGTGGTACTATGCGATGTATGGGCATGATCGCACCACCTTTGGTCGTCGGACGCTCTCCTGCAGAGAGTACGACCTTATGTGTATATTTACGGGTACTTAACTAAGTCGAACGCTGCGGTGTTTGCTTAGGTGACCTAGCGTAGAAGCTCTAGTTTATAATGTGTTGTTTGACTTTGTTATTCCTAAGCCAGGTTGGGCCGAGGCAGGCGTAGTCTCGAGGGGTAATAAAGTAAAAGAAGTTATTTTGCGTTAGCGTGTTCACCAGCATTCTTTGTTGACGTATTTTCTTACATTTTGCAGGTGAACAAGTTTAGCGCTTGGAGTGTCGAAGCGCTATTGATATATCCTATGGCTAGGATTCATTTTGTAAACTTAATATGGTGGTTTGTAAATATTAAACAAGTAAATGTTTTGTAACAACTTAAACAGGTGTTTATAATCCCATCTTTTATATAAGTTACATTTTCGATCCTTAAAGTTTTATAAGTCTTCCGCAAATTAACGCAACTTTGATCTATTTACAACTATGATACCAACTTATGGGTCGTGCTCCTAGGCCTAAGATGGGGGTGTGACAGCAAACTTGTAATTTTATATATAGTTATATGAAAGGGCCAAAAACTAATTAAAATCATAAACTAATAGAATGGGCCAATGGGGCGCACCATCTCCATGAGATCCTCTTCATCTCTAGTTCTCTACACCACCATCACCACCACCACCATTGTAGAAACTCACCCACCATGACAGACCTACATCGCTCTGCCCTAATGTCCCAAAAATAAGTCTCCATTAGCTCTGCCCTAATGTCCCAAACACCACCATTTAGGCTCGTCTTTCCGAAATGATTACGGTAATGAAGATTAGGAGGATGATTTGTGAAGCTACGACGACCGTGGTTTCGGAAGAAGGGAAGCCATTGGATGGAAGGGGATTTGATTTTTGGGACTTGTTTGGAAAATGGCAGTTAGTTAGAGTGTAGTATTTGTTGATCTATGCATTGCTTCTTGTATTAGGTTTTTTTAATTATGTTTTATTTGTTTATTCTTTTAAATATGACGCAATTACTTTTTAGGTTTAGTTCTGTTGGTCCTATTTGGATGGATCTAACAACTTTACTCGGATCAATCCGTGTTGTTAGCTTGCGGAAGTCACTAACAAAACTCGGACCTCGGATCTTAGTTTGTAAGAAAAAGAAAGAAATGTAGAAAAGTGAGAGGTGGTGGAGGTATTTGGTGAAAGAGAAACTCTATTTATTTCCTTGAACTTTTTGAATTATGAAAGGGTTGTTGGAGAAATGGGGTAAAGTGACCCTTTTCTATGGTCCTCATTTCTTCATGTTTACATAACATGGATACAAAATAAACGTACTGAGGTACGTAATACACCGACTCTAAGCAAATATAAAGACATACACAATCCTAAAAGTAATATAGAATATTAGCTCTACAATCTCCCTTTAGGATTGAGTATGTCCAGGAACCTTCATCAAGTTCCTTGCTTCGTCTTTATTTCTTGAAATCTAGTACTTGTCTTGATCTAAGAGCTTGAATGAGATTGGATCTTAGACAAGTCTTTATTTTCCGATCTTGAAAACTTCAACTTCAATCTTATTTCGTGGGAAGGATCGTAGCAGCAAATTTTAGAAACCTCAGGTGCGGGAGACTCGACATCTAATTTTCCTTTGTTGACTTTCTTGTGCCGACTTTTTTCTTTGTTTTGTTCTTCGACTGATCTTCAGACACGATCAACTCATCTTTAGGTTCAACCGCCAACTGTTACGTTCTCGTTTTCTTTTAATTGCTTCAGCATATGTAATTTCAGTCTCTGCAGCCCAAGACACTTGATCTTGATCTACCTGTCCATGTACGGCTGCACCAAACTTAGAGCGAATAAGATTCGTTCACAGACCCTATCGAAGGTCAAAGAAGAATTTTCTTTTTCAAAACATGCTCTTGGTTTGAAGTGTTTGCAAGATAACTATGAAACTTTATTTGTATCTTGCGTTTCATAAAACACCAATTTCAGTCCCTCAACTTGTAAATGACATGTTTTTAAGTCTCAGGTTTCCAACGAACTTTGTATGATCGACCTTGACAACAAAAAAACATGATTTTGAATAAAACAGAGGTTTAATAAAATATGTACGAACACATAAAAAAACTTAAAATCTTTTTGGAGTTTTCACGTATTGTACTATTTCGAATATATATATATACATAATATATTAAAGTTGAAACATAAAAAAATGAAGAAGATAGGAGTAAAGATGAAATTAATATTATATAACCATAATATTTACAAAATTTTCTAATTACTTTAATATTTTTGCGAGAAAGATCACAACATGGAATCACATTGATCGATAACCTCCTAGATCACACTTCTATTTGGATATTATTATGTCAAGAACCCAAAGTCGATTATAGATATATTTTGTCCACTTTAAACTTAACAAGTATTTTGATGTCACCGTGATATGTTAAGGTATGAATTAGTCACAATACTTATGCGGTCCCCTGTTAATCCGACATGTTATAAAATCCATCATACCTCAGGCATAGTTTGTGTTCATCAGTATCACCCCGAATTGACTCCGACCCCATAATGATTGATCAAAACATTTTGAGCTTATTTAAACTTTTTGCAAATTTTCTTTCAAACAATTTAAAGGTTGA
Organism: Bidens hawaiensis; assembly: GCF_021521415.1. Classification (NCBI taxonomy): domain Eukaryota; kingdom Viridiplantae; phylum Streptophyta; class Magnoliopsida; order Asterales; family Asteraceae; genus Bidens; species Bidens hawaiensis. Next base: position 682,838 of record NW_027491404.1, on the reverse strand, counting down.
ACCATGGACTTACTTGCCATACGGACTTACAAGCCTTCATATAAAGTGTTTATGACTTACTTGTTTGCCCCACGTTACGTGGTTCTAATATACCCCTTTTTGTTTGATAAATTATCTACATTTTTGTTCTTGATTTTTGAATATTTTTTTGTGCATTTTGCAGCTTTTCTGCTTTTTCAATAATTTTTTATATTTTTCAATATTTGAATTTAAAGCAAGAAATTTTTATTGTGACCAATCACTAACGGGCTTGTGTAGGACTGACTAATAACATTTTTTCCTTCATCAATATGACTTATTTTGGAGCCAGCAACCGCTTCATGAGAGTGTAACCACTAACAAAGGTGGGAATTTAGGTTTATATAACTTTGACACTTACTCATTTGTCAAGCCTATCTACACATCAAGCAATGATCTTGTTGGCTTTTGATCTACTCTTTTCATGTGCTAGGATCATTAAAGACAATTTCTTATCATTTTCCAAAGGTCGGATCAATTTCTCAAAATTTTATAATTTTAATTATCCGACTCCCTCTAATTAGGAGCTCCCTCTAAACGAGAGAATATCTATTTGATACGTTTTCACATTTTCTTAATGAAATATAATTAAATAATAAAATATAAAATATTTTTGGTAAGTCAAATGACTTAAGCTTTTTGTTTTTCTTAAAGAAAATGAAAATATTTTTGGTAAGTTAAACTTGACTCATTTTCTCCCTCTAAAATTGTGACATATTTGAAAAATAATTTCGACTTTATATACAAAAAGATAGATATGTTGTTTTAATCAAAATAGAACGATGGCTTTAGTGAAAAGGTCAACAAAGCTGTTGTCAGATGGACTATCCTAAACATGCATTATCACATCATATAACAAAGATGAAGAGATTCAAACCGAAGCCCAGCAGCCAACGCTGGATCCATCACTTGAAATACGTGGTTGGACGAGATGAGATTGAGAAACGCTCGACAAGTTTTGGTTGAGCCATTTAAACAAAGTTGGCATTGTTGAAACACAAAGTACCATATGAAACATTTCCCATTCCCTGAAGTTTGTCTTCCCATGTCGCTAATGAAAGACTCGAATCCGCCATCGAATGGTTTAACATCAAATATCAAGGGTTCGTCTCCCATCATATTTCGGGTGCAGCCACTCTCTAAGTACTGAATACTATTGATAGTCCTTCTTGATTGACCCTACATGCACTAAGCTTTTAAATAGACATGGGTTCCCGAGATTTAGTTGTCTCAGGAAAGTCGACTATAAATCGACTAAAATTCATTTTATTTCTTAAAAACAATTTATTTCTTGGCGACTCATCGCTTGAAGAACAGTCCTTAGGAATCCAAGCATAAACTTGTTCCTTGGTTTTGAAGATTTTGGACTTTTGTTTTCTAAATTTTAAAACTGTTTTTGGTGAATCCTTAGACTTTTCAGTCTTAGGATCCTTTTTGATTTTATCCTTTTTGGTTTTCCAAAACGGTTTTCTCTTGCGTTTTACTTTATTGACTTTGGATCTCACATCCACTTCACTGGCTTCACTATCAGCTTGATCAGTCCTTGAATCTGGGCTACTAAAAGCACCTTTTGGGGACTGACTAAGCCACCTTTGAATATCAAGCTGTTGCTTGAACTAGTGCTTGCAATGTCTTGCAAGGTGAGAAGAATGACCACAAACAAAACAACATTTTCTCCTAGGAGCAATATAGAACTCATCAGAATTATAATATTGTTGGTGTGGTGGGAAATGTGATTTGTGAAAAGAAAAATGATTATAAAACACATTTGATGATTAACCCCGATCATAAAAAACATTAGTATAATATGGATCAACAAAATTTTGTTGATAATTGTTTTGGACAAAAATCTGCTAAGGATCAAGTATCCAAATATGTTATGTGAGGTAAGGTGCTAACTCGATAACGACAAGTGTATAAGCGTAATATTGGTGAACACAAAGATGTGATTACGAGGGAAAAAGCCCTTAATCAAGATAGTCTTACTTCGGTCAAAACTTATCGAGGTAATCTTTGAAGAAATGACGTCGGTCAAGGATTAATAAGCTAATATTTGGTCGAATCACTTAAATCAAGGATCAACAAGGTAACCTTTGATCGATGAGTATATGATTGTCGTGGTCTCCGGCACAAAAAACCCCCGGACGATGAAAACTATCACCACAATTATATTGATAAAATAAAAGGTGATTACAAGTGCGGTGAAGTATATGATCGAGATTACAAAGTTAGCTAGTGTGTAGAGAGAATGCTTGTTTCTGCTCTAGTGTGTGTGCAAGTACATGTGTTTTCCTATCGATCATAGCTCGTTTAAATAAGATAATATCACTAACTATATCTCCTATCTATCCAGAAGTCTTCCACCGAGCCGCTCCACGATCTTTGACAACGTGCCAATAGCCATCCAGTAGCGAGATAAGCATAAGAATGAGTCTCATAGCCGTTTTTGATATTTTCACGTTCATCTTCACATGAATTCGTCCATTAACAGCTACATTGAAGTAGGATCCTGGATCCACGTTCCAGCTAGAGGATGTTCTGTGAGGATTACTGATGCAAGTTCGTCTTAAAGTTGCTACACCTGTCTAACACATCACCATACTAAACGCAATCATTAGTAAACAAGTAATACCGAGGATCGTCGATCCTTTATATCCTGACATGTATTTCATGGATAAACTATCCATAAGACAGTCAAGGATAAAGGATCCTCAGTATAAAATTCATGGCCTAACAATTGCCCCCAAAATGGCGGGTGACAGTGGAATACAGTGTCATTTTGAAATTCAAATCCCTGCAAAATAGAAGATGATTAGACGTGTGTCAAGCGGTTTAATATCTACAAACCATAATTACACGGCGCCTATATATTTGATAATTATAATCTTCTTATAATCACAGATCCAGGCGTTTTCCAGGTATCCTTCTTTCTTTTTGTTAATCTTCCTTCGATATGTCGACTGCTTCTACATCTTCTTCCTCTTCTTTTTTACATCATGATAACCTTTACTCACAAAATATCCTTCAATCACCTTCTTCCGAAATCTGTAAATTCACAGATTCGGATATCGATGAAATCCGATCATACTTCCCAGCCGATACAGTTTTCTGACCCTTCGATTCCGCAGCCCGTAGCGACAGCATTTCAAAAAACTGGGTTTGCTTTCCGGCCCAACCGTTTCTTATAGGTTATAAGTATCCTTTCCCCAATTTTACTCAAAGGTTCTTCAATTTGGCTGGAATTTTTTATATCCAGGCCGTGCCAATGTTGTGGAGAGTCCTTCATACCATAGAAAGGATAACTGTAGAGGAGGGAGTCGAGTTCGGCCTAGCAGAATTAGCATATCTGTACAATCTTGTTACTCATGGTTCCAAACGCTTTATCTTTAAATCGAAACCTCACCAAGAAAATCCCATTTTCAAAGTTACCCTTAATAATACCTTCTGGAAAAACCAATTCTTCTTCGTAAGAAGAGATTCTATTCCGGGTGGAACCAATCTTCCCAAAAAGTGGATACCAAAGGGTAGGATCCAGGATCCTTAGGTAACCTAGATAGGATACTCTATTCTTCTGCTAATAGCTTTTATTACTTGTGTAGTCGAAAATTTCGATTTGCTGGCTGATCTTCCGGGAGTTGAAGACAGAGTGAAGAGGTTTTTATCTCTGGATCCTGCAATCAGGACTTTTCAAGCAAAGTTTATAGAAGCTTTTCAAAGATCAAACTCAGAATCAATCATGTAAAGTAAGAATAATAATTCTTAGTATAAAAAAGTGTTAAGAGTTGAAAATTTATCTGTCAATTGTTGTTTACAGGTGCTCCGAAATTAGGAATATCTGCTTCCAAGTTCTCCCTCAAGGATATCGATTGCATGCTTACCAAGAAAAAGACCCCGAAATCAACCCCTACGTCCGAGCCTCGCCCGATCACAATTCGAACAAAGTCCGGGTCCAAGAGAAAGAAGAGTTCAGATATAGAGAATCCCTTTGATGCTGAAAAGCAGATTCTGGACATGCTTTCTACTGTAAGGATCCTTTATCTTTGTCAGTTTCTATTACTCCAAGCATCTTCCTAAGATTATTCCGATTTTATTCACAGGCCATCGATTCTGCCCGACACCACTATGAGAAGACTGTCGTAGAGCATGAAAAGACCCTCGCTGCGCTGAAATCAACGGCTGCTGCTAAGGAGAAGGCCCTCTTGAAGACGACCAAAGAGAAAAGAGAGATAGAGGCACATGCTGCCCTGGCCATCCAGATGCAGGACGAAATCAATCGGGCTACCGAAGAGGCGAAGGTATGGGCAGCCAAGTCGGTCCTCGAGGCCAGAATCAAATTGGTTACCGAAGCCAATGATCCATCTTTTGATAAGTCTTCATGGGAAATCAAAGAATGGAAGCAAGCCTTGATCGACTTGGACGGACGCGAGGATGAGACTGAAGCTATAATGGTTGAAGCGGGTGAAGCAGGAACAAGCGGTGTGAAGGGTCTGGATGAGGTTGAAGGTGGGAACAAGGCACCGGTGGAGGCGGTAACAATCGAATGAACGGGCGATGAAGGATACAAAAGACAAGGCCCAAACCCGTTTTATTTTGCTTTTACGGTGTTTTTATGAACAAGTACTATGGTCTGTATTAAACAATAGTAATTAGGATAAAGGATCCATGATCCTAAGACAATGCGCGGGGGTGACAAAGGTGGAGGGATCCTCTGTTTGTGGGGATGAAGCCTTTGTTGCCCCTGTTTTTAAATTTCCTGCACCTTTGAACTGTTAGTAACTCTTACTTAACCCGGATGGATGGTCCATCTTTTCGTATGGTGAAGTCCGGGTTAAGAGTTTTGGATAAGTCCTTGGGGCTAATTTTAATTAATATATAAATCTTTTGACTATCTACCTGTTATTTATTTTCAAAAACTTGTTAAATATAAGTTTAGCATTGTTAATAGTTTGACAAATAATCTTGAGTAAAAGGTTTCTAGGATAAAAGATCCTTAAAAATCGTTTAGAATAGAATATTCTGAAGGAAAAAATATTTAGGAAAGGATATCCTTAAATCATAAATCTTAGGATAAGACATCTTTACTAGTTGACAAAGTTTATATAAGAAAAAATACCTCAAAGGGCAAATTTTAGAATAAAGTATCCCGAAAATAGCTAAAGATTTCAATAATCAAATAACTTTAAGAGAATAGCCTCTCCAACTGGAATATCCAAATTTATTGCAACAAATATCATACATAAGTTAATCAATAAATATCTTACTAGAAGGTCTAGATAGACCTAAGTTACTAGAAGTATTGAACTCTTAATGTTCCTTACAAGAGTATCTTTAGGACCCGGGATCCTTAGTTTCTTGATCTTCAGAACAAACTTAGAAAATTCGCTTCAAATAATTCATATTATTAACTGGGGTCAAACCCCATTAAACTGGGGACAAGCCCAACAAATATTCTGGGGACAAGCCCGTGTAATCTGGGGACAAGCCCGTGCAACTGGGGACAAGCCCAACAAACTGGGGACAAGCCCATAAAATAAACTGGGGACAAGCCCAATAAAATAAAATGGGGACAAGCCCAATAAACTGGGGACAAGCCCAATAAACTGGGGACAAGCCCAAAGATACGGATGTTAACTGGGGACTCGCCCGAACCGGGATTTAACCCAAACGTGAGATAACGTGAAAACGTTATATACCGGTGGTATGGTACGTCTACCATAAATCGTAGGATCCTCCATATAGCCGGAGACAATGAAATTGTCAGCCACTAAGCGTGTACTGGTCCCGCTGCCCCGAACTATACGTCGGATAGCGTGCGCAACTGGGGATCGTGAGAAAGGTGAAAACCTTTAAACCGTAGGGGATATGACCATTGGGGGTCATATCCAATCGTGGGCAAGGCCAAGGGAAATAGTAAAGTACCTTAAATGTAAAGGAGAGGTGGCCAACCTCTTAGACATTGAACCTCTTATTGAAATCTGCATTGTTACTTAAAAACTCGGAAAAAATAAAATGTTAAGAATATATTATCCTTAAATTAACAACAATTCAAATGGAATAATTGATCAGAAAGATGTTACCGATTTAAGGATCATAGATCCTTTATTGGATAATATATCCTCTCAGGATATTTGATCCTGATAAAAAAAAATATTTCTTGAGGTGGATGGCATTCCATGCTCTTGGTAACCTGTTGCCTTCCATTGTGAGCAAATGATATGCCCCCTTTCCTGCTTCCGACTCAATTTGATAAGGTTATTCCCATTTGGGTGCTAGCTTCCCATCAGCCGGATTTGTTGTGTTTTGGAAGGCTTTCCTTAACACTAGATCTCCTTCTTGAAATCTTCTGATTCTGATATTTTTGTTGTATGCCCCAGCTACCCTCTGTTGATAGGCTTCCATCCTGATCTTGGCGAGGTATCTGAGTTCTTCTATAGTATCCAAGTCTTCCAGAAGGATTTCTTCGTTGGATTTAGGATCACGGATGCTCGTTCTTGCCTTAGGAACCACCATTTCTGTGGGAATTACTGCTTCTGACCCAAACACCAATGAGAAGGGTGTTTGGCCTGTTGCATTTTTGGGTGTAGTCCTGTCTGCCCAAAGAACATATGGAAGTTCTTCAACCCATTTTCCCTTCTTGGATCCTAGCTTCTTCTTTAGATTGTTAATTATGATCTTGTTGCTGGACTCTGCTTGACCATTGGATTGAGGGTGAACCGGAGTGGAAGTAATCATTTTGATGCCCCAACTGTCACAAAAGTTAGTGGTTCTATTCACGATAAACTGGGAACCATTGTCACAAACAATTTCAGCGGGAATACCAAATCTAGTTATAATATTTCGTTTAATAAAAGATATTACTTCCCTTTCTCGGACTTGTACAAATGCTTCTGCCTCAATCCATTTGGAGAAGTAGTCAGTCATAGCAAGCATAAAGACCTTTCCACCTGGTGCTTTCGGTAGCTTGCCTACAATATCCATACCCCATTTCATGAAAGGCCATGAGGAGGATATAGGATATAGAGGCTCTGATGGTTGATGAAGGATATTCGCGTGTCTTTGACAAGCATCACATTTCCTTGAATACTCCACTGCATCCTTCTTCATTGTTGGCCAGAAGTATCCAGTTCTAAGTATCCTGGAAAATAATGCTCTTCCACCTGTGTGATTGCCGCAATCTCCTTCATGAAAATCCTTGAGTACTTCTTGGATCTCAGGATCCTCAATGCATCTCAAATATGGACCTGCAAGAGATTTTCTATATACCATATCATTTAACAAAATATATTGGGATACCTTGAGTTTGAAGGACTTGGAATTTTCTGTGGTTGGAATTTCTACAGTCTGAATATAGTTCTTGATAGGATGGATCCATGATCCTTTGTTATTTGAGGATAAAGGATCCCAGAGCATGATTTCTTTGTCATTTGTTATTTCTCCAACTTCCTGTTCTCCTATTGCTGGCGAGAGAATGTGTATTATTGGGATTTTCAAATCCTTAGGAATCTTCAGAGATGAGGCTAAGTTTGCTAAGGCGTCTGCCCCAGTGTTTTCTTCCTTCGGTACCTGTGTAATACTAAGTATTTCAAAGGATTTCGATATCACAACATCTAAATATTTCATTAGTTTCTCACCTTTAACATCATACGAGCCATTAAAGTGGTTAGTTATCAATAAAGAATCTACATAAACCTGAAGATACCTGATCCTCATGCTTTTGGCTAATTGCAAACCTGTGATTAGAGCCTCGTACTCTGCTTCATTGTTTGTTGCTTGGAAATCACAAGCTATGGACTGGGGTAATATGTCCCCCTGTGGCAGTAGGATTCCTAATCCTGTTCCTCTCACGTTGGATGCTCCATCTGTGAAGAGTATCCAAGGGTCCTTGGTCTTTTCCAGTTGTTGGACTTCCAAATCAGCTTCTTTTTGTAGATCACTAGTGAAATCAGCCACAAAGTCCGCTAGTGCCTGAGACTTGATTGCTGTTCTCGGCTCATATTGGATATCATATGCACTTAACTTTACGGCCCACTTAGCCATTCTACCTGATAACTCTGGTTTTCTAAGAACATTCTTTACAGGATAGTTAGTTCTTAAAATAATAGGATGAGTTTCAAAATAATGTCTCAGTTTAGTAGATGCCATAATAAGTGGAAGAATCAACTTTTCTAAATGAGAATACTTGGACTCCGCATCTAGAAGACTTTTACTTACATAGTAGACAGGATGTTGTTCACCTTCATGATCCTTTACTAAGACGGCACTCACTGCATTTCCTGAGACAGCAAGATATAAATACAAGGATTCTCCATCCACAGGCTTCATTAGAGCTGGAGCTGAGGATAAGTAATCCTTTAGGGCCGTAAGCGCAGATTCATGCTTTTCAGTCCACTCAAATTTCTTGTTCTTTCTAAGGATATCATAGAAGTCTTTGCACTTCTCGGAGGATCTTGAAATGACTATTCAAAGCCGCTATTCTTCCGGTGAGTCTCTGGACATCTTTGGCATTTGTAGGCGACTTGAGATTGATAATGGCTTCGATCTGCCCCGGGCTTACTTCAATTCCTCTCTTTGTGACCATATATCCCAGAAACTTTCCATCCTTAACACCAAAATGGCATTTGGATGGATTCAGTTTCATGTTATAATGGTCAAGGATATTGAATGCTTCCTCATGGTCCTTGAGGTGATTCTCTGCTTTCTTCGACTTTACCACCATATCATCTATGTATACCTCCATAGTCTTGCCCAACTGGTCCTTGAACATCATGTTGACTAGTAATTGGTATGTTGCTCCTTCATTTCTCAGTCCAAACGGCATAGCAGTATAACAATATATGCCAGTTGGAGTCATGAATGATGTATCCTCTTGATAAGATAGTTCCATCTGAATTTGTTGGTATCCAGAGGAAGCATCCATAAAGGTAAGCATTTCATGTCCAGCCTTTGCGTCTACCATGGCATCTATATGTGGTAATGGGAAAAGATCCTTGGGGAATGCCTTGTTTAAATCCGTGAAATCGACACACACCCTCCACTTTCCATTATTTTTTGAAACAACGACAACATTAGCTAGCCATCGAGGATATTGAACCTCTCTGATCATACCGGCCTTAAGAAGTTTTTCAACTTATTCTTGTATGATCTTGTTCCTCTCAGGAGAGAATCTTCTTCGCTTCTGATGGATGGGTTTAACAGTTAAGTCCAGGCCGAGTTTATGGGTGATTACCTCTTTTGAAATACCTGTCATGTCCGAGTGCTTGAAGGTAAAGGTAGATCTTCTTCGCCCTAAGAAGGATACTATATCCTCCTCAATCTTACTGGGGATACTGGATCCTAACACCTTTACTTCCGGATCTTCGGGGTCCAATGATACTTCTTTGAGATTCTCCTGAGCTTCCAGCACGTCCCTAGGATGTTGTTGTAGTTGCTATGCTATAGTTTGCTTGGCTGTTGGCTTCATTGATGAAGAGTAGTAGTTCTTGGCCTCCGCTTGGTCACCCACTATCTTCACAACTCCCCAAGGAGTAGGCAGTTTGATACATTGGTGATAAGTGGAAGCTACAGCTTTCATTCCATGGAGCCAGGCCTACCTAAAAATAACATTACAATAGGAAAGGTTATCTATTACACAAAATTTTTGGTATGAGTTTAACCCTTCAATATAAAGTGGGAGGTTGATGTCCCCCAATGTCTTCTTGGTTTCACCACTGAAACCGACTAACACCGACGTTCTAGGAATGATTTCTGAATCCGGGATGTTCATCTTCTTGAGGACATCATGTTGGATAATGTTGACCGAGCTGCCACCGTCCACTAGGATCCTGTGTACATAATGGTTAGAGATAAATAGAGTAATAATCAAACCGTCATGATGAGGATCCTGAATGTTCAGCTTATCTTCCTCATCGAAGAAGATTCTCTTGTCTGTTGTTAATGTGGTTGACACTATTGTCTGTTGTTAATGTGGTTGACACTATTGGATGATCCCCATTATCCATCTTGATCTCCTTGGAGAATCTTTTTGCTGCAGAGAAAGAAGTTCCACATATGTCTGAACCTCCAGAGATGAAATTGACCGATTGCATATCCAGCTTGTCCTGATGAGGATCCTGGATCCTTGAATTGAAAAAGATTCTCTGATCAGTCACTCGAGTAGTGGGGATGAGTGGTCTTTTCTCATTATCCAACTCGAATTCTTCCATAGGACTTTCTTCTAAGGCACAAGAATCTCTAAATAATTAGTAGTCTCTGGAGACAAAGTTGATCACATGAGCATCTGACGGTGGTAGTGTTGCTTTATGTGGAAGATCTTCAGGATCCTGGATCTTGGATTTCTTCTTTCCCCAGAGTTCTTTGAAGTGAACCTTGCTCAGGAGGTATCCAATTTCCTTCCTTAAGCCAATGCATTCGTCTGTTGCATGGCCAAAATCTTCGTGAAAGGTGCACCACTTAGACTTGTCCTTGAAGCCGACAACCTTCTCATTCTTTTGGGGCCACCTTGATTTTTCTCCCAGATCCTTCATAGCACAGATCAAGCCATGAGTATCCACAGCGACACAATAGTCGGATATGCAAGGATAGTCTTCATCGTCATCTCTTTCTTCAACTGCCCGTACGTTCTGATTGTTGAAATTGGCGTACGGCTTCGAATTGTTGTTCCTATTCCAGGATCCTTTATTCTTTTCGGGAGTTTCTTGTTTCGTTTTTCCCCCGAGACGATCCTGGATCTTCCTATCTTCCTCTAATAGGATGTATCTTAAAGCCTTGTTTCTGACTTCATCTAATGTCCTATACGGAGTCATCACTAAATCATCATAAAAAGGGGAGCTCTTCTGAATTCCCATTTTGAATGCTTCAACAGCAGTAGTCATGTCAAGGTTTGGGATTTCTAGAGCTTCCTTGCCGAACCTGGTAACGAAATCCCTAAGGGATTCATCACTAGGTTGGATAACACGATATAAATCACTGCTTAACCTCTCAAATTTCCGACTACAGGAAAATTGAGTGTTAAACAAATTAACTAAATGAGAGAAAGATGTAACCGAGAAAGGGGGGAGACTTAGCAACCATTTCAGTGCAGCTCCCGTTAGTGTGGCTCCAAATCCTTTGCAAAGGCAAGCCTCCTTGAGTCTTTCAGGAATAGGATTAATTTCCATCCTTTCCCTATATTGGGCAACGTGTTCCTCAGGATCAGTGCTCCCGTCATAAGTCTTCATGTTGGGAGTTTGGAACCGCTTCAGGATTTCTGCATCACAAATTGGTGGAGCGAATCTGGATAACTTGTGACTCCCCTCCGGTATCTCAGGAATTGGACGTATCACTCATGGGACACTGGATATCATATCCTTTAGCTCCTATAACTCTTTGGCCATGGCCTGGTTGATACCTGAATCCTGCATGGGAACATGGTTAGTATCTAAAGATATAGGATCGTACAAGTTACCTCTCTGCTGGGTGGAGTTTGGTATTCCAGACAAGTATCTGGGATAAGAGGAGTCAACAATCGGAGTGGGTCCTCAAGAAGCTATGGTCTGCAAGGGGATTATGTCCCTATCATGGACTTCGGAAGACCGTTGATGATGGGATCCAAAGGATCCTTGATCCTGAAAGAAAGATCCTTGATAAGGGATCCCGGAGGATCCTGGCGGAAGCATCCCTGATCCCCTTTGGAACATCGAGGAACTCTACATTGGTTGACCCATCGACACATGGCTGAAGCTAGATTGTCCTTGCTGGAAATACGAGTATCCTTGGATCTGATGACCCATGGATCCTTGTTGAAAGATGGATGATCCTTGCTGAAAGGCTGATGATCCTTGAGTCTGAGGACCCATGGATCCTTGTTGAAGGATGGATGATCCTTGCTGAAAGGCTAAGGATCATTGAGTCTGTTGACCCATGGATCCTTGTTGAAGGATGGATGATCCTTGCGGAAGTTGAGCCAGAGATCCTGGACTGGTGAAATCCAGCATCCTAGGCATCAGGGGGGGGGGGGGGGTTGAGATCCTCTGCTGGCCTATTGGATTTTCGGATGTCTTCGATCTCACGCAGGATCCTTTGGTTGGTTTTGTTCTGTTGTTCCATATATGCTTTCACCTGCAAAAACATAGAGGAAACGTCATTGTTAGAGTTTACCGACGAAGTAGCAGCGGTTGTTCTCGAGCTCTGGAAGACTGGTATTTGTGTCTTGCTCCCAGAAGTAGCAGCCTTTGGTACTCCCGTGATTGGCGGAGGCATCGGCGGCAAGGTCCTTGAGGAGAGAGAAACCGAAGACGGCATAGTCGACGATGCAGAGGTGGATTGAGAGGCCATTGCAAGGGTATAGAGTATGAAAAAAATGAGAATTGATGAGAATAATACGGATTATAGCACCAATTTCCCCACGGTGGGCGCCAAATTGTTTTGGACAAAAATCTGCTAAGGATCAAGTATCCAAATCTGTTATGTGAGGTAAGGTGCTAACTCGATAACGACAAGTGTATAAGCGTAATATTGGTGAACACAAAGATGTGATTACAAGGGAAAAAGCCCTTAATCAAGATAGTCTTACTTCGGTCAAAACTTATCGAGGTATTCTTTGAAGAAATGACGCCGGTCAAGGATTAATAAGCTAATCTTTGGTCGAATCACTTCAATCAAGGATCAACAAGGTAACATTTGGTCGATGAGTATATGATTATCGTGGTCTCTGGCACAAAAAACCCCCGGACGGTGAAAACTATCACCGTCAATTATATTGATAAAATAAATGGTGATTACAAGTGCGGTGGAGTATATGATCGAATTACAAAGTTAACTATTGTGTAGAGAGAATGCTTGTTTCTGCTCTAGTGTGTGTGTAAGTACATGTGTTTTCCTATCGAACATAGCTCGTTTAAATAAGATAATATCAATAACTATATCTCCTATCTATCCGGAAGTCTTCCACCTAGCCGCTCCACGATCTTTGACCACGTGCCAATAGCCATATAGTAGCAAGATAAGCGAAAGAATGAGTCTCATAGCCATTGTTGATATTTGCACGTTCATCTTCACATGAATTCGTCCATTAACAGCTACATTGAAGTAGGATCCTGGATCCACGTTCCAGCTAGAGGATGTTCTGTGAGGATTACTGATGCAAGTTCGTCTTAAAGTTGCTACACCTGTCTAACACATCACCATACTAAACGCAATCATTAGTAAACAAGTAATACTGAGGATCGTCGATCCTTTATATCCTGACATGTATTTCAAGGATAAACTATCCATAAGACAGTCAAGGATAAAGGATCCTCAGTATAAAATTCATGGCCTAACAATAACGACCATAGTAGTTGTTATCAAAACAATTATATGACTGAGGACTTTGTGAATGATTAGTTGTTTGAAAAAATGATCTTTTAATTGGTGGCACATATTTACATGAAGTACTCGTTTGATTATTATTTTCAAACACTTTGCTTTTACTTGAATTATCCTCAGTCTTACAACTTGATATGTTCACCTCAACATGACTTTCCACCGACCCACTTTCTTCTACACAAACCGCTGAAGAAGATGAACCACCATTAGTATTAACAGATGGAAGAATTGGATCAACGGTTTTGGGAACAGCAGGAACAAATTTTTTTGGTTTTGGCACGTGACCAATACCATAGAACATTTCTTCCTCGGGTGGGGAATTAAAGCTAAAGTGAGGAAGGCTAGTATAGTTGTCGTTAAATGGAGGTGGAACTTTGGTACTATCATAGCCTATTCCTGTCTTTATATTTAATTCCATCTGTGCCCCAATTATTCCGTTAAACTTTTCGGAAGCTAACTCAAATTTCTCAATTGTAATTTTTCTTTGGGCTAAATCTAGCTCTAACTTGACAATTTTAGCATTTAACTCAACTACACGTTTTTCACGATGTTCAACTATAAAAACTTTTTCTCTAAGTTTAGCCATGTCATTACCATGAGTTTTAATCATAGTAGCGTAGATCTTTTCAGCTTCTTAAGTTCATAATTCTGACACTTAATGCTATATATTTGTTCTATAATGGTAGCATTATGGTTTCTATAGTGCACAACTTTATCAATACAAGCTTGTGAGCAAAGTTTGTGTACATCGGGAATGAGAGAGGAAGGTGTAGGTATTCCAGCAGTGGAGCTTGACGAGGTGCTTGCTTGACTACTTCCACCTGCAGCACACTCGGGGATGATAGGACTTGCTTGACTGCTTACACCCGCAACACTTGTCTCATCTTTATTTTCTTTGCACCAAAACTTGATGGTAGAAGTCAAATCTGAGAGTGTTAAGGTATCCAGGTTTGTCGTTCTCTTGATGGTAATCACACTGTTGTTCCATTTCTAAGGCAATGAATTCAACAACTTCATGTTGATCTCAGACAACTTATTTGTGATACCGGCACTTCTCAATTTAATAACGAGTGACTCAAATCTGTTGATGAGAGAGGCAACTGATTCTCCTTGAGTATGTTTAAACATGTTGAATTCTTCTTTTAACATGTCATTTTGGCCTTCCCTTATACTGAGACTCCCTTCAAGCTTAGAATTGCAAGACATTTTTTTTAACAGAAGACTAAGTAAAAATAATAAAGTTTTTTTTTGTTCAAAGTCAACTGGTCAACAGGTCAAACTCGGATACCCATTCGATTCAAATTTTTTTTGGTCAAAGTCAAAGTTAAAGTTCGAATGCCCGTTCGAATCATTTTTTTTGTCAAAGTCAACGTTCAAATGCCCGTTCGAATCATTTTTTTCCGGTCAAAGTCTGCGTTCGAATGCTCGTTCGAATCAATTTTTTTTGAAAGATCTTAAGCCAAAGATCAATAAAGTCTAAAGGACTTTAGTCTAAAAACCAATAGATTGACTTAGATTTGAGTTTTTAAACTAAATCTTAGCCCGGACACGAAAACCAAGAACACCAAAAACTTAGATTTGAAGATTTTCGGGTATTTATAGGATGTAAAACACTTCAAATGTAGTGAGTAACAACAAAAACAACCTCAAATCTACCCAAAACTAAGACGAAAACCCGAAAAGTTTGATCCGAAAACCACAAAGTTGAGCCGAAAGCTCTGATAACACTTGTGGGTCCTCTTTGGATGGATTTACTAACAGCTTTACTCGGATCAATCCGTGTTGCTAGCTAGCGGAAGTCACTAACAACACTCGGATCTTAGTTTGTAAAAAAAGAAAGAAAGATTGAAAAGTGAGAGGTGGTGGAGGTATTTGGTGAGAGAGAAACTCTATTTATTTCCTTGAACTTTTTGAATTATGAACGGGTTGTTGAAGAAATGGGGTAAAGTGACCCTTTTATATGGTCTCAGTTTCTTCAAGTTTACATAACATAGATACAAAATAAACGTAATAAGGTACGTAATACATCGACTCTAAGCAAACATAAATACATACACAATCCTAAAAGTAATATAGAATATTAGCCCTACAAGTTCTCGTACATGTAATGAACCTAATTGATACAAATAGAATTCACATCGAGTCGTCGTAACACCTATGTTTTTGTTTTAATCTCATAGACTCACTGCCTCAACGCACAAGATCGACAACGGTCGGCTTTACCAACGCTCGAGTTTTAACGATCTACACCATCCCATTGGTTTACCACATTTTTTTTATAATTTTTTGTTTATATTTGGTTTTAATTCCGGTACAATAACGCATGTCACCGAAACAGACCGAATTTGCATTGACTTATCGGCTCAATGCTTAAGACCGACAACGCTTGGGTTTTATCACTATCCTAATTTTACCGACTTGCCCGACGACGCCGGTTTAAAAACTAGTTGAAGATATTTATACTACTATACAAGCCAACTGCCAAAGAGCTTAAATACTTTTAGATTTAACAATAAAAGTTTTGGTCAATTGGACACGTAGGATTTGAGCCCGATGTCTCATATATACATAGCCCAAAAATGACCCAACCAAATTTCGGACAACACTAATAACCAATATGCACAAACTGGTTAACTTGTTATTTGAAAACTGGTTAATTTAATAACCAGTTATTGGTTAACGGTCAATTAACCGGTTTGACCGGTTAATCGGGTTAGTAACCGGTTTTCAAGCAAAAAAACCCTAACCGGTATAATCGGTTTCGGGTATAACTGAACCGGTTAACCGATAATTAACAGGAAAAAACCGTTTAAAAAAATAATTTAAGAACCTAAAACCATTTTCGGTTAACAGATTTTGTAACCAGTTATTAACCAGTGTTGGGACCAAAATAAATAACCGATTACTAACCGCCGGTTTTTTCCGGGTAGAAATTAGAGAGGTACACCTCCATGAATAATATTTCAACTGTAGTCATTTCTTTAATATCATCTATTAACCGGACCGAACTTCGAACCAGACACATTACTATTTGAACTTTGGTTGTGTATATTTGAACTGCCTTCATTTGAACTTGCCGGCTACCTATTACTTATCAGACCACCTCAGTTTTTTAAACTGAATTGTTTTACAATCTTATCTCTCATTTTTTGATTTCTTTACTATCACAGATTGTGTTTATTTAAGCATTTATAGTTTATTAATGTAGTACATACGTATAAAAAAGATAAAGTATTTTAGTATATTTTGCTAGATTGGTTATATGTTTATACTTTAAACTTTCAAAATGATTTATTACAACATAAAGTCATTTTCAACCGGCAGATTGATGAACCATATAGTGACAGATTCGATGACGGATTTAGTCATCACTCATCAACTAATGTCGTCAGTGTTGCATTCTTTTCAGCTTATAATTCAATTTAAAATTGAAAGAGCATTCATCGTCATACTTTACATAAATGAAATGTATACCTTGCCTTTGATTGTTAACTGCGTCACTTATATATACAAGTACAAGTATATTGCTGACAAAAATTTTATTTTACAAATAAAAAAAAAGCTATAAATTTTTTTTAAACCACTACTAAAAAGATCAAATTACAATAGACATGTAAGCGGGCAACAAGCTGCGCCGTCACCCACATTTAAATGACAAAACCGATCATACAGAAAACTGTTATACTCCTTAATGATGTTCATGCTGGTATAAAACTCCTAATCTTTTTTTCTTTTTTGTTTATTTGAGGTTAATATCTAGTTATCTACCCATTAAAAGTTTCCATTGACATGATGCGAACCTATCACTAAAGTGGAATGAAGTATATTTACAATCGCCAAATAAAAACTTTCGTAAACATGAAATTATTTAAGTCTTAAGAAAAAAGAAGTTAGACACCCCTCGCGTTCTAGCAGCTTGAACTTGATTTGTGAAGTTTACATCGCTGAAAAACCAAAAGGATCTCAACCCTCTCTCCGTAGCTGTTTTAAACTGACGCCTATTTCAGCGGAGATGCGGCAGGAACTCGGTTAATAATTACGTAATGTTAAAGAAAATATTTTGTGACAATAGTTGAAAGTTTATTGACTAAAGTATAAAAACCAAACGTTTTGAATTTATTTTTGTAAGTACGATGATCAAAGTATGAAAGGTAAAAGTAAAAAAAGTATATATATTAATCACTAAATTAAGAAGCTAATAGTTAAATGTATTTAAATTTGGTGGCAAAATTTATAGAAACAAAAGTTTGAGGGGCATACGTGACCGCATACGGTGATGATTTAACTCAAATTTGAGGGGTATGCCTTGCTTTTATATACGTTTATTATTTTCATGTGGTACAAATTTTTCTTGAATCTTCAAATATAATGATTCAACCAGAGATTGTGTGGGATATCTTCTCTCATTATTGAAAATGCATATCAAACTACAACGTCTCAAATCTCAACTAAGATTGAACATTTTCTAAATTTTGATGTAAATTAACTTCTAATTCTAATTCCCGTATTTGATCAATGATCAATTTGGGAATTTTGTTTCTTTGAAGCTATGATGGGCATAAACAATATCTTTAATCAATATGAAAGACGATACAATTCACTTTTGTTCGGGATTATGGACTAGACCGGCATGCATATAAAGCCCTAACTTGAATTTAAATGTTTCACCATCTGTGACAATCTTGCACCAAGAATGGGACACAAAAATGAAAAAGGATTCAAAGTAAGAATATGGAACCAAGACTACCCCAAGCAAAGACATATGCTTTCAACCCTATCTAACAAGACTACCCCCCTTTGCAAAAAGCTAAAGCTACAAGTTTCATGTAATGCACAAGTGTTAATGTATAATGCATACGTTGTAATGCAATATAGTTTTACTTTTTATTTAGAAATTTTTTCTTTTGAAAGAGAAAGTAGGTAAAGTAGGATTAACAAAAGTAGAAAAAGAAAAAAGCAAAAGTCTAATTGGCCAAACCCAATGATTGATGCTTCTCTTTTGTTAATTCAGGCATACAGTCTACCAGTTTTCATTAAAGATGAAAAATAAATGTAATCGATAAATCTCTTGTCCAAGATGAAAAACAAATTACAGCACTAATTACAACTTCAAAAACAAATTTAAAACTTAACTATGTGTTCCCCTGAGTCTTTTAAATGAGATCGAGAAATTGGATATCAAATAAAACTAGAAAATATTCATGTTCTTTAATTTTTTAATGAAAAGAAAACGTATAACAAAACGACAAAACATTTTATTTAATGATGTATAATCAATGTTATTCATTGTCGCCGCATAGGTTCCTTTAGTTTGTAGCTTTGGCACCTCCGAATCCGCAACCTTTGATCTCATTCATTTCTTGTTTTCACCACCTTGCAATGTTTTGTCAAATGAGCTTCCACCGTGGATTTGGATGCCACCTAAGGAAGAGTCGACAATTTTTATAACGAGCCATTTTGGTGTTGTCTGACATTAGACATGGGTCTAACTTAGACCAGAGCTCGGTTGTTCTCTTTGTTTTGAATATCAGAACAATGTTATTGCGTAATCGAGATGTGATGTCTTGCGTTTTATAGAGTATTCGAGAGATTGAGATGTGATGTATAAAACCTAAGTATACGACACCTATTTATACTAACCTTGGAGGATTAAATGGTCAATAACCGGTTTCTAGTGGCTATATAGCCATTAGAAAACGTTTATATAGCTTAAAATCTAAAGTTAACTTTAGTAACCGGTTAATCGACTGCTAACCTATTAAATATAACAAGTTCTAGTTCAAATATGTATAACTAGTTCCTAACTATCGTTTACTAATCAACTTCTAATATACTGGGTAATAATCAGTTTCAGTTCAGTTTCTGGTTTCGATTTGCACCTCTACTTGTAATTGGTATTGTTGTAGTTTAAATTTTAAAAGTTATAAATATAATTCAAACCATTTAGTGTTTTTTTTCCAAAAACTAATCATTTAAGTATGTTGGCTTTACTCAAAGTCTGTCTTACCAAACGTTTATTTTCCATTTTTAGACTTACCATTAACAACGCTTATTATCCCTTTTTGGACCAACTATATGGTCTTAACTAAGACATTCCCATTTAATCATATGTTTCTCTTTTATTTTCCTATGTTCTCTCATTTGCTCATTATTCTCCCCATTCGACTTCTGTATAACTACTTACAATTAACGTAATTCACATGTGATAATTCAAATTTCACGAGCATCCATAAATCCCGGATGCCAGTTTTATGTTTGTGTAAGTTTCTTAGTTAAAATGATCCGAGTTTTATTCTACAGGATTTGTGCTAAACTCCAATTTAACAACGATCGAAGTGTGAATTTCTTGATTGAATTGACTCAACAAGTTGTATCATTTAGGCAAAGGTCATTATTGCATTATAAAAGATGAACAAAGTGAGTATCACGCTTTAAACGCATGTTTGGTTTGCTAAGTCAAGATAATCTCGGTCATAGTTTGACATTTAGTAATTGCTAAGATGTTTGCCAATTAGCAAGCACTTTGAATGTGAATAGAATACGTTGTCAATAAATAGTAGAAATATGAGGTGTACATAGGAAGACACTTAACAGAAGCAATATTTATTGTGCATACATTACGCTTCAATAATTCAAAATATTCTCTTAACTCTTATATTATTAGTGTATATTGTAATTTTACGTATTCAAATTCAATAAAACCCACAATGGTTGATGTGAGGTTTTTCTTTTTACATCCAATATTAATTTTAAGGAGGCATTTTTTCATTACTAAAAATGTTATTTAGTTATTTGCTTCATAACATGAGACAAAAAAAATGACAAAAAAATGAAGTAGCAACAGATTCCCGTAATACACAGGCATTTGCTCCTTGAACATGAAAAAATATGACAAAAAATTGAAGTAATAAGAGAGTCCCGCAATTTATGAGCAGTTGTTCCTTGAACATGGGCTAACGAAGTCTCGTAAACAGTTGAAATTATAAGCATGTGAACATGAGCATCATTCGCAATCCATGTTTTATAATTGGGGTTGACAATAATTGCAACAAACATTGGATTAAGTAGGAGCAACATGATATGGACACAAGATGGAGCCATCAACATTGCCAAAGAGATTGTTTGTGATCAGAGTTTAATCATAGTCTTCAAATAACCATAGTTATGGAGAGTGATATTGTTGCCATGTTTGCAATTACTTGTATGTGTGCAAGTACTAGTTGTGCGTGAACTTGTGAATTTACAAAAATATGTAAGATATATAGTTAGTACTTGCAGTGTGAGTTCTAGGCGATGTGAGAACTCAAACTATGTGAGTACTAGATGTATGTGAGTACTCGAATTTGCAAGTACTGACTTGTGCGAATACAAACAGGCTGATAGCAAGTACTAGGTTGTGTGAGCACCAAGTGAGCGTGAAATGTATTGTGAGTACTTGTGCGAATCCTTATGCAAAGCGAATGCACATGTAATAATTGATTATAAGAACTTCAGCGAATAGCAGGTGCGAGTGGAAGCCCAAACAATGGCGGTGACGGAGTTGAACAACAATGAACCCGATGGTAATAACCGAAAAAGAAGTCAAATACAAGCACTGGCCGATGACTGTGATCGGTTTTCAGAGATGAACACGATGGTGCTGATTTATGCATCGAAAAAGTGTCTTGGCTTTGATACCGAGTTAAACTCTAAAATGTGTGTAAAGATGGTGTAATTGTGTGTATGCCTATTAATAATTGTAATTTGGGTTTTACAGGATGTGGGGTTATGTACTTAACCATACTTACACAAACCTAACTTCAACATTTACTAACTACATTTATGTGTAGTATCTTTAAACCAATTTATGTTTTGGTATAAACTTAGACCATGTGTAGTGATTTTTATTACTTCTTTAGTTAAAATGATATCTAGGCGTCATGTAAGCAAACATAAATTCACTAAAAAATTCACTAAAGCCTCCTAGTAAATCAAGTTTAGTGATTTTAACTAATTAATAATTATATTTATTACTCAATCAGTCTTTTTATTTACTTAAGATTTATTATTCGATAAACATAAATAATTTAAATAATAAAACCCCACAATGAATACCAGTGAACTTTAATAAAATAAAAGTTATTAGAATGTAAGAAAAAAACTATATCTGAAAAAGAAAACGACATAATAAAAAAAAATGAAATTCTTAATTAATAGTTTTTATTAACTTACAACAAATGACATGCAAAATAAATAGAACAACTTTAATTAAAAAAAAAACTTAAGAAATACAGTTATTAATCGTAATAATTGTTGTATTAATCAGAGCGTCGTTCTCATCATCTTTGTTCTCATCACCGTTGTCGCCAATTTTGCGATTGTTCCATAGATGTTTTATCATATTCGGTCAAAGATTTTCATGTTTGTCCCTATTTTTATTTTTGCATGTCTGCTCGTTTGTTTTTTTTTTCTTTTTTTTTGCGAATAGTAATGCAGTCAACGGTTGGATTTACCGCCTAACCAACCTCCTAAAAATATAAATTATTGAATAGTTGATCCTTTTTTTTATATAAAATATGAAAGAGTTAGATAGTGAATTATGAGAGAGTATGATTACCGATTTAGAGAGTGAATTATGAGAGAGTATGATTACCGATTTAGAGAGTGAATTATGTATGTAGGTAAAAATTTGTGTTCATATTTTTTTTAATAAATAGTTGTTTATTAAATTGTTCTATTTGGTTATAATAATAATAATAATAATAATAATAATAATAATAATAATAATAATTTTGGTGAAAGAAACTAGCGAGACGGGGTTGACGTAGGATGGATTTGACACCTTATTTCATCTACGGGTAATGATTTTAACGCCAGATTTAATGCCACCTCATTACAAATGGCGTCACATTCAGTATGATTAAAAACACGGGCCCAAAACGTCAAATAGAACCACATAAAACCGGTTGTAAACGGTCTAAAAGTTTATTTGTATTCTAGTGTTTAATATTTATGAATCTTACTATTGAATATTGTGACAGAAAACACATAATTGACTAATAATTGGAGCGTTGAATGGTGACACGTGTTAATATCGCCCCAAGTGACCCCCATTTAAGACTTTTCAAGTATGGACATGTCTACTACACCTTCCACCGTAATCGGAACATGTTATTTTCGATAAACAGTTAAATACACAAGGAAATAATATACTAGATTACTGTATATACTTATTAGATCTAGACTAAATAAATAAATAGTATATAGTATAAATTTTTTTATTATAAACAAATATAACATTGAGATCCATGGATACACCTTAACCTAATCTTCACAGCTATAAAAATATTGAAGAAGAAAAACTCATGTATGCTCTCATTCTTATTATACCCACACTTTTGCATCTATCTTTTTTCAAAAAGAACCAAGTATTGAATTTACGCAGACAGGTGGCAACCGGTGGAACACTACATCCTGTCGCAAGGTTGACGGTGTTTATTTTATAGGATTGAAGTTGACTTTACTGTAGATTCATCGAAACATGCGAATTTGGAAAGGTTTTTGATCTTATACCTAGTGTATCCATATTTTCTTTTTCAAAGAGATAGTTAATGGACACTCAAGATGTTACTTCTAACATGACATTGACAACTTACATAAACATTCATACAAGTGTCATGAATTATGTCATTTTACACTCATGTGTCTATATCATTTTTGTAGATTTTAAAAATGTTCGACTATGTTTATAAAATCATCTTTTAGTAAAAATCATATATACGAGTGTGTGATTCAACATTTTATAGTTTATTTTTGTTCACTTTAATGGTGTCGTTGTAACGCACCGATCTTCAAAACTAGCTGTTGGTAAGTTCAAATAACAATATTGTATAATATAATAATAACAATAATAATATCTTGTGAATGGAATTAGTCGTTGACCCTAAATGTTTGACCATCAACTATTTTGGCAATGGTATATGTGGCTATCTGCACGTCTAAAATGTGAAGTAGATTCTGAAAACGCGTTTTCGTCATCCACCATTTATGTAACCATGTGACGTTACTTGATGACGCATTCATTCACTTTTTTCCGATGTCATAAATCTTCCGATGACTAATGTTGAAAGTTGAAACAATATGGAAATTGGAAATTATCATACTAGACATTATAGCCTGAGTTTTTATATAGTGTTTTAATACATCATAGACATCTAGTTATGTAAATGAATCAAATGTTCGAAAAGTTTATATATGCTCGTTTATTTAATACAAAAATGAATACGAATAAAACTTTTTGTTCATTTAGTTAAACGAAAATGAAATATGTCTCGTTCGTTTACTTATGTTCATGAACATTTGTTATATTTTAATTTGTTTATGTTGTATTGAGCTGGAATGTAACTATAGAGCAACTCTTTATTCACTGGTTGGAACTCCTTAAAGCCTTCATTAAGTAGGGCTATCCATCCGAAAAGTCTTAATTAAAGAATTCCTATAATAGAAGTCCATTTCTCAATACCTTCCTAATCAATAAATTGATGGTCTCTAGTAAAGACTTTCATGCGCACCTTCCTTCATAAGGACGTGTAACCAGGCGGGTGACTCACTCGTAGGTAGCAATATCCGAAATTTTGACTCATTCTTTTAGTAAATCCTTTAAAGCTAGTAACTAGAATATAGGACCCGAAAGGTATGCTCTTATTGCTAAAACCGGTGTTGTTGTAGAGTTGACAAAGCTCATTTGGGGGGATTCATCTAGCAACCATCCCCGTGATAGATAGTCTCTCTTTTGGTTTGGTTATTTGGAGTACGCTCTTTCATTTTCGTAATGGTCTCAGTGTCAAAGATCTCTCAGTCAAAACAGATCAATCGCTACGCTCCCCATGCTGGTCTAGTTAAAAGCTTGAATGCGGAATTTAGTTTTTCTCTTCATTCCACTTGAAATATAAACGGCTTGCTATTTGGTTTATTAATTTTTTCTTTCTAAACTTGTTTTAATAAATTTTAATAAATTAATAAAATGGTTTTAGATAAAGGCGGGTGAAGAAACACAGATCTACTCCCCTTGACATGTCTTAGATCCAATGAGTCTACAGGGTAGGATACGGATAACAACCAACTACGATATGAGCACAACTCCCCAAAGTCCAGTGACGTGAACCTGCAAAACCAACACCGTGAGCTTGTTACGGGAATGACAAGAGGGGGGGTCTTCCCGTAACCACCCTCCCGCGTGAGAATAAGTACAGTTATGATGTAGAGAAAGTACTTGAATATTGAGAGTAGATAGTGGGGAGTGAATGAATACCTCATGAAGATCGAGAGGGTATTTATAGCCAAAGGATGTGGGAATGTGATTGGGGCAGCTGTCCAATTCTAGAAGATCTCTCGTAACCGTTTGGACACGTGTCTTCATATGATAGGTTAAGCTATATGTTGCATGTGCATGGGTATAACAACCTGGACACGTGTCGATCCATGATAGGGCGAATTATTTCCTGGCCATGTGCACGGTTATAACAACCTGGCTAGGTGTCATTCCTTTATTGGTTAACGGGTCACATATTTTCCAAGTAATAATCGTGGGAATCTTTCTAGAAGGTAATTGGTTAATTACAGTTGTCTTGATGGCATTGCCTCTGGATCCTTTAAGCGGATGAATGTTTCATCATGCGGATGGTATGTGAGGATGCCTGGATGGTTCCGCGTGTGGTATAAGGTTGTTGCCCCTTATACAAGTAATGCGGGTGATCCATATGTCCCGCGGGTGAATCATAGGAAGCTTCCTATTGATCCACGGGTGATACTTAAGGGTATTTGGGTCTTTTTGATACCCTACCTCTATAAGTCCCCCAGTCCAGTGTTTCTTCCGCGTGAAATTTTTATGCGGATGAAATTTTGGACTTAAGATGTTTTAGTGGTGTTTTGAATATTTCGAGTTGGTGGAGATATTTTCTGTTGGAACTGTGGATAATCATGAAAAAGGACAAGTTGACCACTCGCATGCGCGCGGGCAGATGACGAGATGTTTATGCCGGCTGTCACTGTACCCAACTGTGCACCTTTTTCTTTTTATTTTTCAAATTTTCCGCGTGACGTGGCGTCTGTTTACTTGGCGACTGCTTTCTCTCTCCAATGTTCATATCCCATCGCGTTAATTGTGACGGGTATAAATAGTGGAGGTTTCTTCTTTTTTTGAAGTTTTATCGCTTCTGATTTGCAAATATAACCTTCCCTTCTCTCTTTAGCCGTCTGATTAATCATTCGACTACTTTTCAACGTTGCTCGTTGTTCTCAAATTTTTACCGGGCCGATGGCTAGTCAGTCGTTAACACCGAACATTGACGAAGTGGAGGTTAACTGGGACCGATCTGAGTATGAAAAGTTGATTCGTACCTACGGTATTCCACCAGAATGGGGGCCGGAGTTTCCCGCTACTGGGTCCATTGCTAGTCTGCCCCCTATTGGCAATATGGCTGTAAACGCTGATTACTTTGTTTATGGGAATTTCCGTTTTCCAATAACTAAGTTTTTCATGAGGGTGTTGAGTGGATATGGGATCCATTTATCCCAACTACACCCTCGTACTGTTATGCAAATTCGTCATTTCGAATTTGTATGCATAGCACATGAGATGTTGCCTCGTCTTGACCGATTTTCTGTTTTCTATCGTATAACAAACCGTGGTGGGTGGTTCAAATGTCAGCCGATAGCCGACATGATTATTGGCCATGTGACCGAGGGGGGTTCTAAGGATTGGCACAAAAAGTTTTTTTGGATTTCCAAGGATGTCGTGCCGGAGATAATGGTTCGTCGTCCGGCGAACGAGGCTCTTCTTGAGATTTACGGCCCCTCATGAGGGTCGGGAATGGTTCCGCATTCTAGTTTCGGAACCAACTCCAATGAGGGCGCTTGCCGAGGAAGCCCTTGTATGGGCGGGTATGAGCTGTTTGTGGCCATCTCCATTCTGGGAGCCTGTTTTCATCGGTTTAGACGATAGTAAGTTACCGTCTTTCTTTTTGCTCTTTTTCTTTTGAATGAAACTTTTTGATTGATTTTTATGTTTCTCTTTCAGGTCCAGGGTCTATGCTAAACGCTCTTTATGAGGACATGGGTTGTAAAAGGAAGAGTATTCGCGATGCAAAAGATAAAACACATTTTTGAGAAGACTGAGGGCCACTTCCTTTTTCCTGTTAAGGTACGTGCCGAACCAATCATTTCGGACGCTACCTTTCAATTAGTTGTGTATGTTTTAAACCCTCATCCGCTTAATGCCCTTACTTCTGATGGGGTAATCGTCATTCTGTCGTCGAGTGACGATTCTGCAACCCAAGAAGAAGGGAGCTCTGATGATGCTTCTGAATTTTCATCTGTCTCGCACCTATTGGCAGAATTGGAGCGAAAGAGGACCCTTCGGTCTTCTCAAGCGAGTGATGCGGGCACAAGTTCCGCGGATGCCGGAGGAGAACCAGTGACAAAGAAGCAACGAACCCATCGCCCTAAGAAGCAGAGGGCTAGTCTTGCTGAACGCATGAAGACGATGGCTGGTAAATATTGGCATTTTGCGTTTCACTGTTTTGACCAATACTTAAATGTGGTCTTATTGTGCAGATCCATCTGTGGTTGCTGGTGGGAATACTGTAAATAAATTACTGTCCCCAATACCTGATGTCGAGAAAACACCATCTCCACCTCCGGAAAAGGAAATAGAAGGCAGGCCTTCTACTCCTCTTACTGAGACAAATCCAGAGGGTCCAGTAATTTCTCCGGAGACTGAAGGTTCCTTGGATTATCTTTTTGGAACTAGAGAAGTTTCTGGTTCCAAAGAGAAAAATCCTCTTGTGGATGAGGATGTCCTCAATACCCAAGAGTCTCCACCTCGCCCCCTCCACAGTTTTCCTTCTCCTCCTCACCCTTTTTCATGGGTGAAGGGGAAGGTTTTCAATATGGGCGTTCTTTTCAACACGTCGAAAGGACGGCGACCCATGGTACCCCTCAACAATCTTCCTCCATTCATGTTCGCCTTCACGCATCCAGCTCAGATTATTATGGGAAGGCGAACCAGGAGAGGATTATCATTTGTTTACCCCGCATTGGGATATAGTCAATGGGTCCCGTTTCACTGACCCGGATGTTTGTATGGCTTTCATTAATCAGTGTGTGCCCCCTGCAGAGCGGATTTATCAGCGTGGAAGTTCTCGCCAAGATCTTCATACGGACTATTATTCGTCTTTAGCCAACACTTTGGCTTGCGGACAAGAAATATTACGCGAATGGCGAACGATGGGCGGGAAGCTGGGAGAAATGACCCGAGCTGCTGCAGATGCTAAAAAAGAAGCCGAGGAGCATCGTTCAATGGCGAATACAGCAAAGTGGAAATTATCCGATGCGGAAATTGCCCTTAAAAATGAAAAAGATCGGCATTCCGCTGCTGCCCGTCAATGGAAGGAGGCCTGTCAAAAGCAGAACTCCCTTCTTAAAGCTGCCCGCGGTGATGCTCAGCGGAAAAAAGAGGATCTGGCTAAAGCACTTAAAGCTAATTCAGCTTTGGAAAGCCAAGTGACCCGCCAAGGTACCAAAATCCAAGAGCTTGAGGCGGAGCTGGAGTTGCAGAAAGAGCAGGCTGATCTCAAAGATAAAAATGTTGCTGAGATGCAAGGTGCCTATGACTCTCTTTTGCAGGCGCATGACGAAGCGGAAGTCCGAGCAGGTGAGTATCTTAATGATAAGCAAAAGCTAACTGACGGGTGTTCCGTGAACTCTAAGAACGGGCTGAACGACCTGAGAAGGATCGATGATGGTTGCTGGGCCAAAGTCTTACTGCGGTATGTTCCCTCACTGTTCTGCTTGTTATGCCATTTTTTTGTTCGTCATTTGCTTGATAGGCTCTCTCGCTGTGACAGGTTATTAAACATATTAAGGAGGGGCCTTAACTGACAGATAGTTTTGCCTTTTTGATTAAACTGGCCATACTTTTGAGGATCATCCACTTCATGGACTTAACGTTACTCAGGAATATGATATGCGGATCAATGATTATGATAACCTATCATTTCCTTTACAAGACAAGCTTTCGGAGTTTGCCTCAGCAGGTGATGGCGTTCAACAATTGAGAGAGTACTTGGAGGAAGATTCAGAAGATACTCCGCTTACTCCTCTCGAAGACACTCCGCCTACGCCTCCGGATGATGCTTCCGCCCAGGACCCTTAGATTAGGCATTTTAAGCTTTGTAATTTCTTTTTCCATATCGTGTAAATATCCTTATCATGAATGAAAAGAAAATTTTTGTCTTCTTGTGAGTTTTATGTTTAGGATATTATCCTTGCTAGATATTTTGAGTTATCTGTATTTTGAGTTTTTGCACGTGGAGTAACTGTGGTGACGTGGCAGAAAGAGAAATATTGTGGGACAACTGACAAGACGCGTGTGGCGTCTTTTGACACCTGTTCTCACTTTTTCGTTTTTCCCGCCTGACGTGTTAATCGCCAAGTGGTCCGCTTTTTCTCTTTCCTCTGGTAACCTGTCAGTCGTATTAATTGCGATGTGTATAAATAGATTACATGCACCTTGATTCATTCTTATCTTCCACTGATTTTTCTTCTTTCTTTCACAATAACAAATATGAGATTTCCTACTTCGATCTTCCAATCTACAGATCTAAGTATTTGACAAATCTTTTCCTCTTATTCATATGGCTAGTGATAAGAAGAGCGCTCCCACTATTCATGAGGTTGTTGTTAACCTCAAGGAGAAAGATTACAACGATGTTGTAAATGTATATGGTCTGGCACCGGAATGGGAGCCAGAACATCCTGCCGAAGGTTCTATCGCTACTGACCCTCCGGCGAAGAAGATGGCCGTATATACAGAACACTTTATCTCAGGAAACCTCAGGTTTCCTGTAACGAAGTTCGTTCAGTCGATCCTAACAACATATGGGGTTCATCTTTCACAGATCCATCCTTTTGGGATGTTGAGGGTTCGACATTTTGAATTCTGCTGTCAGGCCCGGGATCTTGAACCGTCCGTCGGCATGTTTGCGGTCTTTTATAAGATGACCTATCGAGACGGGTGGTATAGTTGGGCCACAACCGGAAAAGCGGTCATTGGCACCGATGGGATCCACAGCCTCTATGGCTGGAAGCCAAAATTCTTCTGGATCCAAGAAGATGTCGTCCCTTTTACCATGACCCGTCGAAAATCGGACGACGGGATGCCAACAATTACTCCTACTACAGCCATAAATTCTTCCTGGTTCACAACGTTAACCGGCACACCAACTCCTATGCGTGCGATTCATGAGGGAGCGATGGTGAGTGCCAGGATGAGCCGTTTGTGGCCGTTCCCTAATCTGGAACCATATTATGAGAAACCGAACAAGAGTAAGTATATTATTATTATTATTATTATTTATTTATACTTCTTCTGGATTCTAATTTCTATTCTTGCATATACAGGTGAGGGCTCCGTCTTTAGTACACTATTAGACCGTGAGGAGGGTTAGATGATGCGTCGTCCTATTGATTCAAATGACGCGCCCATACTTGAGCGTACTCGCCACAATTTTTTATTCCTCGCCGCACTTCGCTCGGAACCCGTAGTTTCTGAGGTGATGTATGCGAAAGGTGAGGAATTTTATTTGAAAGGTGAGAGTATACTTCAACCTCGACCCATTACTGCTGCTACCTCCAGTGGGTTGATAGTACTTCTTTCATATAGAGAGGAGTCGTCGCTCTGCAAAGGAGGGTTAACAGTTGATTCTGCTAATACCCTGCATTCAACTGTAGGTCTGACCCGCAAGCGAGACTTAAAGGAAACCACCAGCCAGGAGGTGAGTGATGAAGGTGCTGACGCCACTGCCGAGGGTGATCGCCAGATCGCTGATGATGTTAACGTCGAGGGAGAGCCTCAAGTTGTTGGCGCAGGTGTTTCCAAGGTAGCTGGTAAACGTAAATTTCAACCTACCAAGGTCGCTCCGTCCAAAAAACAGAAAAGGACGAACTTGGGAGCGCGCCTTCATCAGCTTGCTTCCAAAGATATTTCTTTAAGTAAGCTTAACACTTTTCAAACCTGACAACTATATTGTATCAAACATGTTTTTGATGGACGATTGTCATCCTACAGTAGCCCTGAAAGATTTTTCTTAAGACGTTTCAGGTCTAAAGAGTTCAACTCCGCCTCCTCATCCACCGTCATCCCCGCCTGTCCCAGATCCGATTGTTATCACGGATACTTCTCCTCTTAAGGAGAAAAAGGATGGGAATTTTGAAGATCTTGATACCTTAGCACCCCTCCATACCCTTCAACGTTTTAAGGATCAGGGGGTGGAGGGGGGGGGGTTAGCACATTTTCTTATGGACCGCAGGCGTCCCCGTCCCATCATGAGGAGGAGGCTCCAATACATCGTCCGCACTGGAATGTTCTCCAGAATTCAGTGTTTAGTGATACGAACGTTTGTATAGAGTATTTACAAGAGAGCCTTCCTCCCGCAGAGAGGGAGCGCCAGTGCCACCGTATTCCCCAAGAATTGTTAAATAGCTATTCTTATCACTCGACGAACGCTATGTTCACCAGCCAAGAAATTTGCCGAGACTGGTTGGGGATGAACCAGTCGTGGGATGATCTGGAGGCTAAGGAGGCCCAGGTGGAAAATGAGGCTGCTGAGGCAACGAAAGAAGCCAATGCCAACCGCCTGGCTGCTGACGCTGCAGAGCAACAGTTGGCAGACGCCAAGGTAACACTGGAGGCAGAGGCGAGCCGTCGCTCAGCTGCCGAGGATGTTGCTCTTGTCCATTAGCAGCAAGTGGAGGAATATAAGGCATCCATGGAAGCTTTGAAAGCTGAGTCCTCTTCAAAGGATGAACGCCTCGCTTCCCTTGCTTCTAACAATAGGGGACAAGCCTTGGAGTGCGCCAAGCATAAAATGGAACTCGTACGAGCCAAGGCGGACCAGAAATGGTTATTGGCTGAAGGAGTTCCCAAGGTAATTCAAACCCCTCCTCATATTCCTTTTGAAAGGTTTTTTGTTTACTAAGGGGTATTATCACTTTTTTGTTTTTGTTAACAGATTATTGCCCATGTCCGGGTAGGCGATGAACTTGGGAACTGTGTTGCCGTGCTTTTAAATGCATCTTCCCAAGCCGGCCGTCAAACAGGATTCCGGGAAGGTTTCATATTTGCAGAACAGGGTAAACTTCCAGAGGAGTTTGTTTTGCACGGCCAGGATACTGCCAAGATTCTTATTGTGAAAACCAAAACTTTTTACAACCTGAAGTTTTCTATTGAAGGGCAGATAACTGAGCTTGCAGATAAAGAAGACGACATAGACTGGTTGAAAGCTCTTCTTGAGACTGAAGAGGAAGATGAAGAATCGCAAGACGATGCGGCAGGTGAAAACGCGGAAGGTGAAGATGTGGCATCGTAGATATAGATTTATCTTCTCTGTAATTATCATCTTTTTCTGTAATCCCTTTTGATAAAATAATAAGAAGTTTATGTTGTCCGGTACACTTTGTCTTATGCTTCATAATATAAGTGTTTGTAAGATCTTCTTGCTTGTCAATAAAGGATTACATATGAATGGAAACACGTATTACATGATACTAAAATAAAATTTTCATAAATCGGGCATAAGCCAAATGAAATTACAAAAGATAACATTGCATATTTCCCACTAGTCTATATAGGCACGCATGCCAAAAATGAAAAATAACCGCCATTGCTATATGTAACATTTCTTTAACTGTGCCAAATTCCAAGTTCTAGGGATCTCGGTCCCATTCAACTTCTCTAACTTGTAAGCAGCCTTGGATAAAACTTGTTTTACCTTATAAGGGCCTTCCCAAGTTAGGGCTAACTTGCCCGGAGGTTCTTGGCCGGAAGCCTCATTGTTGCGGAAGACAAAATTCCCGCATCAAACGTACATTTTTGGACCCGCGAGTTGTAATATTTCTGCAATTGGCATTTATAATTATGCTCGCGGATGGATGCCAGTTCTCTCTTTTCTTCAAGAGGTCAAGATTCATTCGGAGTTCATGATTATTATCATCAATCATTAAAACTCTTGCAGATGGGATTCCGATTTCGGCTGGGATCATGGTCTCAGTGCCGTAAGTTAAACTAAAGGGCGTTTCAGAATTACTGGAATTCTTTTGTGTGCGGAAGGCCCAAAGTACATGGGGCAATTCATCAACCCAGCCCGTTCGTTTAGTTCCTAACCTCGCTTTGATCCCTTCCTTGATTGTCTGTTGGTCCGCTCAACCTGACCGTTTTCTTGCGGATGGGCTACATATGTAAAATTCTGAATGACTTGAAGTTCTTTCAGCCATTATTGTAGTCCGCTATCCGCAAACTGGGTCCCATTGTCACTTATCAGTTCCTGGGGAAGACAAAACCGACAAATGATGAATTCCCAAAGGAATTTCTTAACGCTTGATGCCATCATTATTGCAACTGGTTTGGCTTCCACCCATTTGGTGAAGTAATCAATGGCCACTATCAAAATTTTGACTCGTCCAGGAGCTTCCGGGAAAGGTTCCGTAATGTCAATAGCCCATTTCTGGAACGACAAGAGGACGTCACCGGTATCAGCTCATTCTTTGGACGTAGGGTGTTGGGAGCATGACGTTGACAAGAATCGCATTTCCTTATTTCTTTCAAAGCGTCCAAGTGCATCCCCGGCCAATAATACCATGCGTTCATGATCTTTGCTACCACCATCCTTGGGCTCGCGTGTGGGCCACAGATGCCCTCATAAACTTCTCTTATCAGGTAGTCCGCATCTTCCTCATCTACACATCGTAATAATGGGCCCAGGAAGGATCTCCGGTATAAAACGCCATCAGTCATCTGGTAATTCAAAGCCTTGTGTTTGATTTTTCGAGCTACGACCTTCTCTGCTGGAAAACTTCCCGATGACAGATAAGCTATAATCGGTGTCATCCAGGATTCCACACCAGTTTGAATTACCAAAACTTGATGTTGTGGAATGGGCGGGTGATCCAAGACTTAAACACATATCCTTAGCAAAGTGCTCAAAATTTGTTTAGGCCAATTTGCTAAGGGCGTCTGCTGATTTGTTCTCACTCCTTTTGATGTGAACAATGTTGAAAGAGGAAAACTGACGAATCAAGTCCTTCGCTTGCAACAGATATGAAGCCATGACATCGTTTATTGCTTCGTAGGTTTCGTTAATCTTCCCCGCGATTAACATGGAATCCACCCGTGCCTCCAAATGTTTCACCCCAAGCTTCTTGGCTATTCGTAAGCCTGCCAGAAAAGCTTCATACTCCGCCTCGTTGTTAGTGCTTTTAAAGTCAAACTTTATGGCGTATGTGAATTCACGGCCTTCGGGATTGACTAGCCTGAGGCCTGCGCTAGATCCCTCACTGCTTGAAGCTCCGTCCGTGAACAATGACCAGAGCTGTCCTTGTTCAGGAGGTGCTTGGGGTTACTGCCCAATCAAACATTTTTTTCTTTGTTTTGCAGAACTTCAGTGACGAAGTCCGCCAACACTTGCCCTTTAATTGCTGGTCTGGGTTTATATTCTATCGCGTATTCACCCAGCTCGATGGCCCACTTAGCCAATCGC
This sequence comes from Bidens hawaiensis, assembly GCF_021521415.1. Lineage (NCBI taxonomy): Eukaryota > Viridiplantae > Streptophyta > Magnoliopsida > Asterales > Asteraceae > Bidens > Bidens hawaiensis. Next base: position 648,903 of record NW_027491404.1, on the reverse strand, counting down.
CCAGATAATTCTGGTTTACTCAGAACGTTTTTGAGTTTGTATCCAGTTAATACATTGATGGGATGCCCCTGAAAGTACCTGCAGAGACGTCGGGCGGCATAGACCAGGGCTAGGACAAGTTTTTCTAACATTGAGTACCTAGTCTCTGGATCTGGCAATGTTCTGCTAACGTAATAAATCGGCGTTTGGACATTCTTTCTATCCGTCAGTAATACAGCCCCGATGGAAATATCAGATGCCGATAAGTATAACGTTAGAGGTTCTCCCGCATAAGGTGCTGTCAACGTGGGTAACTCCATCAAGCATTTCTTGACTTCCAAGAATGCTTGTTCAGCTTCCGCGGTCCATTTAAATTGTGCCTTCTTGAGGCAATTTCTCAATGTTGAAACGAACGGGTAAGATTTAGCTGCATGGTTTGCTAAAAACCGATTCAGTGCAACTAATCTTCCGTTGAGTGTCTGAACCTCTTTGAGGGAAGAAGGAGAAGGAATGCGGGCTACGGCTTGGACTTTATCAAGATTAGCCTTGAAGCCCGCATCTGTAACAATTACGCCAAGAAATTTTCCTTCCTCCATCCAAAGGAACACTTTTCTGGATTCAGCTTCGTGTTGATGCTTCTTAAGGTTTCAAATGTTTCCTCGATGTCTCTCAGCATTTGGTCTTCCTCAATGCTTTTTATTACTAAGTCATCCATGCAAACTTCCAGGTTTCTACCAATCTGATTTTTGAGTGCTTGATCCATCAACCGCTGATATGTGGCGCTCGCGTTCTTCAGTTCGAAAGGCATCATTTTGTAGCAAAAAGTGCCTTGGTCAGTGCGAAATGCTGTTTTACCTTCATCACCCGCCGCCATGCGGATTTGATGATAGCCTTTGTAGGCGTCAAGGAAGCATTTCAATTTAAACGGGGCCACAACGTCTACCTTGAGATCAATTTCAGGTAGTGGATAACAATCCTTTGGGCAAGCTTTGTTTAGGTCTTTAAAGTCAATGCACATCCGCCATGTTCCGTTACTCTTTGGAACAATGACCGGATTAACCACCCATGTTTGGTACTTGATCTCCCGAATAATTCCAGCATGAAGCAAATCCTGTACTTGATCATTCATGGCTTTTGTCTGTTCTAGGACAATCTTCTCTTTTTCTGGACAATTGGTGTAAACATCGGGTTTACCCTTAATTTGTGTTCCTCAATACTCCGCGGGACACCAGTCATGTCCGCAGGCTGCCGGGCGAAAATGTCTATATTTTTGGTCAACAACTGCTTTAAGAAAGTCCTCACTATCTTTGAGATAGCAGGCCCAATTATAACTGTCTGATCAAGGAATTTCTTGTTCAGAACCCATATCTCCGGTTCAGTCCTCTGAGCTTGTTTTGGAGTTTTGCTAGGCTTTGAACTCTCTGTTGCGAAAAAATGTCGATTGACATGAATAATTGCCACGCCAGTACGAGTCGGGACTCCTACTGCTCCGTGAGATGTGGACGGGTAAGCATTGAATTCGCCAATTGCTTCCCATCCTAAAATGATGTCATGTTTAGATGTTGCTGGAAGAACCAAAAATTCAACTTCCTCAGTTCTTGAAGGAATCCCATCACTAAGAGTGACCGGGAAAGATATCACCCCTTGTGGGTGCATCACCTCACCTCCAAATCCAGATACGGGAGCATGAATAGGTTTCAATCTCTCCTTATCCTCATCATCGAGTTGTTCAAAGCACTATTCGTACATAATTTCAGATGTACTACCAGTGTCAAAGAAAACATACTGCGATCGGTAATGACCAAAGTGTGCAGTGATAATCAAAGGATTCTTATTGCACGGTCCGCCTTTGACTCGTGGAAAAATTACTGGTTCATTTTTCCACTCCTCGTCCAGGAAGTCTCTCCTATTTCCTCCCACTCTATGTCCGCCCTGAATCTTGTGGACATTCAAATCTTTGACTTGCTTTTTGGGCGGGCCCTGATTATCTCGCGTGGGAGCCTTAATAGTCCCCGGTTTTGTACCTTTGACCAAATGTTCAAGTTTCCCAGACTTTACAGCTTCTTCGATTTCATTTTTTAGGGCCATACACTCGTTTGTGTTGTGTCCTATGTCATTGTGGAATGAGTAGTGTTTCTTGGTATCAAGGAAAGATCTTCTTGTAAGTGGTTGAGGCTTCCTGAAGTTCACATTATTTGTAGTGAGGATTTCTGAAGGTGTTCTCGATAATGGAGTCCAATTATTGGAGGACCATGCTGAAAAATTTTGCTTGTTTTTATTGCCAATCAACAATCTGGCGTCAAATGGTTTTGATACCTCCGCGCACGGCTGAAGTCTAGACCAGATTGTTCCCTTCGCCCGTTTATTCGGTCGTGGAGTTTGAAATTCCACTTTCAACTTCTGCTTTGAATTGTTTTACCCCAAGGTTTTCTCTGTTCTGGCATACAACTTTGCCGCAGTCATGATATCATCCCATTCTTGTGGCATTCCATCTCTGCCAGTTAGCGTGCGGATCAACGCATCACATCTTACATTTTTACGGAAGGCACCACGAAGGATATCTTTGCTGATTCCACCAATGTTTAAACTTTCATCATTGCATCGAGTAATGAAATCTTCCACAGATTCATTATCTCGGCGGATAACATCTAAAATTTCTGACTGATCACGAGTGTGCTTCTTTTGCTGGCTGAACTGTTGAGAGAATTTTTTTCACCAAGTCATCCCAGCTGGAAATCTGACCGTCTGGTAATTTTTCAAACCATTCATACGCTGCCCCTGTTAGTGTCAATGCGAACATGTGAAACCAATAGGCGGAGCGTCCATCCGCTAACACCACCTACCGCCACAAAGTTTTGGAGATGATCGCTTGTATCGGTCATTTCGTTATATTTACCCACCGATGTAGGTATTTTAGCATTAATTGGAAAAGGTGCTGTTGCGATGCGTGCTATGAATTTTGATTTTTCAACAAAGGCTGCTGGGCAATATGGTTTAGTAAAGTCTTTTTCCGCATCACTGTGATACTCGGTATGGCGGACCACGTCCCGCGGGCGACTAATCCCCTCCCGCGAACGCAGTCTGCTATCACCACTATAAAAACTAAAATCACCTGGGTGGTACATTGAATCATGACTATCGAGTTCATCCACGTAAGACGGCATGTGCATGTCTATGCGAGGACAGGGACGCAGCCTCCGTACCTCACCAAGATCTTGCTCCGTTTGTTGACTATAACGGATATGACTTCCTCTCACTGTTGGTGGAGGAGAAAGATACCTCCTAGGAGAGTCATCATAAGTCAAAGTACGTGCATGGAAACGCTCGTTGCGTAACCTACGCTCATATTCGGCTGCTACATTCTCTTGCTGAATGCGGAGCCACTCGTCCGGAGACAAGAGTCCCCTAGATCTGGAATTATGACGATGAATTCTCGCCAGATCAGAATCACCGGAATCTTCCTACATACCCATTTTTGAGTGAGTCCGACGAGTTTCCCTCATAATTCGTCCCAAGTCTCCTAAATTAGAACCTTCAGGGGCCGTGAAACGTCCCAAATCAGTAGGAGCGGAACCAACTGGTGTTGTAAGATGTTCTAAGGTAAAACCTCCGGGTGTTAAATCGGCGGTTCGTGAACCAGGAGCCGTGGCAAGTGCAAAAATACTTGAAGTTGTTCCTCCACGTGTTTATGTATCAATAACTAGTGAAACAGGTGTAGGAGTTCCTGTCGGCCCCTCAGGAAATTGACTCATATCATACAAAGAAACAGAACAAAAAATTATTGCTGTTATAACAAAAGCACGGATGGCGCCAATGAAGAAACACGGATCTACTCCCCTTGACGGGTCTTAGATCCAATGAGTCTACAGGGTAGGATACGGATAACAAACAACTACGATATGAGCACAACTCCCCAAAGTCCAGTGACGTGAACCTGGAAAACCAACACCGTGAGCTCGTTACGGGAAGGGCAAGAGGGGGTCTTCCCATAACCACCCTCCGGCATGAGAATAAGTACAGTTCTGATGTAGAGAAAGTACTTGAATATTGAGCGTAGATAGTGGGGAGTTAATGAATACCTCATGAAGATCGAGAGGGTATTTATAGTCGAAGGATGTGGGAATGTGATTGGGGCATTCTAGAAGATCTCTCGTAACCGTTTGGACATGTGTCTTCATATGATAGGTTAAGCTATACGTTACATGTGCATGGGTATAACAACCTGTACCCTTGTCGATCCATGATAGGGCGAATTATTTCCTGGCCATGTGTACGGTTATAACAGCCTGGCTAGGTGTCCTTCCTTTATTGGTTAACGGGTCACGTATTTTCCAAGTAATAATCGTGGGAATCTTTCTAGAAGGTAATTGGTTAATTACAGTTGTCCTGATGGCATTGCCTCTGGATCCTTTTAGCGGATGAATGTTTCATCATGCGGATGGTATGTGAGGATGCCTGGATGGTTCCGCGTGTGGTATAAGGTTGTTGCCCCTTATACATGTAATGCGGGTGATCCATATGTCCCGCGGGTGAATCATATAGGAATCTTCCTATTAACCCACGGGTGATACTTAAGGGTATTAGGGTCTTTTTGATACTCTACCTCTATAGCAGGTCCCTATAAAAATGGTCCCTCGATTCATGTTAGAGCATTCTCATCCTATCTTCTAACATTATGTGAGGAGGGATTTGCAAATTATAAGATGGAGTTTTGAGTGGTTGTGAGTGTAACTTATAAGGTGGAGAGTGAAATTGTAATGATTTTTTACATTTGGGGAAAAAACGTTTGCCTAAATTTATTTTTTAATATTTGTTGAATTGGTTGTGAGTAGAGGAGAGAGAAAACTACAATGATAAAAATATAAAAATATTATTTAATTAAACATGAAGAAAAATATAGTGTTTTTTAGTATAATTATATAGATATAGATGATAGATATATTAAGAATGCTCTTAGGACGAGCCATTTAGTAACTACTAGTAATAAAGCTTTTCAAAAAAAAAATAAAATAAATAACCATATACATAAATTACCAAAAGCTTCTACCATTACCTTCATCCAACCTAAACTTCTCATATATACCAGAAATCATTACATTAATATATTCATTATAAATTTATATTATTTACAATTTAATCTAATTTTAAGAAATTAAAATGTCAATATTAACAATTTAATCTAGTTTTATTAATTTTACGGGTCTAATCGTTCATGTTCACATTTACTTTTGTTTAATCTATGTTCGATCATTTGTGAACTATTTGTTTAGAGCGAACACGAAACATATATCTCCCAATGATCAAACACAAACAAGAAAACACTGATGGTTTAATTGTTTCTGCTAAAACATTTGTTCGGTTAAAATTAAAGAACTAATATAAATATGTACAGTTCATCTTCTTTTACAAACCTAATCATATTCGTTAGATTAGACACACACATTCACATACATATACGCGTGTTAGGATATTTTGAGAAAACTCCTACGGGTAACTTACGGTTTTAAATCAAACCTATCTATTTGAGATTCGTGCCAAGAATAATACCTTTATCATCAAAACATAATTATTTGATTTTCTCACAAGGTTTTGAGGGTACGATTACATATTGACTTAATCATTTGTTTTCAATCTAAACCGACTCTAAATGTCTCAAGACAATGCACCAAGAACCTTTTATCGTTACCAATATATTATTCATATGCAGTTCTGGCATGCTTCCGAGTTCAGACAACTAGAGCTGTAAACAAACCGAACACATGGTGCACTGTCAACGAGAAGTTTGTTTAATAAATAAACGAAATGAACATAGAATTTCGTTCAGTAAGCTTAACGACCGAACACGAACCAAGGTTGTGTTAGTTCGATAGTGTTCATGAATGTATGGTAACGTGTTCATTTACGTCTGTCTGGTTGTGTTCGTTTACATATATATGTTCGTTTATTAGATTTTTATTATTACTATTTTTATTTATTTGTTTTTCCCTTATTATAAATAAGCCAAGAGTTAAAAATTAAAAATCCTAAATCCTTAATCAATTTAACTTGTATCTCATTAAAATCCATAACATTAGTGGACTTCGAATTACAAGACATTATTTTGATATAATATTGTTAGTAATTACTTTACTATGTTAAGTTTTTTCTATACTATGTTGTCTACTACCCGACTTTTTTATGATTTTTATGTTGATTTAAAGATTTTTTACTCCCAAATTAAAATACACTTGTTTATATTTGTTTATTTCACCAGCGCCCGTTATTGTCCGATCACGTTCATTTGTGTCTATTTGTGTTTATTTACAAAATTAACGAACCGACACGAACAAGCTCAATTCCATAACAAATGAGCACGGACACGAAACTTTGTTTGGTAAAGTGTACTTATGAACCGCCCGTTTGTCTGACAAATGCTTAACGGATGAATACGGACAATGTCTTGTCTGGTCAGTTATGTCCCTCTAAAACCCTACGGACGATCATCATCTTTATTTCTAATAACTAAAGTGCTTTAATATGATAAATTATATTAAAAACATACAAATTAATTAAAATATTTATAATTAGGAAAGTTTTAGAATATACGGACGATCATCATCTTCTCGCGCTAAAAAACACTTCTGAAATGAACATAATCCTATATATATATATATATAGAGAGAGAGAGAGGTGCGTTAACGTACAATAATTGTTTCACGTACATTAGGTACGCAAAATGCGTTTAGTGTTAAAAAAAACCGAAAACGGTCAAGCCAAAATTCCAACCCTAAAACGTTCAAGGTTAAACCTTAAAACGTTTAGCCTTAAAGCCTAATACGTTTAGGCTTAAATCATAATACATTCAAGGTTAAAACCATCACTCAAAACTCAAAATTGATCGATTGAAGCTTCAAATTGATGATTAATTGGATCAATTTCAAGGTTAGTTGATCAATTAGGTTTAACAATTTCAATTTCAATTGGTCAGTTTGATCAACTTACCTGTGAACAACGATTGATGGTCGTGTGTCATGACGGAAGAAGATGGTGTTCACGACGGTGTTTTGGTCAAAAATCGACTAAGGATAATGTAACCAAATTTGTAAAGTGAGGTTTAGTTCTTGAATGATAATGGTGAATATGTAAACGAAATATATATGAACACAATGATTTGTTGCGAGGAAAATCCCTTGATCTTTGTCGGATCGCCGACACAAAAACCCCGGGTTAGACTAATCGTCTATCACCACTTTATTAATAAAAAGTCAGGTTATAATGGTGGAGATTATGATATGTAATATAATGATTTCTATGTGTGTGTTTTCTGCTAGAGAGAGTTCTGAATATGACTAATGTGTGCCAAGTGATAAGTGAATAACCTAGCTGACCATAAACTCGTTATAAACAAAAAATATCTATAACTAAAAGTCCTACTAATCCGCCACTCTCCCACTAGCTTAGTCCATGCCTTTTGACCACGTGCCGAATGATTCTAGTGATGAGTAAATAGGTAGACCAATTCTTATAGTCGTTATACCTATTAATCACAACACCACTCAAACACAAGTGTTAGTAAACGAGTAATACCGAGGAGCCTTGATCCTTCGTAACCTGGAACAAATTTCAAGGATAAATGATCCATAAGTTACACAAGGATAAAGTATCCCCAGCATAAGATCTATGCCCTAACAATTGCCCTCAAAAATGGCGGGTGTTTATGGATAACAACTGTCATTTTGAAATTTGAATTTCCTACAAAAAATAATACGATTAGACTTGTGTCAGATATAATTATTATTGCTAACCCTTATTATTATTATCCGCCTATATATATGATCATTGTAATCCTTATAACCACACGTCCCAACAGCCAAACAGGTATCCTTCTCTATTTTCTTTTCATTTTCTTTTTCTTAATAATGTCGACATTCTCTATCTCTTCTTCTTCTTCCGGCCAATCGGACCCGAATGAACTCCGGTCCCAAGGTATACTCCTGAACCCTTCTTCTGAGATCTGCAAGTTCACTAATTTAGAAGTCGATGACCTCCGGCCACTTTTTCCGGCTAACACCATCTTCCGTCCCTTTGATTCCACAATACGAAGTGACTGTGTATCCAGGACCTGGGTTTGTTTTCCAGCCCAACCGTTTCTAATAGGCTACCGATACCCTTTTCCTAGCTTCACCCAAAGCTTTTTTACCTTGACCGGAATCAGTAATATCCAGGCGATGCCCAGTTGTGGAGGGTAATACACGCTATTGAAAGGATCATCGAGGAAGAAGATGTTGAGTTCGGCTTGTCGAATGTTATAATACCCGTACACCTTGGCTACTGTCACACCCTCAAAATCCACTAACGGAGTTTTACCGTCAGAGGGTGTGAATTAACAGGATCGAAATCATTAGTTATAATCAAACCATAAGTAAAGTTTTCAAACCACGAAAACAATTAAGTGTAATTAAATGCGGAAGCGTAAAACCTTTAACCAAAAGTTGCGTCACGCAGGACGACTTAAAAACCCAAATAATAATAGTTTAAAAACAAGTTTGCATAACAGTAGTGTTCAAAGTGATGCATGATCCTATACCGTGCGACCGCCTCGGCTACCTGAGAATAACATACTAAAAGTGTCAACACGGGGTTGGTGAGTTCACGAGTGTATATACAATAAAGCGTTTACGTTTGTGTTTTGCGTTTAGCGTTTTGCGTTACCAGATAGTGTTAAATCGATTATATATCTATAGGTAGCTAGCCTATGAAGCAAGTATTACTAAGTGTTCGACACCGAAGCTGACTGTTTATCATGTGCCTTGCCACAAAGTCTATCCCGACCATGGTAATGTGTTTAGCCAAGATTACACCCACTCGACCTCCAGTCGAGCTTAGCATTGGGTGGGGTTTGTCAAACCCAGTAGTACTACTCAACAATGACTCGCTATTTTACAATACTAAACGGTTCGATGTGTGAAGGACTTCAATTATTTCGTTTGCCACTTAGCCTTTACAAGTGATATATAATTTCTTAACAAAATCTAAAAGCGTTTTCGGAGTATGTTATCTCCCCCAAGTGAAAAGCGTTTAAAGAGTTTAAAAGGGGAAAGTGAAATTCACTGTTTGTGAAGATTACTAAAACAAAAGTCCGAGAGATACGCGTCACAGAAAAATCCTCACTCGAGCTCTAAGACAAAAATGAGATTTTTCTAAGTATTTAAGCTATTAACGAGTCTCTAGACTCGGCACGTAATACCTATGTAAATAATACACCTCGTGTTTCGTTTGTGAATTTCGTGTGATTCGACAAGCACATTAGTGACTCGTTACAAGTGTAAACAACTTCTCACGCATCAAGTATTAACATAGCATACTTCTAGTAATCATCTAACACAAGGGTATTTTGGTCAAACACGTAGCAATTATCGATTATCAACATATTTCATGTACTTTCGCCTAACTCAGCAACTAGCTTTACCGAGACAGATTACTACTAGTAAAGATTACTCTAACCCACAGATCATAACTCATTAATTAATTCATAAAAAATCATCACAAAAACATATATGACTTAGGATTCCAGAACCATTTTTATTGTAATTTTATTCCACATATGTTTCTCACAATGATCAAATTACTACAGCAAACTTACAGCAGTCAGAATCATGCACAACAGAATGTTATTTAACATTCCCATCAATCTAAAAATCCAATTAATGAAAGACCAATTGGGTTGAGTTCTTAACTCAAAATTCTAACTTCCAGAGGTGGAACCAACCGATTTGGTCTTGTAATCCACGAGTTATGACATTTACAAAAAAGCCTTACATCAGGTCTCAAAATTCAGATTTGCACAACGTGTTTGTGAAATCATAAAAGTTAACTTTTACACGTCCAAAAATTGCAAATTTAAATTCTTTAGAAACTAGACTCAACCTAGTACACTGTAGTATTAATAATCTTGACCAATTCTCACATTCACACCCCGTTACAGTCAATTGAACATCAACAACACAATCTGTCCAGAAACAGTTTGCATCCAAACTCAACATATTAACCATCTATAGACCACAATCCGTTCATATGACATTCTAGACACCATAATCACTATCCATGCACATCAATTACACACTACATACATGATTAGGGTTTTACTTGAACTCAAAATCAAAGATTCAAGCGATTAACATGCAATAACATCAATTCTAGTTATCAAATCAACAATCAATACATAACTAAACATCATCTAATCAAAACAAAGCATATGAGCACCATATATATAATTTTCGAAATATAGGGTTTATAATTATACCTTCAAAATGTAAAAACAAGTAAGAGGAAGGTGAGAGATGACTAAAAACGAGTGTGGGATGCTTCAATTGTGAAAACCAAGATCAAACAAGGGTGGTATGGTGGTGGTGAAGGGCTGCCGATCGCAAGGAGAGGGAGAGAGAGAGCCGTCGGTTTGTGTGGGGAGAGGGAAAGAGAGGATTAGGGTTTTATTTTTGATATTATTTAATAATAAGATGTTACACTTTAGTCCCTCAACTTCTAGTTTGCTAACTTTCTAGTATAATTAACTTAGTTCTTGTTTCTTGTTTAGCATCACACATAATATAATCAAGTAACACATAAGGTTATCACGTATTTGTTGTTTTGATGTTCGTCATTTGTTCACCAATAGTTTGAGTCAACTCGTGTGCGTTTCGGTGCAATCCCGAAATATTTCATGCGTAATGATTGTCAAGAGTCATTTAAACCCTAGTTTAAATGTAATGAGATGTGCGTTATAGTTTTAGTGATCTTATGTTTGAATTGACGGAGTTTGAGTTAACGGAGTTAACCTGAAATTGACGAGTGTCACATCATTCCCATGTTAAAGAATTTTCGTCTCAAAAATTTGAGTCAAGTCGTGATGAGTGTCTGAAAAAGTAAGAAAAATTTTCAGTTTGTCATATCATCCCCTAGTAGAAAGAAATTTCGTCCCGAAATTTAATTCATACCTCCGGTGATTTCTGACGGTTCGACGGGTTTCGCGGTTTTCTGTGTTTGGTCAGCCCTTCAAAAAGGTGAGGATACTTTTTCATCATTTGATCCTCGCGTTTCCACGTGAACTCCGGTCCACGTCTCGAGTTCCAACGAACCTTAACGATTGGAATTTTGCTGTGCTTGAGTGTTTTGGTTTCCCAATCAAAAACTTCGACTGGTTTTTCAATGAAGCGTAACTGTTCATCAACTTGCAATTCGTCCAAAGGAACTGCTTGGGTTTCATCGGAAAGACATTTCTTCAAATTGGATACGTGAAATACATTGTGTACACTGCTGAGTTCCGTTGGTAAGTCCAGTCGGTACGCCACCGGACCAATGCGCTCGGTTATCCGATAAGGACCAACGTATCATGGGTTGAGTTTGTTTCATTTTCCAAAGCGAACCACTCATTTCCAAGGTAAGACTTTGAGTAATACTTGGTCGTTCACTTGAAATTCGAGAGGCTTTCGGCGCTTGTCGGCGTAACTCTATTGGCGATCTCGTGCTGCTGCCATGCGGTTTCGGATTTGAACAATCTTTTCAGAGGTTTCGAGTACCAATTCTGGACCAGTGATTTGGCTGTCACCCACCTCTGCCCAACAGAGAGGTGATCGACACTTCCGTCCGTACAACGCTTCAAACGGCGCTGCTTTAATACTTGCGTGGTAGCTGTTATTATACGAAAACTCTACCAAAGGTAAGTGGGGTTCCCAACTTTTTCCGAAATCCAACACACATGCACGCAACATGTCCTCCAAGGTCTGAATAGTGCGCTCACTTTGCCCATCTGTCTGAGGATGGTATGCTGTGCTCATATCAAGACGGGTGCCTAGTGCGCTCTGTAGTGACTTCCAAAAGTGCGAAGTGAAATGGGAATCTCGATCAGAAATGATTGAGACAGGCACTCCGTGTCTAGACATAACTTCCTTCATGTAGACGCGAGTCAGTCTTTCCATTTTGTCCGATTCTTTGATTGCTAAGAAGTGTGCAGACTTAGTCAACCGATCAACGATCACCCAGATGGTATCGCATCCCGTCGGTGTTTTGGGTAATCCCGTGATAAAATCCATTGAAATATGTTCCCATTTCCACGTTGGAAGTTTCGGTTGTTGTAGCAGATCAGATGGTTTTTGATATTCTATTTTGACTCTGGCACAAGTCAAGTATTTGCTCACGTAGGTGGCAATGTCGGCTTTCATGTTTGGCCACCAGTAAAGTGCCTTTAGGTCATGGTACATTTTATCTGAGCTAGGGTGGATAGAATATCGGGACTTGTGAGCTTCGTCCATCACTAGAGTTCTCAACTCTCCGTATCGTGGAATCCAAATCCGGTTCTCATAATATCGGACCCCGTCCGATTTGGTTTTGAGTTGCTTGTTCATGCCCCGCATGAGTTCTGATGGGAGATTATCATCTTTCAAAGCTTCGAGTTACGCATCGCGAATCTGATCGGGTAAGTTGGCATGAATCGTGAGTTGCAATGCTCGCACTCGCCTGGGTTTATCGGTTTCTTTTCTGCTGAGAGCGTCGGCCACTACATTGGCCTTGCCAGGGTGGTACTTGATGGCACAATCATAATCCTTAAGTAGCTCGAGCCAACGACGCTGTCGCATGTTCAGCTCCTTCTGATCGTAGATATGTTGGAGACTCTTGTGGTCGGTGTAAATGGTAAACTTGGTACCGTACAAGTAATGCCTCCATATTTTAAGGGCAAACACCACAGCTCCAAGTTTCAAGTCATGGGTCGTGTAGTTCTTCTCGTGAATCCGTAGTTGTCTAGAGGCATAGGCTATAACCTTCTCGAGTTGCATCAACACGCAACCGAGACCTTGTATCGATGCGTCACAATGTACCTCAAAATTTTCTGTTCCCTCGGGGAGGGCTAGAATAGGGGCGCTACAGAGTTTGGTTTTCAACAGTTGAAAAGCGTATTCTTGCGCGTCACCCCAATTGTACTTAGTACCTTTGTGAGTCAAAGCGGTGAGGGGTTGAGCAATCTTTGAAAATCCCTCGATGAAACGCCGGTAGTAGCCGGCCAGTCCTAGGAATTGTCGCACCTCAGTCGGAGTCTTAGGTGCTTCCCAGTTTTTGATGGCCTCTACCTTACCGGGATCGACATGGATACCATTCTCGTTAATCACATGTCCTAAGAAGTGAACCTCGCGAAGCCAAAATTCGCATTTCGAGAGTTTAGCGTACAGTTGTTCCTTCTTTAGCAATTCCAAAATTAACCTCAAGTGTTCTTCGTGGTCAGCCTTGTCCTTGGAGTAGACGAGGATATCATCAATAAAAACAATCACAAACTTGTTGAGGTACGCCTTGCATACTCGATTCATGAGATCCATAAATACGGCTGGTGCGTTGGTTAAGCCAAAAGGCATATCTGAAAACTCGAAGTGTCCGTACCATGTTCTGAAAGCCGTCTTTGAAATATCTTCTTCGCGCACTCTTAATTGATGGTAACCCGATCTCAGATCGATCTTCGAGTAGTAACTCGATCCTTGGAGCTGGTCAAACAGATCATCAATTCGGGGTAAGGGATAACGATTTTTGATCGTCACCTTGTTCAGTTCTCTGTAGTCGATGCACATGCGGAAAGTCCCGTCCTTCTTTTGAACAAATAAGACAGGGGCTCCCCATGGCGATGAGCTAGGTCGGATAAAACCTTTATCCAACAAATCTTGCAATTGGGTGGACAACTCCTGAAGCTTCGCCGGTGCGAGTCGATACGGGGCTCGTGCTATGGGCGCTGCACCGGGGGTCAACTCGATTTGGAACTCGACTTGTCGAATAGGAGGGAGTCCAGGCAAATCCTCCGGGAAGACTTCCGGAAAATCTCGCACAATCGGTATATCTTCGATTCGCCTCTCCTCCGCGGGTTTCTCGACAATATGCGCTAAAATTGTCGGGTGACCCTTTCGTAGATACTTCTGCGCCTTCATGAGGGTGATGACGCTGGTGGTCATGCCGCTTTTCTCGCCCTGAATTGAAATAATCTCGCCGGAAGGGGTAGTGATGTGGACTATCTTGTCGTGACATATAATCTCCTCTCGGTTCTTGGATAACCAGTTCATGCCGACAACGACATCGAAACTACCAAGCGTAAAAGGTATAAGGTCGATATAAAAAATATGACCTGACAGTTTCAACTTACATCCCGCAAGTACATGAGTTGTTTCTATAGACTTTCCGTCAGCTAATTCAACAGGAAACTTAGCATCTAACGGGGTTGGAGTTAAGTCTAAGAGTTTACTTAAGGCTTTCGACACAAAACTCCTATCAGCTCCAGTGTCAAACAAAACAGAAGCAAAACAGTCGTTCACAGGAAACTTACCAGTCACCACATACGGATCGTTGCGGGCTTGACCCGACCCAATGACGAAAGCTCTTCCTTTACCATTGCTTCCGCCACCGCTGCTGCCTCCATTGTTCTCATTCTGTTTTAGTTTGGGACAATCCTTCCTGAAATGACCCTCTTGACCACACTCGAAACAGCCATTAGTCGTCATAGGTGGTTTGGGAGCACCCTTTGCCGCTAGGTCTCCCCTACATTCCTTGGCCTGATGACCCATTTTTCCGCATCTCAGACACTTGACACGGTCACACGGGCCAGCATGGCGATAGTTGCACCGGTTGCATTTCGGGTGTTTCCCAGCATAGCCACTCGAACCCTGCCCGCTACCGTTGTTGTTATTGTTGTGACGCTGATTATTGAAGCTCCGAGTGAGTTCGGGCTTACGGTAGTGTTGTTGCTGTGGGGGGTTCGAGGATGAGGACCTGGTGTTGTCGAACTTTCTCTTTCCATTACTCGGGTTGTTGTTGCTGTTGTTGTCAGTGCTCGAGTTGTCACGGGCTTTAGTGGTTGAACCTCTAGGTGGTAACGCACCTTGGGTCACTGCTTGATCCATCAGTTTGTGAGCTAATCGGATCGCTTGTTGAATCGTGGCTGGTCTGGAAGACGTTACCATGCCCTGAATTTGCGGTGCTAACCCATCAATATACATCTCGATCCTCTTGCTCAGCGGGTCTACCATCCGTGGACACATCACAGCTAACTCGTGAGAACGGGTGGTGTAGGCTTCAATTTCGGAACCCAACATCTTCAACGACCATAACTCGGATTCCAACTTTGCAATCTCCTCTCTAGGACAATACTCTTCCCGCATCATATTCTTGAACTCCTCCCAGTTCATAGCGTTCGCCAGTTCTAATCCAAGAATCTGCACATTTGAATTCCACCAAGTGAGAGCAGAATCTTCCAGTGTTCCAGCAGCAAATTTGACCCTACTGGCAGGTGGACAATTACACATCTCAAACGTGGATTCAGCCTTCTCAGCCCAACGCAGGAAGCCTATAGCCCCCTCAGTGCCCTTAAACGAACTGGGCTTGCAATCCAGGTAGTTCTTGAAAGTACACGTTCCAGTTGGACCTCTAGCTTGATTCTGGACATGTGCGGCTAGAGCGGCCGCCGCGTGGTCGTTCAACAGAGTTTGCAGTTCTGCTGCAGTCAAGTTGATATTACCGCGACCGTGTCCAGCGTTTTTTCCAGCCATTTCCTAGAATCACAGCATAAAATGTTAAACATGAATTTTTCGGTTTCATATGCAACACGCCATACATGTAATAAAAAGATAGGTAAGAAAGAAAAAAAAACCAACTAAAAGAAATAAACATCACATCACAACCATATAGTAATCCAAATAATAATTCATGATTAAAACCATTGTATTCGCTACAAAGTATTTAAAACCAATCCTTAAAATCATAGAAAAATAATAGTTTGGATGGAGACAACCCCTCCATCTAGGTGTTATCCTCCTTAGATGTCATCGTCTGAGGACACCACTGAGTGTGCCACCTCCTCAGCCGGTTCTTCCTCCGGTTCCTCTTCGGGTTCCTCTTCGGGATCTTCCTCAGGTTCCTCTTCAGGTTCCTCTTCGGGATCTTCCTCAGGTTCCTCCTCAGGTTCTGCCTTAGGTTCCGCTGTGTTCTGAGCAATTTGCATTTGTAAGACATCGCAACGCTCTAAAGCTATCTCGGTTCGGGTCCTTGCCACCTGGAGTTGCACTTGCAAGTCTATCATCTCGGCTTGCATTTTTCTCATAATCTTCATCTGTTGATCACTAGCCTCTTGCATTTCCTTCATAGCCGCTGTCAGGCGGGAAATTTCCTCTTTAGTTTCGGTTCCATCTTTTAACAATCCGGAAACGTTCGCTCTCGTATAGTGCATATAACCAACGTCACGCTCCAAACAAGAAACAACAACTGCGAGAACACGCTCTACAGGTTCGGTTATAGGTAGTAGGGTGTTGGGGTAAGCAGGACGACTCGGGTGAGGTAGTGGGGGAACTTGTTCGCGATAGACCATACGCCTGATCATATTCGGGTACCAATCCCAGCTAACTTCGTCTTCGTACATGCCTCCGGATAAGCGATACCTCTTCGGTGCAGGGGCTTCGAGTTCTGGGACTACTCGGGGTGGCGATGAGGTAGGTAACTGCGGTTCTTTCCCATGCGCGTGAGTCATCTGATCGGATGATGATGATGGTGGCGTCGACATCCCTACAGGTAAGCCGTGTATGCGCGCGTATGAGTGAATGTGGTAAAGAAATAAGATAACAAAGACTACACAAAACATATGCAGTGCGTATCATTATAACTAATGGGTCGTTGCGGTTATAGTCTAGTATGCATGCAGTTTCTAGTTCGCTAAAACCAATGGCTCTGATACCAATCTGTCACACCCACAAAATCCACTAACGGAGTTTTACCGTCAGAGGGTGTGAACTAATAGGATCGAAATCATTAGTTATAATCAAACCATAGGAAAAGTTTTCAAACCACGAAAACAATTAAGTGTAATTAAATGCGGAAGCATAAAACCTTTAACCAAAAGTTGCGTCACGCAGGACGACTTAAAAACCCAAATAATAATAGTTTAAAAACAAGTTTGCATAACAGTAGTGTTCAAAGTGATGCATGATTCTATACCGCGCGCCCGCCTTGGCTACCTGAAAATAACATACTAAAAGTGTCAACACGGGGTTGGTGAGTTCACGAGTGTATATACAATAAAGCGTTTACGTTTGTGGTTTGCGTTTAGCATTTTGCGTTACCAGATAGTGTTAAATCGATTATATATCTATAGGTAGCTAGCCTATAAAGCAAGTATTACTATGTGTTCGACACCGAAGCTGACTGTTTATCATGTGCCTTGCCACCAAGTCTATCCCGACCATGGTAATGTGTTTAGCCAAGATTACACCCACTCGACCTCCAGTCGAGCTTAGCGTTGGGTGGGGTTTGTCAAACCCAGTAGTACTACTCAACAATGACACGCTATTTTACAATACTAAACAGTTCGATGTGTGAAAGACTTCAATTATTTCGTTTGCCACTTAGCCTTTACAAGTGATATATAATTTCTTAACAAAATCTAAAAGCGTTTTCGGAGTATGTTATCTCCCCCAAGTGAAAAGCGTTTAAAGAGTTTAAAAGGGGAAAGTGAAACTCACTGTTTGCGAAGATTACTAAAACAAAAGTCCGAGAGATGCGCGTCACAGAAAAATCCTCACTCGAGCTCTAAGACAAAAATGAGATTTTTCTAAGTATTTAAGCTATTAACGAGTCTCTAGACTCGGCACGTAATACCTATGTAAATAATACACTTCGTGTTTCGTTTGTGAATTTCGTGTGACTCGACATGCACATTAGTGACTCGTTACAAGTGTAAACAACTTCTCACGCATCAAGTATTAACATAGCATACTTCTAGTAATCATCTAACACAAGGGTATTTTGGTCAAACACGTAGCAATTATCGATTATCAACATATTTCATGTACTTTCGCCTAACTCAGCAGCTAGCTTTACCGAGACAGATTACTACTAGTAAAGATTACTCTAACCCACAGATCATAACTCATTAATTAATTCATAAAAAATCATCACAAAAACATATATGACTTAGGATTCCAGAACCATTTTTATTGTAATTTTATTCCACATATGTTTCTCACAATGATCAAATTACTACAGCAAACTTACAGCAGTCAGAATCATGCACAACAGAATGTTATTTAACATTCCCATCAATCTAAAAATCCAATTAATGAAAGACCAATTGGGTTGAGTTCTTAACTCAAAATTCTAACTTCCAGAGGTGGAACCAACCGATTTGGTCTTGTAATCCACGAGTTATGACATTTACAAAAAAGCCTTACATCAGGTCTCAAAATTCAGATTTGCACAACGTGTTTGTAAAATCATAAAAGTTAACTTTTACACGTCCAAAAATTGCAAATTTAAATTCTTTAGAAACTAGACTCAACCTAGTACACTGTAGTATTAATAATCTTGACCAATTCTCACATTCACACCCCGTTACAGTCAATTGAACATCAACAACACAATCTGTCCAGAAACAGTTTGCATCCAAACTCAACATATTAACCATCTGTAGACCACAATCCGTTCATATGACATTCTAGACACCATAATCACTATCCATGCACATCAATTACACACTACATACATGATTAGGGTTTTACTTGAACTCAAAATCAAAGATTCAAGCGATTAACATGCAATAACATCAATTCTAGTTATCAAATCAACAATCAATACATAACTAAACATCATCTAATCAAAACAAAGCATATGAGCACCATATATATAATTTTCGAAATCTAGGGTTTATAATTATACCTTCAAAATGTAAAAACAAGTAAGAGGAAGGTGAGAGATGACTAAAAACGAGTGTGGGATGCTTCAATTGTGAAAACCAAGATCAAACAAGGGTGGTATGGTGGTGGTGAAGGGCAGCCGATCGCAAGGAGAGGGAGAGAGAGAGCCGTCGGTTTGTGTGGGGAGAGGGAAAGAGAGGATTAGGGTTTTATTTTTGATATTATTTAATAATAAGATGTTACACTTTAGTCCCTCAACTTCTAGTTTGCTAACTTTCTAGTATAATTAACTTAGTTCTTGTTTCTTGTTTAGCATCACACATAATATAATCAAGTAACACATATGTTAACATAAGGTTATCACGTATTTGTTGTTTTGATGTTCGTCATTTGTTCACCAATAGTTTGAGTCAACTCGTGTGCGTTTCGGTGCAATCCCGAAAGATTTCATGCGTAATGATTGTCAAGAGTCATTTAAACCCTAGTTTAAATGTAATGAGATGTGCGTTGTAGTTTTAGTGATCTTATGTTTGAATTGACGGAGTTTGAGTTAACGGAGTTAACCTGAAATTGACGAGTGTCACAGCTACTCATGGTTCCAACCGCTTCGTTTTCAAATCAAAACCCCGTCAACCGATTCCCATATCAAAGGTTACCTAGAATGGTTCATTCTGAAAAAAACCAATTTTTCTTTGTAAAAAGGGACTCAAATCCCGGGCGGATCCGAGTTACCGAAAAGATGGATATTGAAGGGTAGGATCCCGGATCCTTAGGAAACACAAATAGGATACTCGATTCTTCTACTAATGATTTGTTCTTCTAATGTAGTTGATAACTTTTCTCTATTAGTCAAGCTTCCTGGAGTCAAAGAAAGGCACATAAGTTCCTTACACTGGATCATGTTACCAGAACTTTTCAAGCCAAATTCATAAAAGCTTTTCAAGAATTAAACTCAGAGTCAATCAACAACATGTCAAGTAAGAATTTTTATAACTAAGTTTAATATTAATTGAAAATAGTTGAAAACTTATGTGTAACTGTTTGTAGGTGCCCAGAAGTCCGGTAAGTCCACATCCAAATTCTCCCTTGAAGACATCGACTGCATGTTTGTGAAAAAGGAAACTCCGAAATCCACACCGATGCACGATTCACACCCAGTCACGACCCGAGCCAAGTTAGAAGCATCCAAGAGGAAGAAGACCTTAGAGCCAGAGAACCCTTTTGATGTTGAGAAACAATTTCTTGAGATGCTCATTGCGGTAAGGGTCCTTGACCCTGATAGCCTGAATCAAGTATTCTTCTAACTTTATCCCATTTTATTTTACTAGTCATAAACTCTGCCAAAAGTCATCATGAGAAGATATTTGAAGAGTACGAGGAGACCCTGTCCGGGATGAGGTCCATGGCTGCTACAAAGGATAAGGCGCTCGCTAAAATGACCAAGGAGAAGAAGCAAGCCAAGGATCATGCATCCACAGTCGTGGTTCAGATGCAGGATGAGATAACCCGCGCCACTAACGAAGCAAAGATCTGGGCAGCCAAATCAGTTCTCAAGGCCAGGATCAAATTGGTGAATGAGGCTAATGATCATGCTTTCGACAAATCCTCGTGGGACATAGTGCAGTGGAAGCAATCCTTGGAAGATTTGGGTGCTGGAGAAGATGACGAAGAGGCTAAAGTGGCTGAAGGAAGTGGAGCCGGGCCAAGCAAGGATGGAGCGGAAGTGGTGGCAGAAGAAGAAAGTGCTGGTGTGGGCGATGAAGGATGCAAAGAAAAGGCCTGAGCTCACGTTTCTTTGTTTTATTTGCTTATGTTTTTATGGATATTATGATTGTGTACTTAAGACAATAGTTTATTAGGATAAAGGATCTATGATCCTTAAGACAATTGTGGGGATGAATCCTTTGATGACCCTGTCTTTATTTTCCTGAACTTTGATGAACAATTAGTAACACCTGCTTAACCCGGGTGGATGGTCCATCTTTTGCATGGTGAAATCTGGGTTAAGGATTTTGGTAAGTCCGGGTGACTTAATAATAATAAATTAAGCTTTTGACTATTTATGTGTTGTTTATTATTCTGAAATCATATTTGTTATAGTTTAAGTCTATAAATAGTTTTAAGAAATATTCTTTTAGAAGAAGCTTTAAGGATATAATATCCTTATAAAAACAAATTAAGGATCCTCAATCCCTACATAAAAGAATTTATAAAGATTTAAGCCAAGTAAATGTAAATTGATAAGTAGAAATCATAGCATAAGATCTAATTAGACCTAAGTTACCATAATTGTTGATATTTCTGTGATCCTTATAATTGAACTTAGGATACCTGATACAAATAACTTATGATATTAACTGGGATTAAACCCAACAAACTGGGGACAAGCCTAAATAAACTGGAGACAAGCCCGTGCAACTGGGGACAAGCCCAAAAACTGGGGACACGCCCAAACTGGCAATGACCCAAAGATACGGATGTTAACTGGGGACTCACCCAAACCGGGATTTAGCCCAAATGTGAGTGACGTGAAAACGCCAAAACCTTAGGTATGGTACGTATACCATAAATTGTAGGATCCTCCATATAGCCGAAAGCAACGAAATTGTTAGCCACTAAGCATGTACAGGTCCCGCTGCCCCGAACTATACGTTGGATAACGTGCGCTACAGGCGAGAGTGTAGAAACTCTAATCCGTAAGAAAGGTGAAAACCTTTAAACCTTGGAAGATATAACCATCGGGGGTCACAACTTATAATCGAGGGCTATGCCAAAGAAATAACAATGTACCTTAAGTATGATGGAGAGGTGGCCAACCTCTTAGTCATTGAACCTCTTATTGAAATATGCATTGTTACTAAAAACTTGGAAACAATAATAGTTAAAAATATATTATCCTTTAGTTAGTAATGTAAATCTGAAATGAATAAATGATAGGATAAATATTACCAACTTTAGGATCCTTGACCCTTTAAGGATACTTATGTATATAAAATTATACATCTTTTAAGCATCAAATAATCTCTAAAAACTGTAACTTCTATCAAATAACATAGCACAGAAGGCTACTTATCTTAATAAAATGTAATTTTAGGTAAACCCAAACCTCAAACGAAGAAACAAGCGAAAAGACGAAGAAAAACAGAAGAAAACACAAGAAAAACAAGAAACACGCCCCCATGCTTCTGGACACAAAAAAGAAAAAAAATTACAAGAATTTAAGCACATGTTAATAAAAGCACGGGGCCGTGCTCCTTTGGCCACGGGGCCGTAGTCACCTCCAGATAAAGACAAAGAAATTGAAGCACATGTCAATAAAAGCACGGGGGCGTGCCTCTGAAAGCACACCCCCGTGGTGAGTCATCATGTACGATCTGGCAACATGCAACTAGGACACGTAAACACAGGGTCGTGCTTAATAAAGCACGGGGCCGTGCTTTTACCTCCAGACAGCCTATAAATAGAGGCTCTTGTGATATTTGAGAAGTGTGTTTGAAAAATAATTCTAAATGGTTTTCACTTATAAACACACCCACATTACACTCATATTGAAGATCTAGTGAGGAGTTTGAAGGCCTGGATGTTATCATCATCATAATCATCATCATTATCCACCATCATCATTAAATAGGAAGATTCATCTACACTTGGTTAGGTTGTTCTAGTTTAATCATGTGTGTTATCTTCATCTCTTTTAATGTTCATAACCATGCTCATTATGAGCTAAAATCCTTTTACCATCTAAAATCTATGAAGAAGCTTTGTTTTACTTGATGATTATTCTTAATATGTGATTTAGTTTAGTAAAGTACATGGTTATTTTGTAATTATATTTTGTTGAGAAATGTTTCACTATCTTAATTCAATAATTCAAAGTCGGTGATTGACAACCATTATTGACAATCATTCATGATCAATTCATGTTCTTGAATGAAAGAATACTTTGATAATTTATCGAAACATGGATCCTTATATTGTACTTAGAAATGATGAGATATAAGCTATGATATATTTTTCTAGTTTTGGTAATTCTGAAATAACATTGTTAACACGATTGCTTAGATTATTATGCTAGTTAAAGAAATCATATGTCAACGGAATGTGTAATTATAACCTACTTAAATCAAACAAGGGTAGGTTGTGTGACTAAACTGTAACCACCCAAAGTTGTTAGAATTGGTATTTGAGAAATCAAAGTCAATCCTAATCTTTCTACTTTACTAAACTACTTGCCAACTCAAATTGACATTCTCGTGGTAGTATGACATTAGGAAAGGGTGGACTTTAAAATGCGCATGCTACTTTCTTTTATGTCATAGGATATGCTCACTTAGAAATGTGGGGCTATTATATCATATATTATTACGGCAAGTTTATCACATGTTTACTTTATAATCATCAAGGATAAACGGAGTGGATTTTTGATCTCAGATGATAACCTTCATATAATTGAATCACTTGTTTAGAATTTCTCTTCTTGTCACCTATATCTTATATATAAGTATTTATATTTTATAAAAAGTTTAAAAATCAACCCAAAAATGATTAAACCCGCTGATTAAATTAAACCGAAGATCTATTATTAGAAACATTTGTGTCCAAGGATCGATACTTGGTTCTTACCAATAATATTCTACATATACGATAGGTACACTTTGCCTATTTTTTGTGTGTTTAGTCTTAGTAGAAATCACTTTTATAAATTTAAAACACGATCTTGTGCAAAAGCTAAATATCCAATCTATTATATTTACAAGCTACCGCACGCAGCACTTCAGATACTCGATCCTCTAAGGATACTTGATCCTAATTAAAAAAAAGTACTTCTTGAGATGGATGGCATTCCATGCTTGTGGCGGTCAGTCACCTTCCATAGTCAGCAGGTGGTATGCCCCTTTCCAGCTTCTAACTCGATCAAGTAGGGGCCTTCCCACTTAGGTGCTAGCTTTCCATTTGTGGGATTAGTTATATTTTGGAAAGCTTTCCTCAAAACTAGATCTCCTTCTTGAAATCTTCGAATCCTGATATTCTTGTTGTATGCCCCAGCTACCCTTTGCTAATATGCTGCCATTCTGATCTTAGCTAGGTCTCTGTGCTCATCAACGGTTTCCAGATGTTGGAGAAGAATCTCCTTATTGGCTTGAGGATCATGGATGCTTGTTCTGGTAGTAGGAACCACCATTTCTGTAGGGATTACAACTTCTGACCCAAACACCAATGAGAAGGGTGTTTGATCTGTTGCATTCTTTGATTTTGTTCTATCAGCCCAAAGGACATAAGGAAGCTCCTCAACCCACTTGCCTATCTTAGATCCTAGTTTCTTCTTCAAGTCGTTGATAATAATCTTGTTGCTTGACTCTGCTTGACCATTGGCTTGAGGGTGAACTGGTGTAGAAGTAATCATCTTGATGCCCCAACTGTCACAAAAGGTAGTGGTTCTTTTCCCGATAAACTGGGAACCATTGTCACAAATAATTTCTGAATGAATACCAAATCTAGTAATAATGTTTCTTTTAATGAATGATATCACCTTTTTTTCGCAGACTTGTACAAAAGCTTCTGCTTCTCTCCACTTTGAGAAGTAATCAGTCATGACGAGCATGAACACTCTTCCTCCTGGTGCTTTAGGTATCTTACCCACAATATCCATCCCCCACTACATGAAATTCCATGATGAGGATATAGGATACATAGGCTCCGCTGGCTGGTGCAGAATGTTGCCGTGTCTTTGATAGGAATCACACTTCTTTGAGTATTCCATGGCGTCTCTCTTCATGGTTGGCCAGAAGTATCCTGTTTTAGCATCCTGGAGAATAGTGCTCTACCTCCTGTGTGATTATCACAATCACCTTCATGAAAGTGTTTGAGCACCTCTTGGATTTCAGGTTTCTCAATACACCTCAAGTATGGACCTGCAAGAGATTTCCTATTCAGAATATCATGTAATAAAATGTATGGTGATACCTTAAGTTTGAAGGTTTTAGGATTTTCTGTGACGGGAATCTCTCTATCTTGAATGAATTTCTTGATTGGGAGGATCCAAGATCCTTGATTATTTGAGGATAATAGATCCCAAAGAACAATCTCTTTGTTAGTTGTTGTGTCCATAACTTCTTGTTCTCCTATTGCTGGTGAGAGTATATGGATGATTGGTATCTTTACATCATGCGGGATCTTCAAGGATGATGCCAAATTTGTTAAGGCATCTGCTCCATCATTCACTTCTCTTGGTACCTGTATAATACTAAAAGAATCGAAGAACTTTGACAGTTCTTTCACAATGTCTAGATATTTAATTAGTTTTTCTCCTTTAACAGCATATGAGCCATAAAGTGGTTAGCTGTTAATAACGAATCTATATACACCTGAAGATACATGATCCTCATGTGTTTAGCTAGTTGAAAAACCTGCAATTAAAGCCTCATATTCTGCTTCATTATTTGTGACTTGAAACTCACAGGCTATAGATTGGGGTATTATGCCCCCTGTGGCGATTTCAGTAGATTACCTAGACCTGTTCCTTTAATGTTGGATGCCCCATCTGTGAATAAGATCCAAGAATCCTTAGTTTCCTTTAACTGTTGGACCTCCAAGTTGGCTTCCTTTTGTAAATCACTACTGAAATCAGCCACAAAGTCAGCTAGTGCTTGAGACTTTATAGCAGTCCTTGGCTCGTACTGGATATCGTATGCACTCAGCTTCACATCCCACTTAGCCATCCTACCTGACATCTCTGGTTTTCTAAGAACATTCTTGATAGGATATTTAGTTTTCACAATTATAGTATGAGTTTCAAAGTAATGCCTTAACTAAGTAGAAGCCATAATAAGTGCAAGAATTAATTTTTCTAAATGAGAATACCTGGATTCAGCATCTAGAAGACTTTTACTTACATAATAAACATTATGTTGTTCCCCTTCATGATCCTTTACAAGGACAACACTAGGGCTGTTCACCAGCCGAGCGAATCGATCGAAGGTTTGCTCTTTGCTTGGCTCATTTACAATCGAACCGAACCGAACAACTGAAATTCGAAGTGAGCGAAAACCGAAACGAGCCAAAACCGAATCATGCATTTTTCGATCGAGCGTCGAGCGATTTCGAGCATTATTTATTTCTTTTTCACTTTAAAACTTACAGTAAGAAAGAAGCTTGAAAGTTGTAAATTATATATTTTATATATAAAATTAGTATTTTTTAGACAAACATGTAACAAATAATAAATCTCTACTATATATAATGGAGGAGTCAAGGACCTCTTAAATTTTAAGAGGTATAAGATTTGTTGCTAATTGTACAACACACACTGCATAAGATTATGAAGTTTTAGGGGTAATGTGGTCTTTTATAACTTCATGAACAGTTAACAATATTATATTCAAATATAGTTACAAATATGGTCCTTTTACTTCAATCAAATTATTTTAATTTTGTTGTATAGTTACATATAAAACCCTTTATCTTTACCCATTTATTTGACAAGTTTATTTATAATTTTTATTTCTTCTATATCTTCTAATATATTATATATATAAAAAAACCGAATTTTCCATAGTGACGCGCTTATTTTTGTCAACGTTTTGATATAAAAAAGTTTCAGCACCTATGTGTAATCTATAATGTACAAGTTAATAGAGCATTAATGTACAAGCAAATGATGCAATTATGAACCTATAACATGTTACACATACAACCCATGTTCTCCTTTTACTATACCTTAAATATACAAACCAGTCCTTCCAATTATACCACAATTCAAATTACAAAATTTAGTGCCTTAACTTAATAATTATATGTCATTAACCCTTATAATAAATAAACCGCATAATAAATGTGAATTGGTTTTGTTAATATTTCATTTTTAGCATGACAGTTAATGCAAATTATAACATAATTTTGAAACAAATTATTGACTTTATTATTGCATGATCAAACATAATTTTTTTTCTCGTAATTACGTACATCTCATGAACCTATAATATGTTTTAACATCAAGTGAAACATATTTTCATTAGATTATATCAAGAAATATTAGCATTAATCTTATATAAGTTTGTAACTATTGTAACATGTTAAGCTTCTATCAAGGAACTGAACTGAACTCGAACATGGCTCAAGTTTGTCTGAGATGAGTCTTAACTCAAGTTCGGACATAAAAAAGATAAGCTCAAACTTGGAGATAATAAGAAAATCGAGCTCAAAATATATAACGTGTCACTTTATTATGGTTACTTAAAAAGATGTTAAAAAGCATGCCACTTATATTAAGTTTTACTTTGTATACTGATCTTTAACAAACATAAAATGAGAAGTTATGATGACAAAATGAGTAAAAAAAACATCTAAAAACAACGTTGAAAACTTAACATGTAAAAGTCATATAACAACTTTAACACATATAAGTTCATGTGTTAACTTCGAACAAAATTATGATAATTTTATAAAATGGCATAGCGTAATGTATGACCACTATAAAATCACATGTTACAAATATTTACGTTAAACTACATCTTATTCTCATATGTAATGGTCACAAGGGAAAGAAGAAACATTGGTGAAGTAAGTAGCCATAACGTAATGTGCAAATTCATGTATAGTTACTGGTTATACTAAGTCATATAATATAAAAGAGTGAAGTGTCTCACTTAAATATGTTTCAAAAAGGTAACATATCAAATCCATTTTAGCTAGCTCGAAGTGTATCATAGCCAAATTGAAGTTCTAAGGGTTTTTTTTAAATTCATTGTAATTCTTTTTTCTTTTTGAACTGCAAATTCATTATAACTTAGTTGACTACTATGAGCCCAAACTATCTATGATTTGATATGGATTCTGTTATAATGTTAATAGGTTATTGTATAAATAAAGAGAGATAAAAATTGAATGATGGAGGAAAAGTTAAATTTCGTTAAATTCTTAAATCACTAAAAATGCTTATAATAAATGTGTTATCCCAATACAAATATGTCATTCCTTTACCAACAAAACCAAAATTACCGGAATAATTTCATCTTTATTTAAGTTGATTTTTTAATTTGTTCGAAAATATTACATTATATAGGGTTTGAATCATTTACCTTATATTTCACATATTAAACACTTTACCACTCAATCAAAGCAGGAATGACTTATTTAATTTGAAATCTTTGCACTCGATGATCTTTGATTTTTCAAATAGGACAACTTTTTTCAGATATTTGTAAATTTACATATCTATACTATATATAATGAATGAGTGGTGGACCACTTAAAACTTTTTTATATGACAACCATGTAATGCTTATGAAATAGATATAACACATTCATGCTATTAACTTAAAAACTTTAATAACTAATAAAAACAAATAATATTACGAACTGTTGTAACATATTGCACGAATAACAAAACTAACAAAAGTACTATACGATATATCACGAGATGATTGATAAATCAACATAAACGAGTATAGCGTTGCAAATTGTTGGTGCCGCAGCATCGCGCGGGCACCTAACTAGTTTTTATAAAAAATAAGTTTGAGGTGAGATGTAATGATCATGTAAACAAACTTATAGTATTCTAAAAACTTGAAGCGAACAAATAAAACTATAAAACTGACGGAATAGGAAAAAATTAAAGGGGTTAAAATAATTGTAACCTTATATTTATGTGTTTTATCTCTATAATTATATATTTGTTCATATATAAGTATATATAAAATAAACTAAAAATATTCGAGTCGAACCGAACCGAACCGAGTAGACCTTTGCTCGTTGCTTAGCTCGTTTACAAACCGAACCGAGCCGAGCGGCTCGTTTACAATCGAGCAAAAAAACAAGCGAGCATTTTCCGAGCGAGTTCGAGCGACGACCTGTTTGGACGGCCCTAGACAACACTTACTGCATTTCCCGAGACAGCTAGGTACAAGGATAGGGGTTCTCCATCTATTGGCTTCATTAGTTCTGGCGCCGAGGATATGTAATCCTTCAAGACTTTGAGTGCAGCCTCATGCTTCTCCGTCCATTCGAACTTTTTATTTTTTTCTAAGGATATCATAAAAATCCTTACACTTCTCCGAATATCGGGAGATGAACCTATTCAAGGTTGCAATTCTTCCAGTCAACATTTGCACGTCCTTTGCATTCATGGGTGACTTCAAGTTGATGATGGCCTTTATCTATTCTGGGCTAGCTTCTATACCCCTCTTTGTGACCATATAACCAAGGACCAAAATGGTATTTGGATGGGTTGAGTTTCATGATCTTCAGCCTTCTTGGATTTGACTACCATATCGTCTATATAGACTTCCATGGTCTTCCCTAGTTGCTCTTTAAACATCATGTTGACTAAGCGTTGATAAGTAGCACATGCATTTCTTAGTCCGAAAGGCATGGCAATATAGCAATATATTCCAGTAGGAGTCATGAATGCTGTGTCTTCTTGGTCAGATGGTTTTATCTAAATTTGTTGAAATCCAAAGGAAGCATCCATAAAAGTAAGCATCTCATGTCCTGCTGTCGCATCCACCATGGAGTCAATGTGTGGCAATGGGAAAGGATCCTTGGGACATGCCTTGTTTAAATCGGTGAAATCGACACATACCCTCCACTTTCCATTCTTTTTTGAAACAACCACAACATTAGCCAACCATTGAGGATACTTAACCTCTCTGATCATACCGGCCTTAAGAAGTTTTTCAACTTCTTCTTGTATGATCGCAATCATGTCAGGAGCGAATTTTCTTCGCTTATGGTTAATGGGTTTAATAGAATTATCAAGGCCTAGTTTATGAGTAATTACCTCTTTTGATATACCTGTCATGTCAGAGTGATTGAAGGCAAATGTAGATTTTTGTTACTTAAGGAAGGATACTAGATCCTCTTCAATGTTAGTGGGGATATTGGATCCTAGGAAAACTTTCACGTCTGGATCCTCGGGGTCCAAGGATACTTATTTCAGGTCTTGTTTTCGAGCTTCCAGCACGTTCCTAGGATGCTGCTGTAGTTTCTATGCTATCGTTTGCTTGGCTGCCGGTTTCATGGATAAGGAATAGTCGTTCTTAACTTCCACTTGGTCACCGTCTATTCTCACTACCCCCGAAGGAGTTTGTAGTTTTATACACTGGTGATAAGTAGACGCTACATTTTTCATTCCGTGTAGCCATGGCCTACCAAGAATTACATTGCAATAAGACAAGTTATCTATTTTAGGGCATGAATTTTATGCTGAGGATCATTTATCCTTAACTATCTTATGGATAGATTATCCTCGAAATATGTATTAGGATATAAAGGATCGACGATCCTCGATATTATTTGTTTACTAATGGTTGCATTTAGTATGGTGATGTGTTAGACAGGTATGACGAATGTAAGACATGTTGACATCAACTATCCTCGTGGGCCATTCCCTAGTTGGAATATAGATCCAGGATCCTTATTCAATGTAGCTGTTAATGGGTGAATTCATGTGAAGATTGATGTTTAAATTCAATAACGGCTTTGAGACTTGTTCTTCCACTTATCTCGCTACTGGACTTATGGAGCACGTGGTCAAAGGTCATGGAGCAGCTAGTGGAAGATTTCCGGATTAGTAGGGAATATTGTTATTTGTATTTTCTTATATAACCGAGCTATGATCGAGTAGGAAACACACAATAGAGTAGAAGCAAACATTCTCTCTACTCACTAGTTTACCTTGTATTCTCGATCACTAACTCCACAACGCTTGTAACTACCTTTTATTATCAATATACTTGACGGTGATAATTTTCACCGTCCGTTTTTTTTTGCTAGAGATTACGATAGTCACGTACTAACCGACCAAAGGTTACCTTGTTGATCCTTGAGCGAAGAGATTCGACCAACGATTACCTCGTTAATCCTTGACCGAAGCAATTCGTCCAAAGATTACCTTGTTAAGTTTTGACCGTAGTAAGATTATCGTGATTAAGGGTTTTTTCCCTCGTGATCAAACCTTTGTGTTCACCAATATTACGATTACACACTTGTCATTATCGTGTTAGCACTATACCTCACTTTTACGAATTAGGATACTTGATCCTTAGCAGATTTTTGTCCAAAACAATTTGGCGCCCACCGTGGGGCAATTGGTGCTATAATCCAGATTATTTCTTATCAATTTTCAACCTTTCATACCCATATCACCATCAATAGGCTCTCAATCAACCTTTGCTTCATCAACAATGCCGTCTTCGGTTTCTCTATCATCAAGGACCTTGCCGCCGATGCCTCCGCCAATCACGGGAGCACCAAAGACTGCTGCTTTTGGAAGCAAGACGCAACTACCCATCTTCCAGAGCTCAAAAACCGCTGCTACTGCGCCGGTGGTTAACACTAACAATGATGTTTCATCTATGTTTTTGCAGGTTAAGGCATATATGGAGCAACAGAACAAGACCAACCCAAGGTTCCTGCGTGAGATCAAAGACATCAAGAAATCTAAGAGGCCAGTAGAGGATCTCACCCTTCTGATGCCTAGGATGCTGGATTTCACAAGTCCGGGATCCCTGGCTCAGTTTCCGCAAGGATCATCCATCCTTCAACAAGGATCCATGGGTCCTCATTATCCAAGTGGACGGTGGCAGCTCGTTCAACATTATTCAACATGATGTCCTCAAGAATATGAACATCCCGGAATCGGAAATCATTCCTAGAACATCGGTGCTAGTCAGTTTCAGTGGTGAAACCAATA
The DNA here is from genome assembly GCF_021521415.1 of Bidens hawaiensis. Classification (NCBI taxonomy): domain Eukaryota; kingdom Viridiplantae; phylum Streptophyta; class Magnoliopsida; order Asterales; family Asteraceae; genus Bidens; species Bidens hawaiensis. Next base: position 617,550 of record NW_027491404.1, on the reverse strand, counting down.
AGACCTTGGGGGACATCAGCCTCCCAATTTATATCGAAGGGTTAAACTCATACCAAAATTTTTGTGTTAAAGACAACCTTTCATGTTACAATGTTATTGTCACACCCTCAGAATCCACTAACGGAGTTTTACCGTCAGAGAGTGTGAACTAACAGGATCGAAATCATTAGTTATATTCAAACCATAAAAACATTTAAATGAAAATAAGTGCGGAAGCGTAAAAACATAGACCAAGTGTTGCGCCACGCAGGACGACTTAAAAACCCACATAGTAACAATTTAAAACAAGTTTGCATAATCAATAGTGTTCAAAACAATGCATGCTCCTATACCGCGCGCCCGCCTCGGCTACCTGAGAATAACATACTAAAAGTGTCAACACGAGGTTGGTGAGTTCACAAGTTCATATAAAATAAAGCGTTTAGCGTTTTGCGTTCAGCGTTTTGCGTTCAGCGTTTTGCGTTTAGCGTTTAGCGTTTACCAGATAGTGTTAAATCAATTATATATCTATAGGTAGCTAGCCCATAAAGAAAGTGTTACTAAGTGTTCGACACCGAAGCTGACTGTTTATCAAGTGCCTTGCCACCAAGTCATCCAGACCATGGTAATGTGTTAGCCAAAATTACACCCACTCGACCTCCAGTCGAGTTTAGCGTTGTGTGGGGTTTGTCAAACCCAGTAGTACTACTCAACAGTGACTCGCTATTTTCCAATACTAAACGGTTCGATGTGTAGGACTTCAATTGTTTCGTTTGCCACTTAGCCTTTACAAGTGATATATAATTTACTAACAAAATCTTAAAAGCGTTTTCGGAGTATGTTATCTCCCCCAAGTGAAAAGCGTTTAAAGAGTTTAAAAGGGGTAAGTGAAACTCACTGTTTGCGAAGAATTCCCAAAAACAAGTCACCAAGTGATGCGCGTCACAAAAAACTCTCACTAGCGTTCTATAACAACAAGGAGATTTTCTAAGAGTCGGAACTATTATCGAGTCTCTAGACTCGGCACATAATACCTATGCACAAAGTACGTTTCGTGTTCGTTTGTGAATCGTGTGTGACTTAACAAGCACATTTGTGATACGTTACATGCTGTGAACAGTTATCTACGTGTCAAGTATTAATAGTGTACATATCTAGCAAATATTCCCCGCAAGGGTAATTTGGTCAAAACATACCAATTATCTAGTAACAAGCACGTTTCATGTATTTTCACAAAATTCAGCAGCTAGTTTTACCAAGACAGAATTCTACTCGAAAGATTACTCTATTCAATAGATCATATCATCTCAATTAATTCACCAAAAATCATCACAAAAGCACACATGTGTTAGGTTTCCAGAACATATTTTTTTGTATTTTTATTCCACATATATGTCTCATAATGATCAATTTACTACAGCAAACTCACAATTGTCAAATTCATGCGTAACAGAATGTTATTTGTAATTCCCGTTAAATGAAAAATCCAACAAATGCAAGACCAATTGGGTTAGGTTCTTAACTCAACAAGTTAACTTCCAGAAGTGGAACCAACCCATTTGGTCTTGTAGTTCATGAGATATAATTTTTACAAAACAAGCTAACAGCAGGTCTCACAATTCAGATTTGCACAACGTTTTTGTAAAATCATAAAAGTTAACTTTTACACGTCCAAAAATTGCAAATTTATATTCCTTAGAAACTAGACTCAACCTAGTACACTGTAGTATTAATAATCTCAACCAATTTTTACATTCACACCCCGTTACAGTCAATTGAACATCAACAACACAATCTATCCAGAAACTGTTTGCATCCAAACTCAACATATTAACCATCTATAGACCACAATCCGTTCATATGACATTCTAGACACCATAATCACTATCCATGCACATATATTACACACCACATACATGATTAGGGTTTTTACTTGAACTCAAAATTAAAGAAACAAGCGATTAACATGCAATAACATCGATTCTAGTTATCAAATCAATAATCAATACATAATTAAACATCATCTAATCAAAACAAAGCATACGAACACCATATATGTGATTTTTGGATTCTAGGGTTTGTAATTATACCTTAAAAAGCACAAAACAAGCAAGAGGAAGGTAGAAGATGGCTAGAAACGGGTGTAGGATGCTTCAATTGTGAAAAACAAGATCAAAAACCAAGTGATATGTGTGTGTGTGTGTGAGCCGATTGCAAGGAGAAGAGGGGGGGGGGGGCTGCCGTCGATTGTGAGGGAAAGAGAGAAGAGAGTTAGGGTTTTACATATTATTAATAATAACAAGATGTTACACTTTAGTCCTTCAACTTTTAATTGTTACTTTTCTAGCTTAATTAACTAGTTCTTGTTTCTTGTCTAGCATCACACATAACATAATTAAGTATAACATATGTCTAACACATAATTATCACATAATTATTGTTTTGACGTTGTTGTTTATTCACCAATTGTTTGCCTCAACTCGTTTGCGTTTCGGTGCAATTCCCGAAAGACTACACATGTAGTAATTGTTCAAGCGTCATTTAAACCCTAGTTTAAATGTAATGAGGTGTGCGTTATAGATTCAGTGATCTTTAAGTTTGAATTGACGGAGTTGAGTTAACGGAGTTAACCTGAAATTGACGAATGTCACATCATTCCCATGTTAAAGAATTTTCGTCCCGAAAATTTGAGTCAAGTCGTGATGAGTGTCTGAAAAAGTAAGAAAAATTTTCAGTTTGTCATATCATCCCCTAGTAGAAAGAAATTTTGTCCCGAAATTTAATTCATACCTTCGGTGATTTCTGACGGTTTGTCGGGTTTCGCGGTTTCCGGTGTTTGGTCAGCCCTTCAAAAAGGTGAGGATACTTTTTCATCATTTGATCCTCGCGTTCCCACGTGAACTCCGGTCCACGTCTCGAGTTCCAACGAACCTTAACAATTGGAATTTTGCTGTGCTTGAGTGTTTTGGTTTCCCAATCCAAAACTTCGACTGGTTCTTCAATGAAGCGTAGCTGTTCATCAACTTGCAGTTCATCCAAAGGGACTACTTGGGTTTCATCAGATAGGCATTTCTTCAAATTGGATACGTGGAATACATTGTGTACGCCACTGAGTTCCGTTGGTAGGTGCAGTCGGTACGCCACCGGACCAATGCGCCCAGTTATCCGGTAAGGACCAACGTATCTTCGGTTGAGTTTGTTTCGCTTCCCAAAGCGAACCACACCTTTCCAAGTGAGACTTTGAGTAATACTTGGTCGTTCACTTGAAATTCAAGAGGCTTTCGGCGCTTGTCGGCGTAACTCTTTTGACGATCTCGTGCTGCTGCCATGCGGTTTCGGATTTGAACAATCTTTTCAGAGGTTTCGAGTACCAATTCTGGACCAGTGATTTGGCTGTCACCCACCTCTGCCCAGCAGAGAGGTGATCGACACTTCCATCCGTACAACGCTTCAAACGGCGCTGCTTTAATACTTGCGTGGTAGCTGTTATTATACGAAAATTCTACCAAAGGTAAGTGGGGTTCCCAACTTTTTCCGAAATCAACACACATGCACGTAACATGTCCTCTAAGGTCTGAATAGTTCGTTCACTTTGCCCATCCTTCTGAGGATGGTATGCTGTGCTCATATCAAGACGGGTGCCTAGTGCGCTCTGTAGTGACTTCCAAAAGTGCGAAGTGAAACGAGAATCTCGATCAGATATGATTGAGACAGGTACTCCGTGCCTAGACACTACTTCCTTCATGTAGACGAAAGTCAACCTTTCCATTTTGTCCGATTCCTTGATCGCTAAGAAGTGTGGGGACTTAGTCAACCGGTCAACGATCACCCAGATGGTATCGCATCCCGTCGGTGTTTTAGGTAATCCCGTGATAAAATCCATTGAAATGTGTTCCCATTTCCACATTGGAAGTTCCGGTTGCTGTAGTAGGCCAGATGGTTTCTGATATTCTATTTTGACCCTTGCACAAGTCAAGCATTTGCTCACGTAGGTGGCAATGTCGGCTTTCATGTTTGGCCACCAGTAAAGTGCCTTTAAGTCATGGTACATTTTATCTGAGCCGGGGTGGATAGAATATTGGGACTTGTGAGCTTCGTCCATCACTAGAGTTCTCAACTCTCTGTATCATGGAACCCAAATCCGGTTCTTAAAAGGGGTAAGTGAAACTCTCCGTATCGTGGAACCCAATCTGTCACACCCTCAAAATCCACTAACGGAGTTTTACCGTCAGAGGGTGTGAACTAACATGATCGGAATCATTAGTTATATTCAAACCATAAAAACGTTTAAATGAAAATAAGTGCGGAAGCGTAAAAACATAGACCAAGTGTTGCGCCACGCAGGACGACTTAAAAACCCACATAGTAACAGTTTAAAACAAGTTTCATAATCAATAGTGTTCAAAACAATGCATGCTCCTATACCGCGCGCCCGCCTCGGCTACCTGAGAATAACATACTAAAAGTGTCAACACGAGGTTGGTGAGTTCACAAGTTCATATAAAATAAAGCGTTTAGCGTTTTGCGTTCAGCGTTTTGCGTTTAGCGTTTTGCGTTAAGCGTTTTGCGTTTAGCGTTTACCAGATAGTGTTAAATCAATTATATATCTATAGGTAGCTAGCCTATAAAGCAAGTATTACTAAGTGTTCGACACCGAAGCTGACTGTTTATCAAGTGCCTTGCCACCAGGTCATCCAGACCAGGGTAATGTGTTAGCCAAAATTACACCCACTCGACCTCCAGTCGAGTTTAGCGTTGGGTGGGGTTTATCAAACCCAGTAGTACTACTCAACAGTGACTCGCTATTTTCCAATACTAAACGGTTCGATGTGTAGGACTTCAATTGTTTCGTTTGCCACTTAGCCTTTACAAGTGATATATAATTTACTAACAAAATCTTAAAAGCGTTTTCGGAGTATGTTATCTCCCCCAAGTGAAAAACGTTTAAAGAGTTTAAAAGGGGTAAGTGAAACTCACTGTTTGCGAATAATTCCCAAAAACAAGTCACCAAGTGATGCGCGTCACAGAAAACTCTCACTAGCGTTCTATAACAACAAGGAGATTTTCTAAGAGTCGGAACTATTATCGAGTCTCTAGACTCGGCACATAATACCTATGCACAAAGTACATTTCGTGTTCGTTTGTGAATCGTGTGTGACTTAACAAGCACATTTGTGATACGTTACATGCTGTGAACAGTTATCTATGTGTCAAGTATTAATAGTGTACATATCTAGCAAATATTCCCCGCAAGGGTAATTTGGTCAAAACATAACAATTATCTAGTAACAAGCACGTTTCATGTATTTTCACAAAATTCAGCAGCTAGTTTTACCAAGACAGAATTCTACTCAAACGATTACTCTGTTCAACAGATCATATCATCTCAATTAATTCACCAAAAATCATCAAAAAAGCACACATATGTTAGGTTTCCGGAACATATTTGTTTGTATTTTTATTCCACATATATTTCTCACAATGATCAATTTACTACAGCAAACTCACAACAGTCAAATTCATGCGCAACAAAATTTTATTTGTAATTCCCGTTAAATGACAAATCCAACAAATGCAAGACCAATTGGGTTAGGTTCTTAACTCAACAAGTTAACTTCCAGAAGTGGAACCAACCCATTTGGTCTTGTAGTTCATGAGATATAATGTTTACAAAACAAGCTAACAGCAGGTCTCACAATTCAGATTTGCACAACGTTTTTGTAAAATCATAAAAGTTAACTTTGACACGTCCAAAAATTGCAAATTTATATTCCTTAGAAACTAGACTCAACCTAGTACACTGTAGTATTAATAATCTCGACCAATTTTCACATTCACACCCCGTTACAGTCAATTGAACATCAACAACACAATCTGTCCATAAACTGTTTGCATCCAAACTCAACATATTAACCATCTATAGACCACAATCCGTTCATATGACATTCTAGACACTATAATCACTATCCATGCACATCAATTACACACCACATACATGATTAGGGTTTTTACTTGAACTCAAAATTAAAGAAACAAGCGATTAACATGCAATAACATCGATTCTAGTTATCAAATCAATAATCAATACATAATTAAACATCATCTAATCAAAACAAAGCATACGAACACCATATATGTGATTTTTGGATTCTAGGGTTTGTAATTATACCTTAAAAAGCACAAAACAAGCAAGAGGAAGGTAGAAGATGGCTAGAAACGGGTGTAGGATGCTTCAATTGTGAAAAACAAGATCAAAAACCAAGTGATATGTGTGTGTGTGTGAGCCGATTGCAAGGAGAAGAGGGGGGGGGGCTGCCGTCGATTGTGAGGGAAAGAGAGAAGAGAGTTAGGGTTTTACATATTATTAATAATAACAAGATGTTACACTTTAGTCCCTCAACTTTTAATTGTTACTTTTCTAGCTTAATTAACTAGTTCTTGTTTCTTGTCTAGCATCACACATAACATAATTAATTATCACATATGTCTAACACATAATTATCACATAATTATTGTTTTGATGTTTTTCGTTTTTTCACCAATTGTTTGCGTCAACTCGTTTGCGTTTCGGTGCAATTCCCGAAAGACTACACATGTAGTAATTGTTCAAGCGTCATTTAAACCCTAGTTTAAATGTAATGAGGTGTGCGTTATAGATTCAGTGATCTTTAAGTTTGAATTGACGGAGTTGAGTATACGGAGTTAACCTGAAATTGACGAATGTCACAGTTATTTTAGGTAAGCCCTGGCTCCATGGAATGAAAGCAGTAGCCTCAACTTATCACCAATGTATCAAGCTACCTACTCCTTGGGGAATTGTAAAGATAGTGGGTGACCAAGCGGAGGCCAAGAACTATTACTCATCATCAATGAAGTCAACAGCCAAGCAAACTATAGCATAGCAACTACAGCAACATCCTAGGGACGTGCTGGAAGCTCGGGAGAAAGACCTCAAAGAAGTATCATTGGACCCCGAGGATCCAAAGATAAAGGTGTTCCTAGGATCCACTATCCCCAGTAAGATTGAGGAGGATATAATATCCATCTTAGGGCGAAGAAGATCTACTTTTGCCTTCAAGCATTCTGACATGACAAGTATTTCAAAAGAGGTAATCACTCATAAACTCGGCCTTGATTTATCTGTTAAACCCGTTCATCAGAAGCGAATGAAATTCGCTCCTGAGAGGAACAAGATCATACAAGAAGAAGTTGAAAAACTTCTTAAGGCCGGTATGATCAGAGAGGTTCAGTATCCTCGATGGCTAGCTAATGTGGTCGTTGTTTCAAAAAAGAATGGAAAGTGGAGGGTGTGTGTCGATTTTACCGATTTAAACAAGGCATTCCCCAAGGATCCTTTCCCATTACCACATATAGATTCCATAGTGGATGCAACGGCAGGACATGAAATGCTTACTTTTATGGATGCTTCCTATGGATTTCAACAAATCCAGATGGAACCATCTGATCAAGAGGATACAGCATTCATGACTCCTACCGGCATATACTGTTATACTACTATGCCGTTTGGACTAAGAAATACAGGGGCAACATACCAAAGACTAGTCAACATGATGTTCAAGGATCAGTTGGGTAAGACTATGGAGGTCTACATAGATGATATGGTGGTGAAGTCAAAGAAAGCTGAGGATCACCTTAGAGATCTCGAGGAAGCGTTCAATATCCTTGACCATTATAACATGAAATTGAATCCGTCCAAATGCCATTTTGGTGTTAAGGCTGGAAAATTTCTGGGATATATGGTAACTAAACGAATTGAAGCAAGCCCCAAACAAATCGAAGCCATCCTTAATCTGAAGTCTCCTGCAAACGCCAAAGATGTCCAAAGACTCACAGGAAGGATAGCCGCTCTCAATAGGTTCATCTCGAGATCCTCCGAGAGGTGCAAAGACTTCTATGACATCCTTTGGAAGAATAAGAAGTTTGAATGGACAGAGAAGCATGAAGCTGCACTTACAGCCTTAAAGGATTACTTATCCTCAGCCCCAACTCTAATGAAGCCTGTGGATGGACAAATCCTTGTATCTGTACTTAGCTGTCTCAGGAAACGTAGTAAGTGCCGTCTTGGTAAAGGATCATGAAGGTGAACAACATCCTGTTTACTATGTAAGTAAAAGTCTTCTAGATGCGGAAGCCAGTTATTCTCATTTACAAAAATTAATTCTTGCACTTATTATGGCTTCTACTAAATTGAGACATTATTTTGAAACTCATCCTATTATTTTGAGAACTAACTACTCTGTAAAGAATGTTCTTAGAAAACCAGAGTTATCAGGTAGAATGGCCAAGTGGGATGTAAAATTAAGTGCATATGATATCCAATACGAGCCAAGAACAGCAATCAAGTCTCAAGCACTAGCGGACTTTGTGGCTGATTTCACTAGTGACCTACAAAAAGAAGCTGACTTGGAGGTCAAGCAACTGGAAAAGACCAAGGATCCTTGGATACTATTCACCGATGGTGCTTCCAATGTAAGAGGTACAGGATTGAGGATCCTACTGAAATCGTCACATGGGGACATATTACCCCAGTCCATAGCTTGTGAATTCCAAGCAACAAACAATGAAGCAGAGTACGAGGCTCTAATCGCAGGTTTGCAATTAGCCAAAAGTATGAGGATCAGGTATCTTCAAGTTTATGTAGATTCTTTATTGATAACTAACCACTTTAATGGCTCGTATGCTGTTAAAGGTGAGAAACTAATGAAATATTTAGATGTTGTGAAGGAGTTATCGAAATCCTTCAAAATATTTAGTATTACATAGGTACCGAGGGAAGAAAACGCTGGGGCAGATGCCTTGGCAAACTTAGCCTCATCTTTGAAGATTCCTGAGGATTTAAAAATCCCAATAATCCATATTCTCTCGCCAGCAATAGGTGAACAGGAAGTTGGTGAGATAACGAATGATAAAGAAATCGTTCTTTGGGATCCGTTATCCTCTTATAAGCAAATTTCATGGATCCATCCTATCAAGAATTACATTCAAACCGGAGAAATTCCAGTCACCGAAAATCCCAAGTCCTTCAAACTCAAGGTATCCCAATATATTTTGTTAGATGATATGGTATATAGAAAATCTCTTGCAGGTCCATATCTGAGGTGCATCGAGGATCCTGAGATCCAAGAAGTACTCAAGGATTTTCACGAAGGAGATTGCAGCAATCACACAGGTGGAAGAGCGTTATTTTCTAGGATACTCAGAACTGGATACTTCTAGCCAACAATGAAGAAGGATGCAGTGGAGTATTCGAGGAAATGTGATGCTTGCCAAAGACACGCGAACATCCTTCATCAGCCGGCGGAGCCTCTGTATCCTATATCCTCTTCATGGCCCTTCATGAAATGGGGTATAGATATCGTGGGCAAGCTACCAAAAGCACCCGGTGGAAAGATTTTTATGCCTGCTATGACTGACTACTTCTCCAAATGGATTGAGGCTGAAGCATTCGTACAAGTCCGAGAAAGGGAAGTAATATCATTTATTAAACGAAATATTATAACTATATTTGGTATTCCTGCTGAGATTGTTTGTGACAATGGTAACCAGTTTATCGGGAATAGAACCACTAACTTTTGTGATAGTTGGGGCATCTAAATGATCACTTCAACTCCGGTTCATCCTCAAGCCAATGGTCAAGCAGAGTCTAGAAACAAGATCATCATCAACAATCTAAAGAAGAAACTAGGATCCAAGAAGGGAAAATGGGCTGAAGAACTTCCTTATGTTCTTTGGGCAGACAGGACTACACCCAAAAATGAAACATGCCAAACACCCTTCTCTTTGTTGTTTGGATCAGAAGCGGTGATCCCTACAGAAATGGTGGTTCCTACTGCGAGAACGAGCATCCGTGATCCTGAAGCCAATGAAGATATCCTCCTTGAAGACTTGGATACTATAGAAGAACTCAGAGACCTAGCGAAAGATCAGAATGGCATCTTATCAACAAAGGGTAGATGGGGCATACAACAAAAATATCAGAATCAGAAGATTTCAAGAAGGTGATCTAGTATTGAGGAAAGCCTTCCAAAACACAACAAATCCGGTTGATGGGAAGCTAGCGCCCAAATGGGAAGGACCTTATCAGATTGAGTCGGAAGTAGGAAAGGGGGCATATTATTTGCTCACAATGGAAGGCAACAGGTTACCAAAAGCATGGAATGCCATCCAGCTCAAGAAATATTTTTTCTGATCAGGATCCACTATCCTGAGAGGATATATTATCCAAGAAAAGGATCTAGGATCCTTAAATCGGTAACATCTTTCTGATCAGTTATTATTTTTGAATTAAGACTGTTAATTTATGGATAATATATTCTTAACATTTTATCTTTTCCAAGTTTTGAATAACCATGCAGGATTATAATGATTCATTTGATACTCAAGAGGTTGGCCACCTCTCCTTTACATTTGAGGTATTATCTTATTTCTCTTGGCCTAGCCCATGTTTGGATATGACCCCCGATGGTCATATCCCCTATGGTTTAAAGGTTTTCACCTTTCTCACGATCGCCTGTAGCGCACGCTATCCAACATATAGTCCGGGGCAGCGGGACCAGTACACGCTTAGTGGCTGACAATTTCGTTGTCTTCGACTATATAGAGGATCCTACAATTTATGGTAGACGTACCATACCATCGGTTTATAACGTTTTCACGTTATCTCACGTTTGGGCTAAATCCCAGTTTGGGCGAGTCCCCAGTTAACATCCGTATTTGGGCTTGTCCCCAGTTTTTGGGCTTGTCCCCAGTTTTCGGGCTTGTCCCCAGATTACACGGGATTGTCCCCAGATTACACGGGCTTGTCCCCAGATTGCACGGGCTTGTCCCCAGATTACACGGGCTTGTCCCCAGTTGTAGGGGCTTGTCCCCAGTTTATTATTTGGGCTTGTTCCCAGCTATTGGGTTTAATCCCAGTTAACTCTATGAATTATTTGCAACAGATTTCCTAAGCTCTTTGTGAAGATCGAAATTCTAAGGATCCAGAATCCTAAAGTTATTTCTTCAAGGATCACTGAAAGTTCAGTATATATGGTAACTTAGGTCTACCTAGACCTTCTGGTATGCTTTCTGTTGATTAAGTTATGTATTGTGTTAATCATTTAAGACATTTAGGATTAGAAGATTAACCCCTTAAAGTCTTTTTATTACTAAAATTTTTTCTTTTTTAAGGATACTCTATCCTAAAATTTGTCCTTCAAGGAAATTCTATTGTATAACTTTTATCATCTTTTAATAATATTTTATCCTTTTATTTGTTCTTTAAGGATATTCTATCCTAGGTAATTTTCATAAGGATCTTTTATCATGTAATCTTTTGCTTAAAATTATTTTTCAAAACCAGTAAAGATGCTAAATTTATATCAAATTGACTTGTAAAAATAAACAACAAGAAAATAGTCAAAAGATTTATATTAATTAAGATAAGCCACAAGGACTTATCCAAAATTCTTAACCCAGACTTCACCATGCAAAAGATGGACCATCCATCTAGGTTAAGTGAGAGCTACTAATTGTTCATGAGTGCAGGAAAATTAAAAACAGGGGCAACAAAGGCTTCATCCCCACAAACAGAGGATCCCTCAACCTTTGTCACCCCCGCCAATTGTCTTAAGGATCATGGATCCTTTCTTCTAATTACTATTGTTTATTACAGACCATGATAATTGTTCATAAAAACATCATAAACACAAAATAAAAAGTGGGCTCAGGCCTTGTTTTTAATATCCTTCATCGCCCACCTATGTTGCATCTTCACCTCCAGCAGCATCACCTTCCTTGCTAGCTTCAACTGCATCCTTTGTATTGCTTGTTCCTCCCTCACCTGCTTCAGCCATCTCGCCTTCTGCCTCATCCTCGCCTTCGCCCAGATCAATCAGACCTTGTTTCCACTTCTTGACTTCCCATAAGGATTTTTCGAAGGAAGGATCATTGGCCTCAGTCACCATTTTGAGCCGAGCTTGAAGGATCGACTTGGCTGCCCAGACCTTTGCCTCTTCAGTGGCTCGGTTGATTTCATCCTGCATATTGACTGCAAGTGTGGAGGCGTGGTCTTCGGCCTGCTTCTTTTCTTTGGTCAATTTGGAGAGTGTTTTATCTTTAGCAGCAGCCATGGATCTCATCGCAGCAATGGTCTCTTCATACTCACCAACGGTCTTCTCGTAATGACTTTGTGCAGAGTTGATAGCCTGTAACAAGAAAACAAATAAGTTAAGAAGGATACTAGGGTAGTGAAGACTGAAAGGATCCTTACAGTAGACAGCATTTCCAGAATTTGTTTCTCGGCTTCAAATGGGTTCTCAGGGTCTGAACTCTTCTTCCTCTTGGCCCCTGATTTGGCTCGAGTTGTGATTGGACAAGGCTCAGACACGGGAGTAGGTTTTGGGGTTTCTTTCTTGACGAACATGCAATCAATATCCTCAAGGGAGAACTTTTGAGCAGACTTTCCAGATCTCTGGGCACCTGTAAACAGTAATCAACATATAAGTTTTCAATTATAATAATTTTTTGGTACAAAATAGTATTACTTTTACTTAACATGATTGACTCTGAGTTTGATTCTTGAAAAGTTTCAATAAACTTGGCTTGAAAGGTCCTGATTGCAGGATCCAGTGATAAAAACTTCTTGATTCTCTCTTCGACTCCGGGAAGATCAAACAGCAAATCAAAGTTTTCAACTGCATAAGCAATGAAGAATTTTAGCAAAAGAATAATATATCCTATCTTGGTTACCTAAGGATACTAGATCCTACCCTTTGGTATCCACTTTTTGGGAAGGTCAGTTCCACCCGGTATAGAATCTCTTTTCACAAAGAAAAATTGGTTTCTCCAGAGGGTACCATTTGAAGTAACTTTGGAAATGGGGATTACTTGGTGGGGTTTTGATTTGAAGACGAAGCGTTTGGAACCGTGGGTAACCAGATTATATAGATATTATAGTTCTGCTAAGCCAAATTAAACGTTTTCCTCTATGATTATTCTTTCGATGGTGTGAAGAACTTCCCATAGCATCGGCATGGTTTGAATATAACTAATTCCCGTTAAAGTGAAGAACCTTTGGGTGAAATCAGGAAAGGGATATTTATAACCTATGAGAAACGGTTGGGCCGGAAAACAAACCCAGTTTTTCGAAATGCTATCGCTATGGGCTGAAGAATCGAAGGGTCGGAAAATTGTATTGGCTGGAAAATGTAGTCGGGTATCATTGATTTCTGGATCTGTGAACTTACAGATCTCGGAAGAAGGGGCTTGGAGGATGCCTTGCGAATAGAGATCGTCGGGATCGGTGTGATTGAAAGAAGAAGAAGAAGAAGAGGATCAGAAACAGTAGACATAATGAAAGAAAATTATAAGGAAGAAAGATGGATACCTGGAGGACCGCTGGATGTGTGGTTATAAAAGGGTTTTGATAATCGCATATATAGGCGGCGAGTAATAATGGTTTGTAGATATTAACTACCTAACACACGTCTAATCATCTTCTTTCTTGCAGGGATTTAAAATTTTACACAATCACCCGCCATTTTGGGGGCAATTGTTAGGGCATGAATTTTATGCTGGGGATTTATCCTTAACTATCTTATGGATAGATTATCCTTGAAATATGTATCAGGATATAAAGGATCGACGATCCTAGATATTATTTGTTTACTAATGATTGCATTTAGTATGGTGATGTGTTAGACAGGTATGACGAATGTAAGACATGTTGACATCAACTATCCACGTGGGCCATTCCCTAGCTGGAATATGGATCCAGGATCCTTATTCAATGTAGCTGTTAATGGGTGAATTCATGTGAAGATTGATGTTTAAATATCAATAACGGCTTTGAGACTTGTTCTTCCACTTATCTCGCTACTGGACTTATGGAGCACGTGGTCAAAGGTCATGGAGCAGCTAGTGGAAGACTTCCGGATTAGTAGGGAATATTGTTATTTGTATTTTCTTATATAACCGAGCTATGATCGAGTAGTAAACACACATGTACTATCACACACACTAGAGCAAAAGCAAACATTCTCTCTACTCACTAGTTTACCTTGTATTCTCGATCACTAACTCCACAAAGCTTGTAACTACCTTTTATTATCAATATACTTGACGGTGATAGTTTTAACCGTCCGGGTGTTTTTTGTGCTGGAGATTACGATAGTCACGTACTAACCAACCAAAGGTTACCTTGTTGATCCTTGACCGAAGAGAATCGACCAACGATTACCTCGTTAATCCTTGACCGAAGCAATTCGTCCAAAGATTACCTTGTTAAGTTTTGACCATAGTAAGATTATTGTGATTAAGGGTTTTTTCCCTCGTGATCAAACCTTTGTGTTCACCAATATTACGATTACACACTTGTCATTATCATGTTAGCACTATACCTCACTTTTACGAATTTGGATACTTGATCCTTAGCAGATTTTTGTCCAAAAAAATCTATAACACATAATTTTTGGTATGAATTTACTCCCTCAATATATATAGGAAGCTTGATGTCCCCCATTGTTTTCTTAGTTTCACCACTGAAACCGACGAGCACCGATGATCGGGGAACGATTTCTGAATTTGGAATGTTCATCTTTTGGAGTACATCATATTGAATTATGTTAACTGAGCTTACCCCATCAACTAGGATCTTGCGCACGTAATGATTAGCAATAAATAGAGTTATAATCAAACCATCGTGGTAAGGATCCTGAATTCTCAGTTTATCTTCTTCGGCGAAGAAGATTCTTTTGTCATTGGTTAGTGTAGTGGAGATGATAGGTCGTTGTCAGTGTTCCAGCTTGGTTTCTTTAGCATGTCTCTTGTCCGGGGAGAAGAAGGTTCCACATATATCCGAACCACCGGAGATAAAATTGATGACCTGTGCGTCAGGTGGTGGTGGATTTGCTTTATGTGGAACTTCTTCAGGATCCTGGATCCTTGATTTCTTTCTTCCTAGAAGCTCTTTGAAGTGGCCCTTGCTGAGTAGATACCCAATTTCTCTCCTCAAACTGATACAGTCATTGGTCAAATGGCCAAAATCTTCATGGAATGCACACCATTTGGACTTATCCTTGAAGGATGTTGCTTTCTCATTTTTCTAAGGCCATCTTGCTTTTTCACCAAGATCCTTCATGGCACATATTAAGCCATGAGTATCAACAGAGAAGCAATATTCAGAAATTCTTGGATAGTCTTCATCATCATCGTCCTCTTCTTTGACCGCACAGACATTCCGGTTGTTGAATTTGGAATATGGCTTGGAATTGTTGTTCCTGAATGAGGATCCTTGTTTCTTGTTAGGCGACTCTTGTTCTGTTGGAGCTCCTAACCGTTCTTGGATCCTTTTATCATCCTCCAGTCTTATAAACCTGAGTGCCCTATTCCTTACTTCATCTAATGTCCTGCATAGGGTCATCACAAGATCATTATAAAGTAGGGAGTCCTTTTGTAACCCCATCTTGAATGCCTCAACAGCCGTAGCCATGCCAAGATTTGGGATTTCTAAGGCCTCCCTTCCAAACTTTGTAACAAAATCCCTTTAGGATTCATCACGAAGCTGGCCAACTCTATATAAATCACTAGTTAATTTCTCGAATTTTCTACTACAAGAAAATTGGTTATTGAATAAATTAACTACGTGCGAAAAAGAAGTAATAGAATAGGGAGGAAGACTTAGCAGCCATTTGAGTGCGGATCCTATTAAAGTGGATCCAAAGCCTTTACATAGGCATGCCTCTTTGAGTCTCTCGGGAATGGGGTTGATTTCCATCCTCTCCCTGTACTGAGCCACATACGGGTTTGAAAATGTTTTGGGATTTCGGCATCACATATTGGTGGAGAAAATCTTGATAGCTTGTGGCTTCCTTCTGGTATTTAAGGAATGTGTTGGACCACTCCTGGTACACTGGATATCATATCCTTCAGTTTTTGGAGCTCCTTGGCCATGGCCTGGTTGATACTTGTATCCTGCATAGAACCAAGGTTAGTGTCTAAAGATATGTGATTATAAGGGTTACCTGTTGACTAAAAGTTGGCATCCCAGAAGAGTAGCCAAGATAAGAAGCATCTGTTATTGTAGTTGGTCCACTAGAGGCGATGGTCTGCATAGGGATGATGTCTCCTTCATGGACCTCCGATGACCTTTGATGCTGAAGTCCCGAGGATCCTTGATTCTGCATGAAGGATCCTTGATGATACAATCCAGAGGATCCTGGTTGAAGAATGGATGATCCTTGCTGAAGGAAAGAGGATCCTTGAGCTTGCTGACCCACGGATCCTAGTTGAAGGATAGATGGTCCTTGATGGAGGAACGAGGATCCTTGAGCTTGCTGACCCATGGATCCTGGTTGAAGGATAGATGATCCTTGCTGAAGAAACGAGGATCCTTGAGCTTGATGACCCACATACCCTGGTTGAAGGACGGATGATCCTTGCTGGAGGAATAAAGATCCTTGAGCTTGCTGAGCCACAGATCCTGGAGTGGTGAAATCCAACATCCTTGGCATCAAAGGAGTCTGATTCTCAAGTGGCCTCTTATTCTTCTTGAGATCCTCTATTTCACGTAGGATCTTTTGGTTAGTCTTGTTCGGCTGCTCCATATACGCCTTTACCTGCGAAAACATAGCAGAAACATCATTGTTAGATTTTGCCACAGGAGTGGCAGAAGTAGTATTTGAACTCTAGAAGACTGGAACTTGTGTCTTGTTTCCAGCAGCAGTGGTCCTTGGTACTCCCGCGGGTGGATGAGGCATTGGCAGTGAAGCTCTTGGTGGGAGAGAAACTGATGAAGGCATGGTGGTTGAAGCAGAGGTTTGTTGAGAGGCCATTGATGATGGTATTGGTTAAAATGGTTGGATATTTATAGGGAATCTTCTGTATTACAGCACCAATATAGGAAATCTTCTGTATTATAGCACCAATTGCCCCATGGTGGGCGCCAAATTGTTTTGGTCAAAAATCGACTAAGGATAATGTAACCAAATTTGTAAAGTGAGGTTTACTGCTTGAATGATAATGGTGAATATGTAAACGAAATATATATATATATATGAACACAATGATTTGTTGCTAGGAAAAACCCATGATCTTGGTAGGATCGCCGGCACAAAAACCCCGGGTGATGACAAATCGTCTATCACCACTTTATTAATTAAAAATTGGGATAAAATGGCGGAGATTATGATCAGTAATGCAATGATTTCTATGTGTGTGTGTGTTCTGCTAGAGAGAGTTCTGAATATGACTAATGTATGCCAAGTGATAAGTGAATAACCTAGCTGACCATAAACTCGTTATAAACAAAAAAATATCTATAACTAAAAGTCATACTAATCCGCCACTCTCCCACTAGCTTAGTCCATGCCTTTTTACCACGTGCCGAATGATTCCAATAGCGAGTAAGTAGGTAGACCAGGTCTTATAGCCGTTATACCTATTAATCTCAACACCACTCAAACACGATCGTTAGTAAACGAGTAATGCCGAGGATCCTTGATCCTTCGTAACCTGGAACAAATTTCAAGGATAAATGATCCATAAGTTACACAAGAAAGTATCCTCAGCATAAGATCCATGCCCTAACAGACGGTACCCTCGATGGTTGCTAAAAGAACTTTTTGAAATTGAGAATTTTTTTTATAAACTGGGATGAAAAATAAACATTTTTGTTTTTTTTTAAATATTTTTTAAGAGGGTTTTTTTGTATCAAATGAAAACCCTTTGAGTTGAGAAAACCCATGAAAACCCTATGTAACAGCGTTTTTTTACATGTGTAATATATGTTGTTACATTTAACACAAAATATCAAAAAAAAATTAATATTTTTTACATTCTTTTTAACTTTTAAATATATTTTTAGGAGAGAGAAAATGTAACTTTAATTTTACACTTCATATTAGCTTTAATTGTGTATCACAAGTTTCAAATTTCAGTTAAAAACATGTGATTTAGAATGAATTTTTAGAGTTTCTCAGCTTAAGTAGGTTTTTATTTTTATCCTAATCCTCTCTCTCTATATAAAATTAACAATTTGGTTGTACATATACAGTTGTAGATTGTGATGGTTAATTTGTACCATTCTATTATTATTACTTTGGGGTTTATTTTAGTAATGACATGCTTAGACTCTTAACTTTAATAATGTGTTTTTCCTATAGTTTGTTATAATTACAATTTAGACCATCGACTTTTGTTCTTTTTCTTTACACATTATTGTAATTATTATTTAGAAACGGGCGTTCATGCTTCTATGTTTTAACGCGTCTACTTTTCGTTTGTCTGAGCCTTTTCAATCCCTAATGTTAACGGCTTAAACTGGTTAAAGAAAGTAGCTGGGTAACCTGATTAGTTTTTTATACCGGTTTTACCGTAGCAACGTGATGATAGTAATATTAATTTGAAATAAAGGGTAAATTTTGAAAATAAGAAATTTGTTTTTAAAAAAAAAGGTTATATGTTTATATGTTTATAATGTCTTAATAAATTTTAAATATTGTTTACCCCACTCATCATCTGTTCTGTCACATGAACAAGTTTGCCACCAATGGACCTGATCAGTATGAAATCCCTTGTGAGTTGTGACCAACATCGGTGTTTGTAAGCCCTCTATCATGATGATTGACCCAAACAAAAAAAGATGTTTGTAAAATTAGACTTAAAATAGTTAACAGTGGGTGTTACACGATTTTATGTGAAACCTTTTAATACTAGAGCTATTACAGTTTGATCTTTTGTTTTTTCAACCGTGATGGGTTCACACACTTTTAATGCTATATTAATTACAGCAATAGCATACACTACCATATGGTTCGTAACGATCTGGTTTATTACTTATATCTATGGTGTAAATGTAAAGAGTAGGAAGCCATCAAAAATGCGACACATGTATTTCAGATGAGAGACATAAATGTCCATAAATAATTACGTGTGTTACACGTAACAAGTTATATAATTACGTAACACATGTTATGTAACTACTAATCACACACCATAACTTATAGACACAAATGTCCATACATAATTATGTACTGGTTTATATAACCACCTATTATAGTATCAGGTAACATGTTACATAACTGATGACCGTCGTTTGAGTCAATCAAAAACCTAATTATTCTAAATATTTAGAGCAAGTAGGGTATCGTATCACAAGGAGTAAGTGGTCAATGAATTCGTGTAACATATTTACTATTATGAAGTAACTGGTTTTTTAGTGCTGATCACAAAAGCAAATTTAGTAAAAGTAGAGAACTAAGCAACGAACAAATAAACTAGTTGTAAACAGTTAACAAAGCAAATCACACCCGGAAATTCAAGTAAGCAACCAACAGTATCTCATGCAACCTAATAGATTAATTATTAACGATTAACTGAAAACTGATCAATCAGACAAAACCTTAGACATCAACAATTACTTTACACACGGCACTGGTTATCAAACAGTCCTTGCCAGTGTGACTCAGTTAAGGGTAATTGTACGTTTTATCGTATTCAATCTAGCCAAACAGTCATATGACTAATTATCTAGCAACTGGTAACAGATCGTTCAGACCAACGTAAACCTAAACCGACCGAACACACAGAAATACTAAACATCAATAATCATATATCAATAATCAATAACAATACACAAATATTCTTAATCAAATGAGGAAAACTGTAAAAGGTTACAAACTATATATCCCGGGTGCGATTCTAGGAGATTAGCCGAGCCTAGACATCATTGAATCTTCGATATGGATGATAGAAATCATATGTAGGGTCTTGACACAAGCTAGGATAGTGAAAATCGCCTTCTTGGACTGCTGGAATCGCCTCTTGGTCGTCAAAAACGAAGTTAGGGTTTTCTAAGATGAAAAATATGATATAAACCAAAAATCCCATCTGCACCTCCCGTCGCGGTACGCGACGGGGTCTTCTACGGCCTATCGCGTACCGCGATTGACCAAGTCAACATATAATTTATCTCCCATCGCGGTACGCGATGGGGACCTCAGCAATCCCATCGCGTACCGCGATGGGACACTGCTACAGCAATCTTCACTACACTTCATCGTTTCGCGTGCTGGACATCCCGGGTCTTCATTCTGTGCCACAACAGGTCCATATTGAGTACTTTAACGCATGTGACTTGAAATCCAATAATACACGTATGAAGTATCGATAGTTCTAGAATAAACAGTTAAAACTAAACAATAAACGAACTAAAGCATATACAATTTAACCGATCATCAATAATCATGTATTATTATGCACTACGTTACTTAATCATGTAACGGTTACAAATTTAGTAAAAAACCATCACAATAGTATATCAAATTATACTTTGTGTTATAACCTTTTTTTAAATAAAATAATAAGGTTTTAAAAAGCTTTTAGAATTTTAAAAGAAGTTGGGGAAATGGGAGAGTTAACGTACAAATCAAATTTTCGTGCGAACAATACAAAGTGAAAAAAAGGCACAGTGACAATCTTGTTTATATATCAAACATGTTATAAGTAGAGTAATTGTCGTAATAAAATTACTCTAGTTATACGAAGTAGAGTAATTTCTCTATTTATACAAATAATTACGCTACAAAAGGCCAATATGATTTATTTACGCTTTTGCCACCATGATGGTCGGGTATTTTGTATATATTAGTATATTTTTTTGTAGTTTTATTGAGTATATTGTAAGAACTTTGGTACTTCATACATGCTTTTGTATTTCAGGTTATTGATCGTTAAATATTCTAAATTGGAGACCTGTACGAGCATGGAATGACGTCTCGGGAAGACCGGAGCATGATTTGAAGTCTTGGGAAGTGTTAAAAGGATTTGGGAAGAGTATGGATGAGAAATCATAAGCCGATGCTAAAACTGAACAAGATGGGTTGACAAAACGCGATCAAAAAGTAAAACGAGCATTTCCTGGGCTAGAAAATGAGTTACGGGACCAATCATATATGAATTTTGGGTTTCTAGACGAGAGGTATCCAAATATGAGGTCTCATTAGGTCGTGATACGCGACGGCATGAGGCTATGACCATCGCGTATCGCGATGGTCATAAAAACGGGAAAAATGAGTTTTAACCTATATCATTTATTTTACAAACCCTAAACCATTATCACGACTTCCAGTCGTCTGGGGAACGATAAGGGGCGATTCCAGGAGCCCCAGATCACCTCCAATCGCCTCGAGGTTCATAGTTCATCATCCTGAATCAATAGCCAAAGACTAATCGAAGATCATGAGCGGTTGATTCGTCTCGAGTCATTCCCGGGATGTAGAGTATTGTAACTTTTTCAGTGTTTTCTCATGTGTTAAAGAACAAACTAATTGTAATTGATTTTGATTAATCTATGAGTATTGATGTTTGGTATTGATGTGCACTCAGTCAGTTTAGGTTTATTTCGATCAGAACGATTAGTTTGCCAGTTGCTATGATAATTTCTTAGAGGGTTGTTTTGACTAGTTTGAATATGATGAAGCATACAATTGCGCTTAGTTGAGTCACACTGGCAGAGTCTGTTTGATAACCAGTGCCGTGTGTTAGCGATTGTTGATGCCTAAGGTTTGCCTAGTTAGTCAATCTGATTTGATTTTTGACAATTAATATGTTAAGTTAACATGAGAATACTGTTTTAGTTGCATGCTTGAACCCTAGGTGTGATTCTGTTCTTGTTAGTTGTTAAACTCGTTTAAGTGTTTTTTGCTTCTAAACAAAACATGCTAGTATGATCAGCACTCGACAAAACTTCATAAGTGTTTTATAAATATAATTAAATAAACGAACAAACGTATGACATTGACCACATGTTCCTCGTGGTTCGACACCTTACTTACCGTAGCTTGCTTAGGTTACTAGGAACTTGATATTAATTGCTTTTGACTAAATAGTGACAGTCTAGCATCACACCACGTTCTTTTTCTTTCTTTTATTCGCATGCTGAAGATGAATTCATTTTGTCTTTGACCCATCTCCCTAGATATAGACCCTGATTGATAATCTCAAACCGAAAAAATTTTCGGATGTAAGCTAGTTAGGCTCGGTTGTGATGGTGGTTGTATGGAGTATTTTCAGTTTCTTGTTGAACCATTCACTTTTTAATAAATTTTTGATGGGAGTTAAAAAAAAAAAAGTGCACACCCATTCTTAAAAGATTTTAAAAAACAGAAATATTAATTTCCAAAAACAATTTAATAATACAACCAAAATGACGCTATAAATAGCACCCTTGTCCCATGAGACATGAACACACAAACCATTTCCCACTCATACCTTATCAAACCTTCAATGGAAAACATTAGCATGTACTGGGACTCCATCCATCAAGTGGAAGATTACAGGTACTTAATTATTAATATTAATACCATCTTCTTCTTCTTCAATGCTTTCCATCTCTTATTTACAAATCTCTCATTAAATATTTCTGACTCATATATATAGTTGGGGAGGATTGGAAGACACGTTTTCCAGCTACTACGATTCGAGCTCGCCGGACAGACCGCAGTCCGCCACGGCTCCTAAAAACATTGTCTCGGAGCGAAATCGGAGGAAGAAGCTCAATGATAGGCTCTATGCACTCAGAGCAGTCGTTCCCAATATTAGTAAGGTCGGAAACAAGAACCGTCGGTTGGTTTTGTGACTTTATAAAAAAGGAACTTAAGGTTCGGTTTTGGTTTTGGTTTTGCAAGAAATAAAAAATGAAAAAACCGAATTGAACTGAATTTATGGACTTTTTAATGCAATTTATAGAATTTAATGAATATATAATTCAAATATTTTAACTCAAATGTGTAATATAGGCTCAAGTTCATTATTTTTGATCAATTTTTTTTATTTCACCAAAAATTTACAAGCACAAATGGCACAACAGAAATAACTGAAACTAGAACAGAACGGTTTTCAAAAATTCAAAACCCGAAACCGAACCTCGCATGCCCCTAGTTTGTACTGATTTTGATTTAAAAATTTGAAGATGGACAAGGCATCAATAATCAAAGACGCGATCGATTATATTCAAGTGTTGCATGATGAAGAGAGGGCAATACAAGCCGAATTGAATGAATTGGAGTCTCGGAAATTAGGGATCAACGATTTGGATTTGTCACCAATGGGAAGTTCGAAGAAGAAACGAGTTGATTCGAGTGGATCAATGGTGTATCCTATTGAAATTCAGGAAGTAAGTCATGAGTTTTGTTAATTATTTTGCAATATTCTTATAAAGATGGTAATTTTGTTAAAAACATATATATGAATATGACAGTTGAATATGTCATATGTGGGAGAGAAGACAGTGTTGGTGAGCCTGAAATGCAGCAAAAGAAGAGACACAATTGTGAAGCTTTGTGAGGTGTTTGAGTCTTTGAAGCTTAATATTGTTAGTTCCAACATCTCTTCTTTTTCAGAAAGGCTTTTCAACACCATGTTTATTCAGGTATATAATATCATAGCTTTCTTTAAACACACTAATGCACAAACATTTGATATTATAAGTTGAAATTTCACTTTTGGTTTTAACTTTTGAAACTTTACTCCTTGATATATTAGTGGTTGTCTAACTAATATACAAATATCATCTACATTTAAAAATAGTGTACATGTTCAAAGCACCACACCCACTTTCACATCTCACAAAATCTTATCTTAGTCTCATATACCTGAAAAACAGGTTTAAAAGAGTTCCCAAGTAACAAAAAGTGTTTTCTTTGATAAAATATTTACAGAAACACCCCTTCGACTTTTCACGAAGGGAAAACTTTAGTTAGAATACTTATGTCTTGTACGAGAGTTCATTTTAACATCAACCTCTTCGTCCTTTTTCGCATGAAGGCCACTTTATTCTTTCCACAAAAGTCAACAATCGACAATCATCAAATACAAACAGCTCTTTACGTGAGAAACGTAAGGAGTGTTTGAACTAGAGTAATTGTTATTACTTTATTATTTTCTTTTGTTAAGCTATTCTAGTTTAAAATTGTAAAGTAATAATAAAAGCTCTAATTTTTTGTATGCATAGTAAAAAAACTCGAGTTATTGTACTAGAAAAACCCGACTCATTGTACTAACCAATAAACACCATGATCATGACAACCCAATCCACCATCCACAAGTACTAGCCATCACAAAACCACACACACAACTGCATTCCTACACCATTAGTTTTCTTAATTAAATGTTTTAAACCAAAAAAAAAAAAAAAAGTTTCCTAGAATGACGGTATCATGTAGTTGCAATGGTGGCAGTAGTGAGAATCATTAAGATCAAGATCTAAGATCACTCACAAACATATGCTATTAGAAAAATACAACCTATATATTTTACTGTACGTAGCTAAATGTCAACTAAATTACCTATATTAGTGTATATTAATTATGGTCAGTGATAAACAAAAAGTTATAGATAATTTTGAAAGTTAAGAGCATATTTTATACGTACTACAATTGAAAAACATGTGTTTATTTTGTCAATAAGTCGGTGATACCGTTTAGTCTCTTAAATAATGATATTTCTTTTGTTGGTTTTTCTAAAGAAAAATAGGCTGTTTAAATTTTTAAAAAAATGTATTTCAACGCATATTGTTTTATATTTATAGTAATCTTAAATATGTACTCTTTTCGGGAAAAAGACTAAATTAAATCAGCCATGAAATTATTTGTTTTTCAAGTTTTTTGTCTGGTCGCAAACTATTTGGATGCTTATATATAAATGAATTTAATAAATTCTTCATTTTCTATTCGTAGAAAGCGCCACTTACTGTTGCAATGGTGTCGTTTAATGGTGGTATTGAAATGCCACATCGTTGTCGCACATTTTAATAATTGTTTCAATTATTGAATGAAATGATATAAAATATTATAATGTATCTTTCATCATTTTTCCCTTATATTCTATTTACTATGTATCTCTTAAATAAGTATATAATTTAGCCATATAAATTATTTATACCCCGAATGTGACACAAATCACATGTTCCTTATGAACATAAAATATGTAGGAGTGTACAAAATTGTGTGATATCAAATCTCAACAATAATTTTAATGATATTTTATGTTACATATAATTATAATGATTTTTTTAAAAGGTTTCTTATAAGGATCTGATTTGTGTAATAGGGTGAAGAGGAAGAGATGGATACTTTGAAGATGAAAATAGAAACAGCCATAAAGGTCTTCAATGATCCTCAAATGCCATTCACCATGTAGAATATATACCATTTTTTCTTTCTTTCTAAATTCCAATATAGCCGATCGAGAATGTAACTAAGAAGATATAATAATATGTACTGTTTTTTCATATATATAGGATTTATGATTTAATTTGAGGATAACAATAGTCTTTTGTATTTGTTTCTTCCTTGTGTGAATGCAAAACTTGTTGTTAGAGGTTGATAGTTTTATTATTTACATTATTCTTTTCATATACAAAGGAAATTCGAGAGAATTTATACTTGATTGTTTCATATGCAAAGGCCAATTTAAGGGAATTTATGCTTTGATTGTTTTCATATGCAAAGGCCAATTTGAGGGAATTTATGCTTGATTGTTTCGGTTGTATCGTTTAATCAGAATACATGCAAAGATTTTGACTCTTAACCTCGACATACTTAAAATTATAACCCAAACATAACCCGTTTAACCCATTTTTCTAAATAATAAGGGTAACACTCAAGTTGGAAACGTACTAAATAAGTAAGATGATATTAACCAAGTTGGTATTCTAAGAAAATAGGATGGAAACACAAGAATCTTATAAGAGACTTGGAGTTAACTCATTTTTTCTTCATACTAAAATTTAAAAACAAAACGTGATTGCCTACTTTTAAGCTTAAGTTACAACTAAGACCATCCTCAATTCAAAGATGTTAAATGCACCTATAAACACACCTACGTTATTTTAATACTTAATCTTTTTTGTGAATAAAAGATTTATTTCATTTTTGCATTATTAAAAGTATAAATAAATTAAAAAAATATTTAAATATAATTAAAATTAAAATTACAATTCATAGATCAACTTCATTTATTAGAACTAAAAGCAAAACATTGCATAAACTAGAACGAAAAAAAGCTACTATTGAGTAATCGAATGTTCGTTTGGGTTTGAGTTTGGTTCATGGCTAATATGTACTAAATTTTGATTTAATTGGGATTTTAATTAGGTGTGATAATATATAGAGTTGTATAGTTACATACTTATATTTATAGTGGTTTGAAATATATTATTATTATTATTTATATTATTTTATAGATACTTTATATTTGTAATTGAAATCTTCTCTCTTTATATCATTGTTGTAAAAGTAGGTCTACAAGGCCAAGTACTCGCTACAAGGTATGGTGCCGAGGGGAGTTTCTTTAACTCCGCCTAGTTACTAAAAATTGTTCAAATGTGGTCAGCATTAGTCAGAATCACATCTAGTCGGTTAATTTGGGTATATTTTCACTTAAAAAATACAACATAATTCGTATTTCGATAATATTAAAGAACGAATATCATTTTTTTAATTAATGATTAACATTTTTTTAGAATAGTTACGTGTTTAAAAAAGTATTTCTCTTAGTTATATTGATATTCACTTATTTTGTTATTAATATTAGTAAACTTATGATATTTGAAATATATATTACCCAAAAATTAATTTTCTTTATATTTATCATGTCCGAGTACTCTCCGAGTACTCCCCGAATACTCCCTCCAAGGGAGTCGGCCGCCTAGCGACTTTTGCAACATTGCTTTATATAGTTAAGTTTGTTGGAAAAAAAACACGCAAAAAAAAAAAAGAAAACATCTTTTAACTGTTTTATAGAATTTGAACATATATAGTTTTTGTTTTTGCTGCTTTTGATTTTTTAAAACATGTGACCCACTATGCCCAAATGTATCACACATCCAGACGGATGGTTCTTCAAATGCTCATGCTTATTTTTGTGATCCTAGTGCCATGCCACCCAAGTGCACTGTTAAATGCGGTGCATTGGGTTTGGTCTAAGAAATAAACAAACGACCACTTGGCACTCTTCTAAAACTAACAATAAACCAAATACTAAAAAGAATAGAAATGCAGTAAATAATGGGGACCCGGCATGCATATCATGAGCTCAAACAGAGCCCATTTAATCAATCGGGTTAAACAAGTTAATTCGAATATAACCCGTTTATTAGATATGACAATGCAAAACCTAACTATTTTTCTCCGTTCCAGGCTGTACAAAATCACAATAAAAATGGCATTTTAAGCATTAACAAAAGATTGAGTGAAGATTAAAGCGCTACCATAGATGGTTTACACATTACATAGTAACAGAAAAAACACAAGTGATTAGATTACACTACTAGTATTTGAGCAATTCCAAAGCCAAATCCTTGTAACTGACTTTCTTCTTCTTCTTTGAAGGCCCTGGATTAGCATCAATATTAGGATTAGGATTAGAATCATGATTATTGGGATCTAAACTCGGGACTTCCGCCTTTTGAACAGGCGGAGGGTCAGGTATGGTTGTTTCCTTAGTCTTGGGTTCCAAACTAGGGATCATGTCTAGCAACATGGCTTGAACCGGGTCAACCATGATCTCCAGTTTATCACTTTCTCTATTATTATTATTATTATTATTATCATCCATTTTGTCAGCATATTCTGTTATTATTTCTGTATCATTAACGCCCTTTTCTAATGGCTCTGCATCTTCAACAATGGTGTCATCTTGCATTACTTCATGATGCTTTTCTTCATCATCAAGTTTCACATAACTTTCATCTAAAGATACCTCATCATCTTCATCCGATGATACATATTCATGTATTTTCACAGCCTTGTTTCCAGCTCTTGCCCTCGTTCTTCGAGGCTGAGCGGGACCCGCTTTTCGTTTAGCGTTTATTATGGTTTTGGCCGGCCTCCCTTTTCTCTTTCTACCATTGTTATCCAAAGATGGTACTTCTACATTTACCATTTTGCCCTTCTCGCTTTTATCTTCTTTCTTCAAGCGAGTCAAAGTTTCCGCCTCGACTGCATTCTCACTGCATTTTAATTTTTTTTCCCATGTCAACGTTTTTATACATGTGGCAGATGACATGGCATTAACAGTGCCAAGTCAGCATAAAAAAACATGTGTATACCTACTCAGATAAACCAGTGGGCTTCAAACTGTATTCTTCTTCCTGCAGCATTCGGTCCTTCTCAAAACAGTCTTCTAGCCATTGACTATTGACCATATGCAAACTAGTGTTCCTTATAAAACGTCTCTCGGATGTTGACAAACTGTAGGGTGAATGATAATAAGATTAGATGCACAAAATACAACTCGCCAAATTAACAGCAAAATTCTAACAGTGTTCTTAATTTACATTTTCTTTTTTTTTAACAGTAAGGGTACTTTGGTCAATTCACACCAAATTAACAGCAAAAGTCTTAACCGTATTAGCCTAGAGAATTGAGATAGCAAAAACTGATAACCACAAGTGACGAAAGTGGCAATTCTGACCAAACCACCGTAATTTACCCATCTTTCAATGTTAGATTAACAGCATGCTTGGGATTGAGTTTAAAAAATGCTTATTGGCTTTTTCAAAAAGTCATTTTGAAAAGACAGGATTTGGGGCCTTTGGAAAACTACTTTTTAACCCTTTCAAAAAGCTAAAATAAAAAAGATTTTTGTGATTGCCAAACACATTTTAACTTATTGGCTTTTTGAAAACACCAATAAGCCAATAAGCATTTTTCAACCTCAATCCCAAACATGCTCTAAATGACTTAAATCAGTTAATCTATATCTAGACATGTAAATGAACTGAACGGACACGAACGGGGCATGTTTGTGATCGTTTGTTTAACTATAAGTCTATAACTGAACAAATGATCAAACACAAATAGTTAAACGAATGGGGTTTTCTTATTCGTGTTTGTTAAAATAAAATGAGTGTGTTCATGTTCGCTCATGTGCGTTTGTTAATAGTATAAATGAACGGTTCACGAACATAAACGAACAAATACAACTTAACATAGATGAATGAACATAATAGCACAAACATCAATAAAAAATAAATGAGAATATCAATCTATTGGACCTAAAAAATTAATAAAACTAGACTAATCGTAATGGGGCTAACAATTTAAAAGAATACATAAATGGACAAACGTAAACTAACGAACGCAAAGGAACGTAAACGAACGAACGTTCACTAACATAAATGAAAGAGACGTGTTCATGTTCATTAATTTAACTAGATGAATAAAAAGTTTAGTTCATGTTCGTTCGTTTATTAAATAGACGAACATAAAGAAAGTTCCTGCCAAACGGTTCACTGAACATTTTGTTCGTTTGCAGGCCTATGTATATTACCTTTTTATTATAGTATCAATGTCCACATTAATTCCTGGCAAAGACATGACTACGAAATGAGTAGCATTTGAAATGCAGTCGCTGACTTTGCCACCATTAAAGCAAACCTCACGCTTCATCCTCTTCATTGTAAGTTGAAGCAAAGCTTCCCAATCCAAACTCCTACAGGGAAAACCCATGGTTGACTAATTATGTTAGCAAGTTTGATAATAAAAACAAATATATATATATATATATAGAGAGAGAGAACTATTAACAGTATCTTACAAATAGCTTGCTGGAATATAGAAATACACGCAGCAGCCACTGAAACGTGACCATTTATCTAGAGGACAATATTTCTTTTTATAGTAGTCAACGGCTTTTGATTCCTCGGTTCTATTTATGTTAGCCAAAAGCTTTTCCAAATCTTTAATATCAATATCCAGAAAGTAAGAATCTGAATATTCATCAATCTCTTCCTGTAACTTCTTCTTTGAAGACTCGGAAAGTACAAGGAAATACCTGTTGTATCCCATAAAAAGCACACTTCCATAAAGATCCAGAAACTAAAAAATAAAATGGTAAAACTGTAATTACTTTGGCTGTAAAGGGACAAGTTTCTTCTGTGAACAACAATCAATCAGCCATGAGTAATGGATGACATCACCATGACGTTTTGCAGCTTGAAATTTTATCCCTACAAAAGAAATTCATGTCAATTTTGTTTATTATATTATTTACCAACCGCGGAAGGGGTAAAATGGTCAAAGGGGACACCTCGACTTTCTGCAGCAATACAGTGAGTAACAGCATTATTCAAATTCATTGAAAAGGTACCACCGTTTTCAACCACCATTTTGTGCAATGAATCCAACGAATGTGTTGAAGGTACATTTGCAAAGTCTATTAAGGTTTAAGGAAAGACTAAAGAGATGATATCTAACACAATGAAAGAATTGTTTAATAAATTCGGAATGAGGATACAAAACATCATGTTTGAGAATATCAAGGTTTCTCCCTTAATATGAGAAACATCAGTCTGAAGGAAATGAGACGGAACCAAAGAGACACTCTTCTTATCTGCAGCCTTTGATGATTTTGATCTTTTAGATTTATTTTCATGTTGTCTTTCATTATTTTCTCCCCGTTGTGTTGTATGGTTGCTAGAATGCACCAATTCTACAAAAGCTGCAAGAATCAACTTCATTACTTAAAACACCTAGTTTTAAAAAAACTTTAACTAATATTTTAAATTTATAACAATTTACCGACTTACATTCAACATCAAGGCACTCATGCCAAGGTTTATCATCTCTCACTTTGTCTACACGGGGGAATCTCAAACTGTATGGAGCAGCAAAAACCTAACAAAATTAATAGCAAAACGTCACCGTCTCATGAAGCAGCCAAATAAAGAATATTTCAAGATGCTTAAAAGTACCTCAGACCGAATTGTACGGATGTCACTGGTGATAGAAAGTATGATTGATCTGTGTTTGAGTACAAGTAACTGAAATCATTAAATTATTACAATTTTCATGATATTTCTTAAGCTAAAATACAAGGAAAAAAACACTTACTTCTCGGGACTGTCAATCCAGACATCTGGTCTCTCTTTTGAGTTATTTGTGACCTTATAATAGCTAGGAGGACCCTTTTTCGGGTATTCATATTTCCTGCAGTGATTATTATTACTAGAAACATGCAACAAATGGACATATTTTATCATATATTACCTGAAATAAGGCTTTAATTTATTTACAACAGCATCAAGCTCCTCATCCGAGAGCCCAGTACCAACTCTGCAAAAGGAAACAAACCTGCAAATAAAATGCATTTAGTTAAGAATTTCAATTATAGAAATCATTATCGAAAAAAAACAAATTTAAATTTAAACGTACCGCCTAGGATATGTATTTGGGGCTGGGCGTTCCGCTAGGCCCACCAAAAATTGAGCAACCTTCAAAAATTAGTAACTTGTAGTTCATAAAATCATCATCATCGTACTCACTATATCCCACCAATAGCAAAGCTATGGTAGGGTCTGAGGAGGGTAAGATGTAGTTCATAAAACAGTTGCAAAATTTATAATAAATGGCCATATAAATCATGAAGCATTATATATGACATAATCCTCACCTGCCCTCCACGTCGACCAGAGCCATAATACCCACCTACAAACATGTAAATACTTAAATATAACTATAAACATCATTATGGAATTAGAGAAACATAACAAACCTATAATCAGAACATCTAAATCAGATCCAGCTCTAACATAATCAGGTTTCAACTTTAACCACTTTCCACTCCGATCACTAGGTTCCCATTTGGACTCGAGGTCTTTCAAAACAATTCCTTCATCTCTGTATATAAACATGAACATAAAATAAATTCACAATTATATGCGTATTAAATGGTGCTACATACAATCTTACATGAAGATGAAAAACTGAACTCACCTATTCTCAATGGTTCGTTTGAAAAACGTCTCAACATCATCCACATTACGAGCCACACGTGACCAACACGGTTCACCTGAATGCAAGTAACAATTGTGAGTGAAACAGTAAACTGTGGGAAAAAAATATGCTTTAATTATATTTACCGGCAGTTGTATGAACATTAAGACCACCATCAGGAACCAAGATCTCCAGTTGACCTTTGACTGGCTTCACAACCTTTTTTAGTAACTCGTGTCTTTCCTTTAAACTTTGATGTATAACACTGGTGTCTCCAACATATAGAATATCAAATGCAACATCTAGAAGTTTCCAGAGTCAAAGTTTAACATAATCAAACAAACATATATGTTGGTTAAGCTTCTAAACGGTTATAGATTATATATAATGTAGGTGCAAATAAAGGATACAACATAACTGTCGCTCGCTGGCAAGACCCTCTTTTGCAGCCTTGGCTGATTAAAAAAAAGTTCAAATATAAATAAAATATGCAATACCTTGCAAAGAGAAAATACAGGAAAAAGTAAAAGACCTATTTCTTGATTTGATCCAAATTCAGCAAAACGATCATTTGCTGTGTCCCAAACTAACATTTCACCATCAAGTATACATCTAAAAAGGGTCATAAAAATCATATGTTGCAACATCACATATACCAACAAAGAAAAGAAAAGATGGGGACAGATGCCAATATGTAACAACTTACAACATGAGAGCTATATTTACCTGTCAACAAGAATATTTTGCATAATAACATTTGACATCCCATGAGTATATTCTGAGTGATCAAGAAAATTCCTGCAACGTGAAGAAAACTTGAGTTGTAACACACAAAAAAGGGGGGAGAATGCATGGACATAATAATAAAAAATGTAAAGATATACACCTTGAAAAGAAATGTATCTCTTGGCCATTTTTATGGATTTGGATACGATCACCATCGAATTTGCACTCAATGACAACTTCCTTCCCATGAAGCTGTAAAACAAGAGAAATAAAAGATTTGACTAAAAATTGGTCACGATTCAAGAATTTATTGTGATAGAAAAATTATCATATAAGAAAGTAACAGAATATACCTTTTTCCATGCACTAGCTGCATTAGCGACCCTCAAAGCCAGTTGAGGGCGCACAGCTTTTCCAACCTCTATATCCTGCAAACAGAAATGCTTATAATTTCAATACTATCATAGTTTTCTCATACAAAAGATTCTTTTGCAGCCTCATACAACTTAATGTTGTTTAGTATTTTAAACTTAAAGAATTCACTAAAAGAAACCGTACAGTAATTGCGTGACAAAAAATTTTAATTTTTTTTATGTTCCAGATTTTACGCACACCAAAAAATGAAATCTTAACTTTTAAGAAATGACAATGTTTATTTAACTAAATCGACTAGGATTTACATTAAATCAGCAATTCTTTCAGTCTTTCTACAAATTAAACAATTTGTCAAAATCATGCAATTATGCTTTCCAACTATCTAACTCATTTTATGCATATAAAGGAAATTGCAAAATCACTTTTGGATTTGTTATTATAAGATTAAAACTAAATATACTATCTTCTTACAAAAAGAGACAGCAAGGATTAAACATCATCAGATCAACAGTTAGAATAAGCCAAATTAACATCAACAACTTCTAATCAACTTCTAAATTTATACCTGCCGCTTGTGTCGTTGACGCGGGTCTCTCAACCTTTCACATACTAGTTTTAGGTCACATGTAACATTGAACAAGTCCTCAGCATCAGGGTGAAATTCATGGAATATGCTTTTTTCACTGATTCCCAACTTGAGATCTAAAAATGGAATAAAGAAGTCAAGAGTCAAGACCAGAAGAAAAATCAAGCTCTATAAATATTGGAACCAAAAATAGTTAACAACATAAATACCAAACCTTTAAGGATAATCATTACAATCCACTTCATTTCTTGTGCATTTGTTTTCTTTATCAGATCAGAAAGAACAGAAGTCTTCTCTGCTCTGTCATAAATAATTAAACAGGTATGACCTGGTTATTTTGATTTTCTTGACACCGTTTTTTTGGTAAATAGTCTATAATAGAATACCTATTTTCATTTGATGCTAATCGATCAAGCAAGTCATTTAGCTCTTTAATTGTTAGTCCACCAGACATCATGCCCTGCCTCCTCTGTAGAACCTACATGGACCCACAAGTAAACCTGCAGGTCATCAAATGTATATACGATATGGATTCTGCTCCAAATTAAATACCAGCATCGTAGTATTCATTGTACTTGAAGATTATAGCGAGTCTGGAAATCTTATGCATAGTTTAAAAGCCATATCTTTCCCCACATCAAATATACCAGGCTTCTTTGTCAATAGTTAAAGTGTATCACTAGTTTTTTAAAAAGATCAAATAAAATTTACATGTAAATTACTTAACCTATGAAAAGCACTTCCTCAAATCGGATACTTTTAAAGTTCACTCAAATAAGAGAAGATACTCTTACATATTCACTTCACTATAAATGCAGCTAAAGTTGCTTTCATAAACCATGTTATTTATTTTTCTTGATAAAAACCTATAAGTTGCAAGATCTTTCTTTATATCTCCAAGTTTCTTTTACAGTGTCCAAATGTCTAAAATCTTCACAAAAACTTCCATATTCCTATGAATATCTCCTAACTCATCATATCTATGGGTGAATTCCTTTTGGATCTAAATTTGTTTTTTGATATTGATTTGTTCTTGGTTTTGATGATTTATATATTTCTGAAAAAAAAAATTATGCAATGCCACCAAAACCTTGGTTGATTTTCTTGATATCTTTCTTTGTTTTTTTTTCTTTTAATTTTGCTTTGGCAGGAGACCATTTTGTGTATTATGACTTGACAATCTCTTAACATCGAAGACTCAAGCTTGGTGTTAAAAAGCAGTTTACTTTGTTGCAAAAACTTGAGATTTTGAACCTTATGTTGCTTAGACCTTGAAGGTTATGAAGATAAGGTGAGGATCAAATAAAAACTCTATTTTGCCTAAGTAACGTAAAAAGGATTTTATTATATTGGTAACCAGCACAAACGAACCCTGATTGAACTCAGACGAGCCGGTTCCAACGGCACTGAAATGAGTGCAATCAGAGTTCATTTGTGCCGGTTTCAATCCAAAACAAAAATCCTTTTTAGGCTACTTATACAAAATAGAGTTTTTAGTGGATCCTTCCCCTATGAATATATGCATGTTACTGTGATTGTGTTTTGTAGATTTCAAAGACTATGCTCTGTAAATCACTGATTTGTTAGAGATCTATGAAATTTGATGATGGCCTGTAGAGGAGTTTAAGCTATAGTTCATGAAAGTAGAATTCTTTAATTTGGTAAAGTTTATTATTAAAAAATTATACATTTTAGCTTTTCTAAAATTACTTCAGAATCCAAAATTACCTAAAAATAAGTGAGTACAATACCTACCCAGTTTCAGTTAATATTCGATTCCCGCTTAAACCTAATTCAAGATGGTTTGCATATAGTGGAGTAGCGGAAACAGTTTATAGCTTCTATTAACAACCTTTCGTAATATTAGTTTAAATATGTGTTCATTTCCTTTGTCAGATTATTATTATTATGAAAATTAGGGTTTCTTAACCTTGAATTTGGAGAATTGCCACCTCGAATCGGCTAACCTTGTAATGAATTTCAGTAATTTCAATCGTTTGACTTCCGGTATCTATCAGAGTATTAACTTATTAGCCAACTATTTT
This sequence comes from Bidens hawaiensis, assembly GCF_021521415.1. Classification (NCBI taxonomy): domain Eukaryota; kingdom Viridiplantae; phylum Streptophyta; class Magnoliopsida; order Asterales; family Asteraceae; genus Bidens; species Bidens hawaiensis. Next base: position 582,064 of record NW_027491404.1, on the reverse strand, counting down.
GTGTGCATTTGTATCCATTTAGGGCTAATACTTGTAACCTAATTACACTTATAACATAATAATAAAACTATTAAAAGCTAAATTAGGCGAGTCACCTCAGAAGCAACAAGTGAGAAATTGCCGACATTAAGACCGGTTTTGGTACCGCCTTTGCGCCAATTAATAAGGCGAACAGCGTCGGCAGAGTCTCGGGACATGCCGAGGGCGTCGATGATGCAAGTGGCGAGCACGGACTCCTTCAAGCAGTAGGAGCCTCGCTCTCGGTCGAGGTTGGGGAGGATTAACCGGACAGCGGCGAAGTAATCGGAGGGTTTGCAGTAAGTGTCCAGAAACTTTCGGAACTTGGATCGCTTTTGCTTAGAAGACTTTGATTTCTGAATCCAGGTGAATAAGCTGCACATCACGCTGAATTTGGTCTCACCTGATGATGACATTTTTGTTGATCGCTGAGGGTGTTTGTGCCTCAGGTTTTGAATTTTAAAGATTATATACTCGATTGCCGTGCCTCCAAAACTTTCCTTACAAGCTTTGCATATATACAAGCCCTAACCGTTTCCTTCGGGTTAGCCATACACGCTAATTTTACTTAACGGTAAGGACTTAGACGTTTCCCTTTATTGAGCGTCTATTTAGAGTATCATTCGGAAAAACAATGTCACGTGTCAGAAAATAGTGGTTCATATATTAGACTCAGAGGAAATTTTTTCAGCGATGTGTTATATTCTGAATACTCTTGTTTCATGAAACCTTAATAGTTTATCTTTTTTTCTCATGTTTATTTGAGGTTTTTTCCACTTAGCCCATAGTTATTTTGTTGATTTTCGGGTCTTCTTGACTATATAGTAGATTTATGCATTCGCTAGCATATTGTTTTACTTGAGCGTATCATTTTTATAGTTTGAAAATGGTATATAAATATTAAGTTACATGACATATAAAGAACATGTAGTTTAATCTCATTTGCGTATGTATCATAGCTAAATAAAAGTACATTTTTTAGGATACACAAAGTGATCTCTAGAAGGGGTGGGAACACCATTTTGTCCAAGGTTTGGAGATATGAGGGAGTGAAACAAAGAAGAAAACATAAATACTAGAAAGTGGGAGTGGAACTGAATAACTAGAGAGTTTGGAATACCGTTTTGTCCAAACTGGTATTGATTAAATGTTTCAAGAATCTGGAAATCATATGGTGTACCCTTAGGGATACACAAGTATATTCCATATACTTGAATATGATTACCAACATATGTTCCAAAAGTGACAGACTGAGGGTAATGCATATGTCAACTAATTTGTCTAAGGGGCAATGTTGTAAAAGTTGGTTTACAAGGTTGAGAGTACTCCTCGACTAATCACTACAAGGTATGTCCTCGAGACGAGTTTATTTAGCTCCGTCTAGTTACTAAGAATCGATTAAAGGTGGTTAACCTCGGCCAAAATCACATCTAGTCGGTGAACTTGGGAAGACTTTGACTTAAAAAAATAAAACATAATTCGTAATTCTATAATATTAAAGAACAAATATCAATTATTTAATTAATGATTAGCAATTTTTGGAATAATTTATTATTTAGAAATGTATTTCTCTTTTATATTGATATTAACATATTTTCTTATAAATATTAAAAAAAAACTTATGATATTTGACATATATGTAATATACGAAAATTAATTTTCTTTATATTTACCATGTCCGAGTACTTTTCGAGTACTCATGGGATACCACGAATGCACCCAACTCTTCAACCGGCCGCCTAGGGTCCGCCTAGACTTTTACAACCTTGCTAAGGGGTACCCATGTATTGGTGCACGCTTAATCCCCGAGTCGAGAAGTGAGAGTGGTGGGATCCTTTCTCATAACACACTAGAAATAATGGCCGTTATTCATACCCCGGATGGAAACCCTAATTATAGTGTGCCACCTTTCAAGAACAAAGAACTGTATGATGCAGTTGTCATTGGCACACCCACACTATGTTGGTTAAGGTCTCCGGACCCCAATATTTTCTAAAAGAAAATTAGTAGATACAGCATGTTAGATTTTTCAAGAACCTCATAATAGACTGAACAAAAGATAACAAGATTAAATTTAGTGTAGTGCAAAATCTATTGTCTTATATTTTTACGCATGTTTTTTGCGTTTTATATTCGAAACACAAATTTGCCACAAAAAGAGGTGTACTATACGTCTCCGTGACTAGCAATGCGCTCTTCTTGCAGGCTTATCCTGGTGTGATGGACCTAGTTTAGTATTTACTTTTAAAAAATTATTAAATCGATTTATTTTATATGAAAAAAATGGTAGTACTAATATATAGAAAAGGGTTCAAATAAAAAGAAAGAGTTTCCTAAGAATGGTAAGTGTTGGAAAATTTGTTACGTGTGCATTAGTAGGTTGTTATAACACAACAAATGCACACTAATAGACATTGATGAATGAGATAATGTTGTGTGATTGTGTGTATTTGAAAGAAAATACTATAGTGGTGTATCCCACATCGGTGGGATGGAGAACTTGTGCCTTGTTTTTCCTCTATAAATAGAGAGGTAAACTAAGTTGCAACACACACCAAACCTTACACACAACACAAGCATTGTTGCAAGGTTTTTCCAACTTCTTCTTCTTCTACATTTCTGGTTTCTTTTATTCGAACCTTTTTCAGGTTTACGGTTAACTCCGGCAGTACTACTGCTCCGGCTGTTGTACCCTGGGAAACAACGAGTTCTCTTGGGAGACTTGAAATATTGTTTTAAGGGCCCCGTGTTCAACACGATCCTCAGCCAAACCGTTTACATTTTTTTTGTATTGTATTTGGTTTATTACTTTGATTCTGTATTGTATTTCAGATTCTTGTATTGTATTGTATGAGTAATAAAACTGTTTGTTAATTTTCTGTTTATTTACTCAATTCACGAATTCGGTTCCTACAATCTTAAAACAATATTTTTAAAACCGTTATCGTGAAAACTTTGTTTAAATTTTCAGAAACTATTCTATTTTGATCCAAACCAGTTTTGTTTCAAAATAGTATATGTTTTAAAAACAGTTTTTTCTTTTCTGTTTTGGTCTCAGAATCAAGAATTGGATCTTCAAAGTTGGACTTAGACAGATTCGTTATTGGTTTAGCATTCTGAAATCAGAAAAGGCTCCTTTTTTGGGCTGTTTTTGGCTATCTCGCACGAGATAAAGCTATCTCGCACGGGATAAATTTATCTCGCAAATTTCAGAATTTTCTGAATTTTTTTTTCTAAGTTACTAACTTGGTCTGTTTTCTGTGTTTAAGAATGACAGGACCAACCCCAAACACTTCTAATGCTACCCCTGCTGTCCATTTGACCCCAGCCAATGTGGGAAGCGACCACAATGGCTAACCATGCTGAAAAAACCGAAAAGTTCACGGGTGTCCACTTTAAGAGGTGGCAGCAGAAAATGTTTTTCTACTTGACAACCTTGAACTTAGCACAATTCTTGGAGAAAACAGCCCCCATACCGACTGCCTAAGATGATGCCCAAAGTGTGAGTGCTTTGGACGCTTGGAAACATTCTGAATTTCTATGTCGCAATTACGTGTTCAATGGTTCGGTGGATCCATTGTATAACGTCTATTGTGGGATAAAGACTGCCAAAGAACTATGGGAGTCTTTAGACAAGAAGTATAAAACCGAAGATGCGGGAACAAAGAAATTTGTTGTGGCCCGTTTTTTGGACTTTAAAATGGTTGACTCCAAGACTGTGATCACCCAAGTCCAAGAACTACAAGTTATACTTCATGAAATCCATGCCGAGGGTATGACACTTAGTGAAACGTTCCAAGTTGCAGCCATAATTGAAAAGTTGCCTCCTAGTTGGGTTGAGTTTAAGAATTATCTTAAGCACAAACGAAAGGAGATGACTATTGATGAATTAATTGTTCGTCTTCGAATTAAGGAAGACAATAAAACGGCTAAAAAATCAGCTCGTGTGGAGCCAATGGCTAAGGCCAACATGGTTGAACTTGGACAATCTTCTAAGGGGGGGCATAAGGGTAAGGGTAAAATGGATAAGGGAAAGGGAAGGTGAACCTTGGACCGAAGAAGGAGGTTGTGAAAAAGAAACCTCAATCTTCAAACTTCCAAGGTGTTTGTTACAATTGTAATGAGAATGGCCATCGTGCGAACTAATGCAAGAAGCCTAAGCGTGAGCGTGCGCATATGGTGGATGAAAATGGTGAACCGTTGGTGGCAATGATCACCGAGCTCTCGGCAATGATTGAAGAAATCAATCTTGTGGGGGACAAACAGCAAGGATGGTTCATTGATACGGGTGCGACCCGTCATGTGTGTGGTGACAAGACCCTCTTTAGCACCTTTAAGGAGGCTGTTAGTGATGCTAAGTTGTTTATGAGGAATCAAGCAACGACCGACATCAAGGGTGAAGGGAATGTGATCTTGAAGATGACTTCGGGAAAAGAGCTTACTTTGAGCAACACTTTGTATGTGCCCGAAATTCGTAAGAATTTGGTTTCGGGTTGGTTGCTTAATAAGTTTGGTTTTCATTTAGTGTTTGAGTCGGACAAGTTTATCTTGACTAAGCGTGGAATGTATGTTGGTAAGGGCTATGCCCTCAATGGTATGTTTAAACTTGATGTAACCGTGATTGGAAATGAAATGAATAAGGCATTTACTTCTGCTTATATTATTGAGTCTTTAAATTCAAATGTTTGGCATGGTAGATTAGGACATGTAAATTTCAATTCACTTCGTCGTTTAATTAAATTAAAAAGCATATCAACATTCCACATTGATACAAACTCGAAATGCGAAACATGTGTTGAATCCAAACTTACAAGATCATCCTTCAAATCGGTTGAAAGAATAACCGAAACACTTGATTTAATTCACACCGATGTGTGCGATTTAAAAATGTGCCCAACAAGAGGGGGAAACAAATATTTCCACGTTTATTAATGATTGCTCAAAATATTGCTATGTATATTTACTTAAAAGTAAAGATGAAGCAATAGAAATATTTATCTTGTTTAAAAATGAAGTTGAGTTACAACTTAACAAGAAAATTAAACGTGTGAGAAGCAATCGAGGAGGTGAATACGTTTCACCATTTGCGGATTTATGCGCACAAAGTGGCATAATACATGAATTAACCGCTCCTTATTCTCCACAATCAAATGGCATGGCGGAACGAAAGAACCGTACATTGAAAGAGATAATGAATTCCATGTTGGTTAGTTCTGGGGTGAGCCATGACATGTGGGGGGATGCCATTTTAACGGCAAATTATCTTTTAAATAAGATACCTCTCAAGAATAGGGACGAGACTCCCTATAAGTTATGGAAGGGAAGAGAACCTTCGTACAAATACATGAAAGTGTGGGGGTGCCTAGCTAAAGTCACCGTACCACCTCCTAAGGCTCTTAGGATTGGTCCCAAAACTGTTGATTGCATTTTCATTGGATATGCTCACAATAGTAGTGCATATCGGTTTTTGGTACATGAATCCAAAAATCCAAATGTACACGTAAACACTTTCATGGAGGCGAGCCCCAATACTGTCTCGTATTTTGAGCTCGTGTTTCCTAAGTTAGGACACACACATGAGGCCTCATCATCACGAGCAAATGATGTAGGTGCAAGCTCGTCAACTCAAAATGACGACTTGGTTCATGAAGGAACACATGAACGGCTCGAGACTGAGGATGGTGATTTAAGACGAAGCAAAAGACAAAAGGTTGCAAAATCCTTTGGTCCTGACTTCGTAAGCTTTATGGTTGAAGGTGAACCTAATACCTACCATGAAGCGGTGACCTCACCTGAAGGACCTCAATGGAAAGAAGCAATCAAGAATGAAATTGATTCGATCTTACAAAATCATACTTGGGAATCGGTAGATCTTCCAATTGGTTGCAAACCACTTGGATATCGTTGGATATTCAAAAAAAAGATGAAAGCCGATGGAAGTATTGATAAATACAAGGCGAGGCTAGTGATCAAAGGTTTTAGACAAAAGGAAGGTCTAGACTATTTTGATACTTACTCACCTGTAACACGTATAACCTCTATAAGGTTGGTGCTTGCAATCGCGTCTTTACGAAGTTTGGAAGTGCACCAAATTGATGTAAAAACGGCTTTTCTAAATGGTGATTTGGAAGAAGAGATATACATGTAGCAACCTGAGGGTTTCTCCGCCCCTGGTCAAAAGGGTAAAGTATGCAAACTCATCAAGTCTTTGTATGGCTTGAAGCAAGCTCCAAAACAATGGCACCAAAAGTTTGACCAAGTCATGATTGACAATGGTTTCAAAATTAATGAGTGTGATAAATGTGTTTATGTTAAAAACACAAATGGAGGTTATGTTATTTTATGCCTTTATGTGGATGACATGCTTATCATTGGGAGTAATAATAAAATGGTTCAATCTACAAAAGACATGTTAAAGGCACGATTTGACATGAAAGATATGGGTTTAGTTGATACTATTATTGGAATAAAAATCATTAAAACCAAAGAAGGTCTTATTTTGAGTCAAGCACACTAATGCGACAAGATTCTTGAAAAATTCGACAAGGAAGACAACCGAGTGGCTCGTTCTCCTGTTGACACTACTCTACATCTATGTAAAAATAGAGCTGAGCCGGTTGCTCAATTAGAGTATTCAAGAATCATTGGAAGTCTAATGTATCTCATGACATGTACGAGACCCGATTTAGCATACGCGGTGAGTAGGCTAAGTAGATATACTAGCAATCCAAGTGTTCAACATTGGAAAGTTATAAGGGTGCTTAGGTACATAAGATACACAAGAGACTATGGTTTGCATTATACCAACCATCCAGCTGTGATCGAAGGGTATACAGATGCGAACTGGATTTCGGATATGAAAGATTCCAAATCAACAAGTGGGTACGTGTTCCTACTTGGTGGGGCAGCAATATCTTGGAAATCATCCAAACAAACTGTAATTGCTAGATCCACAATGGAGTCTGAATTCATTGCCTTAGACAAATATAGGGAAGAGGCAGAATGGTTACGTTAATTCGTGGAAGACATTCCACAATGGCCAAAGCCGTTGTCGGCAATTTGCATACATTGTGACAGTGAATCTGCAATTGGTAGATCTCAACGTTCAATGTATAATGGCAAATCAAGGCATATGAGACGTAGACATAACACGATACGAAAACTACTGTCAACGGGTGTTATCACGATTGACCATGTGAGGTCAGAAGATAACATTGCAGACCCGTTAACAAAAGGCTTAAGCACGGATAAATTTTATAAGTTGTCGAGAGGAATGAGACTAAAGCCCGCGATAAAGGAAGTATGAGGGAAATCTAACTTAGAAGACTGGAGATCCCAAGAGCTAAGTTCAATAGGCAAACTTAATCATATGACTAGAGGCAGTCACTGTGGGGGAGTACACCAAAACCAAAGGGAGTCTTGAACTTCCTAGTCCTTTCTCCTAGCGGAGTACCCTAAAACCAGTGACATTTGGGAGAGTTAAGCATATTAAGGTTAAGTGAAATAACCATGATGCTTTTAATGATTCATGGGAATCACCTATGTTAGAGAGAAGTGTGGTCGCTTCGAATGGAATTGTGGGGAGGCGCAATTTCCTAGAGCTCTCGCAGAACCAGGACCGTGATCCATGACCATAACGGACACAAGAATGAGGGGTTGACCAAACCAGGGAGAGTATTGTGTGAAGGCATATTTTCGTCTACACAAATGGGGGTCTGTTCAAAGTCATCGCGACTACAAACCGCTAGGAGGCTAAGTATGCTTCACAATGGAAGGTTCAAAGGGTAACACCTACCTATCCGGCAATACTCAACTGCTGAAACTTACTTCGAAGAATCGATTTCCATTCATGTGGGGATTGTTGGAAAATTTGTTACGTGTGCATTAGTAGGTTGTTATGACACAACAAATGCACACTAATAGACATTGATGAATGAGATATCGATGTGTGATTGTGTGTATTTGAAAGAAAATACTATAGTGGTGTATCCCACATCGGTGGGATGGAGAACTTGTGCCTTGTTTTTTCTCTATATATAGAGAGGTAAACTAAGTTGCAACACACACCAAACCTTACACACAACATAAGCATTGTTGCAAGGTTTTTCCAACTTCTTCTTCTTCTACATTTCTGGTTTCTTTTATTCGAACCTTTTCCAGGTTTACGGTTAACTCCGGCAGTACTACTTCTCCGGCTGTTGTACCCTGGGAAACAACGAGTTCTCTTGGGAGACTCGAAATATTGTTTTAAGGGCCCCGTGTTCAACACGATCCTCAGCCAAACCGTTTACATTTTTTTTTGTATTGTATTTGGTTTATTTCTTTGATTCAGTATTGTATTTCAGATTCTTGTATTGTATTGTATGAGTAATAAAACTGTTTGTTAATTTTCTGTTTATTTACTCAATTCACGAATTTGGTTCCTACAGTAAGAACCAATAGATTTTTGACAAGTGGCGTTACAAAATATGGTGAAAGAACAATTTTAAGAAACTATGTCGGTTATAGTGGTGAAAGAGTAATTATAGGAAACTCTGTCGGTTTTTGGTAATTTTCAATCTCAACCATTGATTAACATGATCCAATGGCTATGATTTATTCCTAGTCTTCCTAGGAAACTACTTCTTTTTACTATAACCCTCCCCCTAATATATATATATATATACTTATATATATACTAGTTTTTATCCCCCGTATTATGGGGGTTGTTTTATATTATTTGTTTATAATATTTATTTATTTTTTGAATATTTATTTTTGTATTTTATGAAAGTACATAATATACTTATGGTTTGATGATAAACTTGTTTCACAAATAAATGAGATGTTATAACTCGATTTAAAAGCTATATGGGTTTGATGAGACCCAAATCCGTTTATTTTTATACTATAAAATTGGTCTTTTAATTATAAATAATATATATCTTTTTTTAAATAAATCATAAATTAACTTTTAGTATATTCCTACTTTATAGGATTTTTATATCAAATATTTTATGAGATTAGTTTTTAATTTAATGAGATGTTATAACCCGTTTAATAAATATCTGGGTCTGATAAGACCCATGAAACACCCCAACCTACGGCGGAAATGCCGGGGCGCGAACTGATTGTCACAGCTCTCAAGGTTACTGTCATGCATTATTAAAAGTTTCGATATCTATTAAATAAATTTCCAAATAACAAACATCAATACAAAATCCAAATACACAAGTACATATATCAATCAATTACAATATGTCTCATTAAGTTTTTTTCTCCTAGCATAAGTCCTTAAGTGATCTTGTACTTCACATCAAACGAATACCTGCATATGCGTTGAAAATAATATAGTTTTGTCAACACAAGGTTGAGTGAGCAACACACCAGTTCAAAGTATAAATAAAAATATGTATTTGCAACAAGTCATATGCGAATAACAATATAACTAAATGAGCAAGTATAACTGAGATGTCGAGAAGCACAAAGCTATAACGACTGACGTATGATCATACTAGACTGAGATTATGTTGGACCTCTCCGAATGCGAAAGCATACAAAGCAAATAAGCACATAAACAAGTAAGGTATAAGTTGTTATCACATAAGACAAAGTTGCAGTTTTAAGTTAAGTATATATGAGAAAATATATTTACGCATATGTCCCCAAAACGTGAAAAACAAGTAAAATAGGGGAATGTGGTATTCACCTCGATAGACGAACAAAGATGATTGAGATAACAAGTATGCGGGAAAAGTCACACGCGGACGTTAAAGCCTAATAGGAGACAAGAGAATCACGAATATACTAAGTAAGTACAAGTTTTATTACGACAACTAGATAAACAATATTAAATTAATATAATAATACATATGAGAATTTATTATATAAAACACTTAGTTAATTAATAAAACATACCTTAAAAAAATATTTCTTTTTAACTTTTATAAATATAAATATACATATAGTTTACTTGATTTTATATATAAATATTAGATTTTAAGCTAATATATATATATATATATACATATACGCTTATATACGTATATACACGAATGAAAACGTGAGTTAAACAAGTATCATAAAGCCGGTTTTCAATAAAATAGTTTTATTTGATTATTAATATTAATAATATACTAAACAAAATGTTTTAAAATAAATATAAAAAAATAAAATTGAAAAATCAGGGTAGCAGGGTCTCGAACCCGCGACCTGCCACATGAGATTCAAGTGTCCTACCCAGCTGGACTTCCCAGCAACTTGTAATAATAAGCAGATTCGACTATGTATAAACAATAATAGCAGATTCAACCAGCTTATGTGCAAACCCTAATCAAATTGATTTGATCAAATCAACTATGGGGCTTTTGTTAAGAATCAAATCGCGATTATAATCATGTAAGTTAATTACCTTAACTCGCTAAGATTGAGGGTGAACGAGACTAGAGCAGAGCCGGCCAAAACGAGTTACGAACGAGCTAGTAAACGGCAAAGATAATATAATTAATGATAGGGTTAATGAAGGCGACGGCTTAAGGAAGATAGGTGTGAGTTTAATTGCAAAATTATCATCGTTTATATAGAAAACGAGATTAGGGTTCATAGCGTGGATAATAAGCTACGGCCCAAGTTCTAGAACCTTCTAAACGTAATTGAATGAGGGATTAGGGCCGGCTAGATGCGAATTAGGGTTTAGGAACACTTAATTAGACGTTGGTTGATGGATTTGGGCTCAAGAACAAGTTAGGGTTGATAATTAATCAATTTGGGTTCGCGTTGGGTTTGGATCCAAGTATAAACGGGTTAGATGAATAAAATGGATATAATATAACATACATTAATAAATAACGATTAAGTAATAAACGTGCACTTAACTTTATTGATTAAAATAATCAGAATATTAAAACGGGTCGGGTTATAGTTCGTAAATCAAAAACGAAGAAAACCGGGTTATTTCAACCCATACCCGTGAATTCAGGTCAAATGCATGAGAAGCCTCCATTTAAAAATCAAGCAAATCTGGTGACTCCAAAAAAAGAGGAAACGACCACATCGCGGCACATATGATTTTTATGTTTTTGTTTATATATATATATATATATATATATATATATATATAGGTTTAAGTTCATAAGAGAAATCTGATTATTGCAATAAATGCAAGAAGTGATTTCAACCAATCAAAAATTTTCTTTTGTTTATTTCTTTTAATTAAATCTAGGGGTACATTGGTAAAAACTTTAAATTATTATATATGGTAACTATTAAGTTTTGTGAAATTTCATTTATATTTCCCCTTTATTAGTTATTTATCTATTAATTAACTATACATTTATAATTCTTATTATTTGTATCATTCTTGTCCGAGGCCTTTCACTATTTTTTACCTTTTTAATTCTTTATTTTTAATTTGATTAAAAGACCTAAAATATTTTTTTATCTCATACATTTAGAACGAACTCTCTAAAAAAGAGATCGATCAAATATTTTTCATTAAAATCAAACATTCTCTAATACCTTTTATTTTCAAAATATATAAAATTTTGTTGGACGTTCAAATAGAAACGCGTAAACATTATTACTTTTTATACCTACACAAAACTTTATAGATCCTACACAACAATGTGTATGTATGTATCCTACACAAACTCTATATATCATAATACAAAATATTGTCTTTCAATACTATGCACTAATTATGTATACTACACAAATAAATATTGTCTTTCATTCCTACACAACGATGTTTGGATCCTACACAAACTATTTTATCATGAACAACATACATGTATGTAGCCTACTTTCATTTTGTAACGACGTGTAGCCTACATACATAGTATTAACCCTACACATATAAGTACAAAATGTGTAGGCTTTGTTCAAACTGTATAGGTTTAAATAGCTAATCTCGTTCTTTATATTTCAAAACCTACACAGCGGCATCATATACCTACACTATATTATCTGTTAAAAGTTATTCATACACAGTGTCAAAATAAGTCCTACACTTGAATCACAACTATACGTACAATAATTAAATTAATAAGAAACAAAATCAGAAGATCTGTTTTTCATAAATTATAAAATAAAATGCACCAGGATATTGTTACAAAATATGAGAAATAAACTTACACACAAATATTAAATTTCACCAAAAGTTTCTATTAATAGATGTGCATGTATACGGAAGAAATGATTAAGAATTCAATAAATATACAAAATAAACTGAACGTTACATCAATATAAAATAAAATAAAATAAAGAGTAGTGAGTTTTAAATTATAATTAATTCACTTGACAATAAATATGAGCACATTAGATTAGTATTTTAAGAAATGATTTTAACATTAAAAGGGACAACTTCTTTGATTTAATTAAGGTTACATTCAAAAGACATGGATACCCTTTGGTCTTAAAATCATGTTATAATTAGGTGTTAGTTATTGCACTTTTGCTATTTTGATTGTATGCCATTTATTACAAACGATCAATGGTTCAGATTGACTTCTCACACTTCTCGCATTAAAATCACTTCTGCCTTGAACCACCCTATATATATATATATATATGTTTAAGTTCAGCAGAGAAATGATATTAGTGCGAGAAATCAATATTAGCCACTAATTTTATTGTAGGTTTTAAATATTTAAAAATAAATAAAAAAAGATGTAAATGCAACAATAAATGCACTTTCTCTCTTCAATTAATACAACTAATATAACCATAATAAATATCTCTCTAATTAATATATCTAACTAATTTAACTATAATAATTAAAAAGATAAAAACACTAATTTAGTTTTATGTTTTATTGGGGTTTTAAAACATGTGCCCTAAGGGCACATGTAAGGAACATTAATGAGGTGAATATGTTTGTAGAAATTCTAATTTTCTATTAATTGCATTTATCTCTTGATAACTACCATATTTAACATTATATTTTTCCCTCCTAAATCTTTCGTTCATTGATGACTACTAGATAATTTTTTTCCCTCTAAAATTACTATTTCATCTATTTCAATTTCCCACCCCTTTTTTATAAGTATTCACTATCAAACAACACATTTTATTACCTTTCAATCTATTTTTAAGATCAAATAATTTAAAGCACTATTATTCTGCAAATGGATTTACGTGTTCTTTTGGATTTGAATGAGCTTCCTATTGAAAAAAATGTTATTGAAGAACAAAACGAAAACAAGAAAAAATTTGTGAAGAACCATTCATTGGTCAGTGTTTTCTAGGTGAAGAAGAGGCTCTTGTTTTTTTATCAAAATTATGCAAGAACGGATGGGTTTTCCGTTCGAAAAGGGAGGTTTGTGAACAAGAAAGGAGATAGGAAAAGACGTGATTTTTTTTTTGTCATCGTGAACGGTAATCGGTGCCTAAAGAAACTACACAAAAAACTCAAGAAATAGAGGCTATGCAAGATGTGAATGCAAGGCCCACATGTGCATAACATTTAGAAGAATTAACAAAATTTTTCCAGAAGAATAACAAGTCACTAAGTTTATTGCGGAGCATAATCATGTTTTGTTGTCTACTTGAGAGGTTCGTTTTTTACCATCTTACCATACAATTACATTAGAAGATGAGAAACGTATACTTTTATTAAAAGAAGGGGGCTTGTTCGTTAAACAAATTATGCGGGTGATGGAGCTTGAAAAAAATGTGAGACACGGAGAACTTTCTTTTCTTAAAAAGGATGTTTATAACTTTTTTTTTTTTTTACCAAAAATCAAATATTACATGCAAAAAATGATGTAAGAGAGCTTTTTGAGTACCGTAAAAATGCTAAAAATGAAAATTTCAATTTTCAATGTGCATTTACACTAGATGACGAAAATAGGCTAGAGCATATTTTTTGGTGTCATGCTCATTGTTTTGAACTTCACCAAAACTATGGAGATGTGGTATTTGATACTACATACAAGGTGAATTCATATGACATGCCATTTGACATATTTGTGGGTATTAACAATCATGGAAGAACCATATTTTTGGGTGTGCACTTCTCCTTAATGAAAAACTAAAGACATTCGAATGGCTCTTTAAGGTAACTATATTTATGTTTGATTTTTGAAACTTTTTAGTATTAGTATATGACTTAAAATTTCTTGTACTTACTTTACTTTCAGAATTTTACTCTATTGATGAAAAAGTCTCTGATAACTATATTGACCGATCAAGATCCTTGGATGAAACAAACAATTGAAACAGAGATGCCTTTACTAAACATGCATTTTGCATATGGCATAACACCAGTAAGTTTAGTAGTTGGTTTACTTCAGTATTAAAAAGTGAGTATTCAAGTTGGTGCACCGAGTTTTAAAACTTATATGAGTTAGAGTCGGTTGAAGAATTTGAGCAACAATGACCATTAGTAATTGCAAAATTCAATCTCAAAGAGAATAAGCATGTGACAACGTTGTTTCAAATTAAAACATTTTGGGTTCCAAGTTATCTTCATGGCTTTTTCTTTGGTGGCATGACAACTACCGGAAGATCTGAGAATATAAATTCATTTATAAAAATGTTTATATCTTCCCGTACATGTTTAAGAGAGTTTATTAGACAAGTGAGTACAAGTATTTAGTTTATTGCATTTTTTAGTTCAAACATTCTTTTACTAATCTTTTTACTCATAATTTTTTATAGGTTGATCTTGCCATTGAAGATGCAATAGAAATTTTAGAGGGAAAAAAATTATCTAGTAGTCATCAATAGAGGAAAGATTTAGGAGAGAAAAATAAAATGTTAATATGGTAGTTATCAAGAGATGAATGCAATTAATTGAAAATTATAATTTCAACAAGAATATTCACATAATTAATGTTCTAAGGGCACATGTTAAAAAATCCCTTTTTTATTTACACCATCTTCATTTTCTCTAACAAAAATACAATTTATTCATATAATACTGTAACATCCCAAAGTTTCTTAGAATAATATCTAATATATTATTTAATTATGATGTAAAAGTTAACTAGAGTTAGTAGAGAAATAATAAAATAATAAAGGCGGAATGTTAAGTTGGCTAATTAGATGGAATTAAATATGGACAAAAAAAGAAAGATGGGCCTTAGGTCTATGGGCTTAAGGGAGTATAAATACCTCTTAAACCTTAATCTTTTCCATTTCCATCAATCTCTACACCATAACCTACACATTCAAAAACACACACTTAAGCCAAACACTCTCTACACTAATCCTTTCAATGATCCGAGACCAACCAAAGGTAAGAAATGATTTATCTCAGCTGTACCAACCTAGTAGAACCCGACACCGCAGCCCCGGGATGCCGTATGAGTCACTTGGATCTAGATCTAGCTTTGTTCGGGAGTTTAATCAACCAAAAAAACGAGCCGAAGGACCGACTTAGCTCAGATCTGGACACCCTGAAGCTACCTAGACTATAAACGATCAAAACCCGATCAACCATGGTGGTTAACGGCAGTTGACAGCATTGGAATCGAAGAAAATCCCCAAAAACGCGTAAAAAGAAAGCCGACATGCACATTGGGCCGTATAAGTATTTTCAACGTATAAGTTCACGCGGTCGTATAAGTATTAGTAACGTATAAGTGTACATGGTCGTATATGTATATAAACATATATGTATGCAACGTATATGTATGCTTGTAACGTGTATGTATACATAAACATATATGTGCATGCCGTATATGTATACATAAACATATATGTGCATGCCGTATATGTATATGTGTGACTTATACGTTAGACGTCTTATACGCTGGGAGAACTTACACGCTAAAGGGACTTATACGGGGAAGAACATATACGCCACACTAACTTAACCCCAGCCAGGGGCACTGCCCTTGGACTTCGCTAGGGGCTGCGCCCATAGAACCCCGCTGCCAGGGGAGCTGCCCGCAAACCCCCGTTAGTTGAGGGTTACAATAACTTAGAAATATGGTATAACTAGAAGTAGTTAATTAATACTATGATTAATAAACAGTTAGTTGTGCACAGCTTAGGAAGCGCATAACAGTAAACTCTGAGAAGAATCATCTACAGATGAGTTTCTAGCCCCATTTCCTTGTTATGTTTTCGGGGCTGTGTGTATACTCGATGTGATTAATTAATACACTTACCTTAAGTGGTAAGTGTATGACTTATATGATTTATGTATGATTGAATGCTTGACGGTGTGTGAACAATCTTCGGATATTGCATGTACCGCCAGGTGATAGTTTGAAGATGTGATTGTTTATATATGATGAATGGATGATATTTGTATGTTATCTATGAAAGTTATAAATAAATATAAGATAATGGTAATGTACAGAAGAAGGGACCAGACCCTACTAATATCCGAGGCAGAAAGGGAACCGAGCCCTAATAATACTCGAGGCAGAAAAGGGAACCGAGCCCTAATAATACTCGAGGCAGAAAGAGAACCGAGCCCTAATTATACTCGAGGCAGTAGAGCGTAATGCTCTTTAAAATGTAGAAGTATGTAAAATAAGATTAAATATAAAAGTATGAAAGAAAAGAAAGAATGAAAGAAAGAAAGGAAGTATATAATCATGTATATATGAAAGAAAGGTAAGTAGGTTATATAATATGTATCTTCGGATGCGTATGTATAAGTATGTGAATGTATTGTATGTCACCTGATTAACTAGAACTCACTCAGCGTACTGACTTTTAGTATGCACACAGGTAAATAGATTGAAGCAGCTGGCTTGAGAGAGGGACACATGTCATGATTTGAAGGGTCTGGCATCCAAAGAAGATTTGACATGATGTTTTAATAAGCTGCTTTATGTTATGTTTTAAAGACAAATATTGAATGTTTGTAATGAATGGTTGACTTTTATTATTTCCGTGAAAGTTTTAGTTAACTATGATATTTAGAACTGTGTTTATAGTAAATCCAATGCCAAAGTAGGGCACCGAGACCGGGCCTTACAAATACTATCCTTTATATTAATAAAGAATTTCTTTTCACTCAATTTATTAGCATACATCAACATGTTTTTTAACAATAAATATCAAAACATAATATGTTTTTTTCCGATTGATATGCCTATAAAAATTATTGTCTTTAATAATAATAAAAAAATATCATACAAATGTGTCCATTAAATATAAAAAATAAATATACAACCTACATAAAATTATATAACCTACATTTCTTTTGAGCAATAAAAACGTACAACATACAAAAAACATACAACTGACATATGTAATTCGATATCAACAATTATATAAACTACACAAAGATGCACATATCCTAAACGTGCGTAGGTTATATATTTTTCGTATGTAAGTTACATGTTTTCTTATTCTTAGAAAAAGTGTAGGTTATATGTTTTTGCGTAGGTTGTATATTTTTTATTGACATTTAATGCAAACATGTGTAAGATATTTTTTGTATTATTCATCACAATGTAACCACGTGTTGATGAATATTAATATGTTGAGTTGGAAGAAATTGGTTTTGAATAAAAAGAAATTTTAATGTATGAATAAGTTATATTTGTGTAAGATAAAATTTTTATGTGTAGGTTATACGTTCTTCGTGTGTAGGTTATATGTTCTTGTGTACGTGTGTATTTTATTGATGATGAATTTTGTGCGTAGGTTATATGTGTTTTGTGTGTAGGTTATATGTTTTCTTATTCTTAGAACAAGTATAGGTTAAATGTTTTTTTGTTGATATTTAATGCAAACAAGTGTAAAATAGTTTTTGTATTATTCATCACAATATAAGTACGTGTTGATGGATATTAATATGTTGAGTTGGAAGAAATTGGTTTTGGATAGAAAGAAATTTTAATTGTTTTGGACAAAAATCACTTAAGGATAATGTATCCAAATCTGTAATTGTGAAGTATAGTGCTACGGGATTAACAACAATTGTATAAACGAAATAGGAATGAACAACGTGATTTGTTGCGAAGAAAAACCCTTTGATCTTGTTTAGATCAAAGGAAAAAAACATCGGGTGATGACAATTGTCTATCACCACTTTATTAATAACAAAAAAGGGTTACAATGGGTGGAGCTTGTAATTAACGAATACAATGATGCTATGTGTGTGTGATTACAGAGAACTTAGTAGCTATCGTGAGAGCAAGTGTAACTAACTGACCTAGTATTGATCACAAACTCGATATATAAAGAAAAGAAAATTACAAGTAACAACTAATTCCTACTAATCCACCATTTCTCCGCTCTCTTCCTTCGTGCCTTTTGACCACGTGCTATAGAAGTCCAGTCGCGAAATTAATGGTGGACTGATTCTTGGAGCCATTGCATTCATTAAATAACAACCTACACACATGGGACAATTGTTAATAAAACCAACTACTGAGGATCCTTGATCCTGACATAGCTCTGGAATTCTTCATAAGGATAATTGATCCAGACACGTCTTCAAGGATAACATATCCCCAGTATCGAAATTATCTACTCTAAAAATTGCCCCCAAAATGGCGGGTGTTTATGCTTTATAGCTGGCATTTTGAAATTTGAATCTTCTGCAAAAAGTAGATGCTTAGACAGTTGCCAGAGATATATATGATCTAACCCTTTATATTAATCATAACCGCCTATATATGCGATCCCTATATTTCTTTATAGCCACATATCCAGGCAGATCATCAGGTATCCTTTCTACTCTCTTTATTTTCCTTATTTTCTGATAAGTATGTATGTCGCTTCTTCTTCTTCACCCCCCTCTAAACCGTTCGACCAATCCTCCGATGACTCCGGGTTGACAGAGATGCAGTCCCAGAATCTTTTAACCAATCCTTCAATGGAGATATGTAAGTTTACTGACCCCGAAATCGACGAGTTTCGACCGTTGTTCGATGTGACGTTTATTCTCAAACCTGGGTGTGATTTCCGGATTGTCCCTTCCTCATCGGCTACACTTATCCTTTTCCCCCTTTCACACGGAGTTTCTTTGAAACCACCGACATATCTTACATCCAAGCTATGCCCATGATTTGGAGAGTTCTAGGTACCATTGAGAGAATTATCGAGGAAGAAAAGATTGATTTCGGCATCCACGAATTATCTCACCTTTATACCTGTTAGTGCACAGAAATTTAACACTGTGGATATGTTATCCTGGCATATGTTTTGGATCAGTTATCCGTAGCGTGTGTTCCATATCCCGTCAGGATCAAGGATCCACAGTACTTATTATTTACTAACGGTTGTTCTCATGTGTAGTCTTATATTTAGCAGGTATAACGGTTAGAAGACTCAGTCTATCCACTAAACTGCAGTCAAGAAGATATTGACGTGTCTGGATTAATTATCCTTCTGAAGAGTTCCAGAGCTATGTCGGGATCATGGATCCTCGGTATTTGCTGCAATTAACGGTTGTATCTTATATGAAGGCTGATATTTAATAAGTGTAATGGCTAGAAGACCTGGTCTACCACCTATTTCGCAGCCTGAGTGATGGAGCACGTGGTCAAAGTGGCTGTTACAATTATATTGAAGACATGACGGATTTTTAGGGATTATTAGTTAATAGTCTTTATTAATCATAACTCCCTTGAGTTATTATCTTTTATATAAAATGGAGATTGTGATCAGTTAGGGGACACATGTATTATCACACACACTAGAGCATAACACATAATTCTCTCTACGCACTAGCTTACTTTGTAATCTCGATCATCAACTCCATAACACTTGTAACCACCTTTTATTATCAATATACTTGACGGTGATAGTTTTCACCATCCGAGGGTTTTTTGTGCCGGAGGTTATGATAATCACGTACTATCCGACCAAAGGTTACCTTGTTGATCCTTGACCGAAGAGATTCGACCAACGATTACCTCGTTAATCCTTGACCAAAGCAATTCGTCCAAAGATTACCTTGTTAAGTTTTGACCGTAGTAAGATTATCGTGATTAAGGGTTTTTTCCCTCGTGATCAAATCATTGTGTTCACCAAGATTACGATTATATATTCATCATTATATTGTTAGCACTAGAACTCACAATTACGAATTTGGATACATTATCCTTGAGTGATTTTTGTCCAAAACAATTTGGCGCCTACCGGGCAATTGGTGCTATAATCCAGATTATTTCCTATCAATATTCAACCTTTCATACCCATATCACTTTCAATGGCCTCTCAATCAACCTCTGCTTCATCAACCATGCCATCTTCGGTTCCTCTCTCATCAAGGACTTTGCCGCCGATGCCTCCTCCAATTACGGGAGCACCAAGGACCACCGCGGCTGGAAACAAGACACAAATTCCAGTCTTCCAGAGCTCAAAAACCACTGCTGCCACTTCGATGGTTAAATCTAACAATGATGTTTCTGCAATGTTTTCACAGGTTAAGGCATACATGGAGTAGCAAAACAAAACCAACCAGATGATCCTATGTGAAATTGAAGATCTCAAGAAAAGAAAGAGGCCAGCGGAGGATCAGACTCCCTTAATGCCTAGGGTGCTGGATTTCACTACTCTAGGATCCGTGGCTCAACATACTTAAGGATCCTCGATACTTCAGCAAGGATCATCCATCCTTCAACCAGGGTCCGTGGGTCTACAAACTCAAGGATCCTCGTTCTTTCAACCAGGATCATCTATCCTTCAGCAGGGGTCCATGGGTAAACAAACTCAAGGATCCTCGTTCGTTCAGCCAGGATCATCTATCCTTCAACAGTGGTCCATGGGTCAACAAACTCAAGGATCCTCATTCATTCAACAAGGATCATCAGTCCTTCAACCAGGATCCTCTTGGTTGTATCCTCAAGGATCCTTCGGCTCCCAACCTCAAGGATCCTTCTGGCAGAATCAAGGATCCTCAGGAATTCACCATCAAAGGTCTTCTGAGGTCCATGAAGGGGACATCATCCCCATGCAGACCATTGCCTCTGGTGGACCTGCTACTGTAGCAGATGCCTCTTATCTTAACTACACTTCTGGGATGCCAACGTTCAACCAACCAAGAGGTAACGCCTATAGTCACATATCCTCAGACACTAACCTTGGCTCTATGCAGGATACAGGTATCAATCAGGCTATGGCTAGGGAACTTCAGAAGCTTAAGGATATGATATCCACCATGCCAGGAGTGGTTCGTCCAATTCCTGAAATACCAGAAGGGAGCCATAAGTTGTCCATATTTGTTCCACTGATATGCGATGTGGAGATCCCAAAACGCTTTCAAACACCCAACATGAAGGTGTATGATTGGACCACTGATCCGGAAGAGCACGTGGCTCAGTATAGGGAAAGGATGGAGATCAATCCAATTCCTGAAAGACTCAAGGAAGCCTGTCTATGCAAGGGTTTCAGATCCATACTAACAGGATCTGCACTTAAATGGCTGCTAAGTCTTCCTCCTTATTCTGTTACATCTTTTTCACATTTAGTTAACTTGTTCAACAGCCAGTTTTCTTGTAGTAGGAAATTTGAGAAGTTAACTAGTGATTTATATAGAGTTGTCCAACCTTATGATGAATCCTTTAGGGATTTTGTTACAAGGTTTAGCAGGGAAGCCCTAGAAATACCTAATCTTGATATGGCTACGGCTGTTGAAGCATTCAAGATGGGACTTCAAAGAGGCTCCCCATTTTATGACGATCTTGTGATGACTCCGTGCAGGACCTTAGATGAAGTCAGGAACAGGGCATTAAGATTCATCCGATTAGAAGATGATAAAAGGATCCAGGGTAGTCTTGGGGGACATACGAAACAAGAATCCCCCGATAAGAATAAAGGATCCTCATACAGGAACAAAAATTCGAAGCCGTACACCAAGTTCAACAATCAAAACGTACGAGCAGTCGAAGAAGGAGATGACGATGAATAATATCCTTGCATCTCTGACTATTGTTTCTCTGTGGACACTCATGGCTTGATCTGTGCCATGAAGGACCTAGGGGAAAAAGCAAGGTGGCCTCGAAAGAACGAGAAGACAACCGCGTTCAAGGACAAGTCTAAGTGGTGTGCTTTTCACGAAGATTTTGGCCACATGACAGACGAGTGCATCGGCTTAAGAAGGGAAATTGGATACCTCTTGAGCAAGGGTCACTTTAAAGAACTCTTGAGAAGGAAAAAATCCAAGATCTAGGATCCTGAAGACCTTCCACAGAAAGCGACACCACCACCACAAGATGCTCATGTAATCAACTTCGTCGCCAGAGATTATCACATATTTCAAACCTATTGTTCTGCAGAAGTAGAACCTATGGAAGACTTCAAGTTGGACGATGAAAGAAGGCCGCTCATCCACACTACTCGAATAACTGATCAGAGAGTCTTCTTCGATTCAAGTATCCAGGATCCTCACCAGGATGAAATGGATGTGCGAATGGTCAATTTCATATCTGGAGGATCAGACATATGTAGAACTTCCTTTTCGGCAGCAAAGAGGCTCGCTAAAGAGATCAAGTTGGATAACGGAGAACGACCGATAGTATCTACCACTTTGACAACAGATAAAAGGATCTTCTTTGATGAGGAAGAAAACTAAACATCCAGGATCCTCACCATGACAGTTTGATTATTACTTTATTTATCGCTAACCATTATGTACGCAGGATCCTAGTTGACGGTGGGAGCTCGGTCAACATTATCCAGCATGATGTCCTCAAGAAGATGAATATACCAGATTCGGAGATCATTCCTAGAACATCAGTGCTAGTCGGTTTCAGTGGAGAAACCAAGAAGACATTGGGGGACATCAACCTCCCAATCTATATTGAAGGGTTAAATTCATATAAAAAATTTTGTGTTATTGATAACCTTTGTTGTTGCAATGTTATTTTAGGCAGGCCCTGGCTGCATGGAATGAAGGCGGTGGCCTCAACTTACCACCAATGCATCAAATTACCTACTCCGTGGGGAGTTGTGAAGATAGTTGGTGATCAGGCAGAGGCCAAGAACTATTATTCTTCATCGATGAAGCCAACGACCAAGCAAACTATAGCATAGCAATTAAAAAAATATCCTAGGGACGTGCTGGAAGCTCGAGAGAAAGACCTTAAAGAAGTATCTTTGGACCCCGAGGATCCTGAGATAAAGGTGTTCCTAGGATCCAGTATCCCTAGCAAGATCGAGGAGGATCTCATATCCTTCTTAGGGCGAAGAAAATCTACCTTTGCCTTCAAGCACTCAGACATGACACGTATTTCAAAGGAGGTAATTACTCATAAGTTAGGCCTTGATTTGTCAATTAAACCCGTCCATCAGAAGCGAAGAAAATTCGCTCCTGAGAGGAACGCGATCATACAAGAAGAAGTTGAAAAACTTCTTAAGGCAGGTATGGTCAGAGAGGTTAAGTATCCTCGATGGTTAGCTAATTTGGTTGTTGTTTCTCAAAAGAATGGAAAGTGTAGGGTGTGTGTCGATTTTACTGATTTAAACAAGGCATGCCCCAAGGATCCTTTCCCATTACCACATATAGATTCCATGGTGGATGCAACGGCAGGACATGAAATGCTTACCTTTATGGATGCTTCCTCTGGATTTCAACAAATTCAGATGGAACCATCTGATTAAGAGGATACAACATTCATGACTCCTACCGGTATATATTGTTATACTGCTATGCCATTTGGACTAAGAAATGTAGGGGCAACATACCAAAGACTAGTCAACATGATGTTCAAGGATCAGTTGGGCAAGACTATGGAAGTATACATAGACGATATGGTGGTAAAGTCGAAGAAAGCTGGGGATCACCTTAGAGACCTCGAAGAAGCATTCAATATCCTTGACCAATATAACATGAAATTGAATCCGTCAAAATGCCACTTTGGTGTTAAGGCTGGAAAGTTTCTGGGATATATGGTGACTAAAAGAGGAATTGAAGCAAGCCCCGAAAAGATTGAAGCCATCCTCAATTTGAAATCTCCTGCAAACGCAAAGGATGTCCAAAAATAGTTTTATCTCAAGATCCTCCGAGAAGTGCAAGGACTTCTATGACATCCTTAGGAAGAATAAGAAGTTTGAGTGGATGGAAAAGCATTAGGCTGCGCTTACAGCCTTGAAGGATTACTTATCCTCAGCACCGGCTCTGATGAAGCCTGTGGATGGAGAATCCTTATACCTCTACCTAGCTGTGTCAGGTAATGCTGTAAGTGCCGTCCTTGTAAAGGATCACGATGGTGAACAACATCCCGTTTATTATGTAAGTAAAAGCCTCTTAGACGTAGAGGTCAGGTATTCTCACCTTGAAAAATTAATTCTTGCTTTGATTATGGCCTCAACCAAGTTGAGACACTATTTTGAAACACATACTATTATTTTGAGAACTAACTATTTTGTTAAGAATGTGCTTAGAAAACCAGAAATGTCAGGTAGAATGGCCAAGTGGGCTGTGAAGCTGAGTGCATATGATATTCATTATGAGCCTAGAACAACCATTAAATCACAAGCGCTGCAGACTTTGTGGCTGATTTCAGTAGTGACATGCAAAATGAAGCTGATCTAGAAGTCTAACAACTTGAAGAAACCAAGGATCCTTGGATCCTCTTCACAGATGGAGCATCCAATGTAAGAGGAACAGGTTTGGGCATACTACTAAAATCACCACAGGGGGACATAATACCCCAGTCCATTGCATGTGCATTCCAAGCCACCAACAATGAGGCAGAATATGAAGCACTTATCGCAGGTTTACTCTTAGCTAAACAGATGAGGATCAGGTATCTTCATGTTTATATAGACTCTTTACTTATAACTAACCACTTTAACGGTTCTTATACTGTGAAAGGTGAGAATATGGTCAAATATTTAGAAATTGTGAAGGAATTGGCAAAATCCTTCGAATTGTTTAGTATAATACAGGTACCAAGGGAAGAGAATGCTGGGGTAGATGCCTTAGTAAACTTAGCATCATCGTTGAAGATCCCGGATGATGTAAAGATACCCATCATTCATATATTGTCTCCGACAATTAGAGAATAAGAATCTGTGAAGATAACAGTGGATTGCACAGGAGAACATACGGATCCTCCATCCTCTTCAAGAGTAGGATCTTGGATCCTTCCAATCAAAAAATTCCTGCAAGATGGAGAGATCCCTACAGGGGAAAATCCTAAAGCTTTCAGATTAAAGGTATCACAATTCATTATTTTACAAGATATTGTGTATAGAAAATCTCTTGCAGGTCCCTATCTGAGATGCATTGAGGATCCTGAAATACAAGAGGTACTTCAAGACTTCCACGAAGGCGATTGCGGCAACCACACCGGGGGAAGAGCCTTATTCTCCAGAATACTTAGGACTGGATACCTCTGGCCAACAATGAAGAAGGATGCTATGGAATACTCAAAGAAGTGTGATGCTTGCCAAAGGCATGGAAATATTCTTCACCAACTAGCAGAACCTATGTATCCTATATCCTCTTTATGGTCTTTCATGAAATGAGGAATGGATATTGTAGGCAAGCTACCAAAGGCACCAGGCAGAAAGGTCTTTATGATTGCTGTTACTTCTCTAAATGGATTGAAGCAGAAGCATTCGTGCAAGTCCGAGAAAGGGAAGTTATATCCTTTATTAAAAGAAATATTATAACTAGATTGGTATCCCTTCTGAAATTGTTTGTGACAATGGTTCCCAGTTTATCCGGAAAAGAACCACTAACTTTTGTGACAGTTGGGGCATCAAGATGATTACTTCTACACCAGTTCATCCTCAAGCCAATGGTCAAGCAGAGTCAAGCAACAAGATTATCATCAACAACTTGAAGAAGAAACTAGGATCCAAGAAAGGCAAGTGGGCTGAAGAACTTCCTTATGTTCTTTGGGCTGATAGAACAACACCTAAGAATGCAACAGGTCAAACACCCTTCTCATTGGTGTTTGGATCAGTAGCTGTAATCCCTACAGAAATGGTGGTTAATGAAATCCTTCTCCAAGATCTCGATACCGTTGAAGAACTCAGAGACCTAGCCAAGATCAGAATGGCAGCATATCAACAAAGGGTAGCTGGGGCATACAACAAAAATATAAGGATAAAAAGATTTCAAAAAGGAGATCTAGTCTTGAGGAAAGCCTTCCAAAACACAACCAATCCGGCAGATGGGAAACTAGAACCCAAGTGGGAAGGTCCTTATCTGATCGAGTCGGAAGCAGGGAAGGGGGCATATCATTTGCTCACCATGGAAGGCAACAGATTACCAAGAGCATGGAATGCTATCCATCTCAAGAAGTATTTTTTCTAGTCAGGATCTAGTATCCTTAGAAAATCAAGCATCCATCTAGGATCAAGGATCCTAAAATTGGTAATATCTATCGGATCACTTATTTATTTCATATTCTTGTTAATAATTTAAGGATAATGTATTCTTAACATTTATCTTTTCCAAGTTTTTAAGTAACAATGCAGATTTCAATAAGAGGTTCAATGTCTAAGAGGTTGGCCACCTCTCCCTCATGTCTAAGAGGTTGGTCATATCCTCCAAGGTTTAAAGGTTTTCACCTTTCTTATAAATTAGAGTTTCTACACTCTCGCCTGGAGCGCACGCTATCCAACGTATAGTCCGGGGTAGCGGGACCAGTACACGCTTAGTGGCTGACAATTTTGTTGCTTTCGGCTATATGGAGGATCCTACGATTTATGGTAGACGTACCATACCACCGGTTTATAACGTTTTCACCTTATCTCAAGACAAAGGTTTCTAACATTTTCATGTTAGCTAAGGTTTATAACGTTTTCACGTTATCTCACGTTTGGGCTAAATCCCTGTTTGGGCGTTCCCCAGTTAACATCCGTACTTGGGCTTGTCCCCAGATTACACGGGCTTGTCCCCAGATTACACGGGCTTGTCCCCAGTTGCACGGGCTTGTCCCCAGTTTATTTTATGGGCTTGTCCCCTGATTTATTGGGTTTAATCCCAGATAATATCATAAGTTATTTGCATCAGGTATCATAAATTAGATTCTGAGGATCACCGAAGGATCAATACTTATGGATTCAAAATCCTTTAATTTAGTTTTATAAGGATTGCAAAAGGATAAATGCTTATGGTAACTTAGGTCTAACCAGATCTTATGGTATGATTTCTACTTATTAATTTACTTTTACTTGGCTAAAATTTTTATAAACTCTTTTATGTAAGGATTCAGGATCCTTAAATTGTTTTTACAAGGATTCTCTATCCTTAAAGCCTTTTCTCAAAGAATATTTCTTTAAACTATTTAAAGATCTAAAACTATAACAAACATGCTTTTATAATATATAAACAATCAAGCAATAGTTAAAAGATACTATATATTAAACTTACTTGCAATTACCAAAAATCTTAACCCGGACTTCACCATGCAAAAGATGGACCATCCACCTGGGTTAATCAGGTGTTACTAGTTGTTCATGATTTGTAGGGAGAAGGATATACAGCCGGAAGAGAAGTTCCCATGGAAACTCCATTGATATGTGACAATTATATCCAGCTTGTTAAATCTCATATGTTTTTGCAGGAAGTTTGAATTCAAAGGCAAAATGACAGCTGTGATCTTATCACAACCGCCATTTTGGGGGCAATTGTTAGTGCATAGAAATTTGACACTGTGGATATGTTATCCTGGCATATGTTTTGGATTAGTTATCCGTAGCGTGTGTTCCATATCCCGTCAGGATCAAGGTTCCACAATACTTATTATTTACTAATGGTTGTTCTCATGTGTAGTCTTATATTTAGCAGGTATAACGATTAGAAGACTCAGTCTATCCACTAAATTGCAGTAAAGAAGATATTGACGTGTCTGGAATAATTATCCTTCTGAAGAGTTCCAGAGCTATGTCAGGATCATGGATCCTCGGTATTTGCTGCTATTAACGGTTGTATCTTATATGAAGGCTGATATTTAATAAGTGTAACGGCTAGAAGACCTGGTCTACCACCTATTTCGCAGCCTGAGTGATGGAGCACGTGGTCAAACTGGCTGTTACGATTATATTGAAGACATGGCGGATTTTTAGGGATTATTAGTTAATTGTCTTTATTAATCATAACTCCCTTAAGTTATTATCTTTTATATGTAATGGAGATTGTGATCAGTTAGGGGACACATGTATTATCACACACACTAGAGCAGAACACATAATTCTCTCTAAGCACTAGCTTACTTTGTAATCTCGATCATCAACTCCATAACACTTGTAACCACCTTTTATTATCAATATACTTGACGGTGATAGTTTTCACCGTCCGGGGGTTTTTTGTGCCGGAGGCTACGATAAGCACGTACTATCCGACCAAAGGTTACCTTTTGATCCTTGACCGAAGAGATTCGACCAACGATTACCTCGTTAATCCTTGACCAAAGCAATTCGTCCAAAGATTACCTTGCTAAGTTTTGAGCGTAGTAAGATTATCGTGATTAAAGGTTTTTTCCCTCGTGATCAAATCATTGTGTTCACCAAGATTACGATTATATATTCATCATTATCGTGTTAGCACTAGACCTCACAATTACGAATTTGGATACATTATCCTTGAGCGATTTTTGTCCAAAACAATACCCTAAACACCCATGGTCCGAGTCGGTTCGTTTTGAAGTCCAAACCTCGTCAACCCCATCCGATCTCTAAAGTAACTCTGAATGATTCCTTTTGGAGGAATCAGTTCTTCTTTGTGAATCGCAACTCCATACCTGGTGGGGCTGATTTACCTTTAAAGTGGGTCAGAAAAGGTAGGATCCTGGATCCTTAACAAAGACATGATCCGTGATGACTGATCTAACTCTGAATCTTTTTTTATTGTTTACAGTTGAGAACTTTGCTTCTCTGGTCAAGCTACCTGGAACAGAAGAAAGAACAAAATGGTTCCTTGCACTGGATACCGAGGTTAGAACTTTTTAAACCCGTTTCATTGAAACTTTTTGTGAGATCTCCTCAGATTCCAACATGTCAAGTAAGATTAGTGAAATAATTTGAAATAAATAATGATAGATAGAATACTTATCTGTTAATTTATTCCTGTAGGTGCCAAGAAATCTCAAAAGTTTGCTAGCAAATTCTCATTGGAGGACATCGATAGTATGATTACTCCTCAAGGTATCAAGAAGGAGGCTTTGAAGGCATCAACCAGTTCTGAGCCAAAAACTGCAACTAATAGAGCCAAGTCAACCGCTTCCAAGAGAAAGAGATCTTTTGAGCCCGAAACCCACTTTGATGTGAGCCTTACTATAAGTATCTTGTATCCTGTTATTTTGAATTTAAGGATCCAATATCCTTTTAATCCTCACGTAACCATTGGTTACAGGATCTAAACACTTTCAAAGACCACTATGAAAGATTGTGAACCAGATGAGTGAGAAGCTGTCCGGGATGGGGAATGCTGTGGTTACCAAGGATAAAGCCTTAATTCAGCTTTCAAAGGACAAGAAGCAGTTGGAGGATCAACTATCCTCAGCGGAAGCCCAGCGCCTAGAAGAGGTGAAGCAGGCTACAGAAGAGGCTAAGATGTGGGCTGCTAGGTCGGTGCTACAAACAAGGATTAAGATGGTGACGGAGGCCGGTGATCCTGCTTTTGACAAAGAGACTTGGGATGTGAAGAAGTGGAAGACTGCTTTGTAGGCTCTTGGTGGTGAAGAGGATGTGAAGATGGCTGAGGGCAACGAAGCTGGGACTAGCGGGGTTAAGAACGCGATGGAGACTGAAGAGGGAGTTGGTGCAGCAGAAGGCGAAGAGGCTGCATGAATGGGCAATGAAGGATATTGAAGACAAGGCCCGAGCCCATTTTTTTTATGCTGATGTTTTTATGGATAATTTGGTTGTAACAAGCAATAGTTATTAGGATGTAAGGATCCGTGATCCTCAAGACAATCTTCAGGGGTACCAAAGGTGGATGGTTCCTCTATTTGTGGGGATGAAGCCTTTGGTGCCTCTGACTTTTATTTTCCTGCACTTAGTTTAATAATTAGTAATAACTTGCTTTAACCCGGATGGATAGTCCATGTTTTAAATGGTGTAGTCCGGGTTAGCTTTTGGTAATTTCAAGCAAGTTTTTCTTAATAAATGAAATCTTTTGACTATCTGTTTATTGTTTGTTATTTTGAAAGTCTGTTTAGTATATAGCTTTAGTCTTGTTGAAAATTTTAAGAAATATCTTTGAATAAAAATTTTCAGGATATAATATCTTTGTAAAAATAGACTAATAATTTCATATCCTTAAACAACCGAATAAATGTAAATTGACAAGTAGAAATCATGCCACAAGATCTAATTAGATCTAGGTTACCGTAAGTAATGATCCTTCTGTGATCCTTGTAGAAGCAATTTAAGGATTTTGAAACCATAAGTCTCGATCTCCATACAAACTTAGAAAATCTGTTACAAACAACTTATAAGATTGATTGGGGTTAGACCCATTAAGCTGGGGATAAGCCCATAAATTAACTCGGGACAAGCCCGTGCAACTGGGGACACGCCCGTGAACTGGGGACAAGCCCAAAAATGATGTTAAACTGGGGACAAGCCCAAACTAGGGACTGGCCCAAGGATATGGATGTCAACTGGGGACTCGCCCAAACCGGGATTTAGCCCAAACGTGAGATAACATGAAAATGTTATAAACCGGTGGTATGGTACGTCTACCATAAATCGTAGGATCCTCCATATAGCCGAAGAAAACGAAATGGTCAGCCACTAAACGTGTACTGGTCCCGCTGCCCTTGACTATACGTTGGATAGTGTGCGCTCCAGGCGAGAGTGTAGAAACTCTAATTTATAAGAAAGGTGAAAACCTTTAAACCTTAGGGGATATGACCATCGGGGGTCATACCCAATCGTGGGCTAGGCCAAGGGTAATAGTAAAGTACCTCAAATGTAAATGAGAGGTGGCCAACCTCTTGATTAACAAACATATCATTAGAACCCTGCATTGTTACTTACAACTTGGAAGAAACAAAGCGTCAAGAATATATTATCCTTGAATTAATAATAAGAAATTGAAAAGAATAAGTGATCAGATAGATATTACCAATTTTAGGATCCTTAGAGGATATTTGATCCTGGTCAGAAAAAGTACTTCTTGAGGTGGATAGCATTCCATGCTCTTGGTAATCTGTTGCCTTCCATAGTGAGCAAATGATATGCCCCTTTCCCAGTTTCTGACTCAATCAAATAAGGACCTTCCCACTTGGGTGCTAGCTTCCCATCTGCTGGAGTAGTTGTATTTTGGAAGGCTTTCCTCAAAACTAGATCTCCTTCTTAAAATCTTCGAACCCTGATATTCTTGTTGTATGCCCCAGCTACCCTTTGTTGATATGCTACCATTCTGATCTTGGCTAGGTCTGTGAGTTTCTCAATAGTATCCAAGTCTTCAAGAAGGATTTCTTCATTGACCTCAGGATCACGGATGCTTGTTCTGGCTGTAGGGACCACCATTTCTGTAGGGATTACTGCTTCTGATCCAAACACCAATGAGAAGGGTGTTTGGTCTTGGGTATTGCCTTGTCAGCCCAAAGAACATAAGGTAGCTCTTCGGCCCACTTTTCTTTTTTTGGATCCTAGTTTCTTCTTCAAGTTGTTGATGATTATCTTGTTGCTAGATTGTGCCTGGCCATTAGCTTGAGGATGCACTGGAGTTGAAGTAATCATCTTAATCCCCCAACCGTCACAAAAGTTAATGGTTCTTTTCCCGATAAACTGGGAACCATTGTCACAAATAATTTTTGAATGGATACCAAATCCAGTAATAATATTTCTTTTAATGAAAGATATCACCTATTTTTCGCGTACTTGAACAAAAGCTTCTGCTTCTATCCACTTTGAAAAGTAATCAGTCATTGCAAGCATGAATACTTTTCCTCCTGGTGCCTTAGGTAGTTTACCAACAATATCCATGCCTTACTTCATGAAAGGCCATGATGAGCATATAGGATACATAGGTTCAGCTGGTTGATGTAGGATATATGCATGCCTTTGACAAGCATCACATTTCTTAGAGTATTTCATGGTGTCTCTCTTCATTGTTGGCCAGAAGTATCCTATTCTTAGAATCCTAGAAAACAGGGTTCTACCTCCAGTGTGATTCCCACAATCACCTTCGTGAAAGTATTTGAGCACCTCTTGGATTTCAGGGTCCTCGATGCACCAAGTATGAACTGTTTTGGACAAAAATCTGCTAAGGATAATGTATCCAAATATGTAAAGTGAGATATAGTGCTAACACGATAAAAGTGAATATGTAATCGAAATCTTGATGAACATAATGATTTGATCACGAGGGAAAAAACCCTTAATTACAATAATCTTCCTTCGGTCAAAACTTAACAAGGCAATATTTGGTCGAATTACTTCGGTCAAGGATTAGCGAGGTAATCTTTGGTCGAATTACTTCGGTCAAGGATCAACGAGGTAACCTTTGGTCGGATAGTACGTGATTATAGTAATCTCGGGCACAAAAAACCCCCGGACGGTGAAAACTATCACCGTCAAGTATATTGATAACAAAAAGGTGTTACAAGTATTGTGGAGTTTATGATCGACGTTACAAAATAAGCTAGTGAATAGAGAGAATTATTGTTTTCTGCTCTAGTGTGTGTGTATACAGTGATGAATGAATCCCCTAATCGATCATAATCTCAGTAAATAAAGAAAAGAAATAATAACTAACTAACAAATAGGTCCTAAAAATCCGCAACTCCTCCACTAGCCACTCCATATCTTTGACCACGTGAATAAAGGAGTCTTGTAGCGAAAGTTTAGGCAGACTTGATCCTTGGAGCCGTTATATCTATCAAATATTGATCTGCACATAAGAAAATAATCGTTAACAGCACCAAATACCGAGGATCCATGATCCTGACATAGCTTTGGAACTCTTCAGAAGGATAATTGATCCAGACACGTCTTCAAGAATAACATATCCTCAGTACTCAGTTATTTGTGACACTACAAGAAGTCCTATAAATCTGCCACTTCTCCCACTAAACGTGTTACAGCCATTTGACCACGTGTTTGACAAGTCCAATAGCGAGATATCCGGTGGAATAAGTCTTGGCGCCGTTATGCTTATTAAATAACAACCTACACACAAGAAACAATTGTTAATAATACCAATTACTGAGGACCACTGATCCAGACAGGATCTGTCTAAGGATAACTGATCCAAGAACATATGCCAGGATAACGTATCCACAGTGCCAAATTTCCGTGCCCTAACATGGACCTGCAAGAGATTTCCTGTATAGCATATCATATAATAAAATATATTGTGATACCTTGAGTTTGAAAGATTTTGGATTCTCCGTGGTTGGAATCTCTCCAGTTTGAATGTATTTCTTGATTGGGAGGATCCAGGATCCTTGGTTTTTTGAGGATGATGGATCCCAAAGTATGATTTGTTTGTCAGTTGTAATCTCTCCAACTTCTTGTTCTCCTATTGCTGGCGAGAGTATATGAATGATTGGGATCTTCGTGTCTTCTAGAATCTTCAAAGATGAGGCTAAATTTGCTAAGGCATCTGCCCAGCATTCTTTTCCCTTGGTACATGTACAATGCTAAATAATTCGAAGGATTTTGCTAATTCCTTCCCAACATCTAGATATTTGATTAGTTTTTCACTTTTAACAACATACGAACCATTAAAGTGGTTAGCAATCAATAATGAATCTATATATACTTGAAGGTACCTGATCCTCATGCACTTAGCTAATTGCAAACTTGCGATCAGAGCTTCATACTCTGCCTCATTGTTCGTTGCTTGAAACCCACATGCTATAGACTGGGGTAATATGTCCCCCTATGGCGATTTCAGTAGGATACCTAATCATGTTCCTCTTACGTTGGAAGCTCCATCAGTGAAGAGTATCCAAGGATCCTTGCTCTCTTCTAGTTGTTGAACCTCCAAGTCAGCTTCTTTCTGAATGTCGCTACTGAAATCAGCCACAAAGTCTGCGAGTGCCTGTGATTTGATGGCTGTTCTGGGCTCATATTGAATATCATACGCACTCAGTTTCACAGCCCACTTGGCCATCCTTCCTGACAATTCTGGCTTTCTAAGAACATTCTTAACAGGATAGTTAGCTCTCAAAATAATAGTATGAGTCTCAAAATAATGTCTTAATTTAGTAGAATCCATAATAAGTGCAAGAATTAATTTTTCTAAATGAGAATATCTGGCTTCTGCATCTAAAAGACTCTTACTTACATAATAAACGGGATGTTGTTCACATTCATGATCCTTCATAAGGACAACACTTACAGCATTTCCTGATACAACTAGGTACATGTATAAGGATTCTCTATCCACAGGCTTCATCAGAGCTGGAGCTGAGGATAAGTAATCCTTCAAGGCTTTGCGTGCAGCCTCATGCTTTTCTGTCCACTCGAACTTTTTATTTTTCCTAAGAATGTCGTAGAAATCTTTGCACTTCTCGGATGATTTGGAAATGAATCTGTTGAGAGCAGCTATTCTTACTGTCAGTCTTTGGACATCTTTAGCATTTGCAGGAGACTTCAAGTTGATGATGGCTTCTATCTGCTCGGGGCTTGCTTCTATCCCTCTTTTGGTCACCATATATCCTAGAAACTTTCCAGCCTTAACACCAAAATGACATTTTGATGGATTCAGTTTCATGTTATATTGGTCGAGGATATTGAATGTTTCTTCAAGATCTCTGAGGTGATCCTCAGCTCTCTTTGACTTCACCACCATATCATCTATGCAGATCTCCATAGTCTTGCCTAACTGATCCTTGAATATCATGTTGACTAATCTTTGATATGTTGCACCTGCATTTCTTAGTCCAAAAGGCATAGCAATATAACAGTATATGCCGGTAGGAGTCATGAATGTTGTATCCTCTTGATCAAATGGTTCCATCTGAATTTGTTGAAATCCAGAGGAAGCATCCATAAAGGTAAGCATTTCATGTCATGCCGTTGCATCCACCATGGAGTCTATATGTTGTAAGGGAAAGGATCCTTGGGGCATACCTTGTTTAGATCAGTAAAATCGACACACACCCTCAACTTTCCATTCTTTTTAGAAACAACAATCACATTAGCTAACCATCGAGGATACTTAACCTCTCTGATCATACCGGCCTTGAGAAGTTTTTCAACTTCTTCTTGTATGATCGCGTTCCTCTCAGGAGCGAATTTTCTTCGCTTCTGATAGACAGGTTTAACAGATAAATCAAGGCCTAATTTATGAGTAATTACATCCTTAGAAATACATGTCATGTCTGAATGTTTGAAGGCAAACGTAGATTTTCTTCGCTTCAAGAAGGATATCATATCCTCCTCGATCTCACTAGGGATACTGGATCCTAGGAACACTTTTACATCTGGATCCTTGGGATCCAAGGATACTTCTTTAATGTCTTTCTCCCGAGCTTCCAGTACGTCCCTAGGATGTTGCTGTGGTTTCTATGCTATAGTTTTCTTGGTTGTCGGTTTCATTGATGAAGAATAATAGTTCTTGGCCTCCACCTGATCATAGTCTATCCTTACTACTCCCCAAGGGGTAGCGAGTTTATTGCATTGATGGTAAGTAGAAGCCACCGCCTTCATCCCATGTAACCACGACCTGCCTAAAATAACATTGCAATAAGAAAGGTTGTTAATAACACAAAATCTCTTATAAGAATTTAACCCTTCGATGTATTATTTTGGATAAAACCACTCAAGGATAATGTATCCAAATTCGTAATTGTGAGGTCTAGTGCTATGATGATAATAATGAATATGTAAACGAAATAATGATGAACACAAGGATTTGATCACGAGGGAAAAAAACCTTGATTATGATAATCTTACTTCGGTCAAAAACTAGCAAGGTAATCTTTGGTCGAATTGCTTCGGTCAAGGATTAACAATGTAATCTTTGGTTGGATGGTATGTGATTATAATAATCTCCGGCACAAAAAACCCCCGGGTTATGACAAATATTCAATCACCACTTTATTAATATGAAGAATGAGGATACAAGGTTGGAAATTATGATTAGTGTTTACAATAATTCTAGGTGTGTGTGTTTATTGCTGTGTTCGTAGAGAGCAAAGTGTATTGGGTGTGTTTCCTAGCTGATCATAACCTCTATTTATACATAAAAGGTAATAACTCTATGGAGTTATGAATAATAAAAACTATTAACTAATAATCCTTAAAAATCCGCCATTGCCTTCAATATAACAGCCACTTTGACCACGTGTTTGACAAGTCTAATAGCGATATATCCGGTGGAATAAGTCTTGGAGCTGTTGAACTTGATAAATATCAACCTTCATATAAGAAACAACCGTTAACAACACCAAATACCGAGGATCCATGATCCTGACGTAGCTCTGGAACTCTTCAGAAGGATAATTGATCCAGACACGTCAATATCTTCTTGACTGAAAGTTAGTGGATAGACTGAGTCTTGTAACCGTTATACCTACTAAATATAAGACTACACATGAGAACAACCGTTAGTAAATAAAAAGTACTGTGGATCCTTGATCCTGACGGGATCTGGAACACACGCTAACGATAATAGATCCAAAACATATGCCAGGATAACATATCCACAGTGTCAAATTTCTGTGCACTAATAATTGCCCCCAAAATGGCGGTTGTGATAAGATCACAGTTGTCATTTTGCCTTTGAATTCAAACTTCCTGCAAAAACATGAGATTTGACAAGCCTGATATAATTGTCATATATCAATGGAGTTTCCTTGGGAACTTCCCTTCCGGCTGTATATCCGTCTCCCTGCAAATCATGAACAACTAGTAACACCAGTTTAACCCGGGTGGATGGTCCATTTTTTGAATGGTGAAATCCGGGTTAAGATTTTTGGTAATTGCAAGTAAGTTTAATAAATAGTATCTTTTAACTATCTGTTGATTGTCTGTTATTTTGAAAGTTTGTCTGATATAGCTTTAGACTTATTGAAAGTTTTGAGAAATATTCTTTAGTAAAAAGTTTTTAGGATAAAATATCCTTGCAAAAATAAAACAGGATCTTAAATCCTTAAAAAATAGATTGAGAATAATGAATCCTTATATCTATAAAGATATAAACTGAAATCAAATAAGTGTAAACCGATAAATTGAAATCATACCGTAAGGTCTGGTTAGACCTAATTTACCATAATTATTGATCCTTTTGCAATCCTTATAAAAAAGATGCAAATAACTTATGATATTATCTGGGATTAAACCCAATAAACCGGGGACAAGCCCATAAAATAAACTTGGGACAAGCCCGTGCAACTGGGGACAAGCCCGTGTAATCTGGGGATAAGCCCGTGAACTGGGGACAAGCTCGTGTAATCTGGGGACAAGCCCGTGAACTGGGGACAAGCCCAAAAACTGGGGACAAGCCCAAAAACTGGGGACTGGCCCAAGGATACAGATGTCAACTGGGGACTCGCCCAAACCGGGATTTAGAGTGACGTGAAAACGCCAAAACCTTAGCTAACATGAAAAATGTTAGAAACCTTTGTCTTGAGATAACGTGAAAACGTTATAAACCGGTGGTATGGTATGTCTACCATAAATCATAGGATCCTCCATATAGCCGAAGACAACGATATTGTCAGCCACTAAGCGTGTACTGGTCCCGCTGCCCCGGACTATACGTTGGATAGCATGCGCTCCAGACGAGAGTGTAGAAACTCTAATTAATAAGAAAGGTGAAAACCTTTAAACCTTGGAGGATATGACCATCGGGGGTCATATCCAATCGTGGGCTAGGCCAAGGGAAATAGTATAGTACCTTAAATGTAAAGGAGAGGTGGCCAACCTCTTAGACATTGAACCTCTTATTGAAACCTGCATTGTTACTTAAAAACCTGGAAAAGACAAATGTTAAAAATATATTATCCTTAAATTAATAAGAATCTGAAAAGAGTAAGTGATCAGATAGATGTTACCAATTTTAGGATCCTAGATCATTTAAGGATACTCGATCTTCTTAGGATACTTGATCCTGATCAGAAAAAGTATTTCTTAAGGTGAATAGCATTCCATGCTCTTGGTAATCTGCTGCCCTCCATTGTGAGCAAATGATATGCCCCCTTTCCTGCCTCCGACTCGATATGATAAGGTCCTTCCCATTTGGGTGCTAACTTTCCATCAGCCGGATTGGTAGTATTTTGGAAGGCTTTCCTCAAAACCAGATCTCCTTCTTGAAATCTTCTGATTCTTATATTCTTGTTGTATGCCCCAGCTACCTTTTGTTGATAAGCTGCCATTCTGATCTTGGCTAGGTCTCTAAGTTCTTCTACAGCATCCAAGTCTTCAAGAAGGATTTCTTCATTGGCTTTAGGATCACGGATGCTCGTTCTTGCTGTAGGAACCACCATTTCTGTAGGAATTACAGCTTCTGATCCAAACACTAATGAGAAGGGTGTTTTACCTGTTGCATTCTTAGGTGTTGTTCTATCAGCCCAAAGAACATAAGGAAGTTCCTCAGCCCACTTGCTTTTCTTGGATCCTAGCTTCTTCTTCAAGTTGTTGATGAAAATCTTGTTTCTTGACTCTGCTTGACCATTGGCTTGAGGATGAACTGGTGTAGAAGTGATCATCTTGATGCCCCAACTGTCACAAAAGTTAGTGGTTCTTTTCCCGATAAACTGGGAACCATTGTCACAAATAATTTCAGAAGGGATACCAAATCTAGTTATAATATTTCTTTTAATAAAGGATATAACTTCCTTTATCGGACTTGCACGAATGCTTCTGCTTCAATCCATTTAGAGAAGTAATAGCAATCATAAAGACCTTTCCGCCTGGTGCCTTTGGTAGCTTGCCTACAATATCCATTCCTCATTTCATGAAAGGCCATGAAGAGGATATAGGATACATAGGTTCTGCTGGCTGGTGAAGAATGTTTCCATGCCTTTGGCAAGCATCACACTTCTTTGAGTATTCCATAGCATCCTTCTTCATTGTTGGCCAGAAGTATCCAGTCCTAAGTATCCTGGAGAACAATGCTTTACCCCCTATGTGGTTGCCGCAATCGCCTTCGTGGAAGTCTTGAAGTACCTCTTGTATTTCAGGATCCTCAATGCATCTCAGATAGGGACCTGCAAGAGATTTTCTATACACAATATCTTGTAAAATAATGAATTGTGATACCTTTAATCTGAAAGCATTAGGTTTTTCCCCTGTAGGGATCTCTCCATCTTGTAGGAATTTTTTGATTTGAAGGATCCAAGATCATACTTTTGAAGAGGATGGAGGATCCGCATGTTTTCTTGTGCAATCCACTGTTATCTTCATGGATTCTTGTTCTCCAGTTGCCAGAGACAATATATGAATGATGGGTATCTTTACATCATCCGGGATCTTCAACGATGATGCTAAGTTTGCTAAGGCATCTGCCCCAGCATTCTCTTCCCTTGGTACCTGTATTATACTAAACAATTCGAAGGATTTTGCCAATTCCTTCACAGTTTCTAAATATTTGACCATGTTCTCACCTTTCACAGTATAAGAATCGTTAAAGTGGTTAGCTATTAACAAATAATCTATATATATTTGAAGATACCTGATCCTCATGCTTTTGGCTAATTGCAAACCTGCGATCAGAGCTTCATATTCTGCCTCATTGGTAGTGGCTTGGAATGCACATGAAATGGACTGGGGTATTATGCCCCCCTGTGGCAATTTTAGTAGTATACCCAAACCTGTTCCTCTTACATTGGATGCTCCATCTGTGAAGAGGATCCAAGGATCCTTGGTTTCTTCAAGTTGTTGGACCTCTAGATCAGCTTCATTTTGCATGTCACTACTGAAATAAGCCACAAAGTCTGCAAGCGTTTGTGATTTAATGGCTGTTCTTGGTTCATACTGAATATCATATGCACTTAGCTTCACAGCCCACTTGGCCATCCTACCTGATATTTCTGGTTTTCTAAGCACATTCTTAACAGGATAGTTAGTTCTCAAAATAATAGTATGAGTTTCAAAGTAATGTCTCAATTTAGTAGAAGCCATAATAAGTGCAAGAATTAACTTTTCTAAATGAGAATACCTGGCTTCTGCATCTAGAAGACTTTTACTTACATAATAAACGGGATGTTGTTCACCTTCATGATCCTTTACAAGGACAGCACTTACGGCATTTCCTCAAACAGCTAGGTACAAATATAAGGATTCTCCATCCACAGGTTTCATTAGAGCTGGA
Organism: Bidens hawaiensis; assembly: GCF_021521415.1. Lineage (NCBI taxonomy): Eukaryota > Viridiplantae > Streptophyta > Magnoliopsida > Asterales > Asteraceae > Bidens > Bidens hawaiensis. The sequence goes on along the minus strand of NW_027491404.1, from coordinate 541,974 downwards.
GTTGAGGATAAGTAATCCTTCAAGGCTTTGAGCGCAGCCTCATGCTTTTCCGTCCACTCAAACTTCTTATTCTTTCTAAGAATGTCATAGAAGTCTTTGCACTTCTCGGAGGATCTTGAGATGAACCTGTTGAGAGCGGCTATTCTTCCCGTGAGCCTTTGGACATCCTTAGCATTTGCAGGAGACTTCAAGTTGATGATGGCTTCAATCTGCTCGGGGCTTGCTTCAATCCCTCTTTTGGTGACCATGTACCCTAGAAACTTTCCAGCCTTAAAACCAAAATGGCATTTTTACGGATTCAGTTTCATATTGTATTGATCCAGGATGTTGAACGCTTCTTCGAGATCTCTGAGATGATCCTCAGCTTTCTTCGATTTCACCACCATGTCATCTATGTAGACTTCCATGGTTTTGCCTAACTAATCCTTGAACATCATATTCACCAGTCTTTGATATGCTGCCCCTGCATTTCTTAGTCCGAACGGCATAACAGTATAACAATATATGCCGGTAGGAGTCATGAATGCTGTATCCTCTTGATCAGATGGTTCCATCTGGATTTGTTGAAATCCATAGGAAGCATCCATAAAGGTAAGCATTTCATGTCCTGCCATTGCATCAACCATAGAATCTATATGTGGTAATGGGAAAGGATCCTTAGGGCATGCCTTGTTTAAATTTGTAAAATCGACACACACCCTCCACTTTCCATTCTTTTTAGAAACAACAACCACATTAGCTAACCATCGAGGATACTTAACCTCTCTGATCATACCGGCCTTAAGAAGTTTTTCAACTTCTTCTTGTGTGATCTTGTTCCTATCAGGAGCGAATTTTCTTCACTTCTGATGGACGGGTTTAATATAATGATCAAGGCCCAATTTATGAGTAATTACCTCCTTCGAAATACCTGTCATGTCTGAATGACTGAAGGCAAACGTGGATTTTCGTCGCTTTAGGAAGGATATTATATCCTCCTAGATCTCGTCAGGGATACAGGATCCTAGGAACACCTTCATGTCTGGATCTTCAGGATCTAAAGATACTTCTTTTAGGTCCTGCTCTCGAGCTTCCAGTACATTCCTAGGATTTTTCTGTAATTGCTATGCTATCGTCTGTTTAGTTGTCGGCTTCATTGATGAAGAATAATAATTCTTGGCCTCCACTTGGTCACCATCTATCCTTAATACTCCCCAAGGAGTTGGTAGTTTGATGCACTGATGGTAAGTAGAGGCTACAGCCTTCATTCCATGTATCCAAGGCCTGCCAAGAATAACGTTGCAACAAGAAAGATTGTCAATAACACAAAACTTTTGGTAGGAATTTAACCCTTCAATGTATATTAGAAGTTTAATCTCCCTCAATGTTTTCTTGGTTTCACCACTGAAACCCACTAGCACCGACGTTCTCGGGATGATTTCCGAGTCTGGGATGTTCATTTTCTGCAGTACATCATGTTGGATGATGTTGACCGAGCTTCCACCATCAACTAGGATCCTGCGCACATAATAGTTAGCAATAAATAAAGTTACAATAAAACCATCGTGGTGAGGATCCTGGATGCTTGTCTTATCTTCTTCATCAAGAAGATTCTTTTGTCAGTCGTCAAAGTAGTGGATATGACTGGTCATCCCCGTTCTCCATCTTGGTTTCCTTGGCGAGCCTCTTTGCTGCAGAGAACGAAGTTCCACATATGTTTGAGCCTCCGGAGATGAAGTTGATTACTTGAGCGTCTGGTGGGGGCGGAGTTGCTTTTTGTGAGACATCTTCAGGGTCCTGGATCCTCGACTTTTTTTTCCCGATAGTTCTTTGAAATGGCCTTTGCTTAGGAGGTATCCAATTTCCCTTCTTAAACCAATACAATCATCGGTCCGATGGCCAAAGTTTTCATGGAATGCACACCACTTGGACTTGTCTTTGAAGGATGTTGTTTTCTCAATTTTCCGAGGCCACCTTGCTTTCTCTCCAAGATCCTTCATGTCACAAATCAAACCATGAGTATCAACAGAGAAGCAATATTCAGAAATACTTGGGTAGTACTCATCATCATCTCCTACTTCAACTGCCGAGACGTTTTGGTTGTTGAACTTAGAGTAAGGTTTTGAATCGTTGTTCGTGTATGAAGATCCTTGTTTCTGGTTAGATGGCTCTTGTTTTTTTGGAGCTCCTAACCGTTCTTGGGTCTTCTTGTCATTCTCTAGCCTTATAAATCTGAGTGCCCTGTTTCTGACTTCATCTAAAGTGCTACATGGGGTGATCACAAGATCGTCATAAAATGGGGAGCCCCTTTGAAGTCCCATATTGAATGCTTTAACAGCCGTAGCCATATCAAGACAAGGGATTTCTAGGGCTTCCCTGCCAAACCTTGTATCAAAATCCCTTAAGGATTCATCATAAGGTTGGACAACTCTATATAAATCACTAGTTAACTTCTCAAATTTCCTACTACAAGAAAACTAGTTGTTGAACAAGTTAACTAAATGTGAAAAAGATGTAACAGAATAAGGAGGAAGACTTAGTAGCCATTTAAGTGCAGATCATGTTAGTGTGGATCCGAAACCCTTGCATAGACAAGCTTCCTCGAGTATTTCAGGAATTGGATTGATCTCCATCCTTTCCCTATACTGAGCCACGTGTTCTTCCGGATCAGTGGTCCCATCATACACCTTCATGTTGGGGGTTTGAAAGCGTTTCGTGATCTCCGCAACCCATATCGGTGGAGCAAATCTGGAGAGTTTGTGGCTCCCTTCTGGTATTTCAGGAATTGGACAGACCACTCCTGGCACGCTGGATATCATATCCTTAAGCTTCTGAAGTTCCCTAGCCATAGCCTGATTGATACCTGTATCTTGCATAGAGCCAAGGTTAGTGTCTGAGGATATGTGATTATAAGCGTTACCTCTTGGTTGGTTGAACGTTGGCATCCCAGAAATGTAGTTAAGATAAGAGGCGTCTGCTACAGTAGCAGGTCCACTAGAGGAAATGGTCTGCATGGGGATTATATCTCCTTCATGGACCTCAGAGGATCGCTGATGTTGAATTCCTGAGGATCCTTGATTCTGCCAGAAGGATCCTTGAGGTTGGGAGCTGAAGGATCCTTGAGGATGCAATCCAGAGGATCCTGGTTGTAGGATGGATGATCCTTGTTGAAGGAACGAAGATCCTTGAGTTTGCTGACCCATGGACCCTTGTTGAAGGATAGATGATCCTGGCTGAATGAACGAGGATCCTTGAGTTTATTGACCCATGGACCCCTGTTGAAGGATAGATGATCCTGGCTGAAAGAACGAGGATCCTTGAGTTTGTTGACCCACGGACCCTGGTTGAAGGATGGATGATCCTTGCTGAAAGATCGAGGATCCTTGAGTATGTTGAGCCACGGATCCTGGAGTAGTGAAATCCAGCACCCTAGGCATTAAGGGAGTCTGATCCTCCGCTGGCCTCTTACTTTTCTTGAGATTTTCAATTTCATGTAGGATCCTCTGGTTGGTTTTGTTCTGCTGCTCCATGTATGCCTTAACCTGTGAAAACATTGTAGAAACATCATTGTTGGATTTGATCACCGAAGTGGCAGCAGTGGTTTTTGAGCTCTGGAAGACTGGAATTTGTGTCTTTTTTCCAGCCGCGGTGGTCCTTGGTGCTCCCGTAATTGGAGGAGGCATCGGCGGCAAAGTTCTTGATGAGAGAGAAACCGAGGATGGCATGGTTGATGAAGCAGAGGTTGATTGAGAGGCCATTGATGGTGATATGGGGATGAAAAGTTGAAAATTGATAGGAAATAATCTGGATTATAGCACCAATTGCCCCACGGTGGGCGCCAAATTGTTTTGGATAAAAATCACTCAAGGATAATGTATCCAAATTCGTAATTGTGAGGTCTAGTGCTATGATGATAATAATGAATATGTAAACGAAATAATGATGAACACAAGGATTTGATCACGAGGGAAAAAACCCTTGATTATGATAATCTTACTTCGGTCAAAATCTAGTAATGTAATCTTTGGTCGAATTGCTTCGGTCAAGGATTAACAATGTAATCTTTGGTCGGATGGTATGTGATTATAATAATCTCCGGCACAAAAAAACCCCGGACAAATAGTCAATCGCCACTTTATTAATATGAAAAATGAGGATACGAGGTTGGAGATTATGATCAGTGTTTACAATAATTCTAGGCGTGTGTGTGTATTGCTGTGTTCGTAGAGAGCAGAGTGTATTGGGTGTGTTTCCTAGCTGATCATAACCTCTATTTATACATAAAAGGTAATAACTCTATGGGGTTATGAATAATAAAGACTATTAACTAATAATCCCTAAAAATCCGCCATTGCCTTCAATATAAACGTAACAGCCACTTTGACCACGTGTTTGACAAGTCCAATAGCGAGATATCCGGTGGAATAAGTCTTGGAGCCGTTGCACTTGATAAATATCAACCTTCATATAAGAAACAACCGTTAACAACACCAAATACCGAGGATCCATGATCCTGACGTAGCTCTGGAACTCTTCAGAAGGATAATTGATCCAGACACGTCAATATCTTCTTGACTTCAAGTTAGTGGTTAGACTGTGTCTTCTAACCGTTATACATGCTAAATATAAGACTACACATGAGAACATCCGTTAGTAAATAATAAGTACTGTGGATCCTTGATCCTGACGGGATCTAGAACACACGCTAAGGATAATTAATCCAAAACATATGCCAGGATAACATATCCATGGTGTCAAATTTCTGTGCACTAACATGTATATTGGGAGGTTAATGTCCCCCAATGTCATCTTGGTTTCTCCACTGAAACCAACTAGCACCGATGTCCTCGGGATGATCTCCGAGTCCGGTATGTTCATCTTCTGAAGAACATCATGTTGGATGATATTGACCGATCTACCACCATCTACCAGGATCCTGTGTACATAATGGTTAGCAATAAACAAAGTAACCATCAAACCGTTGTGATGTGGATCCTGGATGTTTGATTTATCTTCTTCATCGAAGAAGATCCTTTTGTCAGTCGTCCAAGTGGTGGATATAACCGGTTGTTCCCCATTATCCAACTTGGTCTCCTTGGCTAGCCTCTTAGCTGCGGAGAAAGAAGTGCCGCATATGTCTGATCCTTCGGAGATGAAGTTTATCACTTGTGCATCGGGTGGGGGCGGTGTTGCTTTTTGAGGAACCTCTTTAGGATCCTGGATCTTGGACTTTTTCCTTCCCAAGAGCTCCTTAAAGTGGCCCTTGCTCAGGAGGTATCCAATTTCCCTTCTTAAACCGGTATAATCGTCCGTCATGTTGTTGAACTTGGAGTATGGCTTCGAGTTGTTGTTTCTGTGTGAGGATCCTTTATTCTTGTCAGGGGATTCTTGCTTCGTCTGAGCCCCCAATCGTTCTTGGATCCTTTTGTCGTCTTCCAGCCGTATGAAACTTAGTGCTTTGTTCTGTACTTCATATAAGGACCTGCAAGGAGTCATCACAAGATCATCATAAAAGGGGGAGCCCCTCTGAAGTCCCATCTTGAATGCTTCAACAGCAGTAGCCATGTCAAGATTGGGGATTTCCAAAGCTTCCTTGCCGAACCTTGTAACAAAATCCCTAAGGGATTCTTCACTAGGTTAGATAACTCGGTATAAATCACTAGTTAACTTCTCAAATTTCCTACTACAGAAAAAATGACTGTTGAACAAGTTAACTAAGTGCGAGAAAGAAGTAACGGAAAAGGGAGGAAGACTTAGCAGCCATATTAACGCAGATCCTGTCAGTGTGGATCCGAAGCCCTTGAACAGACAAGCCTCCTTGAGTCTCTCAGGGATTGGATTGATCTCCACCCGCTCCCTATATTGTGCAACGTGCTCCTCAAGATCAGTGGTCCCATCATAAGTCTTCATGTTGGGGGTCTAGAATTGCTTCGGGATTTCAGCATCACAGATAGGTGGAGCAAATCTTTATAACTTGTGACTTCCCTCCGGTATCTCGGGATTTGGACGTATCACCCCGGGAATGCTGGATATCATATCCTTAAGTTTCTGCAGTTCCTTAGCCATGGATTGGTTGATACCTGTATCCTGCATGGACCCACGATTAGCATTTAAGAATATAGGATCATACGTATTACCTCTCTGTTGTGTAAAGGTCGGCATTCATGAAGAATGGTTGAGATAAGAAGCATCTGCTACAGGAGTCGGTCCACCAGAAGATATGTTTTGCATGGGGATTATATCTCCTTCATGGACTTCAAAGGACCGCTGGTGTTGAAGCCCTGAGAATCCTTGATCCTAAAAGAAGGATCCTTGATTCTAAACGTAGGATCCTAGCGGTTGGGAGTTGAAGGATCCTTGATGGTATGAACCGGAAGATCCCGGTCGAAGGATCAATGGTCCTTGTTGAAAGGTTGAGGATCCTTGAGCTGGTTGACCCATGGACCTTTGGTGAAGGATAGATGATCCTTGCTGGAGAGTTGAGGATCCTTGAACTTGTTGACCCACGGATCCCTGTGATGTGGTGTAAAACACACATGTTTTCCTAATAGTTTTTATGTTATTTTGTGCTTAAACGTTAACGATTATTTTGTTATTCTTGCATTAAATTACATGTTTGTGTATGTGATAGGTCCCATGTTAAAGAGAGTGAGAAAACGAGTCAAATGAAAAAAGAATCAGCTAAAACGGAGCTCGGATGAAGCCGGTACGCAAAAACGAAGATAAACGAGCTGAAAGTCGAAAAACGTCAGAAAATGTCATGTTCGAGCTACGCGACCAGGTCATATCATTCAAGAAGCATGTGGTAGATTCCCACATGTCCCAAGGCTGCCAATAATGTTCAAGAATCAGCTACCACGTCTATTTTGTCTTCTAGTGGGCCTAGTGGGCTTATTTTAACCTATTTTATATTAGGAAGGAGGTGATTAAACATATATATAAACCCTAAAAGCCTATGAACGATTTTATTAAAGTTTCCAGCCATCCCACACCTGCTCTAGAGGAGAAACCAAGGAGGACAAGCTTACGGTTCCATCCTTTATCCTTCGGTTGTCGGTTTTGACTATTTTAACGTTTGTGAGTTCGTTTTTGGTTTTTAAGCATTCAAACCTTTTGTAATCAGATTTATATGAACATGTTTATCATTTATATCTATTTCATCTATTGTTCATTGATTATGATTGGCTAAACTTATTAGTTCTACCTAGGTTAGATGAATATTGTTAGGTTTTAATGAGTTTTATGGATTGTTGATCATCATGGCTTGAATTGTTAATGAAAAGTTTGGTTTATCATTGAACTAGGTTGTGTTTAGTGGCTGTGAATTTACTAGTTATACTCATATACCTCTTTCTTTGATTAATTGAATAGGTTTTGATTGATTTTAGCTTGTTTGAACTCTTTACTTTGTGTCTAGAGATTGTTTGCGGGGTGATCAACCGTAGGGATAAGTGGGTAAATTAATTAGATAAAATCAGTTGTGAAACACCTTCTTAGAGACCGAGAGGTGATAAGAAGTAAACTCGTCTCATTACTTTTACTTGTTAGAATTAAGATCGCGCGAGAGCGGGTTTTGTTCTTGTCGGGTTTGGGTGTTTGAGCGATTAGTTGGTCTAGTTTAAGTTAAGTTGAATTGTTCTTCTATCCTTGGTTGCGTAGTATTCGTTTCCTTTAGGCTAGTGTGTCGGTGAGACCGAGAGGTGAGTCGGCATTAGAATACGTTAATAATTTGTTTTCCCGGTTTGTTCTTAAAATCAACTAAGATAAGTTAGAGTTTGTTAGTGAGACCGAGAGGTGATCTGACCTTCTTGAGCGAACCTTAGTTGTGTCATCCTTTAGAACCGGTGTCGTGAGAGTCTTCAATCCATTACCTTATTATACCTTCAATATGATTCTTACCTAGGTAGACGTTTTCTCCGATTGCAGTTAAGTTTCCAAGTTTTGTTAAGTGTTTAGTTAAGTTAAGTTAAGTTAAGTCTAGCTAATTAGTTTAGTTAAAGTAAGTTAGGTCAAGTAGTTAATTATTAAAAATCATTTAAATATTCTTAGGTGAGTCTTGGTTAGGGTTAAGTATCATTAACGTTTTCAAGTGTCCTTGTGTTCGATACTCGGACTTCCATAGTGCTATACTATTAGTGATCGGTACACTTGTTGGTTTTGTGTAGTTTCTTTAGGAGTCTTGTTTAATAAATTTAAAGCTTAGTTGTGAGAGCATCATATTACACACATCAAGTTTTTGGCGCCGTTGCCGGGGACACGGTTAGAGGCGTATTGAGAACGACCCGAGTTAGGATTTACCTATTGTATTTTCGTATATTAGATTAGATTAGTTATTTTAATTAGTTTAGTTTTAGTTTAATTTTATTTTAAGTAATTTATTCTGTTTTTATCTGGTGCCCGTGATCCTCTTCTTTTGAGTGTTATTTAAAGGAAATATGTTCGGACGACAATTTGGAACGCCATGGTGCAAAGTGTGTGGCAGAGATCACTGGGTACATGATGCTTATGAGTGAAGGAGGATAGAAGTCGAGGCACGGAAAGCTCCATGGGAATCACTTGTGGCAACTCCTCCATACCAATTTGCATATGATAAAATAGGGAACTTCTTAGTGTATAAAGACTTATCGGGAAATATATTAGAGCCAACCCCAGAATTGGAATCAATAATGGACGATGTATTGTTCGCCATTAGAAAGGACTTGGAATATATTCCACCTTTTAATCCACCTTTGTTTGAAACCCTAAGTGAGATTGAAGATACCGGAATGGAGGAACAGAGAGTAAAGGAGTATGTTCCCTCTTGGGAGGAAGAATTTAAGGATGAGTTTGGTGAGTTGATGGATTTCACCATGATAAATGAAGGAGAGTTTGACCCACTTGGCGATTTGAAGTTGCTTGAGGATCTATTGTATAACGAGCCAAGTGCGGGGATCAAGAATGAGCCTTGTGAAGAGAGACATGAGGTGGTTGGTGAATCAGTCTTTCCACCATTGCACTTTGAATGTGAAAAACCAAAACATGAACCGTACTCAATCTCCATTCGGGACGTGTTGAGGTTTAAAATGTTGGCTAAAAGAATAAGGAGGATATCTAGGCTCAGAGATCATGGTGTGCAGAAGAGTTCGTCATTCCCGTTTGACTTTAGGGGATCATATTTTGGGGAATTCAAGAGTTGGTGGGCAGAGTTTAATTCATACGATCGGGCCCATGAGAGCTGTGCAATTGGTTTCTTCCCGACCGATTGTAAGAGGAGAGTATTGAGGAACATCGATGGGAAGAGGATAAAGGAGAAGCCTCCTAATTGAGGTTTCGGGAGCGAGTCCGGCTGAAGACTATTCAATAAACTTAGCTCTTCCCGGGAGGCAACCCGGTAATATCTTTCCTTATTATTTTATTTTCATTTTTATTTTTATTTCCGAGTTTTGCCGGGTGTTTCTTCTCTTACTTGTAGGTTATTCCTTGGTTGGTTGATGACTGTTGATGAGCTGGAGTTTTAAACAAGTGTGGGGATACAATTTGCTTAATGATTGCCGCTTTCGTTCGTTAGTGATAGCTTGATAGAGAGCACTGGAATTTTAAGCTTGCGTTCGAATAGGAGGGCGAGGAACATGATTCACCGCACACTTGCATGATCACATATACCAGGGGAGTCTGTTCCACTTTAATTTGCTTTATGTTTAGTTTTGTCTTTTCCTTGTCTCACATTGAAGACGTTGTGAAATTTAAGTGTGGGGATGGGGAACTGACGTTTTCATTTTTTAGAAAAATAAAAGATTATGGAAAATCTTAAGAGTTAATATTTAAAGTAAAAAATTTAAAGAAAAATGTCCCTTGAAAATTGTTTTTCTTCTACGTTAAGCAGGAAATGATATTATTACCGTTGTGTTAACGAACTCTCAGAACTTTTGAAATATATAATAAAATAATAAAAGAAGAGATGGTTTGCATATCTGATTTGGGATGTGTCGGTAGGCCCAACTAGCTTTGATAGTCCTTTTTAGCAGTTTTTATATATATATAATAATTTGAAAAACGGTGAAACCGAATTTCGATGCTTAGGGAGGATTACCATAATCTGAAAACTTTGAGATGGTTATACTTAGACGCACTTAAACCAGCACACACCACATGTCCATCTTTCTACGAGCTTAGAAATAGTTATATTTTTTAGGGTGATATAAAAGATTGAAAAAAAAGAAAAAAAAGAGAAAATAAAAAAAAGAGAAAAAAAAAAGAAAGAAAAAGAAAAGTATGTACTGAAAGTTATGTTTGTGTATTCTCAAAAGTTGTTAAAGAAAAGCAAAATGCCTGTGAAGAAAGTTATGTATTGTAAACTGCCAAATGAGCATTCTTTAAAGTTAGTAAAAGAGGCCAAAGTGCACATACTAGACGGGACTTAGAGTTTACGTGTTACCAAGGGGATAGTGACTCTGAGGATACACTATTGGGGCTCGAAGGTTCTTAGTCAATAAATAAAAATTAGGAATTTATAGGACAAAGTCCAATAATATTTAGGAATAGCTCGTACGACCTCCACATGACCATTCATCCATCAAAATTTCACCGAGTGCATCTAATTAGTACTATCAACGAGTCCTTGGCTTATGGTGATTTGTCGAACCAGTTTGCTTTGACTCTAGTTTTCTAGCTCTCTTTGTCTGAGATGGGGTAGGTGTAGCCTTAATTTTTGGACTTAAAACGTTTAATGCAAAAGGGGGGCTTGATTGGCTGGTGGCTGGGTTTAAGTGGACAAAAATATCGGCAATCGCGGTCAATATGTCGAGCTATTTCTTATGTTTTGATAATGATTAATAATCTGGGAGTTTGTTGTTTTTCACTTGGTTATGATCCTGTGTAGATTTCTTTTTCAGGGACGAAAAAGGTTTAAGTGTGGGGATTTTTGATGTGGTGTAAAACACACATGTTTTCCTAATAGTTTTTATGTTATTTTGTGCTTAAACGTTAACGATTATTTTGTTATTCTTACATTAAATTACATGTTTGTGTATGTGATAGGTCCCATGTTGAAGAGAGTGAGAAAACGAGTCAAATGAAAAAAGAATCAGCTAAAACGGAGCTCGGATGAAGCCGGTACGCAAAAACGAAGATAAATGAGCTGAAAGTCGAAAAACGTCAGAAAATGTCATGTTCGAGCTACGCGACCAGGTCATACCATTCAAGAAGCATGTGGAAGATTCCCACATGTCCCAAGGCTGCCAATAATGTTCAAGAATCAGCTACCACGTCTATTTTGTCTTCTAGTGGGCCTAGTGGGCTTGTTTTAACCTATTTTACATTAGGAAGGAGGTGATTAAACATATATATAAACCCTAAAAGCCTATGAACGATTTTATTAAAGTTTCCAGCCATCCCACACCTGCTCTAGAGGAGAAACCAAGGAGGACAAGCTTACGGTTCCATCCTTTATCCTTCGGTTGTCGGTTTTGACTATTTTAACGTTTTTGAGTTCGTTTTTGTTTTTAAGCATTCAAACCTTTTGTAATCAGATTTATATGAACATGTTTATCATTTATATCTATTTCATCTATTGTTCATTGATTATGATTGGCTAAACTTATTAGTTCTACCTAGGTTAGATGAATATTGTTAGGTTTTAATGAGTTTTATGGATTGTTGATCATCATGGCTTGAATTGTTAATGAAAAGTTTGGTTTATCATTGAACTAGGTTGTGTTTAGTGGCTGTGAATTTATTAGTTATACTCATATACCTCTTTCTTTGATTAATTGAATAGGTTTTGATTGATTTTAGCTTGTTTGAACTCTTTACTTTGTGTCTAGAGATTGTTTGCGGGGTGATCAACCGTAGGGATAAGTGGGTAAATTAATTAGATAAAATCAGTTGTGAAACACCTTCTTAGAGACCGAGAGGTGATAAGAAGTAAACTCGTCTCATTACTTTTACTTGTTAGAATTAAGATCGCGCGAGAGCGGGTTTTGTTCTTGTCGGGTTTGGGTGTTTGAGCGATTAGTTGGTCTAGTTTAAGTTAAGTTGAATTGTTCCTCTATCCTTGGTTGCGTAGTATTCGTTTCCATTAGGCTAGTGTGTCGGTGAGACCGAGAGGTGAGTCGGCATTAGAATACGTTAATAATTTGTTTTCCCGGTTTGTTCTTAAAATCAACTAATAGTGAGACCGAGAGGTGATCTGACCTTCTTGAGCGAACCTTAGTTGTGTCATCCTTTAGAACCGGTGTCGTGAGAGTCTTCAATCCATTACCTTATTATACCTTCAATATGATTCTTACCTAGGTAGACGTTTTCTCTGATTGCAGTTAAGTTTCCAAGTTTTGTTAAGTGTTTAGTTAAGTTAAGTTAAGTCTAGCTAATTAGTTTAGTTAAAGTAAGTTAGGTTAAGTAGTTAATTATTAAAAATCATTTAAATATTCTTAGGTGAGTCTTGGTTAGGGTTAAGTATCATTAACGTTTTCAAGTGTCCTTGTGTTCGATACTCGGACTTCCATAGTGCTATACTATTAGTGATCGGTACACTTGCTGGTTTTGTGTGGTTTCTTTAGGAGTCTTGTTTAATAATTTAAAGCTTAGTTGTGAGAGCATCATATTACACACATTACCCTGGTTAAGGGTGGATGATCCTGGGTGAAAGATCGAGGATCCTTGAGTTTCCAGACCCATGGATCCTTGCTAGAAGATAGATGATCCTTGCATGAATTGAGCCAAGGATCCTGGAGTGGTGAAATCTAGCATCCTAGGCATCAAGGGAGTCTGGTCCTCCGCTGGCCTCTTAGTTTTCTTGAGATCTTCAATCTCCCGAAGGATCCTTTGGTTGGTTTTGTTCTGCTGCTCCATGTAAGCCTTAACCTATGAAAACATAGAGGAAACATCACTGTTAGTATTAACCACCGAAGCAGCAGCAGCGATTTTTGAGCTCTGGAAGACTGGTAGTTGCGTCTTGTTTCCAGTAGCAGTAGGCCGTGGTGCTCCCGTGATTGGCGGAGGCATTGGCGGCAAAGTTCTTGATGAGAGAGGAACCGAAGATGGCATGGTTGATGAAGCAGAGGTTGATTGAGAGGCCATTGATAGTGATATGGGTATGAAAGGTTGAAAATTGATAGGAAATAATCTGGATTATAGCACCAATTGCCCCACGGTGGGCGCCAAATTGTTTTGGACAAAAATCACTTAAGGATAATGTATCCAAATCTGTATTTGTGAGGTATAGTGCTACGAGATTAACAACGATTGTATAAACGAAATAGGAATGAACAACGTGATTTGTTGCAAGGAAAAACCCCTTGATCTTGTATAGATCAAAGGAAAAAAAACCCGGGTGACGAAAATTGTGTATCACCACTTTATTAATAACAAAAAAGGGTTACAATGGGTGGAGCTTGTGATCAACGAATACAATGATGCTATGTGTGTGGATTACAAAGAACTTAGTAGCTAGCGTGAGAGCAAGTGTGACTAATTGACCTATTATTGATCACAAACTCGATATATAAAGAAAAGAAAATTACAAGTAACAACTAATTCCTACTAATCCGCCATTTCTCCACTCTCTTCCTTCGTGCCTTTTGACTACGTGCTATAGAAGTCCAGTAGCGAAATTAATGGTGGACTGAGTCTTGGAGCAGTTGCATTCATTAAATAACAGCCTACACACATGAGACAATTGTTAATAATACCAACTGCTGAGGATCCTTGATCCTGACATGGCTCTAAAAATTCTTCAGAAGGATAATTGATTCAGACGCGTCTTCAAGGATAACATATCCTCAGTATCGAAATTATCTGCTGTAACATTAATGTATGAATAAATTGTACTTGTGTAGGATAAAAATTCAAGAGACAAAAAATAAGTTATAAAAATAAATGAGTTCTTAATATTTTCCAATTATAATAATTTTATTAGTTATATTAATTAAATAGATAACTATTATGGTTTATTAGTTATATTAAATGATGAAAGAGAATGCATTAATACTTTCTTTGTTTATTTTTAAGCATTTAAAACCTAAAACGAAACTAGTGGCCATATTCATTTCTCGTAGTAATATCATTTCTCTCCTGAACCATCCCATATATATATATATATATGTTTGTTTAAATGTATTAAAACAATCGAATTTCAAGTTACTTGGGTTTAATCAATTCCGTTTATTTGAATTTAATAATTTTGAAGTTTAAGTTAATAATTTAACCAACCATTCTTTAATTTAGCCGAACCGCACATGACCCGACCCAAACGACAACCACCCTAAATTTTTAATGTTTGGTTGTGAAAATCTCACTGTAAAAAATGGACCGCATTAAAAAAATCATGTATCCATGACATTTGTTGATATCCAAAAGTTTGTAGAGGTGATGGTTCATGTCAACGAAACCATAAAGTATAGAGGACTTTTTATATGACTTGTCTAATGTTTCGTTAGATATCATCAGGACCAAATATATAACTTGTGGAGAATACACCATGGATAATGTTTGTCTTAATAATAATGATTCTTTGAATGAGGTCATTCACAACAACAAGAGGGCGGCTGAGAGCTCCATCTTCCAAGAGATCAAGATTTTAGGCTTACTTTGGGTTAAAAATCGCTCAAAGCTTAGTTCCTTAGCTAAGACTCATTGGTGTAATTTTGATTTTGTGTAATATGCGCCTTGGTAGGTCTTGGCATTGTTTGTTTCATTCTAGCATTTGCTAGTTCGTTTATTGTTTGTTTTAACGAATTCCGCCTTTCAAAAAAAAGAAAATAAAAGCAAACACAAACATTGTGAAGGTTGTGGGTAATTTTTATATAACGAGATATTTATAGGGATACAAATCCTAGAGGCGGATACTCAACTCTGTTTAATAGATCTTATTTATTCAAACATACAAGCTAATATGCGAGTAAAAGTAAATTCGTGATAAATGATTTACGCCTTCAAATTAACTTCTAGTTTTTGTTATTTTCTCTTATATTAATCATTGTTGAATACAGAATTTTCAAAACAAAAAAAAGTGGGGGCTTAATTAGTGCTTTCTATTGGATATTAGGTTTATTGCTATGAGCTCACGGACCCACTAGATACCTAGGGTTTGCATTCAGTACTCTATACAATGTAATCAGTTATTCAGTATTAATGAATCAAGTATTTACCATTGTCTTACATGGTATCAAAGTCAGCCTAGGCTCTATACCGTCTTCGCTGTGTCTCACAAAAATAAAAATCCTAGGGCCACTGAGTTCAAACCCTAGGCAGGGTGGCATACCGCTCCAGCCCCGTCCAATCTTCGTCTTCTAATTAGTTTTGCGTTCCCTTTTTCCCCATTTTTCGTTTAAATAAAAGTCTATTTTTTTATTACATATTGTCTTACACTTTCATCAAAAGCGAGGGCTAAGACATGTCAATCGTAACAGGCGCCTGGCACGAAACTAGCATGAGATGTGTAATAAAAAATTGATGTGGAACCGACGCTGGACATGTCATCGGCATAACTGTTATTTTCTTATTATTAAATTCTCTATAAGAATAAATATATATGTGTTATATATTTATCTACGTGACCATCGTTGTCATTTATATTATCATACATCAAAATATTAATATACCTTATTATATATTAGCTTGGTAATGGTAATTGTTGATGGACCATATTACCCTTACTAGTTAATAAAGGGTTTCCCCTAAGGTGTATAGAGATAATAAATTAATGTCATAACTTAATCTCACACACGTAAGAAATTTGTGTGCATCCTCTCTCCTAAAACCGGTTTTCTCTCAAAAACCCTTATCCCCATCCTTAATTATGCACCCTAAAGTGGAGCTCGATCATACTTCTCTGTCATTGCTACACTCTCTACTGTAATAGGTACACATATTATTGTAGGTTTATCATATTATCATGTTTTTACATTACTACATGAAAAACTAATCAACATGTGGTATCAGAGAAATGTTGATTGATGAGTCCTTCATGTTTTCCATAAAACTGGATCTAAAATGGAAGACATTAACTAAAAACTTGATAAACCTTAATTTTGGTTTCAATGTTCTTAGATCTAATCAAAACGAGTTTTAAATAAACTGTTTAAATCAACAAACCCGCTAAAAACCATATTTTAACCTTAACATGTTTTTGAAATCATCATCAAAGTTTCGATTTCATAAATTTAAGGTTAAGTTTACGGTTAATTTTCGTTGATGTTTTTTGTGTTCATCAAGTTTTTTTTAACAAAGATAAACATATTTTGATTTAGAATTCGAATTAGAATGTGTTTTCCCTAATTTTGGTTAAAACTTTATCTCCAAGTTATTTCTAAATCTGAATAATTATTAAGAGATATATTTTCGAATATAACAAATCTTGGAGATAAAGTCAATCCCTTAGAATTTGTACCAGATTGTAACATCCCGAAATTTCTAAAATGATATTAATTATATTACTTAATAATAGAGGGAAAGTTTACTCGGGTTATCGGAAAATAAATAAATAGAGTAGGAGTTGGTATGGGTCGGGCTAGTGTTGGGTAATGGATATGGATTATGGACTTGGGTTATGAAAGAAGGAAGGAGAGTCCATGGGCTTAAGCCCATGATCCCTAAATATAAATACCATTAATCACCCTTTAATCCTCATTCTCACATATTCCATACACACACGACCCGAACCAAGATCCGAAGGCGAAAACCCGAGCTTGTTGGTGCTGGAGCGTCGTGACGGACCAAAACAACATCAAGGCTTAACCGTGTTCGTAGTTCGACTCGTTCAAGGTACGTTTATAGTTAGAAATCGTTCGTATAGGTTCGGTTTGATTTGATAAATGATAGACCTGAGTTTGTATGGTAAAAACGAATCCAACAAAGCTAATCTTACTGAAAATGGTTATGATTTGATGGGTTAATCGATTGATAAAAAGAACCCGTAACCTATATGCCTAAATCGCACCCTTTAAACATCGATGTTAGGTCGATTTGATGGTTGGGGTTTGTAGGCGCTGGTCAGACGATTCTGTGGATACCTAAATCGAGTTATTTGGTTAAGAAACGAAGGATTTAAGAACGAACAGTAGCTGCAGACGACAACTTCGCCTGCAAGCTAAGTTCGCCTGATGAACTTCGCCTGCAAGCTAAGTTCGCCTGATGACAACTTCGCCTAAAGCCAAGTTCGCCTGATGACAACTTCGCCTAAAGCTAAGTTCGCCTAAGGTTTAACTTCGCCTAAAGCGAAGTTCGCCTGATGACAACTTCGCCTAAAGCCAAGTTCACCTGATGAAAACTTCGCCTAAAGCCAAGTTCGCCTGATGACAACTTCGCCTAAAGCTAAGTTCGCCTAAGGTTTAACTTCGCCTAAAGTCAAGTTCGATTAGAGAATAGATTAAAACGATAAGTAAAAGTAAGCTAATACTAGGCCACCAGATTAGATCAGGCGAGTATTGATACGTGTAACTTATACAGTCAGCCGAGCACAGTTAAAGAAGGGATTTACAACTATCAGAGGAAGAAGCAGAGTTCAGGTGAGTTTCTAGCCCCATTCCTTGTTATGTTTTCGGGGCTGTGTGCATACTCGATGTGTTTGTTAATACATTTATCCTAAGTGATAAGTGTATGCCATATGTGATATATGTGATGGATATGAATGATTGCTTGTCGGTACGCGAACGATCTTCGGATATTGCGCGTACTGTCAGGTTAAAAATAAAGGTACGAATACTATATATCGAAGATGTATGAACATTACAAATGAATACTTGTCGGGGCGTGAACGATCTTCGGATATTTCACGTAACGACAAGGGGTATGGTTGTTAAATGAAGGATGTAAAGAACGCCTAGAATGTTTTTATGCTATAATGTAATTATTGTATATGTGAAGTATGTGTATATAGGTACACGAATGGTATGTGAGTTCTACGTTCGACATAGTAAGTTAGGATGGCAAATCCCTCTAGCTTCTGTCGGACATAGACTCGGCTGGTGATGGCGTAGTTAAGGACTGCGAGCCTTATACGTGATGTAGATGATAGATATAAACGTAGATAGAGACGGTAGGCCTTATACGTGTTATAGGAGATAGACGCCAACGTAGATAAGGACGGCGGACCTTATACGTAACGTAGATAAGGACTGCGGACCTTATACGTAATATAGGTAGGCGTCAGCACAGGAAAGGACTGTGGACCTTATACGTGCTTTAGCATGGGGGAGGACTGCGGACCTCGTACGTGCTATGAATTAGGTTGCAACATAGGGAAGGATCGTGGACCTTGTACGTGTTGTGGATGTATGATGGTATAGGGAAAGATCGCGGACCTTGTAAGTACCATGAATGGTGAACATAGGTAAGGACGGCAGACCTTTTACGTGTTCACGACCTTGAGTACAGGTATAGACGGCGGACTATGAACGTACTCTCGGTAGACTGAGGTTAGTGATTGTAGATATGTATGTATGTATGGTAGTAAGTATGTATGTAGAACAGAAGGGTAATTGGTTAAGTATGGATATGTATCTTCGGATATGTATGTATGTGTATGTATTGTGTGGCGTCCGATTAACTAGAACTCACTCAGCGTAGCTGACTTTTAGTATGCACGCAGGTGAGTAGGATGAGGCAGCTCGCTTGAGGAGACACGTGACACTGAATAAGAGGCTGGCATCGGAAGACTCAAGATGTTTAAGTTTAATGTTTCGTTTATTTTGAAAGGCAAAATGATGTTTTAAGACAAGACGTGTTTTGATATGAAATGTTTTAAGAAAGTTTTATATTCCGCGAAAGTTTTAATGAACTCTGATATTTAGAACTGCGTTTATGAGTAAATCCAACACGAAAGTAGGGCTACCGGTATCGGGGCCTTACACAGATCTTATCTCTTAAAATATTTTACGGGTCAAACTGTACGTGGGCTCACGTGCTAAAAATGTACACGGGTTAAACCGGTTTGTGGGTTCCAAGGAGTTTTTGAAAACTTATCCAAACCCGGAAACACTTATCATTTAACGAGAACTCATAAAACCCAAAAACACTAAAACTCGAAAAACCCATAATTCCTGAGAACTAACTATTCTCGGGAACCTAAAAATTCCCAAGGACTTATATTTACCCGAGAACTTATTTTTTTCCGAAATCTAATTCCAAAAAATTGTTTGCTATTAACTAATTAAATGTTTTGCAAACAATTAAATCTTATAAAATTTTACGAAATATTAAAGGCTTAACTTAGATGAATTTTGATGTATCACTCTGCCCAAAGATATACCCTATCATTCAGTCTAACTACAAGTTTTTGTTGGTTTTGCCTAACATGATACAAATGTCTCGCTTCTGCCCAAAGGTAATGCGTTACATTTATATCTAGCAAAACTAGCTCGTGCATAATTAAAATAGTTGTCTCACTTCTGCCCGAATGTGATGTGTTACAACTGTTTTGTAAAATTTTAATTATGTCCAAAAGTGATTTATTTTTTGTTTAAGTATAATTTTGTAACACCCAGTAACGGGGCCTTACAAGTTTTATTAACTCTGATATTTAGAACAGTGTTTATGAGTAAATTCAACGTCCAAATTAGGGCACCGGTAACGGGGCCTTACAAGTTGGTATCAAAGCAAAGTTCGAGAGATTTAAGCATCCTAAATGCTTAGGCCCGAACACATAGTGGGATTAAAATAAGAAAAGAAGGAAGGTGCCAGTTCAAGATAGCCATATGTCACTCAAGCAAGCTCAGTAAAGGTAAAGGTATGGTTAAATAACGAATGTTAATAGTAGCTTAATTGCTAAAGGATGGATACATTAATGATAGGGATATGATTAATTGATTGTTTGATTGATTAACTGTTCAAGAGTAGACTTAGCACAAATAGACTCATAAAGGGAAGTGTATAGGACACAGAAAGTAACGTGATCAGCTAATCACAGCTGGCCACTGTTATTACCTGTTATCCTTACTATCCTTGTACTAAATAGTTTCTTGAGTGATAACGTTTGTGTTTTCCCCTTACAGAATACGATGGTTGGAGCTAGGCAAGTTGTTGGAACAGGAGGTCACAATGGACGTCGTGGCAGGCCACGTATTGTCCGACAGCCTTTTGTAGAATCAACTTCTAACACAAGGGAAGAAGGAAGCGCAGCTGGGGAAAACCCGAGCAACAATGAAGAGTATCAGCTTGACTATGCAGTTCAAGCAACCATTGTTCAAGCTGTAGCCGCTGCTGTGAAGAACTTGAGTCCTGAAGGGTCTGCTAGAATCCATGGAAGAACTGCTGAGAAGTCACCGGAAATGAGTAAGAAGGATAATGAAAGAGAGAAGGAGGACTCGAGTGTGGTTAAATCAGTGAAGGTTGATAATAGGAAGAGAGGCCGAGGTGGGTGCAATTACAAGTCATTCAAGGGTTGTGACCCGCCTTAGCTAACTGGTTTAGGAGACGTAATCGCTACTCTCCAATGGATAATCGCAATGGACAAGGTTATCCTTAGCGAATGCCGTCCTGACCAAGCTGTGGGTTATGCTACCCAATCCTACGGTGATGAAGCAATGTACTGGTGGGATTTGGTCGAGCAAAGGAAGAGTCAAGAAGATATTAAGGCAATGAGGTGAGAGGATCTGAAGGAGTTGATGATGAAAAGGTTCTGTGCTGATGCCGAAGTTAAAAGGGCGGAAATGAAGTTCCTGAACTTGAAAGCGGGAAAGATGACACACCGTGAGTATACCACAGAGTTCAACTGAATGTCTAGGTTGGTGCCCGATATGGTTAACACTGAGGCTAAGAGGATCATGTGCTATGTGAGGGGATTGCCTCAGAATATCCGCATGCTAGTCAGGGCGAATAAACTTGCTACTTTTGATTCTGCAGTCGAACTCGCAGAGATGGTTTATAAAGACCTCGCCGTGGATGATGTTGTGGTGGGAGATGAGATAAAGAATAAGAAGTGGGTCAATCATGCTAAGTGGCCTAGTACTTAGTTATGGAACTCCAAGGACAAGAAACAGAAGGTGTGGGAAAAGAAGTCGTGTAAGACTTGCGGTAAGATGCACGGTGGCGAGTGTAAGTGGGTCACTGGTTCTGATGTGTGCCATAAGTGTGGGAATTCCCATGGTGAGGAATGCCGGTTGGGGTCAAATGCATGTTACAAATGTGGGAAGGTGGGGTGCTTTGCTCAAGATTGCCATGCAAAGCCCGCATGTTATAGTTGCGGTCAGACTAGTCACCTAGCGAGGGTTGCACGGGCGGTGAAATTGGAGGAGGTGAAAAGAAGGATGCTGATCAGGCTAGACCAAGAACTAGATCCTACATGCTGACTCAAGAACAAGCCAAGCAGATTCCAGACGTTGTCAAAGGTACGTTTCTAGTAAACGGTGTTTCTTCTTCTGTGTTGTTTGATTCAGGTGAGAATAAGAGTTTTGTAGCTACAACATTTAGTAAATTAACTCAAATGAAATGTTGTCGAGTGTCTGATACTTTTATAGTAGAACCGCTAGTGACACCTCGGCTAAAATAATGAAAATGGTTAAAGACTGTAAGATAGAGCTAGAGGGACATAACTTCCCTGTTACTTTGTATGTTATGACCTTAAGAGGGTTTGATGTGGTTTTGGGAATGGATTGGTTATCTGAGTTTGAAGCTCAGATAGTGTGTTAGAGTAGGATAATAAGGTTAAAGTCCATGGATGGTAGTGTGGTGACAGTTTATGGTGCTAAGGAAAGTTTTGGGCTTAATGTCATTTTGATGATAAAAGCCGAAGGTTTGTTAAGGCGAGGGTGCGGTTCCTACCTGACGTATGTTGCCAACACTACGGCCGAGACGAAAGAAATAAAAGATGTTCCTATCGTGCACAACTACCCATAAGTATTCCCTGAGGATCTTCCGGGGTTGCCACTGGAGCGAGAGATAGAATTCCAGATAGACTTAATACCAGGAGCCCAACCCGTTGCGAAAGCGCCTTACCTTCTAGCACCGTCCGAGATGAAAAAACTGATATCCCAACTGCAAGAACTCCTCGAAAAAGGTTTTATTAGACCAAGTGTTTCCCCATGGGGCACGCCAGTGTTGTTTGTGAAGAAGAAAGATGGAAGTATGAGTGAATAGATTATCGTGAGTTGAATAAACTTACGGTGAAGAAAATATATCCCTTGCCAAGGATTGATGATCTGTTTGACCAACTACAAGGTTCAAGTTAGTTCTCACGAATAGATCTCAGATCAGGCTATCATCAGCTGAAGGTGAAAGAGGCAGACATCCCTAAGACAACGTTTCGGACGCGGTATGGATACTACGAGTTCATCGTGATGTCATTCGGTCTATCAAATGCTCATGCAGCATTTATGGATATGATGAATAGGATGTGTAGGCCGATGTTGGATAAGTCAGTTATCGTTTTCATTGATGATATATTGATTTATTCAAAGAGCGAGTCTGATCATGCCGAGCATTTGAGAGAAGTATTGGAGGTTCTGAAGGAAGAGAAGTTGTATGCTAAGTTTTCAAAATGCGCGTTCTGGTTGCGAGATAAAAGAGTGCAATTTCTAGGTCACGTGATAAATCCTGAAGGGATTACGGTGGACCCAGCCAAGATTGAGGCGATAACGAATTGGAAGACTCCGTAGAACTCGACTGATATATGAAGCTTCTTAGGGTTAGCTGGCTATTAGAGGAGATTCATCGAAGGTTTCTCCAAGATAGCTGCACCATTAACCGGTATAAACCGAAAGTCGGTAGTATTCAGTTGGGGTAAGTTTCAATAAGAAGCTTTGAGGAATTAAAGAAGAGACTCACGCAAGCTCCAATCCTTGCTCTATCCGATGGTAACGAGGATTTGGTTGTTTGTACTGATGCTTCGCATCGTGGGTTGGGTTGCGTGTTGATGCAACGAGGAAAAGTGATAGCTTATGCGTCTAGACAGTTGAAAGTCCATGAGAGTACTTATCCGAAACATACTTAGAGCTAGCAGTAGTAGTGCATGCTTTTAAGATATGGAGACATTATCTATATGGTACTAAGTGTACCATTTACACGGATCATAAAAGTTTAAAGTACTTTTTCGAGCAGAAAGAATTGAACATGAGGCAGAGGCGATGGTTAGAATTGATAAAGAATTACGACTGCGACACTAAGTACCATCCTGGTTAGGCTAATGTGGTCGCTGACGCGCTAATTCGTAAGAATGAGGAAGTCATTGCAACCGTGAAATCATACCGGTTGATTATAAACTCAAGTCTTTTTGAAGAAATCATCAAGGTGTAGTCTGAGGTACTGGTAGATGAAGGGCTGGTGAAGAAAGAAAGGATTTTTGGTCAGCAAGACGAGTTGATGGAAAACACGCATGGTGTTAAGACTAGGTTTGACCGTATGTGGATTCCACGTTATGGAAATCTTAGAGGTCGAATCTTAGATGAAGCTCATAAGTCAAGATATTCGATTCATCCAGGATCTACTAAGATATACCAAGATTTGAAAAGAGACTGCTGGTGGCCAGGAATGAAAAATGATGTGGTAGATTATGTCGGCAAGTGCTTAACTTGCTTACAGGTCAAAGTTGAACAGCAGAAACCTTACGAGAAGATGCAGCCTTTGGAGATACCAGAATAGAAATTGGGAACACATTATCATGGATTTTATAACTAAAATACCTTGTACATCTAAGCATCATGATACCATTTGGGTGATAGTGGACCGTTTGACCAAAAGTGCTCATTTTCTGCCTATACGAGAGGCTATCTTGTCAGAAACGTTAGCAAGTTTGTTCATTAAAGAAGTTGTGACTAAGCATGGAGTGCCACTGTCAATCGTGTCAGATAGTGATACTCGGTTTACTTCGAGGTTTTGGAAGAAGTTCCATGAAGCTATGGGAACGAGATTGAACATCAATACGGCGTATCATCCTCAAACAGATGGACAGTCTGAAAGGACGATCCAAACCCTTGAGGATATTCTACGTGCTTGTGTTTTAGACTTTGTAGGAAGTTCGGATGATCATCTGCATCTGGCAGAGTTCTCCTATAATAACAGCTACCATTCAAGTATTGGTATGTTGCCGTTTGAGATGCTTTACGGTAGACGATGTAGAACCCCGGTATGTTGGGGAGAGATTGGTCAGAAAGAGCTTGGAAGTTTAGAAGTTGTTCAAGAAACCTCGACAAGGTTCGATCATATCAAGGCAAGAATGTAAGCTGCTCAAGACAGACAGAAGTCGTATGCTGATAAGCGGCGACGATCGATTGAGTTTAACGTTGGTGACAATGTGATGCTCAAGGTCTCACCTTGGAAAGGAATTATCCGTTTTAGGAAGAGGGGAAAGTTGAGTCTGAGGTACATTGGACCATTTAAGATTATGGATCATGTGGGTGAAGTGGCTTACAAACTAGATTTACCCAAAGAGTTAGAAGGAATTCATTCAACCTTCCATGTTTCTCATTTGAGAAAATGTCAAGCCGATGACACGTCCCATGTGCCATTGGTGGATATTGAGGTTGATGAACAGTTGAACAACATATAGCAACCTGTAGAGATTGTTGATTGCAAGGAAAAGCAACTTCGTCACAAGGTTATACCCTTAGTGAAAGTGATATGGAAGCATCGCAAATGATCAGATGCTACATGGGAAGTTGAGGAAGAGATGTGTAAGTTTTACCCAAATTTGTTTTAGTAAACGTTAGGTTTCGAGGACAAAACCTATTTAAGGAGGGAAGACTTGTAACATCCTAAAATTTATATTAATAAATAAAAGGAATTTTGTTTGTTTATTGTGTGTTAATATTTATTAGAATTAAATATAAAGAGGAGTATGGACTTGGGTGGGAAAAGATGGGATAAGGGATGTGATGGGCCTTAGGCCCATGAGCTTAAGGGAGTATAAATACTCCCTTAAACCTCCCTATAACCCTAAAACCTTCATTCTTATCCATCTTATTCTCTACACACTCAAAACACACACATATAAACCCTCACTTACGGTCGCGAGCTAGAGATCCAAGAACGAAAGCGAGCTTTAATACTTGAAGATATTGGCTATACAAACAAGATACAAGATCGTAGTTCGTAACCAAGCTAAACCGTAACCTAAAAACGAGTAAAGGTACGTTCTTTATCCTTAAAGGTTATGTTTTTATGAACGAATGACCATGAAACTTAACCCTTGAGTAGATCGGGTATGAATTAGCCTTAAAGTTGCAAACTTGATGTTTAAAATGAACTAGATGAACACGGTTAAGGTTGCGGCTCATAAGAAACCCTAGATCTAGCCTTGAACGTTTTGGACCATAAAGGTCCAAGCTTTATGGTCACTCGGGTCAAATTTTGGCCAAAAACGGTTAAGGAAACATTTATGGGTTAATACCAAACCTTAATAAAGTATTAAGGTCAAGAAATGTAGTAATAAAGGTGATAAACGGACCAAGTGGCCACGGCTCGTTCGAATACAAAGACATATTCGATTACATCTTAAGTTCGCATACATGGAGGCAATTCGCATACATGTTGAGTCGATTACATAGTAAAACTCGCATACAAACAGTGTGTTCGATTACATTGTAATTTTCGAATACATTAGACTCGCACACAAGGCCCAAGGTCGAATACATGCATGGTTTGATTACAAAGAGTCAATTAATTACATGATGGAACTCGATTACAATCGGGACTCGAATACAAGTGCCATATTCGGTTACTTGGTTAAAGCCGCATACAATTGATGGGTTCGATTAGAAAAGGGCAACTCGAATACATTTAATAAATCGAATACAATATAAGTCTTGCATGCAAAGGTGGTAATCGATTACATAACCTAGTTCGAATACTTATGGAAACTCGCATACATGTATATATATTCGAATGCATGCTTAACCCGATTACAATGAAAGGGTTCGAATACCTATGGATGATCGATTACATGGGCCATTCAAATACATGGACCTATGCATATAATTCGTGCATTCGTAATAAATGTAGGGATCGATTACAAGGAAATGATCGAATATATATACATGACTCGAATACATGGATTAAGTATTCGGATACATTCTCTATCCGAATACACAAGGTATTCGAATACCCCATGCCTGCATATATATATATATATATATATATATATATATGTTATGTACTGTATACTTACATGCCCTTGGATGCCATGGCTCGTAGACAAATGTATTTTAATAAACCCTATTCAAATACAACAAAGAAAGTCATGAAATGGTGTCCTAACTAAATGTATTCTAATATAAGGCCATTAGAATAGACCAGACTTAGCCATTTTGGCTGAAACATGAATAATATAGTTAGGACGAGTATTGATACGTGTGATTAATATACAGTTAGCAGAGCTCTGTTAAGGGAAGGATTAACGATCAACGGAGAACGAAACAGGATCCAAGTGAGTTTCTAGCCCCATTCCTTGTTGTGTTTTCGGGGCTATGTGCATACTCGATGTGATTAGTTAATACACTTACCTTAAGTGGTAAGTGTATGCCTTATATGATTAATGAATGAATGAATGCTTGACAGCGTGTGAACGATCTTCGGATATTCCATGTACCGTCAGGTGATAGATTAAAGATATGATTGTTATATATGTGATGTATGAATGATGTATGTATGTACAAGAGTATGTAATGAGATGAGTATGCATTAAGGTATGATTAATTATAAAGAAAAGTATGGAAGGAATGGGAACATACTCTAATAATATCTGCGAATGTAGGGAACAGACCCTAATAATATCTGCGAATGTAGGGAACAGACCCTAACAATATCTGAGAATGTAGGGAACAGACCCTAATAATATCTGCGAATGTTATGGGACGAGGTATATGTATATGTATATGTATATGTATATGTATATGTATATGTATATGTATATGTATATGTATATGTATATGTATATGTATATGTATAAAAGGAATGAATGAAAGTATGATTGTATGAATGTACGAAGAAAGGTAAAGAACTATGTATATATATGTACCTTCGGGTGCGTACATAAGAATGTGTATGGGTGTATTGTATGCTACTTGTATTATCTAGAACTCACTCAGCGTAGCTGACTTTTAGTATGCACGCAGGTGAGTAGAATGAGGCAGCTAGCTTGAGCAGGGCACATGGCAGAAGAATAAAAGGCTGGCTTCTGAAGACTCAAGATGTTTTTATGATTAATGTTTTTAAATTAAAAGACAAGGATGTTTGATTAAGACAAGTTTATGAATTGTTATGAATGTTTAATGAAAGTTTTATATTCCGCGTAAAGTTTTAATTAACTATGATATTTAGAACTGTGTTTATGAGTAAATCCAACGTCCAAAGTAGGGCACCGGTAACGGGCCTTATAACGATTCAAAACAGAAAAGTAAAGATGTAAGAACATTTGAAGTGTGACCTTCGTGTAATCAATCATCTCGCTGTGTTCTTTGTCTCATTCATCCTATACACCGTGGTGTATGGATTATTTTTATTCCTAGACATGATTGTGTTATGGTCATGTGACCATTTGATTAACTAGTATGAACAATAATTAAAATAAATAAAAATAAGATGAAGAAGACTTAAATAATTAAAATCCTACATTTGAAATGGAAAAATATAAAAATAATTCTTTTGAACTTGTTAAAGAGTGGTGTAAAGAATGAAATGGGTGGGAGTAGGTTCTTATTTATACTAAAATGATGATGTTACTCTTGTCACACCCCAACCTGCGGCGGAAATGCCAAGGCGTGAACTGATTGCTCACAGCTCTCAAGGTACTATAATGCGATATTGGAAATTTCAATATCTATTAATTTAATTCAAATAAAACAAAGTATTCAATACAATATCCAAAATGACAAATAGTTCACCAAATAAACATAAACCATAAAACAAATGTCTTGATAATTTTCTCTATCTTTATTCTTAAGTGATCTTCCAAAACTTGAACTAACTTCACATCACACGATGACCTGCATAAGCGTTAAAAATAAAGTTGATTTGTCAACACAAGGTTGAGTGAGCAACACACCAGTTTAATGTACATATAATATAAAAATAAATATCGCAACAAGTCAAACGAGATAAGCAATTTAACCAATGAGCAAAGATAAATGAGATGTCGAAAAGCACGAAGCTATTACGACTGTCGTATGATCATACTATTCTGAGATTATGTTGGACCTCTCCAAATGCGATTCACATAAATCATGTAAGCACGTAAAAAGTTTGATACAAAATTGTTAACACATAAGACAATAGTTGCAGTTTGAGTGTATATATAAATAAGAAATAATATGTTGACTCATATGTCCCCAAAAGTTTAAAAGCAGTAAAATAGGGGAATGTGGTACTCACCTGATCGGATAAACGAAATTAAAATGATGACGAGGGAATGAAGGACCCTTTGGTATACACCAACGAGAAAATATATATTCAACGATGAGAAAAAATATAGTAAAAAATATATATTCAACGATGTGAAAACGTTAGCTAGAAGTGTCAGTTATGTAAAATAACATTTTTGTATTATTAATATTAATTGTAATAATTAACATTTATTGAAAATATATTAAATAAAAGAAAATATAACAAACACAGGGTCAGGGCGGGTTTGAACCCGCGCCCCTAACCGACACACAAGGGCTAACCAAGTTGCACCAGCCACCAGACCAAGCGGCCAACATGTTTAAATAATGAAAACGAATATTTATAAGTGTTACCCGTTCATCCCCAATTTCATATAAACCCTAGAAAGATCCAATTGATCAATCCATTCATTGATAACCTAATTAATGTTAGGGTTAATGCTATACAGCTTACAACGACCAGTATGGATGTATTAATTACCTTAAACAGCGTTGTATTGAGGATTCACTGATGATCGATGGGACGACAAGTAGACGATCAAGAACACTAACATAACAGCAAAGATAACACAATTAATTATATGGGTTTTATTGGCGACTGTGAGAAGGTGAAGTCCAGACTTTAATTGAGTTTTAGTGATCTATATCTTATATATTGAAGAATGGTTAAGACGGTTCGTTAATGTAATCAATTCGTATAATATTTGATTCCTTATTAGTTATGTCGGTGAGGACGTTTATAAGAAAAGATTATAAAGCACAGATCAATTCCAATAATAAACGAAGATTAGGGCTCAAGAAAGTTAATTCGGGTTTTGGTTAAACATGGATACGGGTCTATGTTTACGGCTTTGGACTTGGGTATGGGTTTGGGTCCTGAATATTATAATCTTTTAATTTAATTTACATATTGGTCCTTGAAGTTATGAGGTGGAAACAAACATAGATTAAAGTTTTAGTGTAGGGTAAGACTTGTGTGTAATACAAAGTTATTATATATATATTAATTAAATATAATAAACAAATATTAATAAAATAATATTAACTCGAATAACGTGACGTTTTATTGATAAAATTACCCGAAAACGAAAGCGGGTCGGGTATTGAATAAATGAAAAAAACCCGAGTTGTTACAACTCTTAAGAATACTTTAATGATAAAATTGATTAGGGGAGTGCTTTGGGGGAGGAGGTTTGACCATAGTTTGAATAATGTAGGAAGATATTTTTCGTCTTAAAAAGAATAACTTTATTTAAAAACAAAAGTGACATAACTCAATTAAAATGATGTACTTTGGTTATGCATTAATAATATTTGTTATATCTTTGTTAAAAATAAATACATAAATATTATATATATATATAATACATTACGTATACATATAGTAAAAAATATATGTTCAACGATCAGAAAAAATTAGCTAGAAGTGTCAGTTATGTAAAATAACATTTGTTTATTGTTAATATTAATTGTAATAATTAACATTTATTGAAAATATATTAAATAAAAGAAAATATAACAAACACTGGGTCAGGGCGGGTTTGAACCGCCCCGCTGACCGACACACAAGGGCTAACCAAGCTGCACCAGCCACCGGGCCAAGCAGCCAAGATGTTTAAATAATGAAAACGAATATTTATAAGTGTTACCCTTTCATCCCCAATTTCTTATAAACCCCAGAAAGATCCAATTAATCAATCCGTTAATTGATAACCTAATTAATGTTAGGATTAATGCTATACAGCTTACAACAATCAGTATGGATGTATTAATTACCTTAAACAACGTTGTATTGAGGATTAACTGATGATCGATGGGACGGCGGGTACACGATCAAGAACACTAACATAACAGCAAAGATAAGGCAATTAATTATATGGGTTTTATTGGCGACTGTGAGAAGGTGATGTCTGCAGATTTTAATTGAGTTTTAATGATCTATATCTTATATATTGAAGAATGGTTAAGACGATTCGTTAATGTAATCAATTCGTATAATATTTGATCTTTGATTCCTTATTAGTTATGTCGGTGAGGACGTTTATAAGAAAAGATTATAAAGCACAGATCAATTCCAATAATAAACGGAGATTAGGGCTCAAGAAAGTTAATTCGGGTTTTGGTTAAACATGGATACGGGTCTGTGTTTACGGGTTTGGACTTGGGTATGGGTTTGGGTCTTGAATATTCAAATCTTTTAATTTAATTTACATATTGGTCTTTAAAGTTATGAGGTGGAAACAAACATAGATTAAAGTTTTAGTGTGGGGTAAGAATTTTGTGTAATACAAAGTTATTATATATATATTAATTAAATATTATAAACAAATATTAATAAAATAATATTAACTCGAATAACGTGACGTTTTATTGATAAAATTACCCGAAAACGAAAGTGGGTCGGGTATTGAATAAATGAAAAAAACCCGAGTTGTTACAACTCTTAAGAATATTTAATGATAAAATTGATTAGGGGAGTGCTTTGGGGGAGGAGGTTTGACCATAATTTGAATGATGTAGAAAGGTATTTTTCGTCTTAAAAAGAATAAGTTTATGTAAAACAAAAGTGACATAACTAAATTAATGATATACTTTGGTTATGCATTAATAATATTTGTTATATCTTTGTTAAAAATAAATACATAAATATTATATATATATAATACATTACGTATACATATAGTAAAAAATATATATTCAACGATGAGAAAACGTTAGCTAGAAGTGTCAGTTATGTAAAATAACATTGTTTATTATTAATATTAATTGTAATAATTAACATTTATTGAAAATATATTAAATAAAAGAAAATATAACAAACACTGGGTCAAGGCGGGTTTGAACCCGCGCCCCTGACCGACACACAAGGGCTAACCAAACTGCACCAGCCACTAGGCCAAGCGGCCAAGATGTTTAAATAGTGAAAACGAATATTTATAAGTGTTACCCGTTCATCCCCAATTTCATATAAACCCTAGAGAGATCCAATTGATCAATCCGTTAATTGATAACCTAATTAATGTTAGGGTTAATGCTATACAGCTTACAACGATCAGTATGGATGTATTAATTACCTTAAACAGCGTTGTATTGAGGATTAACTGATGATCAATGGGACGGCGGGTACACGATCAAGAACACTAACATAACAGCAAATATAACGCAATTAATTATATGGGTTTTATTGGCGACTGTGAGAAGGTGATGTCTGCAGATTTTAATTGAGTTTTAGTAATCTATATCTTATATATTGAAGAATGGTTAAGACGGTTCGTTAATGTAATCAATTCGTATAATATTTGATCTTTGATTCCTTATTAGTTATGTCGGTGAGGACGTTTATAAGAAAAGATTATAAAGCACAGATCAATTCCAATAATAAACAAAGATTAGGGCTCAAGAAAGTTAATTCGGGTTTTGGTTAAACATGGATACGGGTCTGTGTTTACGGGTTTGGACTTGGGTATGGGTTTGGGTCCTGAATATTATAATCTTTTAATTTAATTTACATATTGGTCCTTGAAGTTATGAGGTGGAAACAAACATAGATTTAAGTTTAGTGTAGGGTAAGAATTGTGTATAATACAAAGTTATTATATATATATTAATTAAATATAATAAACAAATATTAATAAAATAATATTAACTCGAATAACGTGACGTTTTATTGATAAAATTACCCAAAAACGAAAGCGGGTTGGGTATTGGATAAATGAAAAAAACCCGAGTTGTTACAACTCTTAAGAATACTTTAACGATAAAATTTATTAGGGGAGTGCTTT
The DNA here is from genome assembly GCF_021521415.1 of Bidens hawaiensis. NCBI lineage: Eukaryota > Viridiplantae > Streptophyta > Magnoliopsida > Asterales > Asteraceae > Bidens > Bidens hawaiensis. The sequence continues at coordinate 509,927 of NW_027491404.1, read as the reverse complement.
GGGGGAGGAGGTTTGACCATAATTTGAATGATGTAGGAAGGTATTTTTCGTCTTAAAAAGAATAACTTTATGTAAAAACAAAAGTGACATAACTAAATTAAAATGATGTACTTTGGTTATGAATTAATAATGTTATTTATGTGATATTTAAATAAAGATTAATAATGAGTGTTATAATTTTTATTTATATATATATATTAGTAATGATTAATATCATTAAATAACTTTATGAAAGAAAAACTATTACATACGAAATATGTAACATATGGGTATATGCATAATTAACCGATTCACATCGAATAATAAAACAGGTCGGTTTAACGAATACAATACAAATAATAGAAATTGACGAATGTCACATGAATATATATATATATATATATATATATATATATATATATATATATATATATATATATATGTAAACAAAACCGAAAATTTAAAATGGTTCGGGTTTTCAGGTTTGAAAATTAACGAATGTTACAAATTTTATACAGTCTATTAATTTGATGTTAATAATAGACATATCACATTTTCAGTAAAATAATGATCCTTAGATTAATGATCCTTTATTAATTTAATGATCATAAATTTTTAATGTCTTACTCTAATGCCTCATAACATTACTCACTATAATTTTCTTCTATAAATTAGTATCTCATCAAAATCATCCACTCTAGTTTCAAAACAAAATATGAGTTTTGCTTCATAAAGAGTTTCAACAATATTTAGCTGCTCTTGTTTTTTGATTATCACTCAAGACATGTTATGACAATCCTACTGTTCTAGCTGATAACAACCAATTTATTGAAAACTAGAGCATAACAAATGGGATGTGTCAAACGTAATGTCTCTTATAGGGCTGTTCAAAACCGGATATCTGAAATTTCGGATATCCGAACCCGGATATCCGAACCTTTCGGATAGTGAAAATCACTATCCGAATCCGAATCCGAATCCGAATCCGAAAAAGAAATATTCGGCGATGAGTGGAAGATGATGTATGGCGACGGGTGGCTGAAAAGATGAGCATAAGGTCCATGGGCTTAAGGGAGTATAAATACCCCTTAAAACCCTAATCCTTTCCATTTTTATCCATCTCTACACCATAGCCTACACCTTGAAAAACACACACAAACTCTCTCTAAAAATCGGCCAAGGTTCAATATCAACAACCAAGCTTGTATATTGATAGATCTTGACTATACAAGCAATATACAAGCCTATTGTTGCATACCAAAGCTAACCGTAGCCTAAAAGCGTATAAAGGTATGTTCTTTACACGTAAATATTATGTTTTTAAGAACAGTTTTCTCTAAGACTTGGTAATAAGGCAAATCGGGTATTTTTATAACATAAAAATGTAAACTTGATGTTAAAAATGGATTTAGTGGACTTGTTAGAAGGTACGGTTCACGTAAAAACCCTAGATCTAGCCAAAACGGGTTTGGGATCGATAAAGGTTCAAGCTTTATGGACACCTGGACTAGATCTTAGGCTAAGAAAGATATGGTAATGCTTAAGGAGTGATATGGTGCCATAATAAGAGTATTGATGTTAATATATATATACATATATATATATATATATATATATATATATATATATATAACGATAATAAAGGAATGTACAGTAGCATACGATTCGAATACCTATAATGCTAACACAAACGTATTCTAATCACATGCCATTAGAATACAAATGTATGCTAACACAAATGTATTCTAATCATATGCTATTCGAATACAAAGGTATTCTAATACAAATGTATGCTAACACAAATGTATGCTACTCACATGCCATTAGAATACAAATGTATGCTAACACAAATGTATTCTAATCATATGCCATTCGAATACAAAGGTATTCTAATACAAATAAATGCTAACACAAATGTATTCTATCATATGTCATTCGAATACAAATGTATGCTAACACAAATGTATTCTAATCACATGCCATTAGAATACAAATGTATGCTAACACAAATGTATTCTAATCATATGTCATTCGAATACAAATGTATTCTAATACAAATGTATGCTAACACAAATGTATTCTAATCATATGCTATTCGAATACAAAGGTATTCTAATACAAATGTATGCTAACAAATGTATTCTAATCATATGCCATTCGAATACAAATGTATACTAACACAAATGTATTCTAATCACATGCCATTAGAATGCAAATGTATTCTAATCACATTCCATTAGAATACAAATGTATGCTAACAAAAATGTATTCTAATCATATGTCATTCGAATACAAAGGTATTCTAATACAAATGCATGCTAACACAAATGTATTCTAATCATATGCCATTCGAATACAAATGTATGCTAATACAAATGTATTCTAATCACATGCCATTAGAATACAAATGTATTCTAATCACATGCCATTAGAATACAAATGTATGCTAACACAAATGTATTCTAATCACATGCCATTCGAATACAAAGGTATTTAATACAAATGTATGCTAACACAAATGTATTCTAATCACATGCCATTAGAATACAAATGTATGCTAACACAAATGTATTCTAATTTCATATCATTCGAATACAAGGTATTCAAAACAAGGCTATTAGAATAGACTAGACTTAACCATTTCTGGTGCAACCTAAAGGAAGAGTATAGGATTAGGAAATTGATACGTGTAATTGATATGTACTTAGATGTGCTCATCTGAAGAAAGGAATCATTATTAACTCAAAAAGAAACCGCCGGAGATAGGTGAGTTTCTAGCCCCACTTCCTTGTTATGTTTTCGGGATTGTGTGCATACTCAATGTGAATGTTAATACACTTAGCTTAAGTGGTAAGTGTATGTTATATGTGATATATGCAATAGAATGTATGAATGTAATGAACGAATGTATGTCGGTACATGAACGATCTTCAGATATTTCACGTATCGTCAAAGAGTAAGATTGTAAGATGAATGATGTGAGGAACACCTAGAGTGTTCGTATATGTGAGGTATGTGTAAGCAGGTACACGGAAGGTATATGAGATCTACGTCTAGCATAGTAAGTTAGGATGGCACATCCCTCTAAGCTATTATTGGACCTAGACTCGATATGTGATAGCGTAAATAATGACTGTGAACCTTATTAGCGTTCCTTATACGGATATTATATATAATTGAGTACGCTTTCCTTCTATGGAGTACCTTCTATGGACAATATATATGGTTCCTTCTATGGTCAGGTATAGGGCTCCTTCTATGGATAATATGTAGTGGTCCTTCTATGGAAAGTATATAGGGTCCCTTCTATGGGTGATGTTTAAGGATCCTTCTATGGATAATATCTAGGGGTCCTTTTATGGATAGTTTATATGGATCCTTCTATGGATGATTCAAGTTGTTACTTCTATGGAAAATGGTAATTTTTCTTCTAATAGATATTACGCAATGGTCCCCTTACGGATAATTATAAAGTGTCAGGAATGAAGTTCGGTTTAAATATGAATATGTATCTTCGGATACGTATACGTGAATGTATGAGAATGTATTGTACATTGCCTGATTAACTAGAACTCACTCAGCGTAGCTGACTTTTAGTATGCACGCAGGTATATATATTTAATGAGCTAGCAAGAGGATGACCCATGACATGGATTGAACTATTGGCATATGAAGATACAACAAATGACGTTTTAAATATGATATTTTATGATATGTTTTAAAGACAAGTTTGAATGTTTTGTAACGAATGATTAAAGTTAACGTTTCCGCGAAAGGTTTTAATTAACTATGATATTTAGAACTGTGTTTATGAGTAAATCCGACGCTAAAAGTGAGGCACGGGCAACGAGGCCTTACAAAGACTAATAATAAATATCTCATAAGATGCATGCATTCATTCTAAATTCTAATTATAAGGTTAATCGGTATCTATGAATACATCATGATATACAATACCATTACCCATAAAATTAAGGGCTCACACATGAAAATAAACAATTTCCAGTACATTACATACTAAATCTTTTCAATAGTACAATTTGATGCCTTAAGAATCAACTATAACACTCAGAAGTATCAAAGGAAAATGAATGTGTTGATCAATTTCATATGTACAACAAAAGAAATGTATGATACTGAAAATAAGATGTTGTTCAACACACTATCACTAAACCTAAAGAGGATAATTCTAAGGTTCATAGACAAAGTACAAGTATATTACTTCCAACTATAAGTTCTCTAATGAGAAGTCTCATTGCAAAAATATGTCATTAGATTAGGCATAAGCAACAAGACTATTCATAATTTAAACAAATATATGGCTAAAACAGTAGTAGTATATTACTGATATTTAATTATGCTAAACATGTTATTCTAATTAACACAAGATATGTTGAGTCTAGTTCTATAAGTTTCTTCACTGAAATCAACAAATAACTGACAGGAGTGTTAGTGACAAAATTTAAATGTTAAGGCTATTAGAACCATAATAGATTATCTTCTGATTACGCTTTATGAAATCTTACAGATTCTGAAGATTAATCGGAATTTAGTATCAATACTTAAGCTAAATTATGACAGTTGTGAGCTTTAGATAGCCAACTAAAAGTCACTCTTACCTTAAACTCTCATATTATTTTTTATCAATATCTGGATAAAAACATTTAGAAGATAAAACTATATGAACTATACAGTTTCACAACTTTTGTTAATGCAAATGATAATTTAACAAAAGAAAAATTAGACATATAAATTTCATCCATTAAAACCAAATTTCATGAGAAATCATGAAATGGTTGATGAGGATAATTTTCATCTAATTTTGTTTACAGTGATTTAAAATCATGTGTTAGATGCCTTAAACAACTTAAGGAATAAGTATGAGTCTACCAAAAGTTATATTTAACTGATATTCTTAGAACTTATTCCAGAAGGAATATTCAGACATAATTTATGTATCATTTAAAGACTATCTACTAGGTCCTATATGGTCTACGGTCTTAAAAAGATCCATTCATATATACTTAATACAATTTCATCTGAAAATGTCCTTAAGTTTCTTATGACATCTGGACATTAAGAAAATCAAATCAATTCTAAGATATATATGACGGGTTTTCACATCACGACATCACGTACATCATTGAAACTTCTCTTGTAGCTTTCATAGATATATCAAATATTAGTGGGAGCATTAAGTGTCTTAATCATAACTTGCAATATTGGCGAAAGGTGGGGAGTAAAAACTTGATAGCATCTCAATATAAATACACAAGAGAGCAGAGCGTACCGCCCTGCCATAGTCGAGAGTCTGTTTATAGTCGCGACTGTTGTCATAGTCAACAAGGTTGAAACTTCCAGGAAAAAACTTCGAATAAGACACTACTCTATCACGACACTGTTCCATTAAAACTTATCTCATTAGAATATAATTTTACTCTTACAAAAGTTTCATTGTTACTTAAATGTGGGCATAATCAAATTTCCAAAACTAAAGTAACCCTCAAACAAGAAAGATCTACAACGAGTAACGTCATTCACTTGTTTATCTATTAGAATCTTTTGGTCTTTAAATATTAACCATAAACACGACAATTTCCTAAAGGTTTCTTAGGCTAGTAGGAGCAGTATGACTTGTCAGAAGAACAAGAGGCGGGGGAAGATAGTCATTAACTTTTACTCTAATTACACCTCTTGTACACCATAATGCACCAACTCTTACACAAGTTGAAATGGATGTTGGAAAGTTTACTGATCCTATCTCTTCTAATTTTACCATTAGCGTCAATCAATTTTCCAAATGGAATAAAGCTATTATTAGCAACATTGACTCCATAACTCAGCATAACGTTTGGGATTTGGTTGAATCACTTAAGAGTGCTCATAACTAAACTAAATTAAATCCTAACATAAATGTTAAAACACTGAGAAACACGGTTAATTGTTAAAGGTTATATTCAAGAGGGAATAAATTATTAAACAATCTTCTTACCAAAATTAAAAAAGATTCCATTAAGGATCATCATTTTTCTAATAACTTATAATAATTACGAGATACATAAGATGATTATTACAACAACTTTACTCAATAACTGACTTACATGTTCATAAACAACCAAATTCTAAACTAAAGGTAAAAGAACACTTAGTCTATAAGTCAATAAATCTATGTATTGGTAAATGCAAATATCAAAATGTGATGAAATCTCAATTCAGTTATCAAGAATCAAGTAAATTAATGTACATACTACCTCAAGATTAGTGGGTGCAAATAAAACAAACTTTGTCCTTATATAGATGACATTCTCTTTTAACAAGTATACGTTACATATGTCAAAGCATTGTTCATACATATTTTGATGTGATATATCTTAGAGATATCTCTTACATGATGGATATCATAACATACTGAGATAGACCGATATGGACATTAGTTTAATTTGTTCCATAATTTTTACCTTAAATAGGTCCTTACAAATGTAACAAACAGTATTACTCTCCTTTAGAGGTTAATAATAGGATCACCGAGATTAATTTCTTATGCTTCATTAAATAGAAGGCTTATGTAGGTTCAAGTCTATACGCATTCAAATATTACTCAATTGCAACACACTAGATATGTCTAGATTTATGTAAAGCATCTAAAAGATTATTAAAATATATTCGAAGGAATTGAGAGACTATAATTTATAATGAAGAAGTGAGAACTTAAACCGATTGATTACTCTGAACTTTGTTATATTTAAAGATAGCAAAATGTAATTTCCGAGATACATTCTTGTATCAACAAATAAATCTATCTCGTGGAGGAGTCATAATAAACTGATAACATCAACCTAAGTTATAATGACATAATATGTTGATTAATCATAACGCAGTTGTCCATAAATGTTGTTGAGTTGACTCATAAGTTTAGTTAACTTTATATAAACTATATATTGAAAACTTACTGTGATAAATTCAGCTACCATATTTTCTTAAGTAACAGTTTGAGAGGCGTTGCATTAAATTTTTGATATAAAATTAACTATTCATTTATAAATGAATTGAGAAATCTAAATTCGTATCGAATACATTCATGATATGTATAAGGATCCTATAACTAAAACTAGAGGTCAATCACCCATATGTATTATGAAAACACTTATAATCATGACAAGTTTATTGATGACAATGTACAACAGCATATCGTACTATGAATGATTAACTACTAATTTTTCCTCACCAGTTTTTGATTTTGTACGTCTGTTTATATGTTCTGCATGCATAATGTCATATAGACAAATTACTATACAAATAAAACGTTGTAAGGCCCCATTCCCGGTGTGCCCTACTTTGACGTTGGATTTACTAATAAACATAGTTCTAAATATCAGATTTATTAAAAACCTTCGCGGAAATGAATAAACTTCAAATATTCATTACAAAACATTCAAACTTGTCTTTTAAAAAAACATAACATAAAAGTATCTTATTTAAACATCATGACAAGTCTTCAGATGCCAGCCTCTTCAGTTCCTGTCATGTGTCTCCCTCAAGCTAGCTGCTTTAGTCTATTCACCTGCGTGCATACTAAAAGTCAGCTACGCTGAGTGAGTTCTAGTTAATCAGGTAACTTACAATACATTCACATACGCATTCGAAGATACATATTATATACTTAACCTGGTTATCTTTCTTCCATACATACGTAATTATATAACTTCTTTCTTTCTTTCTTTCATACATTACGTTTATTCGTACTTTACATACTTATACGTTTTAAAGAGCATTACCCCTACTGCCTCGAGTATTATTAGGGATCGGTCCCTTTTCTGCCTCGGATATTATTAGGGTCTGGTCCCTTCTACCTTAAGTATTATTAGGGCTCGGTCACTTACTGCCTCGAATATTAGTAGGGTCCGATCCCTTCTTCTGTACATTACCATTATTTTATATTTATTTATAACTTTCATACATAACATACAAGTATCATCCATACATCATATATAAACAATCACATCTTCAAACTATCACACGACGGTACATGCAATATCCGAAGATCGTTAACGCACCGTCAAGCATTCATTCATACATAAGTCATATAAGGCATACACTTACCACTTAAGGTAAGTGTATTAACTTATCACATTGAGTATGTACACAGCCCCGAAAACATAACAAGGCAATGGGGCTAGTAACTCACCAGTAAGCGATTCATTTATGAATTTATGATTATGCCTTTCTTGAGCTGTGCATGGCTAACTGTGTATTAATCATAGTATCAATTAACTACTTTTAGCTGGGGTTAAGCTATCATTATTAAGTCTTTACTAATAAGCTATCATTAATAAAAATTTTATTTTCATTAATAAGTCTTTACTAAAAACCTCATCAGAAACTGAAATTCAATTATTTAATCAAATCAAATCTTCATTTTAAACATAACATATCATTATTAATTATTTACTTATCTTTAGCTCATATATCGTATAAGTCCATGTCTATCGTTTACGTACGTATACGCTGTTTATCTTTCGTTTATTTTGGAAAATCATTTAGCATATAAGTTCTTGTAGACGTATAAGTTATTTATAGCGCATAAGTTGTTTCGGCGTATAAGTCCATACATATGCGCCCACTTATACTTATACAGCATGCACCTACTTACGCGTTACACATCATACACGGCCTTATACATACACACTATATACATATGCGCCTTGTACATATGCGCCACATACATATACGGATTACATATACATATACACCTTATACATATGTGCTACATTCATATACGGATTACATATACATATACGCCTTATACATATGCTCTACTTACATACACGCCATATACATATACACCACATACATATACGGCTTGCATATACATATACGTTGGCCTATCTTATACGCTTATCATACTTATACGTTGGACATACTTACACGCCGTATGTCCAGACCAGCTTTATCTTTACGCTTTTTTGGGGTTTTTCTTTGATTCAGGCGTCGTCAGTCACCGTTAAGCACCATGGTTGATTGGGATTTGATCTTTTATGGCCTAGGTAGCTTTGGGGTGTCCATATATGATTTAAGGTGGTCCTTAAGCTCGTTTTTGGTTGATTAAACACCCGAATAAAACTAGATCAAGATCCAAACGGCTCATACGGCATCACGAGGCTGTGGTGTCGGGCTCTAATATGTTGGGTCGGTTGAGATAAATCATTTCTTACATTTGGTTGGTCTCGGATCATTGAATATAGTAAAGTAGAGAGTGTTTGGCTTAAATGTGTGTTTTTGAAGGTGTAGGCTATGGTGTATAATGGATGGAAATGGAAAGGATTAGGGTTTAAGGGGTATGTATACCCCTTAAGCCCATGGACCTTATGCTCTTCTTTCCTTTTTAGTCCATATTTAATTAAAGCTTACTATCCCTTTTATCTTATTATTTTATTACTATCTCAAATTAATTCCTCCAACGAAATTAATATATTAATATTATTCTAGGAAATTTCGGGATGTTACAAACGTTCTGAAGGGCTTACTTGAAAATTTTGATCATAACTACTTAGATTTTAAATCAGGATTGCAATATAATTAATATGGGTCTTGAGCTGATGTGCAATTTAATGACTGTATTTCTCTGCTCCAATTTAGTTTTAATCTAACATGAGTTTTAACTCCCGACCAGGCATATCTAATACTCATAATTATTTATTATTCGGCAAAGTGGGAGAATGTAAGAATAAATATATGTGTGCTATATGTTTATCAATATGGCCATCGTTATCATTTATATTAATATAGATCAAAATATTAGTATTCCTTATTATATATTAGTCTGATAATTGTTGATGGACCATCTTACTCTTAATAATCAATAAAGAGTTTCCCCTTGGATATATATATAGAGAAAATAAATTAATGTCATAACATAATCTCACACACATAAGAAACCCATGTGCCTCATCTCTCCTAAAATCGGGTTCCACTCAAGAATCCATATCCTCATCCTTAACTATACACCCTAAAGGGGAATTCGACCAAGCAGACAATCATGTCGTGTGGATCATACTCATATGTTGTTGCTACTCTCCTTGTTGTAATAGGTACACATATTATTGTAGGTTTAGCATATTATTATGTTTTTCCATTACTAACATGAAGAACTGATCAACATTCTCTACCAATATTATTGATTATTATTACTCGGGATTCAATTTATAAAATACTCAACTAATTTATTGAAGAGCGACAATAAATCTGAAAATCACGTGCCTGTTAGATTTATGTACCATCTATTAGATTTTTTTTATTTCTATTTTTTTTATTTTTTATTATCATGGTTTTGTTGTTTTATATTTTTCTTGTCAATTTCTTTTATTATATTATATTTTTTGATTAAACTAAACCACAATATAAGAACAAAAGCATTACAAGAATGTGCACACGATATTATTATTTTTTTCACTGCATCACTTCCACACATAAAATAAATATAAGAAAGAGTTATTGACATTTACATCTCATACAAGCTATCAATGCTGTAATTAACTGATAGTTGAAAGCAAATAAATGAGATCTGATATGCTGACCGCCTTGTGTTTTCAAAGCACATGGTAGACGGAACCAACGCCTTCATGAGTTTTTGAAGCGTGTAAAACATTCCTTATGAAGTGCAAATCGACACTCGTGACATCTAAGTATGGTCTCGAACCACAATCTCCTAGCACATAGACTATCACTCTCAATCCCTTGGGCAAATGATAGAGGATGTGGGTGACTATCAATCTTATGAATGCTCCCAACTTTCACATTTAAAAACCTATATACATTACTTCTGTATCTAGAATAGGTTTCCGTTTCACAACGAAGTATTAAAGGAGCACAAGCAGAATGCATTGATTGAATACATTTATCACAATGATAGAAACAAGAATGAGGATTCAATTTGTTCTCACAAATTTCACAAAAGTATTCACTCTTGTGGTTTTCAATTGGGAGGTAACTTAGGTGCATCGAATGTTTGTCACAAGGGTGCCTAATTGTCTCAGGCAATAACAAAGCACACTCCAGATGTATATATACATCACAAATGCTACAATTGAAACTCAGTTCATATAATGAAAGAGAATGAGAAGTGGTCATATGAAGAAGACATAGAAAACAACGTTCTTTAAAGAAATCCTACTTAACCAATGAAAGAAGATGATTTGGGTGAGATTTATGTGTGATTTTTTTTGGCACAAATCCACAACTAACATCAACGTAGTATTGACATATGACGCAACCATAAGCATATCTGTTGCAAAGTAAGCGACAAACATTACAGTTGAATAAGTTGAAAAACTTTTGTGGGATATTTGACAATAGAACGAGGGTATGTTGTGGGTGACCTGGGTGGTTGTCCACTTTTGTTGGCAATCAAGTACACCATTCATGAATAACAAAGCTGCAATTCTCATCTTCATTGGCCCCGCACTTGTAGAATGGTATCTCTATGATTGGTCTTACACATACGTTGCATAATAGTTCTATTTTTTTCATTGAGTTATGGCATATGATTAATTCATTAGACCTAATGCTTTCCGTATCAACTAAAATTAACTCATGTTGATGATTGATGTTTTGTAGGCTTACCTCACTGGAGGAATAAACTTCTTTTGAGTATAAATATCTGGGTATGCTATAAGTTTGATCACGGAATGGTAGATGGAGAACATCTGGATGGTCAGCATCTTCAAAATTTTTAATAGTTTGACCTCTTCCTTAAAGATTGGAAATGTTATTATTACTTAGATAGTAATTAATGTTGAAACATATAAAAACTAATCAAATGGAATAGGTTATATATTAGGAAGATTTACTAATTATCAATAGACAAGATAGGCATGAATGGCTCTTTTCTTGATGTTGCACAATCCACATGAGCATAGTAAATGCATTTCTCGCATTTGTAAATCCAAAGTTTCTCCTTGCCATAAGGACTGCAATCACAGTTATATGGAGCCTTAATCTCATAAAAACTATCATCGCATACTCTGCATGTAGGAAAATATTTCTCTCTTTGGTCTTCAAATGGAAGGAATAAGAAAGAGTGAGGGGATGGGTATGGTGGAAAGTGTTATTTGTACTATGATGAATTAACAAGATTTTAGGTAGGAAAGCACAATCAGTGTGTATGGCGAAGTCAGAACATGTTGTACATTGAAAGAAGACTCCTTTATGTTCCTTTCCATAAGCTTTACAATAACATAAAATGGGTTTAGAGGTGAGAGGAACAAGTGGGTGTGGGTGGCTAGGGAGATGGATCCTTCTTTTGTCTACTTCCATGCCACAAACACAATTTACATCAATTATAGATAAACCAGAGAATGCACAAACATAGCCTACCTCACCATGCTCGTGTTTTCTTTCACAAAGAAAGCATGCCCAAAGGTAGTCATGTCTAACGAGGGTAAGAGGACTATGTGGGTGTGATATGTGGTTTAATGTTGTTGGGAGTTCTGCACACAATTTATGAAGAGAGAAATCACATGAATAGTCCATGCATTTATAGTAGTACCTATAATACTCATTGATATCTTCACCGCACCTCTTACAAGTACACGAAAGCTCATCTTTTTTAACCAAATCCTTCTCCTCCTCATCATCAGATTCTTGTACATCTTCATCGTTCACTTGCAAATTAATGAGCTTCAATGGATGCTCGTGTTCAAGTACCTTCATCATAGTTTTTTATTATTATTAATTTCTTTTAGTACAAGTTGTAGTGCTAGACTCGTATGTTACTTATAGCAAGGAAAAAGTAGGTATGTGATCTTATTCTTGAAAATCTGTGAAATATCTATACATTTTTCTTTAATTATACCACTAAGAACAAGAAAAGAAAAATTATAGTTAACTAGTAATGAAGTCTCTTTAACCTTTTTTTATACTCTTTCATCGTACTTTATTGTCTATCTGATTATGTTTTTTAAACTTTTACTTGCAGCTAGAGGAAAGGATGTTGTGAGATTAGATTGAAACTTTAATTATTATTAAAGGTACTATTAAATTGAAGTTAGATCAAAGCTTTTGTTAACTTAAAGCACAAACTCACACCTAGATGATAATTTTCTTATAAATAAAGTGAAGCAAGTGTTATCATTGAGAGCATAGATTGATTTACAGTGTGACACCCCAAAACTGGGGCTCAACGAAAAGTTGGATTTACACAAAAACATAGCCTCTTTATTGATAAGCACAGCGGAAGTCTCAAGTATTTATTTAGAAACAAATGTACAACAAACTTGAACGAGGCTATGTTTATCAGAGTTCCTTGTGCCAAATACTGCTCGTGCCAAATAGCCACATGATGCCTTCTACGACACTTACTACTTTATCCTGAAATACATGCTAAAACAAGTCAGCTTTTGCTGGTGAGTTCTAAATTTATTATTAATAAACAATAAAATATAAAATGCTTTAATATGTAAAATAAGTTTGGCACTGAAATTTATTTCAAGGTCACAGTTATAGATTCTTAAGCCGCTCGTCTGGTTTCGGTTACCTATTAGAGTCACCCACTCTACGGTAACCTCTACCTAAGCGTTGTTGGATTTTGGTTATCTATTAAAGCCACCAGCTCTACGATAACCTCACCCTTTACTCGTTAATTTCAATGTAGTCCAGCTACTGAAGTCTGGAGAGCTCTTAGCTCTCAGTGTTACACTGTGCAGGTACACAAATACCCCAAAGCCTTAAGGTCTTACATGCGAGTTATCCAGCCCGCAGGCCCGTGGTATGAAACCACCCTCTAATGCCCATAAGGTCTTACATAGAGTTTCCCAGCCCGTAGGCCTCGTGGCATAATACCACTCATAAAAACATTTCAATTTAATTTCCTTATGACCGTGCCAAGTCATTTCAATTTGTTTTTACACGTTTCTAAAATCATTGTTTGTATGTAACAGTGCTAGTTTTGTTAAAACCATTCTATAACTTTAAACAAACATTTAAAACAAGTGAAGATGAGACCATAGGGACTTGAAAAGCATACTGTCTATATAAATAATTGTTTTAAGCATTTATATATTTTATATAAATATAAGGGTGTGTCTCGACTAAAAATAATTAAAAATGCGAAGTCTTAGAAGATCATAATTTTATTACGTGATACTACACGAGCATGTATCTCAGCCCATAAATAATATTTAAAAAGGGGCAAGGTCAAAGAACTCACCTATTAGATGTTACCGCTAGTATAGTCCAGGCCTTGTAAATTAGTATCGTCTTTTATTTTTACAAAAATGTCGTCAGAGTTGGCATACCTGAATATATACCAGGAATACTCTAAGTTATCTAACGAGTCATTAAATACTAAGATAACCTACTAACTAGTTGACACAATTCGTAAAGATAATCTTCTTATTTATAAACCGCTTGAATACATATGAACTTATTTCTCATATATAAAACATGTTTATATTAGTTTGGTGTCCACGTAACTTTTATGTGTGATACAATCTATTTTGTTTACATCTTTATTTAATTATCTTCTTGATGGCTTTTACCATTGTTATATATTATAAAACTCATTTTTAACAACTATATATAATCGAAAGTTAAACTTTTAATCACTAGTTAATATTAACTATTCAATATTTTTAATAAATTTCATAATTAAAAAGGTTTATACCAGCTTGTTAGAATCATCTGGGCATTATAACCACCACAATATTGATCATCACCGCGAGACCCGTTATTTTTACCATAACCGTTGTGTCTCCGCCATAGCATCGCCGTCACGCCTCCGTTACGTAAAACCGTCACCATAGTACCGGTGCCAAGACTATCGTTGATCACCATCTTGGGCCGCCTTTAACTACCGTTCCCATCACCCTCAAACAATGATGGCACCCGTCGTCTTACCACTGTAGTGACCATCGTCGCCGGCTACCCTTTTCTTTTTCACTCTTGACTCCCTTTTTCTTTTTACTGTATTTCTCTCTCTATATTATTATTATGATTATTTTGAGATGAGATGAATAAATGAAAGCCTTATATCTCAATGAATATGTGATGGTATGTATATTCATATAATATGGTGATATATATATATATACACACATAATATGGTGATATGGACGAGAGCTTCATAAAAAAGAAAGGCATATTTGGGGGAGGTGTTAAATATCCAGGGGAGGTTTTATACACCTACGTGGCTTCACAAGGGATGTTGCTTTGTGGCTTCAAAAATGATAATTCATTTGTTGGTCATTTAAAACAAATAAAGATATGATTCAAGAAAAACTTGGCCTGCACTCATCATTCAATGTTTCATAGTGGCTCCTCCAAGCTAATATAAATTCCTATAACTATCCTTAAGTTTTAATTTGAATGTTAACTAAACCTTCAACTTATATTAAACTTTTAAAAGTGGGTGTCACATAATGTTAATATTAAATTTATGTATTATAATAAACTAAAATAACTGGGCATACATGTCACTTGGAAATTCATTATTAGCCAAAATTTCCGGCTTAAATTATTTTCCTAATTTTAATAAAAACTTATTTATGTTAGTGTAATCAGAACATATCAATCTATTATTTAATCAAATAACTAATTACCTTATTTATAAATATTAAAAGTATGCGGGTGTTTATGTCAGTATAATAAAATTATTTATATATTTAATGAAATCATGTCTACGTTATTTTATTATACCAATTTATAAACACTTTTTAGTGTTGGGGATGAAGGTGGTAAAAATTAATAAACGATATTTATAGGCCTAAGAATATAAAAACAAGAAGAAATCATGAATGGGTAGCAATTTTATTCTCACGTATTCATTCAACCCATATGGATCCATAGAGTTCGCATCCATCTATTTCAAATATGTAATACAAAAATGTGTGTTAGTCATGTTAATTTTATATATAATGTTCTCTTTTTATGTCATTTATAATTAATTATCTTATCATCTTATGTTAGAATTTACTATTTCATTAAAAAAAATAATTACAACTTATAAAATCATAGGTTCATCTTTTTCGTAATAATGAAGAAATTGTGTAAGAATGCATCACGTATTCGTATGAATATTCCATTTGAAAATATAACTTGAACTTATTAAACTATTTAATTTGAAAAAAAATAGTTTTTTATAATTTAATCATTTAATTTATATAGTTTAATTGTATTTGAGCTTCTCATATATCACACATGTTCTAAAGCTACTTATAACATAAATTACAATCAATCAATCAAGCCCTGTATATCCTACCACATAGCACGCTATCGATAGGGTCAAGGGAGGGTAGGATGTAGGCAAGTCTTTCCTCTATCCGTGAGAATAGAGAGGTTGCTTCCAGAGAGACCCCCGGCTCATAAAGCTACATACATGTAAACAGAGTAAACATACATCCTACAAGCAAAAACACTTAGCAAAATATAGATAGCAAACTACCAAATAGCAAGGAATCTGTAACCTACTAAGAATAGGGCATAAGAAGCAAAAAGCAGCATCAAACAAAATATATACATAAACAACAAGGAGCCAGGCTAGCCAACTATACCCTAAATACACAGCTAAGCTAACTAGGTACCTTCCCCTACAAGTCGCTAACCTTAATCCTACGTCTCCACGAATCTCTATCCTGGACAATGTCCTCAGAGAGGTGCAACTCTATCAAGTCATGTCTAATTCTTTCATCCCAAGTCAATTTAGGTCTGTCTCTACTTCTCTTTCCTTCCACAATGAAGGTTTCCATTATAACATAAATTACAATTATTGTTAAATTAAAGCATTAACCAAGATTATGAATCAACTTAATTACAGCTTAAGGCTTTTGGTTTCATGCAAACACATTGAAGAGGTAGGTCCCAGCAGAGCCCAGTTGGACCCGCAAGACTCACCTTGAACAGGGACGTGTGCGCAATGACCAACTGCTCCAGCAGGACCCACCATGCTCAAAGAACCTTACGCGCAGTACGCCAGCTGTACCCGCAGGGAAAGCCTCCCAATGGTGAAGTACCCCGCCTGTTCCCGCAGTTGCGGATACAAGCCATCAGGGAAGGCTACCCGCACTAACAGCAAGGCTACACGCACAAGGCATTCGTTACTTCAGTAGTCACATGAAGGAATGAGCAAGGCGGGAATACTCCCGCCTAAATGAGCCAGTCCGTATGCTTCTGGAAGGTCTTTCGTACTATACCTACTAAGGTATGGGCGGAACAGACAATTTGACCAGAGCAGCCCGTGAACTAATCACAGGGTGACAGCTCACCGACAACAATACGAGGAGGAGCACCCTCTAGTACTGTTTTGTCACTATTAGCCGTTGCCTACTCACCAACCCTTACGAGGGGACGTGCGCAACCTACAGTTGGTGGAACAGTGCGTAGCCGGCAGTAAAGGAACAGTATACAGCCGACCTTATTACTGTTGGCCGTAACCTATCCACCAACCAGCATGGCCTGTGCGTACGACCACTGTTGGTAGAACAGGAATACTATTCAGCCGGCTGTACCTGCTTGGAAACCTACCTTCGGCTATAAATACTCCAACACCTTGGAATGGTAAGGACATCATCTGATATCTCAATCTTATCTAGCAATCTCTTAATATATACTTATATTCAGAGCAATCTAGTCTGATTCTCACGCCGGAGGGTGGTCACAAGGAGGAACCCCCCCCCCCCTTCTCAGTGACGAGCTTACGGTGTCTGTTTTGCAGGTCCATTGAAGAACAACTCACTGCTAGACCTCATCCTCGTGGGAAACATTACTTAACCCCCAGATTATCTATAATCTGCCTGTGGGTTCACTTAGTGTTTCTTCGTTGGCGCCATCCGTGCATAAAAGCTAGAACTATTTTAGTTTTTTCAAAATTTCTGAAGAAATGGTTAACGTTACTCCGGTCCCAAGGCCAGTAACCGACCAAGAAACCCCGGTAACCACAACCCCAGCAACTGGGGGGAACACCGGCGGTTATACAAATCTTACGAACACTACCCCGACTACCCAAGCCGGGGCAAGTGCAGTAAATATTCCACTGGGGTTCACTGATGCCCAGTTGGAAAAACGAACGAGGGCCCCTCGCCAAACACTAGATCAAGTGAAGGCGTGGGCCGAAGCACGTCAAAGAGAGTTCCAAGCTGAATTGGATGAACGCTTGCGTTCAGTTCAACAGGCTGACGAATTCGGCAGTACTCGCCAACAGCTCAATATGAACAGCGAGTGCGAGTACTCAGACGAGGAGAGAGAAGAATCCGACACCGACGCAAACCCTCGCCATAAGGCGAAAGGGAAGCGTAAGGAAACGGACTTCCAGCCAAAAAGGAATTTTGGGGAAGCTTTTAAACCAACAAATGCGGAGAGAAACCCGCGTGACTTCTCAAAAACCTTTAGGCCAACTGCTACAAATGCAGGAAAGTCAAAGTTTGCAAGGGACATTGCGGAAGCAATCGCCCCGAGATGTGCCAAACAAATGTATAACATTGGCACTTATGATGGTCTATCCGACCCAGACGACCACTTGAACAGATTCATTGCGGGGGCAACCGTCAGTAACTGGACGGAACCCACGTGGTGTTATATGTTCCAGATGACTCTGGTTGGAGCGGCCAGGGCATGGTTCGATCGTTTACCGGTCCACCACATATATGACTGGGCGGACTTTCAGAACAAGTTCAGCCAGCACTTCAGCCAACAGAGGAAATACACCGAGGAACAGTGGACAATCCTCAACTGCGTTAGAGAGGAGGATGAATCTTTATTAGACTTCATCACCCACTTCAACTCCAAAAAGCTAAGTCTCGGCAACGTAAGTGAAGATCTTGTTCGCGCCGCTTTCATCCAAGGTGCCGAATACCCGGAGCTTATCCGCACATTGACGGGTAAGGATGGCATGCCATCAACATGGGATGCCATCATGACGGCGGCCAAGCGCTTTGCCGAGACGGAGAAGCAACTGGGAAGGGACCTCCCCCAGAGTACACACCTCTACACGCAGAGGACAAGAGAGAACAATGTCCGGATCGCCCGGCAGAACAAAAAGAGGAAGCTAGGTATCTGGCAGTCAAGGGTAAACTTTGAAACCTCATCCAGCTCTCGCCCTCTTGTTGGCGGAAGAAATCACACACACCCTTCAAGCCAAAAGCACCGGTGGACGCCACTCACCAAAAGCGTCACGGAGATATTTGCCACTGAAAAGCTACCGTGGCCAAAAGCTCCAGTGATCCGGCACCGACCTAATGCGGATCAGAGCAAATCCTGTGACTTCCACGGGACAAAAGGTCATGGTACGGAAGAGTGTACATCCTTGAAGGATATTGTTGAAGCATTCGTCAAGGATGGAAGATTGGCACACCTGGTGGCATCAATCAAGAAGGGAGGACGGAACGACAACCGGTACCGGGGCAACGGACGAAAGCCCGTTGACATCAGCATCAACATGGTTCATGGCAACATCAGAGGAAGAAAAAGGCGAACGCCAGAACCATGCGCGTGGAAGGAAGCTGAGGTGCGCTTCCCGCGAGTGCCAGGAGGTCCCAGCAAAGAAGGCCCTATCGTCATAAAAAGCCAGCTGGGGCACTACATCACTTCTCGCACTCTTGCTGACAACGGCGCCTCGTCAACGGTGATGTACAGGCAGTTCTTCGACAAGCTAGATGACGAAGACAAGGAGCGCCTGGAAACGATCTGCGCCTCGATGGAAGGGTTTGATGGCAGCACAAACACCCCCCTGGGTATCCTATCTTTCCCCGTCACTCTTACAGATGGAAAACACTCCCGCACAGAAGATGTGGACTTTGTCGTGATGAGGAAGCCACACCACACGTACGACATTCTCTTCGGGAGAGACGGGATGGCAAGATTCAACGTCGTGGTATCCTCAGTCCACGGCATGATGGGATGGCCAACAGCTGAGGGTGTAGCGATGATCACCGGCATTCCCCAGGTATGCATCGCATCTGTCTCATCTAAACCCAAACCAAAGATGGCTAAACCAACCATCACCGAACCAGAAAGATGGGCCTTCAACGGCAAGTACCCTGACCAGGCCGTAACCATTGGCCCAACAATTGTTGATCCCACACGCACCTTACTTAAGCGCTTATTACAAAGGAACGCCGACATCTTCGCGTGGACACCAGCTGACATGACTGGTGTACCCCGGAGTAAGGCAGAGCATAAGCTCAAATGCGATCCGGCTGTCACGCCGATCGTACAAAAGCGCAGAGTAATGGGGCCAGAACAAACTAACGCGTGTAGAACCCAAGTCAAGGAACTCCTTGACGCAGGCATCTTACGCGTTAGTAGATATCAAACTTGGGTTGCAAATCCCGTTATGGTACCGAAGAATGACAAACAATGGCGCATGTGCATAGATTTCAAGGATTTGAACCAAGCATGCCCCAAAGATTGTTATCCGTTACCTGAAATTGATCTTAAGGTGGATTCGTTGGCACCATTCCGCCTTAAATGCTTCCTGGACGCGTATAAGGGGTACCATCAAATCCACATGGCCGTTGATGATCAGGACAAAACCGCTTTTCGGACGCCCGATGGCACATTTTGTTATCAAATGATGCCATTCGGACTTAAGAATGCCGGGTCCACATACCAACGCCTGATGGACAAAGAGTTTCATTCCCAAATTGGGAGGAACTTGGAAGTCTACATGGATGACTTGGTCATCAAAAGCCCTGACCCAGAAGCGATGTTGAAAGACATCGAAGAAACTTTCAACACGCTCAGGAAGATAAACATGAAGCTCAACCCGAGCAAGTGTGCCTTTGGAATGGAAGAAGGGAAGTTCTTGGGGGTCATCGTCACTAAAGATGGCTTCAGAGCGAACCCTGAAAAGGTCGAAGCCATTATCAAAATGGAATCACCTACTACCATCAAACAGGCTCAGACACTGAATGGACGACTAGTGGCACTTAATCGCTTTTTGGCAAACCACGCGGATAAGTCGTTTCCCTTCGTGTCAACGTTGAGAAACTGTTTGAAGAAAACGCACTTCCGCTGGACACCAGAAGCGGAAGCAGATTTTCAGGAGATTCGGTCACGCTTGATCGAACTCCCAACACTCACAGCACCAGAAGCGGGAGAGGAGTTAATCCTATACCTTTCCGCAACTGATAGAGCAACCGGGGCAGTCCTGCTAGTAGAGCGAAAAGGCATCCAGATGCCAATCTATTATGTCGGCCGTATCCTAACAGACGTAGAAACTCGGTACTCTACCCTCGAAAAATTAGTCTTAGCACTTATACACGCTTCACGCAGGTTAAGACGATATTTCCAGGGTCACCCAATCACCATTCTCTCCAACTTCAAACTTGCAAACGTTCTAGGCAAACCCGAGTTATCGGGACGCCTAGCCAAATGGGCAATTGAGTTGGGAGAGTACGCGATAAAGTATAAGCCAAGACCAGCCATAAAAGGCCAGGTTCTGGCCGACTTTATTACAGAAGTGCCTGCATCACGGGAAAAAGAGTGCCAGGAAGAGGCTCAACCCTCTCCAGCACAAGACATCAATGATGTCTGGCGACTCTACACTGACAGGGCAGCCAATAACGAGGGTTCAGGCGCAGGGCTAAAGCTAACCAACCCAGCGGGCCAAGAATACACTTACGCTATTCGACTGGATTTTCCAAGTACGAATAACGAAGCCGAGTATGAGGCATTCCTGGCTGGGCTGAGAATTGCGCGTAAGATGGGAGTGAAAAACTTGGAAGCCCACGTGGATTCCATGTTAGTAGCCAATCAAATCAACGGGACGTACACGGCCGTGAACGACACAATGGCCCTGTACCTCGCACAAGCAAAATCCCTTATGCGCGATTTCAATGACTGCAAAGTCATACACGTCAAGCAAAGTGAAAACAAATCTGCGGATGCGTTAAGCAAGCTTGCATCATTAGCCTTCACCCACTTAGGAAAGGATATCCGCATTGAACTCCTCGAGACACCATCGGTCCCGCACAAGGAAATTTGTGTCATCCAAACCAGCACTGAAACGTGGATGACACCAATAACAAAATACCTTGCGGCAGGTACACTACCAGAATCCAAAACACAGGCAAGAAAACTACGCTGTAAAGCACTGAATTATCAACTGATAGATGACATCCTTTACAGACGTAACTTTCTTGGCCCACTCTTAAGATGCGTGGACAACCAAGATGCTGACTACCTCCTAAGGGAAGTACACGAAGGCATCTGTGGAGTACACGCAGGTCCCCGCGCTGTTGTAGCCAAGCTAAACAACGCGGGATACTTTTGGCCGGGGATGCATACGGATGCACTGGCATACATCAGAAAATGCAGGTCTTGCCAGCTTTACGCACCCAACACGCACCGCCCGAAGAATGAACTTGTTCCAGTCACTTCTTCATGGCCATTTCAGAAGTGGGCCATCGATGTGACAGGCCCATTTCCTACAGCAGCAGGAAATGTTCAGTTCCTAGTGGTAGCCATCGACTACTTCACCAAGTGGATAGAAGCAAAACCTTTAGCCCAAACAACCGCGAAACATATCAAAAAATTTATTTGGGAATTTATTATTTGTGTTTTTGGACTTCCACAGAATTTGGTGAGCGATAACGGCACCAACTTTGCTGACAAGAAGCTACAACAGTGGCTGAAAGAACTTCAAATCACCCACACCTTTACCTCAGTGGCACACCCGCAAGGTAATGGTGAGGTGGAAAGAGCAAACAAGAGCATCGTCGAAGGCATCAAGAAAAGACTCTTGGAACACAGATCCGGCTGGGTGGACGAGCTTCCGCACGTCCTTTGGGCAAACAGAACGCTGAAGAAGGCCAGTACGGGAGAAACCCCGTTCAGCCTCACTTATGGCACGGAAGCCATGGTCCCGGTCGAAATTGGTTTACCCTCACCAAGGATCTTGATTCAGCCAGAAGACAATGATGCGGAAAGACGGTTGGATCTTATGCTGACCGAGGAACGCAGAGACTTAGCCGCAGTGCGTGAAGAGAACTACAAGCGACAAATGCAAAAGTACTACAACACGCGGGTAAAACTCTGCAACTTCAATGTAGGAGACTACATACTGCGTAACAACGAGGCTTCGAACCAAGAACGCCCAGGAAAGCTGGCCCCGGTCTGGGAAGGGCCATACATTATCAAAGAAGTCCTGGGAAAGGGCGCATACCGGCTCGAAAGGCTCGATGGCACTCCCATCCCAAGAACATGGAATGGAGCTCAATTACGCAAATGTTATATGTAGATCAATTCCAAAACTTGTAAAGAAAAGGCCTAGAGCCACTTCTAATGGAAATGATTCTCCTTTCATAATGTGTTAACTTTACCTTTATACTTATGAACTTCCCACACTGGTGCCGGTATTCACCGCATAAATGGGGAAGAAGTAAGTCGTTACGTGTGGAAGGCGGCAAAACCCGCATAAACACAACGCTAAAAATAAGGAAAACCTACACGCAGGTCAGATGTAAGTAAAGTTTAGCCATCCTTGTAAGTGTAAGTGACGGTCTTACCCGCACAATCACAAACAAGGAAGCAAAACTTCAACCTATCATCTACCACGTTCAAAGGTTATCCTAAAAAAGGATGAGGAAAACCTACACGCAGGTCAGATATGGGTAAAGTTTAGCCATCCTACTAAGTGCAAGTGACGGTCCTACCCGCACAATCACGAAAGAGGAAGCAAAACTTCACACCTATTATCTACCACGTTCAAAGGTTAACTTATCCTCAAAAGATGAGGAAAACCTACACGCAGGTCAGATATGGGTAAAGTTTAGCCATCCTACTAAGTGCAAGTGACGGTCCTACCCGCACAATCACGAAAGAGGAAGCAAAACTTCACACCTATTATCTACCACGTTCAAAGGTTAACTTATCCTCAAAAGATGAGGAAAACCTACACGCAGGTCAGATGGTAAAGTTTAGCCATCCTACTACGTGCAAGTGACGGTCCTACCCGCACAATCACGGAAGAGGAAGCAAAACTTCACACCTATCTACCACGTTCAAAGGTTAACTTATTCTAAACACTTGGAAAATTGCTAATTTAAACTAAAGTATGCAAGTCATATAACGTTTATAAAGCAAGGAATCCAATGAAAGAAGCGGTCTTAGCCGCACAAAGATTTATATTTCATAAATATTCGTTACAAGAATGGCCGGGTAACTACCCGCCTACAAGAGTAAATCTATACAAACTAAATCTGTCCTAGCAGCGGGAAGGGATCTTCAGGATCAGGCTTCAGGGCCACTTCCACTTGGACCAGCGCCGTCAGTAGAGCGTGGCAGTTCAAGGAAAGCCTTAAGGATAGCTAGCCCATCATCAGCAGCAGCAACTTCATTCACCTTCTCCACCACCGGATGCGGGAAGGCAGCATACTGGTTCACTGCTTGGTCGTAAATAGCTTCAGTATCCACATTATACAAAGGGAAGTTGGAAGGTGGGACGCCTTTCTCAACGAACCCTAGACCAAGCAGGAAGCCGGCCCGTTCCCCATCATCGTGAGAAGCGTTGAGGGCTGCGCTCATAGCATCGTCGTAAGATGTCTCTGAGAAGACCCGATGCACAACCTACAAAAGAAAATATACAAGTGTCAACACCCTTTCTATTTACAAAGAAGAGCGTAAAGACATGAAAGCTTACCTGAGACAACGCTTCTCGAAGAAGCCATTCCTTGGCAACCAGAGCTTCTTGGAGGGCAGCTTGAGCTTCGTTACGGGCGCGTTCGGCTTCACTCTTGTTAAGGTTGGCAAGCAACACTTCTTTAGCCGCAGCCTCTTCGACGCCCTTTAGCTTCCGCTCAGTATGGTCAAGCACCCCCCTCTGGTCCAAGATCTCCTGGAGCTTTTTGGCGTCTTCCATCGCCAAGGCATCATGAGCCTGCTGGAGAGCCTCTAATTTGGCTTTAAGTTCTTCATTCTCCACGCGCAGAGGCTCAGCAACAGCTTCAGCCTTGGTGGCCCTCTCGGTTGCGTTCCTCGCAGTTTCCTTAGCCAGCCGAAGCTGTTCATTAACAGCTTGGGCAGCCTTGGAACGGGCCTCGAGTCGAGCCTGAACTTCAACCTCGAGGGCCTTGAAGGCCTTCTCCTTCTCCGCAGCCACTGCGGCAAGTTTTTGGTTCTCCTCCCGAACAGCCCGCGCCTGAGCTACTTCCTTGAGGCGAGCTGCTTTTAACTTGTCGTTTTCACGACAAAGCAGCTCGACGCGCGGCTGCATCCGGGCCAGGAGAACCCGAAGCTCATTGGTTAGCCTACCCTCCTGGTAGCTAGCCATGGCTTCCCCCAACGCACCACTGGGAGCAGCGTGACGAGCCCATTCCACGCACTCCACAGGGGTGCGAAGGGTTGTTCCTCGGCGAATGTTCCATCGTGGAACATACACTTCATTGGAATCCGACACTGCAAAAAACACAAAGCAGTTAGGAAAAGATGATAAAATATATATATATAAAATGGGCCAGAAGAACCCTACGCACCTGTAGGGTCAATAACAGGCCGATAGCCGCCGAACCCATCACCTGAACCCAAAGGAAATCCATCCAAGAGGTCAGGCAGATGGGAAGGTGGCAAAGATTGGCGGGAAGCCCCATGCGTACCTGATGGACCGGCCGTCGTTGCTGATGGCGGGGGCATGGTAGCAGCCGCCGTGGTCGCCGTCGCGGTCGCTGCCGCGGAATCCGCAGCAATAGTAACCGTCGGCTCGGTGAAGGATGCTGTAAAAATCGCACTCACAGCCGGCGGTGACGTCATCTCGGCTGGAACAGTCGGCTCAAAGGAGTGAGCAACTGAACCAGCGGAAGCAGGCGCAGGCGCCTGGGTCGACGCCTCAGGTAGGCTGACCAAGCCTACCGTCATTGGCGGAGAGGTACTACTCGGCGCTTCACCCTGGAATGCGCCAACATCCACGCCTGCGTAAAGAAGAAAAGTGTTAACAGATTAAGCTATGAAGATAAAAGCTAAAGGAAAGCTGTACTTACGGGTTTTCTTGAGCCTAAAGGTACGGAGAGGCGGGGACGGACCCGATGGAGCCGGCCTCTTTGCGCCGGTCACCGTCGTCTTCTTTGGCTCTCCGGAGGTGACAGTCGCAACCTCCGGAGCTGTGGTCTTATCACCACCGGGATTCCCCGCCACCTCTTCGCTCTCGGTCTCCGAATCAGACCGAGGCGCTGGATCGGCAGTGGAGGCCTTCTCCTTCCCCTTCCCGCCGGCAGCCTTCTTCTTCCGCACCAACGGAGGACCATCTGCGGATTCCTCATCAGAACATACGATTAGAGGAATTCCAGCAGAGGTTTCAACATTGAGGGGTCGAGGGTCGAAGAGCGCCTTACCTGGCCGACGGGCGCTAAGGATCTCATGGCCTAGCGGATAGACCTCCACGAACCGATCCGCCGTTTGATCTAGGATGGGCAACTCGTTCTCATCTAGAGCGCGAGTACCCATCCGTGCGGGACCGTCAGCCTCCCGCGGGTTCAGGAGCGACTGCAAGTCGTTCCCCTCTGAAATAAACAATAAAGAAGTTAGAAGAAATTCAAAATCAACAAAAGGGAAAAAGGCATACCGTAAGGAACAGAGTTCGAACCGTATTCGAGGACGATCGGAATCTTGCGCGCATCAGCCTCCTTCCACACCCGGCTCATCCCCAGCATCACCATCCCGGACTCCGCAAACCGGTAAACCGGAGATTGGACCCGAGATATCTTCGCAAACCATTCCGCCTCCTGGTAGCTGGAGGCGTGAAGGCTGGGAAGTGCTTGCCCGTTCCTGAATTTCATGGCAATGGGGATGGCGCGAGCGGATATGAAAAAGAACTCCCGCTTCCACGAGCGAAGACTGCGCTCGGTCGCGCAGATCTTTAAACCCTTAATCCGGGTTGTCAACGTGTACCACCCCTGGATGCACCTCCAAGTGTAGAAGGTCATCAGGCGGTCAACATAGGGCTCAATGCCCAGTATCCGGCACACCCACTCAAAGTGGCGAATCTTAGCGATCGCCATGGGGTGCAACTCGGTCAAATGAACACCGTGCCTCTCAAGGACACGGTAAACAAACTTTGTCAATGGGAACCTAAGATTCCCATAAACAAAGAATGCTGCATAAACCCCGATCTTGCCTCTGGGGGCATCGTACACAGTATGATGGGGTTCAGGAAACTCAGGCTCGAGAGACTCGAGCATGAACTTCCTGACGACATACCGGTACAGATCGCCAGGCAGAGCACACTGGCACTCGCCAGCAGTACTCTTGTCATCGGCTGTGGATTCAACATCACGAGACATCTTGTGAAGGAAAGGAGAAAACGATTTCGGGAGAATGCTTGCCTGAAAAGGTGAGTATTCGCCGGAAATCGCAAAGAAGATGAAGAGAAGAGTGAAAGTGTGGATTACAAAGAACCCTCTCCCCCTTTATATACTAATCGCAATTAATGCGATGAAATTAATGCGGAAGAGAGAGAAAACGAAGGTGCAATGAAACTATGACACGTGGCAAAAAGCAAGCTGGCAACAGCTGTTGACAGGACGCATACCATTAATTTCGCGGCCACGCGCCCGAAAAATCGCGCCCACGCGCCTGAAAAAGCGTCTGGAATGACCATGTACTGTCACGTCACCATAACTTCCTGCACGTCCTGACACAGTCAGAAGAAACCGTCGCACGACGTTTCAGAGTTTTGGACTGTTCTTCTTTCCACCAACTCTTCGAATTTCAAAATTCAAAATTCAAAAAGATTCAAAAGTAAGCGGGAAAATACCCCTTACCTTGGCAACCAAGTAACTGTAAGACAGGTGCGGATACAGTGTCAAGGCAAAACCCTTCACAAACTTAGCACCTGCAAGGAATTGAAGCCAAGAATTCCTCGGCAACCAAGTAACCGTAAGACGGATGCAGGTACAGTGTTAAGGCAAAACCCTTCACATACTTAGCACCCGCAGGGAATTGACGCCAGGAATACCTTGGAAGTAAAGTAACCGTAAGACAAGTGTGGGTACAGTGTCAAGGCAAAACCCTTCACATACTTAGCACTCTGCAGGGAATTCAAGCCAAGAAGGATCTAATGGGCCATGCTGGCGGGAACGGGAATAACATCCCCGCATGACGGGAACGTCGAGAACTATATTGTTCGAAACTCCATGATGGGATTGGTGGTTTTAGCATAATTGATCAGTATGTTGAAAGCTACCAAAACCCCACGGAGAATCCACACAAGTAGGACTCAACGCTCCTGACGTGCGAGGAGGTTACAAACCTACCCGCTTCACAACCAAAGATCAAGCAGAAAAGTCGGGAATTTCTGCGTGACATCAGGAAAACCGCGGGATGAATCACCACGGAAAACCGAAAAACTAAACCCTTCTCAAAACCCCTTGCTAAGTCCAAAAGTTCACCTCACTTATTAATAATTCATGAGAAGAACATTGGACTGGGGGGACTTGAAGAGGTAGGTCCCAGCAGAGCCCAGTTGGACCCGCAAGACTCACCTTGAACAGGGACGTGTGCGCAATGACCAACTGCTCCAGCAGGACCCACCATGCTCAAAGAACCTTACGCGCAGTACGCCAGCTGTACCCGCAGGGAAAGCCTCCCAATGGTGAAGTACCCCGCATGTTCCCGCAGTTGCGGATACAAGCCATCAGGGAAGGCTACCCGCACTAACAGTAAGGCTACACGCACAAGGCATTCGTTACTTCAGTAGTCACATGAAGGAATGAGCAAGGCGGGAATACTCCCGCCTAAATGAGCCAGTCCGTATGCTTCTGGAAGGTCTTTCGTACTATACCTACTAAGGTATGGGCGGAACAGACAATTTGACCAGAGCAGCCCGTGAACTAATCACAGGGTGACAGCTCACCGACAACAATACGAGGAGGAGCACCCTCTAGTACTGTTTTGTCACTATTAGCCGCTGCCTACTCACCAACCCTTACGAGGGGACGTGCGCAGCCTACAGTTGGTGGAACAGTGCGTAGCCGGCAGTAAAGGAACAGTATACAGCCGACCTTATTACTGTTGGCCGTAACCTATCCACCAACCAGCATGGCCTGTGCGTACGTCCACTGTTGGTAGAACAGGAATACTATTCAGCCGGCTGTACCTGCTTGGAAACCTACCTTCGGCTATAAATACTCCAACACCTTGGAATGGTAAGGACATCATCTGATATCTCAATCTTATCTAACAATCTCTTAATATATACTTATATTCAGAGCAATCTAGTCTGATTCTCACGCCGGAGGGTGGTCACAAGGAGGAACCCCCCCCCCTTCTCAGTGACGAGCTTACGGTGTCTGTTTTGCAGGTCCATTGAAGAACAACTCTCTGCTAGACCTCATCCTCGTGGGAAACATTACTTAACCCCCAGATTATCTATAATCTGCCTGTGGGTTCACTTAGTATTTCTTCACACATATAGAGCTTATTGCATTTTCTTATATATAAATAGACTAATAAGATGCGTAAATTCTTTTTTGAATGACGAAGAATCATAATACTAGGTATCAGAAGAGGCAATTTAGCAAGTAGCTAGAAGCACGGAGTCTGTAAATACAAAGATTTACAGCCTATAAATTCAACCATTTGTAAATATATGAGTCCACAAATACAAAGATTTACAGCCTATAAAGTTAACCATTTGTAAATATATGTACTATTGTACTGTATATAATTATGTAAACAAACTGGACGAGACATTGTTCGTGTTCGTCTGTTAAGTTTTTGTCGGATAAACTAACATTTCATGAACAGTAGCTGAACGAAACTTCGGGAGATTCATTTGTTAAGGAATTGAGTTTGTTCATGTTTGCCTGTGTGGCTATGTCTGATCATTAATTTTGTAAACGGAGCGTAAACAGACACTAATGGATACAAACAAACATAGCCGTACACTTAAGGACACAAGTGAACATAATCGAACACAAACAAACATATATTGATTTGAAAATAGTAATCATTAAATCAGCACAAGAAGTACTCCAAATAGTATCCAAAACTTGTAATAGTAAAAGATAAATAAAACAATAATAGTAAAATTCTAAGAAACGAACATAACTGGACGAATGTGATTACGTAAACGAACATTAACGAATGAATCTGAACAGACACACTACCGAACGTTCAACAACACAATTGAGTGAACGCGGCCTTTGTTCCTGTTCATCTGTTAAGCTCACTGAACGAAATTTGTTCGTGTTCATTCATATATAAATCAGACGAATATAAACGAATTTTTCACTGCACGATCGGTTGTTTAGATAACATGTCTGACCAATCAATATAACTATGTTCTATCCATCGTGTGTCAGCTCATTAACCTTAAAACAACATCCATCCATCCATCCATCCATCCATCGATTTTAAATGTACAAAACAACATTCTTCACCAAAACTCCAAACATCTTTCGAACCTTCTCATCTCTCTCAAACCTCAAATCATGCATCACGTCTCTCCAATCATACGCCAACCAAACCAACTTACACCAAGGCAAGAAGCTTCATTCCCACATGATCATCAATGGCTTCCTCAACTCACCACTCACCATCACCAGTCTCATCAACATGTACTCCAAATGCAACAACATACACGACGCTTTTTTAGTTTTTAACTCGTTATCAGACCCTAATGTCTTCGCTTATAACGCTATCATTGCTGGGTTCATCTTCAATGACATGCCCAAACACGCGTTAAAGGTTTATGAACAAATGCGGGTGGACGGGGTTTTCATGGATAAATACACGTTTCCTTGTGTTGTTAAGGCGTGTTCGGGTTGTCAGGATGCTGTGGGGTTGAAGAAGGTTCATGGGTTGGTGTTTAAAGTTGGGTTGGACCATGATTTGTTTGTTGGGAGTGCTGTGGTTCATGGGTATTTGAGGTTTGAGTTGGTGGTGGATGCACACCAGGTGTTTGATGAAATGCCTGACCGAGATGTGGTTCTATGGAATGCTATGATTAATGGGTATTCCCAAATCGGGGAGTTTCGTAATGCGTTGCAGTGCTTACGGAAGCTTCGTGCGGATGGGAGTGTCCCGAGCAGGTTCACCGTGACCGGGATATTGTCGGTTATTACCGTAAAAGGGGATCTTTATAACGGGAAATCGGTTCATGGGTTTGTGATCAAGATGGGTTATTTTTCGGGTGTTGCGGTTTGCAATGCGTTAATCGTTATGTATGGAAAATGCAAATGCTTTGTTGATGCTTTGGGAATATTTGAATTAATGGCGGTGAAGGATATTTATTCATGGAACTCGATCATTGGTGTTCATCAACAGTCTGGTGATCATGATGGAACTCTAAAGCTATTTGACCAAATGTTGAAAGATAAAGCTTTCCGTCCCGATTTAGTCACGGTCACGATCGTCCTCCCGGCTTGCTCGCATTTAGCAGCATTAAGGCGTGGTAAGGAGATTCATGCATATATGATCACAAACGGTTTGGGGAAAGAAGACGGTGAAGATAGATTTGATGATACATACATCAACAATGCTATCTTGGACATGTATGGTAAATGTGGGTGCATGCGAGAAGCCCGATTAGTTTTTGACCATATGAGGGTTAAAGATTCGGCTTCATGGAACATCATGATCATGGGTTACGCAATGCACGGGTTTGGCAACGAGGCGTTATGTTTATTCAACGAAATGCGTGAAAAAAGATTAACCGTCGACGAGGTGACATTCGTGGGGGTGTTATCGGCTTGCAACCATGCGGGTTTGGTGAAAGAAGGGGAGGAATTTTTAAGTCAAATGAAGTCAACATGCAACGTTTCGCCAACGGTTGAACATTATACTTGTGTGATTGACATGTTTGGTCGTGCGGGACTGCTTAATGAAGCGTACGGGTTGCTGTCTGAAATGCCGGTTGAAGCTAACTCAGTGGTGTGGCGGGCGTTTTTAGCAACGTGCCGCCTTCATGGAGATGTGAATCTTGCTAAAATTGCTGCTAGAAAAGTAGTTGATCTTGAACCCGAGCATTGTGGGAGTTATGTTTTGATGTCGAATGTGTATTGGACGTTGGGTCGGTACGAGGAGGTGTCTGATGTGAGGCTTAATATGAGACAACAGAATGTGAAGAAAACGCCGGGGTGCAGTTGGATCGAGTTTGGAGACGGGGTGCATGTTTTTGGGACGGGTGATCGGACTCATCCTGATGAAGAGTCGATTTATGGTGAGCTTAGTTCGTTGTATATGAGCATGGGTTTGTGTCACATGACTTAGACTTAAACCATTTGGTTTCATGAGATTGATATTCTAAGTAGGATTTTACAAATTAGTATAAATTATTTATTCTCTGTGCTAAGTTTGTATTAGGATTTTTTTTTTCTTTTTGTTTTGATAAAAAGGAAATGCCTTTAAAAATAGAATATTATAAGAAATAAGGTTACAAAGGAAACATAAAAAGCTTCCTTATTGTGCAGTGTTGAGCTTGTGTAGATGGCTACTTGGCTAGAACACCCTCCCTATTGTGCAGTGTTTACGAATCATATTTTGTTTTAACCACTTTAAACGAGAGTTTGAGCCCCATCAAATACCCGTATCAATAACTCATAAGATTTTTTGAAGGGGAGATTATTAAACTCATCATGAAGAACACGAGTGGGAGAATATACCACACACCGTAAATTCATAATTAGGTGTGGCTGTTGTGTCGTAGGTGGTAGCGACAGACAATGGACATGGACGTGGGCAGCATTGACCCATTTGGCCTATTTTAAGATATAGAGTGACCTGTGTTAATCCATTGTATGTCTTAAGAATACCCAAACTGACCCGTTGTATTATTTAAAGTTGGCTCAAATGAACCTGTTATTAAACATTTTATCCATATGTGTTCATCCAGTTGCAACACTTTTGGTCTTTCAATACTAAAAGAGTTTTTGTTACATTTCTTTCAAAAGACTATTTCATGGGTTATGGAGTCGACTGGTCTGGCTCATTTGACGGGTCGATATCTAGAACCCAGTTTCAACCACCACTCTCAATCTGTCTCTGCTCTGTGTTCAAAATCTCAACAACAGTACTACAAAGGTAAAAGGGCTTTGTCTGTTTTAGATTAGTGTATATGCAGCTCGAACCCTCGAAAATCTTTAATGCCAATAACATTTGAATACCATCTTCATTTCTGTTTCTTCGGTTGTCAATTTGGTTTTGATCATTTATTTAACTTCGGATTTCAATTCATATTGTTGTTTCTCCAATTTATTTTCTGTTATTTAATCATTAGAAGTAATTGAAAACTGAGTTCTGCCTGTTTCATCAGTTCCATTGGTACACGAAAATTGATTTGCGACAACCAGGTGGCCCCTTCGTAACAATGGAAAAAGAAAGTTGACACAACTGTTATATGAACCATCCGTATAATTAATTCAGTTTACAGAAACTCCATGTCTTGATAGGCCTACGTCAAATGTTAATGATGACAAAAAAGAAACAGATCCAACTTCTTTTAGGATAATTAGTACATTTAATATAGGTTTCTAGAAAAGAAGTACAAATAAATAGTGTTTCAATCTCTTACATTTCACATCCTATAACCACTACTGTATCCTCCTAAACCAGAGGCTCCATACCCGCCACCATAAGGCGATGGTCCACCATAGGCTGCCGCTGCAGCTGATGATGATGGTGGCGGTGGGTATGACGAATTCCCCAACTGAGAGTAAGAAGACCTCAAACCCGAATCCAGTTTCCCATAGCCGCTTGCAATGGATGATTCTTTTTGACCATTCACACATTCCTAAGTAATCAAACCAAACAAGTTAAAATCAAGTAAATAAACTGATGAGCACTATTTTAATCTGACAATTTTACCCTTATGGTTCCGTTTTACCTGAATAAGTTGCTGAGCTGTCTGGACTTGTGCAGCTGTCCCTTTAATTTCAACTGTAATTTCATCGGGTAAACCTCGGCTTTCTTGCACGGTAAGAATCGCACCACTCGTCCGACGAATATATGCAATATTCGTCCCCGCGACCCCGATAATATCCTCAGCATAAATCAAAGGTATTTGCATCGTTTGAGCTACCTGCTTAACATAAACCAAAAAACAACTTATTACAAGTTTACAACACGGTAACACATATATTTAACAAAGCTATTAAAATAAACCGTTGACCTGAGTGACAATAGGACCACCGGTTCGAGCCAGTACGGGTGAAATTGCTGTAGTTAGCCCAGCCCCAGGGTCACGACCATATAAAGAAAGTCCATGTAACGGTTCACGATCAGCAAACAGTGTCTCTCTTCTCATTGGAAGAGAATAATCACCACCGCCACCACCTAAACCGAGGTGTGACTGTAGCCCACTAGTACCACGCATCACGGGCTTGTCAATCCATGATGTCTCCACTTGATGTTCTTGTGTGGCTGATGTTACAGTGTTCTGAATAATAAAATAATAATGCACTTCGTTAACCATTGTTAATTATGAATAATCACGATGTCACAACTTACAGGTTTCTCAAAGAGAGGAAGGACGCTACGGTCTACCAAAAACTTCCTCAAGTGTCCCAACACGCTTTCTAGAGCTTTCAAAACCTTTATAGCTTCACCTTGCATATCAACAACCCTCTCGTCTGAGTTGGCAGATAATGCTGACAGTGACACTTCATCTGAAAGATAAACACTGTTTATTAAAACTAATAATAAAATGATGAAACTGCAAATAATATGATTTGTTAGTCACACCACCTGAAAGCACACGCACAGAACAGCCGGTGCTTTCCTGTATTGCTTTGATTGATGATCCTTGTTTCCCAATCAGACTCAAGGCTTGCACTGATGGCACCAGTAATCGGATCGAGCAGAACGGGACGGATGCTAGACTCTCACCCTCAGTTTCTGGAAATCCGTTAATGCGTTTGAATACGCGTATTACAGCATCCATTGCAGGTGAGAAAGGTAGCTCTGGTTCTTCTTTACCAGTTATCAAAACCTAAACACAGTCAATACTTCTGATGAAAAATATGTTTCATACAGATCATATTAACGGATTGTTGAGATTTGTTTGGCTTTAAAAACTGGCTGTACAGTAATATGTGCTTTTCCTAGGCCTATAAACAAACAGAACGTTCATGAACAGTTCGTTAACTGTTCTGCATGAAGTTCTTTTATGTTCATTTATTTAATTGAACATGAATACATTTTGATCGCTTATTTACGTTAGTTTAAATTTTAATAAATACAAAGGTAGTTATATTTATATAAAAATAAAAATAAGTAATTTACGTTTGTTCATTTGGTAGAATCATGATGGATATTTTGAATAAATCATGTAAATATAAACCACTAATTTAAATGTAGGTTTGAATGAATTGTGATGTTTTAGACTTGTTCCTTTATATTTTTTCAATTATGTTCGTTCAAGTTTTTTTTTTTTTATGTTCATGAATTGCTCGTTTAAGTTTTAAACGAGCCAACATGAACATGCCCATTTTCTTAATGAACAAACACTAACAAAACAATTTATTCAATTACATGTGCGTGTTCATGTTCATTTGGTTGGCCCAGCTTTTCCCAACAACAATTAGTGAAGGTATTGATGATCAAACCAATCAATCACCCAATTTCAAAATCCGAAACCCTAATTGAACCTTAGTTATAATAATAACAATATTCTCCTAATTATCTGTACACAGAGTCAATTAAACGAAAGCTTACAATGCGATCAGGAGTAGAAGCAACAGGTGGATCGAGTACACGAATCCGAGCTTTCGTCTCTTCGCACATCTTCTTAATAATATCACCTTTCCGTCCAATTATGCTCCCGACCTTGAGCACCGGCACTATGAGGCGGAACACGCATTCTCCAGGCCATCCCGGCCACTTATTCTCCGGTGGAACTTTGGACGGTGCCACGTCCTCGGCGGTGGTGGTGGTAGGGGTTTCGGCTACGGTGCCGTTGATTGAAGCCATTAGGGTGTGTGATGATTGTAGGCTAGGGCTAGTGCTTGGTGTTTGACGAACGAAGAGAAGAGAAGAGAAGAGAAGAGGGATCTGTTGCGTTGTACAGAGGATCTTTTCTAGTAGGTGTAACTGTAAGCTCTACGTACTGATTAACTTACTATATTGTCATAATCCAGAATCTAAATTTACCGGAAAATCATACCGCCGACTATTATATGACAGCCGTTATGTCGTTACAAAAACATGGATTTTTGTCGTAACACGCGATGGGACAAAAAATCGAGTGGGCATAGGATTCGAACTAACAACTTCACAAAACCTAGCTCAAATAATTTATTGCCAATATCCACTAAAAAGTGACACAAACAGAGATCGAACTTAAATGTACACTTGAGGTTCCAAACGTTTCCATCACTAGGCCACAAGTGGTGGATACTAGTTTAGTAATACAGTTATTTTTTATTTTTTATATTTTATAGGTTTGTTTGATAAATTTTTTTAACAAAAGTAACGATAGGATGTTTAATTTTCGGTAATATGATTAAACCCAACTTAATTATGCATATTCAATTTTCAATTAAGTTTTGCTTTTTAAAATTCGGTCAACTCGGTCGAGTACTAGGCGATAAGCCAATATATCGCCAATAACTCACTACTTGGTATTCTCCTAAGGGGATTTTATCCAACTCAGCCCATACTACTTAGATCTAGTCGGAAATTACTCGGATCTAGTCGATGTTCAGCTCAGAGTTACATGACAATCACTTAAATCTAATCGGCAAAAAATGTTAAAGAATGAATATCAATTTTTAAAATATTTTAATATTGAAAAATGCATCCTTTTGGTTTATATTGATATGTTAAAATATTAGTAAAGTTATGATATTTGACATATATACAATTTCTCGAAACTTAATTTCTTTATATTTTACCATGTTTGAGTGCTCGCAACTCGCTAGTCGACCAACATGTTAGCGCCTAACAACTTCTATAACCATTCTAAAAATTGAATTCGGTTCAAACCGAATAAGATACAGTGAAAATATATGTTTTTTTTCTCATTTACTCAAATTCAGTTACACTTTAGTTTATTCTTATTTAGCTTAATCGTATCCGTTAACAAATAACTGATATTTTGTTTTTTGGTTAAAATGAAAACTAAACCGAATTCAAATTCAGCTTTTTGCTTGGTTTAAAAAAAACCTACAAACCATTTAAATCGAAGCTATTAACACCCTTATTTGAGAAGACAATTTCATGAGAAGACGAAGTGCCTTTAAATTCTAACTTGATGTTAAAATAGAAGTAGAGAGGTTAATAAACTCTTTACGATAAGAGTATAACAACCCAAAATAAATATATGAGAATGATTATCTTAGCCATTTTATTAAATCAAGTGTTGATCCGACATGTCACAAACAAGATACTTGAATATAATCCTGAAGAGTTTGTTAACGATCTAAGGTGTATATACTATAACCATGGTATTTTCAATGTTATATAATTTTGTATCATAGGTTTATGTTTTTATGTTTTATGATATTTAATTAAATATATATGTTTTTTAATATGATGCATTGCTTTGATTGGATTTTTTTGTGAACAGATGAGAATAGTTTCACAAATGGTTTGTTCTTATATGCGAAAAGACTTTAATGTGATTCTATATCATGTAGCATAAAATCATTATTTGATGGAGGTTGGGGTTTTCTTAGCTTTAGATCAAAATCAGCTATCTATCCATTTAGACTAGGAATTATATTCTCCTTGTTTGGTCCACCAAGAAGATATGTTCTCCCTAAGATATTGTTTTATGATAATAGGGCTATGTCTCTCATTAAAGGGGATTCCTCATGAAATTTGGAAAGTTTTTCTTAATCATCTTGTATTCCTCAATGAAAAAGAAAAGTTTTGTGTTGTAAGGAAAAGGATGAAAGTGCAAGAGCTTAATCAGATAGGGGAAATGAAATTTAATAGACAATGGAGAAAGAAGCATCCGAATTACGTGTGAAATCTATATTTTCACATGTAGGGTAGTAGTTCAAGCACTCCTTTAACTAACTCCTTTAGTCGTTTTTTGCCCATCACTTCCCAAGGCTATGTGACATCCCCACCATCCTTTCAACTTATGTTGCGTTTCTATAGAACAACTTATGCTGCGTTTCTATTTCTATAAGAGAGTATACACTTCGGAATGATGTGTGTTGCTACAACAATTATAAGATCAATAATAGTGAATGGACTGGTTAGGCTAACAGGCTTCAAGGGTTCCGGTTAACCTAACGCAGGTCATGGTGTCCCTCTACGTTTGCAAAACGTAGAGAGAGGTTCACTAGTTTAGTTGTTATTGTTATTGTTCACTAAGGATCCAAGACGGAGATGTTTGGAACTGGTTTTGGATGCGAGTTCTTAGTGAAGCTATGTAGTTTTTGGAGTAAGAAAGAAACATGCAAAGTGTATGTTTCTCCAGGAAGAAGAGAAGATCAGAGTGTGTTGACACTCAAGATCTGGTGTATTCTTGTTATGGCTGAGTTATGTCCTTTTATAGAGAAATGGATGTAAGCCTTTTGTCTGATGGATAAACTAATGAACCTCCATTTGGTAGAGGGTTGACCATTTATGGGCGGGAAGCTTTTGACCTTCGGTTAACGATATATAATAATACTTTGTCTGAGCGTGTCCCCTCTGTTACGGCCGAGGGATGATGTGAACAGTGATTTGACGTGGTGCTGTTACGCTTTTACTGTTCACGTACTTGTTTTCCTTATTTGGACGGGTAAACTAACATTTTAACCTTCTAACCTTTTTAGCGGTAATGTGTGAAAGCCATTTTATCAGACTTTGGGCTACCCCCGTCATCAGCCCCCCAAGTCAGAGGTTTTTGGGAAGTAGGCTCAAAGGCGTCTGACTTTTGCACACATTTTGTTATTGCTTAAAGGCTTCGAGGCTTTGAACGGTTTTGGTTATTTTTTGAATTTTT
Source organism: Bidens hawaiensis (assembly GCF_021521415.1). Lineage (NCBI taxonomy): Eukaryota > Viridiplantae > Streptophyta > Magnoliopsida > Asterales > Asteraceae > Bidens > Bidens hawaiensis. The sequence continues at coordinate 471,091 of NW_027491404.1, read as the reverse complement.
GATGGGGCAGTTGATGTGATTGATTGGTTCTTTCTGCAAATAGCAGCTCCCAATAACTGCTCTATTAATGATAATAACTGCTCATTTTGTTCAGTTTTTCCTTTAAACTTCCACATTATTCTCCAAAAACACTCATCAAGTTCCTTTCGATCTTTCACCAGGTTAGTTCAAATCCTTCCCTTTTCGTTCGAAATTATGGGTGCTCGTAAGGACCTATTGGTGAGTTATTCCCGATTAACCCAAGAGGAAGTTGAATCGTTTTTCCTCTATTGGGGTATAGGTTTAGAGTTTAAACCGGTTGCTCCGCCGGCCGACGCCTCGATCGATCGTTGTCCGGCGGGTTCCATTGCTTTTTATTGTCGCCATTTTGAGTTTTCTAACCTCCGTCATCTGTTTTCGATCTTTGTTTTGAATGTGTTGGAATATTATCGTGTGTCATTTGGTCAGATTCACCCGTTAGGGCTTGCTAGGGCTTTGCATTTTGAAGTTTTATGTAGGGCTTTAGGTTTTGATCCGTAGCTTTTGTGTTTTCGCCGTTTCTTCCATTTAGCGAAGAACGGCCATTGGTATACCTTTGAACATACTCAAGTTGATACTTGTTTAATCTCTTCGACGGTTACGACCCTTGGTTCTTGGAAGGATCGTTTTTTCTTTGTTTCCGATTCCATTCTTCCTTTCAAACATGTTTCGAGACAACCCGAGGTCGTTTTGAATGAACCGGAGCCTTCCGATTCAGAATTGAATGATGTGTTTTTGAAATCTATTAGGAAGTGTCCGTCACGTCTTCGTCCTCTTCCCGAACATCTTCTCGTTTTGTTAGGAATTAGAAATTTGTGGGATAAGCATAATCGGGATCCCGTGCTTATGAGAGATGATAAGGGTATGCGTTTGCTTATCTTGCACTTGTTTCGTTTCCCTGATGTGCCTATTGATAGATTCCCTTTGTTTTTGTAGTTATGTCAGCTTTGGATTTTTTAAGAGTGATGATACTTCCGATGTTGGATTTGGGGATGTTGTGGCTACTGTTAGGGAAAACGCTGTGGTTCGAGGAAAAGATAGTAGGTTCGAGGGTTCTGGATATGTGGGAGTGCCGAACGTTAAAGGTTTTACAAAGTCTACTGTTCCTAAGGTTTCTACCCGCCGTTCCAATCGGCGTTTGTTGAAATCTTCTGGTCCATCATCTTCACCTGAACCAGTGGATGTTAGCGATGATTTTCAAGTTGCTGAGGATCAAGGTCCAAGTGTAGAGGCGGAGAAGGAGCAGGGTTTGGTTGTTTCTAAGAAGAAGAAATTGGTTGGTAAAAAGGTTGCAGCACCTACTGTTCGAGGGTTGGATGGAAATGAGGTTTATGTTCCTGGTTGGAAAGTTAAAGTTGGTGATAGCTTTAAGGATCCAGAGGTTTGCGTTGATGTTTTGGCTAACTTTGCTCCCCCTGGGGTTCGTGATACCATATATGAGATGGAGGGTGATGCCATGCTTTCAAGGATAATTCTTAGCTCTTGCAACCTTTCAGCCCTCTTAGCTGAGGGTGTTACGCGCTTTCGGAAGGCGATGCAAGAGTATGAGGAATTTTCTAAGAAGAAAGAAAGGATGAAGGCTTCTATGGCGGTGGTGAAAAAAGATGTTGACGGTTTTTCAAAGAAGGAGGAGGATTATGTGAAGAAGATTGATGAGCTTTCCCGTAGTCATGAGATTGAGGTTGCCGGGTTGAAGAAAAAGATGGAAGCAGATAGGGTTAAGCTGGAAGCTGATAGGGAAGTCTTGGAGGTTCAGAAGAAAGCCTTTGATATGGAGAAAGAAGGCTTGAAGGCTTCAGTCACCCAAGCTACTAACGACAACCGGTGGCTGATTAAGCATGGGTTTCATCAGGTTGTGACTTACCTGCTTCATTCGTCCAAATTTAACTCAGTGTTGGGCGGTGTTTACACGAAGCTGCTGAACTATGGGAAACACTTGGGTTTGGTTGCTGGCTTCAAACTTCATGAGGCTAGTCAACCCTTTGAGAAATCGCCTATGTTCAATCGTGAAGCTTCCAAGCTTTTTTCATATTCCGTTCATGCAATGGAAAGGCTTACTTAACCCTACGTGGGTGAAGTTTCATCTTGTTTCGGTAAACCTCTTTCCGTTTTGCAGGGTTTAAAGCCGGCTGGGCTTGATGAGAAAGTTTTCTTTGAGGTGCTTGAGGCGTTATCCAAGAAGCGTTCTCGCTCAGGTGAAAGTGAAGAGACTTTGTCCGGAGATAGTAGTGGGTCTCATGCGGCCAGTCTCGAAGGTTCAGCTGTCGTTGGTGATTTGAAGACGAGGAAATCCAAGAAAGGAAAGAGTGGTGTGGCTAGTACTTCAAAGCCCGTTTATGATGTTTGAACAATTAATTCGTAACTATCTTATCACTTTGAACAATGTTATGTACTTTAAACAATTTAGGTTTAGCATGGAACCCTTAAGGTTTCTGCTTTATGGTTGTTGTTGGCCTTGTTGGTCGTTTGAACACTTTTATGGGAATCTTTGTGATTTCCTTGTTTAGCCTAGATGGCTACTATGGATGCTTGTTATGGTCTTAAAAGGCTTCTTCATTAATCGTAGTGTTTGATGTTTTGTTTTTTTGTTGCTTGTCTTGTTTGTTTGATGCGTTTTTAATTAATTTTCCTTAAGAATTTTTAGTGCTGCAGTCACTTTAGCTTCAAGGCTTCATCAGGTAAAAAGCACATGCTGGCTATCCTTTGTATCATTACTTAGTGTATATTTGTTTCGTAAACTTTTTCAAAGCTTAAGGAACGAATTTATGTAGGCTGTTTAGGCCCGTCTATGAGACAAGTTTTGTTTGAAAAATTTTCTAAGTCTCATGGAGTTGGATTGATATAGGAACTCACCCCTTATATAGGTTCATTTAACCCTTGAACCTATTGAGCGATGTGGCCTGGGATCTCATCCCCTTACATGGCCCTTGCCATGGAGTTTCTTGCTAGGTTCTCAACCTGATTATAGGATAGTAAAGACAAGTTATGATAAAGACTTCATCATTCATTCAAGAGGTTGTTTTTTACAAAAAGGAGAGTTATACATCTTTTGAAATACATTTTAAGATCTTGACTAGGCATGGAACCTTTTAAGGGTTTTGCCGTTCCAGTGTCTTGGAAGCTTTTTGCCTTCTGCACCGGCCAGTTTGTAGGATCCACCCTTGTGGGCTTCAAGGATTGTATATGGTCCTTCCCACTTTGGGCCAATTTTTCCTTGGTTTTCTTTCTTGCTGGCCTCGTTGTTTCGGAGTACAAGATCTCCTGGCCTGAAACGTTCATGTTTCACTCTTGCATTGTAATAAGCTTCCATTTTTTGCTTGTATTTTGCCTCTTGTACTGTGACTTGGTCTCGAATTTCTTCAAAGAGTTGCAAATTCAACATGGTCTCATTGTTGTTTGATTCGAGATCCATGTTGAGTGTTCTTTGAGTCACAACTCCGATTTCTGCTGGGATTACGGCTTCCGATCCGAACACTAAGCTGTAAGGTGTTCGTTTGTGACTTGTTTTTTCGGTCGTTCTTATAGCCCATAGAACGTTTGGGAGTTCTTCAAGCCAATTGTTGTTATGTCTTCCCAGCCTAGCTTTGATTCCTTCCACAATGGTTCAGTTTGTTCTTTCAACTTGGCCATTGGATTGTGGGTATGCAACTGAGCTGAACACTTGAGTGATTCTGAATTCTTTGCACCATGTGCTAAAAGGCTTCTCAGCAAATTGTTTCCCATTATCCGTGACCAACACTCCTGGAAGCTCATAGCGACAAATGATGCTTTCCCATACAAAGTCAATGACTTGTTTGCTCATTATTTTTGCAAGTGATTTGACTTCAGGCCACTTGGTGAAGTAGTCTACGGCTACTAACAGAAATTTGACCCCACCCTTGGCTGGTGGGAATGGACCAACGGTATCCATTCCCCACTTGTGGAATGGCCAAGCCGAGGAGATGGGGACTAGATCGTGTTTTGGGCTTTTGGGAACAGGTGCATGAATTTGACAAGCTTCACATTTCTTGAGTTGTTCTGTTGCATCTCGGTGCATTGTGGGCCAGAAGTATCTGAGGTTCATCAATTTTGCAACCACCGTTCTTGGCCCAAAATGAGCTCCACATATTCCCTCGTGAACCTCTTTGATCAGATATTGACTTTGTTCAGGGCCCACACATCTTAGTAGTGGTGCAAGGTAAGCTTTTTTATAAAGGGTTTCTCCTTGCAAAACATACTGTCGGGACTTGATTCGAACCCTTTCAGCCTCTCTCTGATCCAGAGGTAACTCACCATTTTTGAGGAACTTTTCTATGGGAGTAATCCAATTGGGACTTTCTTCAGTGATTACATCTTGAACCTCCAATTCTTGAATTGAAGGAGTTTTCAACATTTCTACTAATACTTTCTTGGTGAGGTGTGCAAATTTGAGGGATGCTAGTTTGCTCAGGGCATCAGCTCTTTTGTTTTGTGATCTTGGGAGTTGTTTGATGGTAGATTCTTGAAACGTGTTCATCAATTCCTTTGCCTTATCACGATACTTCTTCATGTTGGGATCTTTTGCTACATAGCTATTATTGACTTGACTTGAAACAAGCAACGAGTCTGTGAAGACTTGTAGCTTTTGGATCTTCATCTCTTTGGCAATTTTCAAACCAGCGATCAATGCTTCATATTCAGCTTCGTTGTTGGTGGTCTGAAATTCAAATCGGAGAGCGTATGTGAATTCTAACCCTTCGGGGTTGATTAAAATGAGCCCATCTCCTGACCCTTCAATGCTGGAAGCTCCATCGGTAAAAAGCTTCCAGGCTTCAGGGTCAGAAGGTTCAGTGGCAGTTGTATGCATTTCAGGAATGACTTGCTTTGGGATTTCTACAATGATATCCGCCAAGACTTGGGCTTTGACAGCTTTTCTTGGGACATAGGCGATGTTATGTTCACCTAGCTCCACAGCCCATTTAGCCAATCGGCCTGAATTTTCTGGTTTTTCAAGCACACTCTTGATGGGTTGGTCAGTGACCACTTGTATAGGGTGTGCTTGAAAGTACCTTCGAAGCCTTCTGGCAGTTTGAATTAAAGCCAGAGCAAGTTTTTCCAAGGGAGGATATTTGATCTCTGCCAGTTTTAACGTTTTACTAAAGAAATAAACGGGTACCTGAACTTTGTTACGTTCGATGGTTAGGACCGCGCTTAATACTTCTTCAGCTACTGAGAGATAGACATTGATCAGTTCTCCTGTTTTGGGGGCTGCAATAGCTGGAAGTGAAGCCAAGTGTTGCTTTATTTGACTGAAGGCTTCTTCCGTCCACATGAAATCTTTTTTATTGGTGCAACCCTTTTGTGTTTTGAAGAAGGGTAGGGATTTCTCAGCGAGCTTGGAGGTAAAACGCTTCAAGGCTACAAGCCTTCCGTTCAGACTTTCCACTTCTTTTTTGCTTTGTGGAGATTTAGTTTCAAGAACAGCCTTGACTTTGTTGGGATTGGCTTTTATGCTTTGCTTCCCCACGATGTGTCCCAAAAACTTGCCTTCTTCGAACCCGAATGAACATTTTCCGGGATTGAGTTTCATGTAAATCTTCCTCAGGTTTTGGAAGGTTTCTTGTATGTCATCAAGCATTTGATGCTCGGTCTTGCTTTTGATTACCAGATCATCGACATAAGCTTCCAAGTTTCTGCTAATTTGGCTGGAAAATTCTTTGTCAATCAAACGTTGATAGGTTGCCCCGGCATTTCGTAGGCCAAAAGGCGTCTTTTGATAACAAAAAATACCCTTGTCCGTGTGGAATGCAGTTTTTTCTTCATCTTCCACTGTCATGAGAATTTGATGATAACCCTTGTAGGCGTCGAGAAAACACTTAAAAGGATGGCCGGTTAAAGAGTCAACCTTGAGGTCCATCTCGGGTAACTTCGGACATGCTTTGTTCAACTCTTTGAAGTCGATGCACATCCTCCAAGACTTGTCAGGCTTTCGAACCATGACTGGATTTGCCACCCAAGATTGATATTTGACCTCACGTAGGATACCAGCTAGGACAAGCTTTTCAACCTCTTGGAATGCTGCCAAGCTTCTTTCAGGAGCTAGGCTCCGTTTCTTTTGGACAACAGGCTTGACATCGGGAGGTATTTTTCGCTCATGCTCTGCAATGCTTGAGAGGGATGCCTGTCATGTCTTCCGGGCACCAAGCAAAGATATCGCTATAGTGTATCAACAGCTTTTCAAGGTGTGAGAGAGTTTCTTTGGAAAGGCTTGTGTTTACCCGTTGATTGTCGGGCAAAAGTCGTGTATATTATTATATTATTTGTTTAATTTTAGTTTAAATATTATGTGAACTTTGGTACTTCAAGCTTGTTTATGTGTTTCAGGATACTTAACGTTAGGGACGCTTATCGAGATGAATTACGGGCTTAGAACGAAGATATAGAAGACTCATGATGATTGGCACGCTTTCCTATGCAAAATAAATGAAGAAAATAAAGAAAATTTTGTCAGACGCCCTTAGCGCGACGCTAAGGGGTCCTGATGGTGATTTCAGCGTATCTCTAAGATCACCAGAATTTTGAGTCTTTAGCGCAGCGCTAAAGTTTCACCCCTAGGATGTTAGCGTCGCGCTAACATCCTCCTGACGGGAAAAATTACCCTAACTTTGATATAATCAGTTTTTCAGCCCCCATTTGAGATATCTTTCATTCTAGCAACCAAGTACAAGCCCTAGGACGATTTTGCATCATCCCGAAGCCTCCGGTTCGTCAATTCATCACATGATTTCATCCTCTCATCAGATAAGCGAATCCTTCATGATGCCGATGTCAGACTAAAACCATTGTATTCACTTTTGGCTAGGGTTTTGTGTAAACTAACTTTGATCAGATTCTATGTTTTGAATGAGTATGAACTTGATTGATTGTTTTTAATCTTGTTTTACATTACGAATTGATTATTTAAACAGTTTATGATTTTGATTGCCAAACTTTGCATCACTTTTCTGGTTGTGTTCATCACATGTAGGGTTAGCTCTTATGTCATTGACCCAGTAATCGTTAGTCATTGCTTAAAATTGGTTTTCATTCATTAAACTGGTAATTAGGTAAACCAGGGTTCAGTTGTGTCAACAATTCAGGTAGGGTATCGTTCGTCATCACAACCCAACTGTTAGGTTTAGTAATTACTGCGCAATTAATCTTATGAATATGTGATTAGTCGATCATCGCATTACCTGAACCTGAAGTGAATCGTTTTCTCATTATTGTTTAAAAACTTTTCCAAGTAACCATGTGTTTTTATTAAATCATCTTTTATAAACCGCTTGACATCGTTTGTCCACTTAGTTAATTAATTAATAATTATGAACTTTACTTGCACTTTCCACTTATTCCCTGTGGAGACGACCTTACTTACCCGTAATAGTTATAGGTATTTAAGCTTTATAAATACTTGTTTTTTATTAAAGCACAACATCTACATCAAAATGGCGTCGTTGCCGGGGAATCAACGCGCAAAGTGCTAGTTTAGCTTAGTTTTTAGTTTTTGTTTTTAATTTTTCTTCGTTGATTTTACGCGGGGTGTTAGTGTTTGTGTTTGAGCAGGTAACTTCACAAATTGATGCAGACGAGATATTCCCGTGAGAAAGAGCCGCTCCAGTTTGATCTCGAAATTGAGAAAACAGCAAGACGAAACCGAGCAGCTCAGAAACCCATATTAAACCAAATACCCGAAATCATAACACCAAATGAAGAGACCATGAGTAACCAAAACCGAATAAACCCAAATGTTTACCAACCACATAACCAAGAACAACTAGTTCGTCAAAACCAGAACGTTAACCGTGACAGAAACCGCAATCTGTTCAACCAAATAAATACTAACCGTAATCCCAGGAACATGGATGACAACTTGTCAATCAGATCAGCTCCAGTGAACTGTCAAAGACACAATGATTTGAGAGAGGAAAGACCCGAGATTGATCGTGCTCGTGCACGGGTGGAAAATTGGCACATAGGGGACGATTTTGAAGGATGAGGAGGAATTTAGAGATGAACAGGGGGGTCGATATCAGCAACAAGATCCTCGTGATGACCAAGAAATTAGACAGAATCATCCAGAAAATCAGAGAGATCGAGCACCAAGACGACAACCAAACCATGAACAGACGTACTATGATTTTGATGATGGAGTTCCAAGGGCATTTGTTCCACCACCAGTCAGGGGAGTTCAAAGCCATTTAATCCCACAAGTGGCTACAAATCCTCTACCGATCATTATTCCAGTCAGACGTGGAAGGACTTTTTCAGTGAGACAAAGCAGTTTGACATGGTTACCAGCATTTCACGGTAAGGCTACAGAAGAACCATACCTGCACTTGAATGATTTCAACTCGATATGTGCACTTATTTTGAGTCAAGGTTTTACTGCGGAAGAAGTGAAAATGGTAGTCTTCCAGTTCAGGTTAAGGGATGCAGCGAAACAGTGGTTCCTATCTTTGCCATCAGCTAGCATCTTCACTTGGGGGGACTTGGCACAACAGTTTTTAGATGAATATTATACGCCACAGAGAACCACCGAGGCTCGAAACGACATTCGAAATTTTCAGCAAATCACAGGTGAAACTTTTTATGAGACCTTTCAAAGATTTAAACGATTTGTTGAGAACTTGTCCGCATCATGGAATCGCCTTATGGGAATTGATCAAGGCATTCAACGATAGTCTCTCAAATGATGATGTCCGTGACCTCCAAGCCACCACGAATGGATCTTTTCTTGCAAATGATGAAAACGAGGATTGGGGACATCTGGAGAGACATGCGAGTAATTCAAAGAGACAAGCACAGTCGAACAGGATGTCAAAAAGGTCAGTGGTAAAAGCGGTTAAAAGTCATGGATTAGAAGATAGAATAGATAGACTGGAAAAGAAGATGGATAGGTTGTTGGTTGCAGGTGTACAAGGAGCTGGAAAGTCAGGAAAAACATATCCGGTATGTGAAGGTTGTGGTGAATTAGGCCACGAGGTTGCGAGATGTTGGGTTGTGCGAGATGAAGAAACTGAAAAAGAAGAAGAAGAAGAAGAAGAAGAGGTCAACTATGTGCAAGGTGAAAGAAAATACAATAACATGAATTCGAATACCTACCATCCGGGCCTCAGGAATCATCCAAACTTCAGCTATGAAAACCCGAACACACAACAGAACCCGAATTTTCAGAGCAGTTCTCAGAAGACAGGTTATTGGTCGAACCAGAAACAGTACGGTAATAGTTCGGGCATCAGTCAGATTGGGTACAATCAGAGAGATTCGGGGGGTTACAATAAAGGTTATCAAAAGAGTTATCAGCAGGGGCAAGGGAATTTGTCTGGTAACAAAGAGGAGTTGCTTAAGGATGTGATGGAGTTATTAAAGCAAATGAATCAGAGGATGTAACTCCAAGAGAAGGCAAATGCTGCAAAAGATAAACAAGTGAGTCAACTGGCTAAAGAATTGGCGAGCCTAAAGCGCACTTCAACCAAGTTACCGAGTGACACCTTGAAGAATCCTAGCCACCAGAATAACAGTTCTTTAAGTGGGAAGAATACCCATATTAACCAGGTAAGTACTCTTAGGAATGGTAAGATTTATGATAACGGGGTAAATCCACCATCCTCCTTTGTTGAAGGAATGGTGGAAGATTTGGGGGAAAATGGGAACAGTGATGATGAGGTGGAAACCGCACCAATAAATACACCAAAAAAATCTATTAATAAAAATTTAAACGAATAGGTAAAGGAAAAAGAAACACCAAACGCCAAGGAGACGGGTCCCACGGGTAAAACCATTCCATTTCCTCGGGCATTGGTGAATCCCACAACATCATCACTGAAAAAGAGGAACCCACAATAGGAGGAAATGTAGGAAGTATTTAAACAAGAAAAAATTAATTTACCCCTCATTGATGCTATTAAACAAGTCCCCGCATATGCTAAGTATTTGAAGGACTTGTGTACTCAAAAGCGAACTCATAAGACGCCTAAACAAGTCGATTTAACAGCTAATATGAGTTCGGTTTTGACGGGAATCCTCCCACCCAAGCTACAAGACCCGGGAACGCCGATAATACCCATTCAAGTGGGCGATTTTAAAATGACGAGGGCGTTATTGGATCTTGGAGCCGGGGTAAGTATTCTCCCGGGAAGCTTATATGACCAATATGATTTTGGTCCACTTAGAAAAGCTGACACCACCGTGGTGTTGGCAGATTTGACACTTAAGCTTCCTAGGGGAATTGTTACTGATGTAATTGTCATGATCGAGGACTTTTATTACCTGGTTGACTTTCTGGTTCTAGACTATGTCACAGTTGACCCAAAACGGCAACCAAACGTGATTCTCGGTAGGCCCTTTCTGGCAACCGCGAATGCTTTAATAAATTGTCGAACCGGGGTAGTTGACATGGCTTTCGGGAATAAAAATCTTCGGTTAAATGTTTTTTCAAACGTTTCTAACCCTCTGGTGAGTGATGAATGCTTCGCAGCTGAAATCATTGACGGGTTGAATCCTCATGAAAATGAGGAAGATGCCACAGAGGAGTGTGTTATTTGTTGCAGGTCAGCAATAGAGCATTCACATCAGTTAAAGGAAGAGGAAAGAGCAGTTGAGGTTTATGCTGCAAGTATTGGGAAACCACCATGGTCTCAACAAGTGGAGAAACTACCGGACACTATTGACTCCAAATTGAGACCTTCACTTGAGAGTCCTCCAGTAGTCGAGTTGAAGGAACTCCCAAAACACCTCAAATATGTGTTTTTGGGAGAAAATGATACGTTACCCGCCATCATCGCCTCAAATTTAGAAGAACATCAAGAAAGGGAATTGATGGTAGTGCTGAAAGAACATATGGCTGCACTTGGGTGGACGATAGCAGACTTGAGGGGAATTAGTCCGTCTATCGTGATGCATAAGATTATCACGGATCCCGAGGTGAAACCCGCACATGATGCACAAAGACGGTTAAATCCGAACATGCAGGAAGTTGTGAAGAAAGAAGTTTTGAAATGGTTGGACGCGGGAATTATTTTCCCGATTTCGGAGAGTACTTGGGTGAGTCCAACACAAATGGTTCCAAAGAAGGCGGGTATTCAGATAACCCGTGATGAGAGAGGTGAAGAAATTGCTACCCGACCGGTAACCTGGTGGCGAATTTGTGTTGATTATCGGAAATTGAATGCCGCGGCATCCAAAGATCATTTTCCTCTACCGTTCATTGACCAAATCATCGAAAAACTGTCAGGTTAGAAATTTTATTGCTTTTTAGATGGCTATTCAGGGTACAATCAAATTGCTATTCACCCCGATGACCAACATAAGACCACTTTCACGTGTCCATACGGTACTTTCTCATTTAGGTGAATGCCTTTCGGATTGTGTAATGCCCCGGCCACCTTTCAAAGGTGCATGATGAGTATCTTTTCAGATATGGTCGGGGATTCACTTGAAATTTTTATGGATGATTTTTCTATTTTCGTCTCATCTTTTGAATCATGTTTAACTGAATTAACAAAAGTTTTAAAAAGATGTGTGAAAACGAATTTGGTCTTAAGTTGGGAAAAGAGCCATTTTATGGTGCAAGAGGGAACGGTTTTGGGGCATGTCATCTCGAGTAGGGGGACTGAGGTTGACCGGGCTAAGGTTAATGTTATATCTAATTTGTCACCTCCTACTAATGTTAAGGGAATCCGGTCATTTTTGGGACATGCCGGGTTTTACAGACGGTTTATAAAAAATTTTAGTGTCATTACAAAACCGTTGTGTAATATGTTATTAAAAGATGTACCATTTGTTTTTTATGAAGATTGCTTAAACACTTTTAATGTGCTTAAAAATAAACTGGTTGAAGCCCCAATCTTAATGTCACCCGATTAGTCACTTCCGTTTGAAATTATGTGTGACGCGAGTGACTACGTGGTCGGAGCTGTTTTGGGTGAACGGGTGGATAAGAAACCCGTTGCCATATACTACGCGAGCAAAACCCTTTCCGATGCTCAAATTAATTACACCACCACAGAAAAGGAGTTACTAGCGGTAGTATATGCATTGGATAAATTTCGATCTTATATTTGGGGAAGCAAAGTTGTGTTTTTAGATCATAGTGCAGTGAAATATTTGATGTCAAAGAAGGATGCAAACCCGCGCTTGATCAGATGGATTTTGCTACTTCAAGAGTTTGTTGTGGAGATCAGGGACAAGAAAGGGAGTGAGAATGTGGTCGCCAACCATTTGTCCAGATTGATTGGAGAGGATGAAGAAGATGCAAGGGCCATCAATGAGTCATTTCCGGATGAATAACTAACTGTTTTCTATTTCAGCGTTACCTTGGTATGCTGACATTATTAATTTTCTTGTTGCAGACACAGTTCCTGAATTTTGGCCCAAGAAGAAGAAACAACACTACTTATCACACGTAAAGTACTACATTTGGGAAGACACGGATCTGTTTCGGGTGGGTGCCGATCAAGTGATGAGAAGGTGAATTCCTGAGGAGGAAGTCAAGAGTGTCCTACACCATGCTCATTCATCACCATGTGGTGGACATTTTAGCGGACAAAAGATGGGGCACCGTGTCTTGACTTGTGGATTCTACTAGCCCTTCCTCTTTAAAGACGCAACTGAGTTTGTTAAAAATTGCGTAATGCCAATAAATGGGTGGCATTTCAAAGAGAGACGAGAGGCCCATGTGTCACACCCCACTTTAGGGCCTAGGCGTGTGACCAATAGTTGGTACCGGTTTTGTAAATACATCAGAGTTGCGGGTTTTATTTCAGCGGAAGTCTTTAATAAAATCATATTGAAAACTTATTATTAAAAACTCGGGTTTAAATACCCGTTTGATATTTTAAATATGTTTCTTTTATAAAACATAACTCTTTTATAATATTTTCAAATAAAATATCTGAGCCATCAGATAGCATCTAATGACTATAACTCCAATCTTCTATTCCTTTTGCTTGTCTGTTCTAACCTTTCTTTTTCCCCTGTAACATGGGGAAAAATACGTCAGCAGAAAGCTGGTGAATAACGCTGACTCTAAAATCTTCTTTTCAATACCTTTGTGAAACCAAAAATAATACCTTTGTGACTACTCATTAGGCACCCAACTAAATTGGGATCAAATTACCCTAAGTACCATGTACAATCAATTATATACACAATATCATTTCTCTGAACAGTCCCGTAGACCTTCAGAGGCATGTTGATGATATGCATGGCCTCGGGGAAATGTCGAGTCACCATGTATGTTTGGATCCAGACACATGTATACTCTTAATCAGAGTGTCCGTTTCTTATTATTGTACACAAAGTTTTAAGGATTCGTAAATCCTATGCAAACATTCAGACTCATTATAAAAGGTTTGGGGCGTATTCACCTTTTCTGTTAATAATCAGTTTCTGATACTGATTCCTGTTTTCTGATTCTGTCTCTTGATTGGTTACCTCGGACCTATAGTACGAGAATAACATTTGTATAAATAACTAGATCAGCGATCTAGCTTCAGACCTTTAGTCCGTTTTTGTATAGCGTTAACCTTGATAAAAACATATGTTTATTCAAAACATTTGGACCTTTAGTCCCTTTCTTTATTTACCAATTATAGGCTACGTTTCTTCTTCAGGAAGAAACGTCTATACTGAGTTTCTTCTTCAAGAAGAAACATTAATCAACTATATTCTTTGAATATTATATTTCTTAACAGTAAAGATATACTATTTTAGCTATAACCTTTGCTTAAGAAAAGTTATATTATTCTTAATCATAAATCAAGGTTCGGCTATACCTCCGACTATGGTCTAAGCCATAAATAATAATAAAATAATAACTTAGGCAGAACCCCTTACCTCGCACGGGTATTCGGAGTTAGATATTCCTAAGTTTATATGGGCAGCACGTCTACTCTATATGCACGTTTATCGAGGCGTTCTTGATCAACCCTTCTTGGCACGCAAATCGAGACAACGTTCGGGTTTCGTCGGGTCGTGCACGTACTTCGAGACGAAAATGTCGGGTTTCTTGAGTGGCATGCACTTCGAGGAAAACACCGGGTTTATGGCACGGATTACGAGGTTCGGCACGCAAAACGATGTAGATAGAGAGTGTAATTCTAGAGAGAGAGTGGCTGTGGGTTATGAAAAATGAGCCCGTAGCCCCCCTATTTATAGCTGATTTTGAGTCCCATCGCGTACCGCGATGGGCTCCTTTCTGGCTTCGTCGCATACCGCGACCGACACAGATTCTGAGATCGCGCCACATATCACCACGTGGCCTGACACGTCTGCCACGTGTCGCCACGTGGTCTGACACGTTCTGCCACGTGTCATGGTGTGCTGCCATGTGTCACCTGAGTGTGACACGTGTCCATGAGTCATCACGGCCCATCGCGGTACGCGATGGCCGTCCTATTGGACTCATCGTGTAGCGCGATGGGTCCATGGATATTATTTTTCAGTTTTAGTCCCTCTTCTTTGATAACTTGTCATTTCTAATCTAATTCTCGTTGTCCAAAAATACTAAGGTGGCTCTTGGCGATGCGAGCGTGCGAAGTGCAAAGTGCGCCATCAAAGCGCCACATTGCGCCCAACGCCCATCGCCATCGCCATCGTCCTCGTCCGAGCCCGAGCGCGTGCGCGTGCGCTTCGGGTGCCACGCACCCTCTGCTAGGACCACTTGGTGCATGATATTCATAAAAGAATATTACTATGGAAAATCTCTTTCTTATAAAGAGCTTCCATTTCTTTACCACTTTCCATGTGGGATGGATTCCATCTTCTTTATTTATACCTTAGTGGAATGCTTTCACTTTCTTACATCTTTCAATGTGGGATGGAATTTCTTTCATGTAAGTAAACTTAACTTAGGAAATATTTTTATTTCCTTATTTTTCTTATATTTTCTTATTTAATATTTTCCCATGACTTGTCTTTAATATTATTTTTTTGATCCCTCAACTTTCCTAAGTTGTCAAATTTGGATCAAAATTTTGGGGATGTTACATCCTCCCCACCTTGAAATGAATCTCGTCCTCGAGATTCGTTGGTTTAAGAGTGAATGGTTCTTATCTTTCAAACACTTTGTTAATTAGATTCTATCTAATCTGATTCTTGTTGTATGTAGACTGACTAGGGTCTTTATTTTGTCGCTAACTTACATCCTTCAATGATGTAACCAGTCAATAGTTCTAAACATCATTAGTAAACATAAATTGCTAAACACATTGATCAGTTGTGTTTAACTATTTACCTTACCGTTATGTATTCTAAACATTTACCGATGTTAACTATATTGTTGTGTGGATTCAGTCTGTCGAATCTATTCCACTATATTGTTGTTGTTAGATTCAGTCAATCGAATCTATTCCATTAACTTGTTGCTTAGATTCAGTCTATCGAATTTATTCTATCCTTGATCTTGATCAATGACGTTTCCTATAGTATCCTTGTACTTTTCATTCGCTATACTTAGCGATTATGTTTCTTGAATATCTTTGAGCTCTTTTTCTTTGACTTTTTGATCAACCTTACTAGGTAGATATTCTTGAATGAGCTCTTTTCGATAATATATTGTCCTTGCATATATATATTTTCTAACGTTTGATATATCATTCTCCTAGATGATAATTTTCTCAATGTTTTCTTTGTTATAAGTTCAGATGAACTTTTCAATATGTGAACCTCTTGATTGTTCTTTAGAGGTAACAAATATAAGCATTCTTGTGTATTAACACGATCTATATGCTAATATTTTATTTATAACTTAGGGAATTAAATACCCTTCTTTGATTACAAAACTTCTCGTTTAAGAACGAGTTACAATTATTATACAAAAGTTAGCTAATCTATCTTGACATTTTCTTGATGTGATCTTGTCATTAATCTTGACTAGATTTTCTTTTCGGGCATTCAGTCTTGAAGTGACCCGTTTCTCCACATGTAAAACATACTCCTAGCTTCTTACGACATTCATCTATTGTGTGTCCTGCTCTCTTGCAGTATGCACAATTGTTTGAATTTTCTAGTCGACACTTTCCAGTATGTTTTCTTCCACAAGTCTTAAAAGCCGACTTGGGAGTACTTTCTTCTTTACCTAACTTCTCGGAATCTTTTGGTTTCTTAATCTCTTTATCTTTTGTCTTTTCTTCTTCTTGATTCCTTATCATACCGTTGATTAAGTATCCGGCTAATTCCATAGCCGAATCAACTGTTTCTGGCATATTGGATCGTACCATATCTCTTATTTCTCTTGGTAGTCCATATATGTAACGAGTTACTTTGTTATATTCCAGAGTTACTAGATGTGGAACCAGTCGGCAGTATTCTAGGAATTTAGTGTTATATTCCCTAATATTTGTGCCAACAACCTTGTGATTCCATAACTCAGTTTGAATTTGATCCTTCTCATGAGTTGGGAAAAATTTCTTTAACATTAAACCTTTGAATGTTTCCCAACTTAAGTTATATATCACTTATCTCCCTTTTCCTCATCAACAGAGCATTCCACCACTCATGTGCCTCTCCTTTAAACATTAAGGCGGTATACTGAATCTTCTCTTTATCAGCACACTTACTTGTTATCACTATTGTTTCCATTTCCTCAAGCCACCTAACGGTTGTGATGGCTCCTTTATCTCCGTGAAACTCCTTTCGTCCATAATATTTGAAGTCTTTGAACGAACATGCATTGATCTTTCGTTTCTTGTTCTTTGGATTATTATTAGCTGTAGAGCTATCATAATCTTCCTCCTTTCTTGAAGGAACAGATTTACTTCGATTTCTTTTGTTAGATTTTGGTTGACTTTGACTTGTAGAAAAGTCATTCATAGCTTCCTTAATCATCTTTTGAATTCCTTTTTTATATTGGATAGGAATTTCATAATCTTTTTTTCTCTTCATTTTCAGTTTTCTTGGAAGGACTGTTGTGAGAGTTTGCACTTTCTTCTCTTGACATACTATAATAAAATTTTAAAAGATAAGTCTAATATTCGAAGACTTCAAAACATATCTTTTATTTATCTTATTATAGTTACAAGAGTGCATACTATTCGTTATTATACTATCTACAATTACTAAGGTTTTATTTCTTCCAACGAATAATTAATTTCTTAATTTTACTATCTTTCTTGATAGTCTTCTCTTTTTCTTCCATTTTCATCTCTTCCATTGTTTCTTCCTTTTGAGTGCACACAAAGTAAGGATCTTGTGTTGCCGGATAATATTCTTGCTCTTGAATATATTCTTCCGGGTAAGTCTTTACTTCTTTTTCCTTTGGCGTCATTGGTTTCTTGGATCTACTTGATCCTGCTCCATGATTAGGAATTATTTGAGTTAGCGGAATGTCAGAATCATATGAATCCGAATCTTCCTCCATTTTTGTTTGGCATGTACTTTCATTGCTAGAAATAGGAATTGGGAGAAAAGACGTTCCCATAAATCCTTTTCCTTTGCCAGGTCTAGGCTTAACGGATTCTTCGCTAGATTGACGATCGGACATCTGCGCGAGATTAAATTTAGGGATAGGGAGACGTTGAGAGACGTTCCTATCTTATTTGTTATATCTTATCCGTATTTAATTTTTGAATGATTTCTTGATACTTTTCAACTAAGTATCTTGTTTGCTTTAATCAATATTCACATAATAAGTTTTCAAAAATTATCCTTAATCAAATCCTAGGTATAATTAAATACCTAATTCGCTAAGATTGATGGCTCTGATACCAACCTGTCACACCCCACATTAGGGCATAGGCGTGTGACCAATAGCTGGTACTAGTTTTGTAAATACATCAGAGTTGCGGGTTTTATTTCAGCGGAAGTCTTTAATAAAATCATATTGAAAACTTATTATTAAAAACTCGGGTTTAAATACCCGTTTGATATTTTAAATATGTTTCTTTTATAAAACATAACTCTTTTATAATATTTTCAAATAAAATATCTGAGCCATCAGATAGCATCTAATAACTATAACTCCAATCTTCTATTCCTTTTGCTTGTCTGTTCTAACCTTTCTATTTCCCCTGTAACATGGGGAAAAATAAGTCTGCAGAAAGCTAGTGAATAACGCTGACTCTAAAATCTTCTTTTCAATACCTTTGTGAAACCAAAAATAATACCTTTGTGACTACTCATTAGGCACCCAACTAAATTGGGATCAAATTACCCTAAGTACCATGTACAATCAATTATATACACAATATCATTTCTCTGAACAGTCTCGTAGACCTTCAGAGGCATGTTGATGATATGCATGGCCTCGGGGAAATGCCGAGTCACCATGTATGTTTGGATCCAGACACATGTATACTCTTAATCAGAGTGTCCGTTTCTTATTATTGTACACAAAGTTTTAAGGATTCGTAAATCCTATGCAAACATTCAGACTCATTATAAAAGGTTTGGGGCGTATTCACCTTTTCTGTTTATAATCAGTTTCTGATACTGATTCCTGTTTTCTGATTCTGTCTCTTGATTGGTTACCTCGGACCTATAGTACGAGAATAACATTTGTATAAATAACTAGATCAGCGATCTAGCTTCAAACCTTTAGTCCGTTTTTGTATAGCGTTAACCTTGATAAAAACATATGTTTATTCAAAACATTTGGACCTTTAGTCCCTTTCTTTATTTACCAATTATAGGCTACGTTTCTTCTTCAGGAAGAAACGTCTATACTGAGTTTCTTCTTCAAGAAGAAACATTAATCAACTATATTCTTTGAATATTATATTTCTTTACAGTAAAGATATACTATTTTAGCAATAACCTTTGCTTAAGAAAAGTTATATTATTCTTAATCATAAATCAAGGTTCGGCTATACCTCCGACTATGGTCTAAGCCATAAATAATAATAAAATAATTTAGGCAGAACCCCTTACCTCGCACGGGTATTCGGAGTTAGATATTCCTAAGTTTATATGGGCAGCACTTCTACTCTATGCACGTTTATCGAGGCGTTCTTGATCAACCCTTCTTGGCACGCAAATCGAGAAAACGTTCGGGTGTCGTCGGGTCGTGCACGTACTTCGAGACGAAAATGTCGGGTTTCTTTAGTGGCACGCACTTCGAGGAAACACCGGGTTTACGGCACGGATTACGAGGTTCGAACGCCAAACGATACTCGGCACGCAAAACGATGTAGAGAAAGAGTGTAATTCTAGAGAGAGAGTGGTTGTGGGTTATGAAAAATGAGCCCATAGCCCCTTTATTTATAGCTGATTTTGTGTCCCATCGCGTACCGCGATGGGCTCCTTTCTGGCCTCGTCGTGTACCGCGACCGACACAGATTCTGAGATCGCGCCACGTGTCGCCACGTGGCCTGACACGTTCTGCCACGTGTCATGGTGTGCTGCCACGTGTCACCTGAGTGTGACACCTGTCCATGAGTCATCACGGCCCATCGCGGTACGCGATGGCCGTCCTATTGGACTCATCAGGTAGCGCGATGTGTCCCTGGGTATTATTTTTCAGTTTTAGTCCCTCGTCTTTGATAATTTGTCATTTCTAGTCTAATTCTCGTTGTCCAAAAATACTAAGGCGGCTCGCGGCGATGCGAGCGTGCGAAGTGCAAAGTGCGCCATCAAAGCGCCACATTGCGCCCAACGCCCTTCGTCATCGCCATCGCCATCGTCCTCGTCCGAGCCCGAGCCCGAGCGCGTGCGCGTGCCCGTCGGGTGCTACGCACCCTCTGTTAGGACCACTTGGTGCATGATATTCATAAAAGAATATTACTATGGAAAATCTCTTTCTTATAAAGAGCTTCCATTTCTTTACCACTTTCCATGTGGGATGGATTCCATCTTCTTTATTTATACCTTAGTGGAATGCTTCCACTTTCTTACATCTTCCAATGTGGGATGGAATTTTCTTTCATGTAAGTAAACTTAACTTAGGAAATATTTTTATTTCCTTATGTTTCTTATATTTTCTTATTTAATATTTTCCCATGACTTGTCTTTAATATTATTTTTTTTGATCCCTCAACTTTCCTAAGTTGTCAAATTTGGATCAAAATTTTGGGGATGTTACACCATGTAACCAATCCTTGTTGTCGACATCTTTGATATTTGGGGGATTGATTTCATGGGCCCGTTCCCAAATTCTTACGGGAATTTATATATATTGGTGGCAGTTGACTTTGTTTCTAAATGGGTAGAAGCAATCGCCACCAAGACAAATGACCATACCGTTGTTTGCAAATTTGTCCAATCAAACATATTTTCACGATTTGGTGTTCCTCGTGTCATAATCAGTGATGGGGATTCACATTTTAAAATTTTTATTTTGTCAAATTGCTTAAACGGTTTGGCGTTAACCACCGCATTGCCACTCCATATCATCCCCAAACGAGTGGCCAAGTGGAGGTTTCCAATAGGCAAATTAAAGAGATTTTGCAAAAGACGGTAAGGCTTGATCGTAAAGATTGGTCAAAAAAATTAAATGATGCATTATGGGCTTACCGTACGAATTTTAAAACGCCTATTGGAACCACCCCTTATCGGTTGGTATATGGGAAGGGATGTCATTTACCTTTTGAACTTGCCCATCGTGCGTTATGGGCGGTTAAGAATATTAATCTACATTATGAGTGTGCAGGTAAGCAAATAAAGTTGAACTTGTGTGAGTTAGAGGAGTTGAGAGACGAAGCATATGAATGTGCATTAGCTTATAAAGACAAAATGAAAAGAGTGCACGATGCTAAGTTGAGGAGAAAGACGTTTGAGGAAGGTCAAAGAGTGTGGTTGTATAACTCACGATTGAAGTTATTCCCGGGTAAGTTGAAGAGCAAATGAACGGGACCATATCTAGTCAAACGAGTTGGCAAAAATGGTGAAGTGAAAATCGAGGATTTTGATGATCATTTGAGGCAAGTGGTTAATGGACATCGATTGAAGACATATTTAGAAGATGCATACTTGAATAAAGAAGTGCACGAGTCGGAGGTTTGCTTTATTGCAGACGAACCGACATATTCAGTTGAATAAGAACCAAGAGGTGTCTGGATGTAGACACTAAATTCAGCGCTAACTGGGAGGCAACCCAGCTCTGTAAGTGTATATATTTGTATTATGTGTCTTCTTTTTCTAATCGTTTGTCTCGAATGTTCAATATATTGCAAAGATCGAGTGTGGGGAAGTCGCATGGCAGAGTGTTTTCGGGTGTGTTGATAAGAAAAATATTAACTAAACAGAGTGCCAGGTAAGTATTTTAAGTTAAAAGGTTGAAAAATGGCTAAGGAATTCAAGAAATTGAAACATTTTGAAAGATAGAAAACCTTTTCAACATTAAAAAATGGCAAAACTTTCTGTTAAAAGTGCGTTTAGCGCGGCGCTAACATCACTGGGTGAAGCACTTAGCGCCGCGCTAAAATCTTCTCATCTGCGCGCTTTTCGCGCGGCGCTAAAGTCACTTTGGAGATGTTAGCGCCGAGCTAACTTCTACTATATAAAAAAATAAAAAAGTTAAGTATTATAACAATAAGGAGTACAGGTGGGACCCACCACCACCACCATAAATCTTAGGGAAAATTATAGAAATAGACAAGTTTGACCAAAAATTTATCAAAATAGACATGTCTATTTAGCCTACATCTCTCCAATCATTGGTTTATTAACCAATAAACAACTGACACGTCACCGAAGCCGGCTAAGGCGGCTAAGCCTTAGCCTCCACTTTATGGGCACGGGATTTTATAAAAAGTAAACGGGTCCCACCTTTAACCAATAAAAATTCGACACGTGTCAAAGGCGGCTAAACTTAGTCTACATTTATGGTTATTTAGCCGGCATCTTTGACTCTTAGCCGGCTTCGGGATACGTGTATATTTAGTTAGCCGACTCCAAATATTCCTTCTTAGCCGGCTCCAACTCGGCTTGTAGGCTAAGGCTTCACTTAGCCGCCTTCAATCTTTTCATTTAGCCGTCTAATTTTAGCCACCAAAATTGAATATTTTACCAACCTTATTAAATATTTAGCCGGCATCACTTAGCCGTCTTCTTAGCCGGTGTAAATTTAGCCGTCAAAATTGAATATTTTACCAACTTACCAACTCTATTAAATATTTAGTTGGCTCTACTTAGCCGTCTTCTTAGCCGGTGTAAATTTAGCCCCCAAAATTAAATATTTTACCTACTCACTTAATTATTTAGCCGGCTTCGCTTAGCCGCCAATTTTTTTTTCTCTTAGTCGGCATGTTTTAGTCATCAGCAATAAATACTTATCTACTCAAATTTAATTTTTCACCAACCATTTTATAAAACTATACAACCATATTCCCTACATCTTATAAAACCATCTTCACCCTCTCAAACTTTTTTACTTTCTTATCATAAGATACTCATTTTGTTTTGGACCCCCAAAATTTTGTCTAATGACTGGATTTAGATTTGGTCACCAACAAAACGAAAGTATTAAGGAAACACACCAATCATTTAAGAAACGAGTTTTTCAGGGGGGGGGACAAACTGTTACACAATTAGAAAAATTATTTAATGATGTAAGATTATATGAGCTTGGTGATGAGGATGTTGTTCGTATTTGTTTGTTGGTATTAGTTGAGGTCGGATTTAAAGGGACACAAAAAAATGCACTTGTAGACGACTTTCTCATGGCATTGGTAAATGATCTAGAGATGTGGAATCAATACACGTGGGGCAATTATTTATGGAATTTTACTTATACACAACTTGATGGATGCATTGAGAAGTACAAAGAAAAGATAATAAAAGATAATGTTGATGGATATTTGTTTAATGGATTTGCTTGGGTGTTTAAGGTAATTTATATTATTATATTTAATAATTTATCATGGAGTCTTTTAATATTCAAACCCTCTTATATTAATTGTTTTGTAATTTCTATAGATGTGGATATGCGAGGTGTAATTTCTTTGAAGATGTATCAACTTTGAAGTCTGACGAATCACCATTCGTCCAAGTTCCAACTTTAACGATTCTGTATCTTTGAAACACGAATCCTTTAAACAATTACCAATAATAGACACACCATCTTTACTATTCGACGGAAAACTGTCTGGCATATTGACTGGTTTTTTATCATATATGGATTCCGGGGTGAAAAACATATTACTATCTGGACATTTAGAATACGGCTGAGAATAATCGACATGAATATTTAAATCAATAGGAATTTCTTCATTTCAAAAAAAAGGTATTCGGCTAGACGAACCACTCGAAACAGGTATCTTTGACAAACCAACAGAAACACGTTTATGGTTTTGAATAGATGAAACAACACCGATTTCTTGAACAACAAACAACTTAAACATTTCAAAGATATTTTTAGACGCCGTTTCTAAAAAAAACTTTACATCCCAATCTTTCACTAAATCGATTGGATCAGTAAATGTAGACATCTTATAGGATAATCTTGTAATATTTTGAAGATCACACTCATTTGAAATTAAAGAAATTAAATAATCGTAAGTAATATTTGTACTTATCTATAAAACACGTTTCATGCAATCAACCGGAAGGTATTCAACAACCCGATCAACAACATGCTAATTCCCACCACTATAAACGACGACGCTAACAAACATATTTTAAAAAAATGTGTATCTTATGATAAGAAAGTAAAAAAGTTTGAGAGGGTGAAGATGGTTTTATAAAATGTAGGGAATATGGTTGTATAGTTTTATAAAAACGGTTGGTGAAAAATTAAATTTGGGTAGTTAAGTATTTACTGCTGATGGCTAAAACATGCCGGCTAAGAGAAAAAAATAGGCTGCTAAGAGAACCCGGCTAAATAATTAAGGGAGTAGGTAAAATATTTAATTTTAGGGGCTAAATTTACACCGGCTAAGAAGACGGCTAAGTAGAGCCGACTAAATATTTAATAGGGTTGGTAAGTTGGTAAAATATTCAATTTTGGCGGCTAAATTTACACCGGCTAAGAAGATGGCTAAGTGAAGCCGGCTAAATATTTAATAAGGTTGGTAAAATATTCAATTTTGGTGGCTAAAATTAGACGGCTAAATGAAAAGGTTGAAGGCGGCTAAGTGAAGCCTTAGCCTACAAGCCGAGTTGGAGCCGGCTAAGAAGGAATATTTGGAGCCGGCTAACTAAATATACACGTATCCCGAAGCCGGCTAAGAGTCAAAGATGCCGACTAAATAACCATAAATGTAGGCTAAGTTTAGCCGCCTTTAACACGTGTCGAATTTTTATTGGTTAAAGGTGAGACGCGTTTACTTTTTATAAATTTCTGTGCCCATAAAGTCGAGGCTAAGGCTTAGCCGCCTTAGCCGGCTTCGGTGACGTGTCAGTTGTTTATTGGTTAAAAAACCAATGATTGGAGAGATGTAGGCTAAATAGACATGTCTATTTTGGTAAATTTTTGGTCAAACTTGTCTATTTCTGTAATTCCTAAATCTTATCTTCTTCTTTGTTTTCTTTCCCGTAACCACCACCACTCCGCCTCCCGTCTGTCCGGTTCCGACCATCACACTTCACCGCTGCCGTCCGGTCCACACTTCACCGCACCACAGCCGCACCACCCCTGCCAACACCACCACCGCCCCTCCTTCCCAATTCCGTTCTCCACATAACCCTCCCGTCACTCCACCGCCTCCCGTCTCCCGTAACTCCGGCCGACCACCGCACCCCTGTCGTCTCCACCTTTCCTGTCACACCACTCCACCAAAGTCCACCACTCCACCACTCCACCACAGTCCACCACTCCACCATGCACCCAACCTCCGCCGTTCCCTGCCACATCTCTCCGCACCACCATCCCACAACACCTAACTCCCGTAAACCCCACTATCCCTCCCATCAAGACACATTTAGCTCCGCTCGTCCAGCGAACACCACCAACACACCACTGTTAATTAAGTTGTTTTTACTTTCCCGTTCTACCAAACCTAAGTACGCGTTTAGGGTTATTATGTTGAATTATGTACTCACGTTGATTGTTTAGGTTAAATGGGTGTCGGGTATGAATTGTGTTGAATGTAAAAATCATTGTTAGGTGAGAACCGGGTTATGTGGGTTTGGGTGTCGGGCATGCTCGGGATAAACAAGTGATAAAATGAAGATAAAAACAAGTGTTTGAATGAAAAAGTGTGTTTGTCGGGTTTCAAATAAATATGATTATTTCGATGTGTCGGGATGAGATTTTAAGGTCGGATTTTGCTCGGGTTGGCAAATTTTTATTTATTATTATTATTATTATTATTATTATTATTATTATTATTATTATTATTATTATTATTATTATTATGAACGGAAATATATGAATGTTGGGACATAGTTTTGTATATTTTTGTTTTAGTTCATTGTTGTGTCGATGGATTGTCGGGAATTATTTTTATTAATTAAACTTTACACGAGTAAACGGTTAATTACCCGTACTTGAACTCCATTCGGGTGAATAAACCGAGTTTTCTAAGCTTTATATTAGCATTTCCGACAATCTTGTTTTATTTATTTTTCTAGTTTTATAGTTATTTGTGTTTATATATATAGTAGTTATTGTTTTATAGTATTAACAATCGCGACCGAAACACTATACGGTCGTCAATATGATTATGTGTGACCCGAATTGATTATTGGAATTGTTATATTTGCAGATATGTCACAGGAGCAAAGTGGTTCGAGACCCCCCAGGCGCAAGCGACCCCGTTGGCAGCCCGAGTATGACCCGGTAGCTCAGGAATATAGTCGTCGTATTCGTTATGAGGTGGAAGAGATCCCGATTGTGGAGGAGTCGACTGAAGAGATTATGGGTGACGAGGAGTAGTTGATGATGGATGCAGTAGCAGTAACAGCCAGTTAATTTTGGGTTTATCTTTTATTTTTCCCTTATTTTTGTTTTTATCATGATGGTATGTACTAAACTTAATATGCTTAAGGGAAAAATGTATAAAGGGGTAATCGGCTGGGTAATATATGCATAACTTAGATAACTGCTGCTGTTTTATTGTATTTTTGTGTTGTATTTGAACTTTGTGGGTGTTGTTCACTATAAACCCTCACGAGACCTCACTCGTCCACTCGGGCTACCGGGGGGTTTAAAGGGCTTGTTGCATGTGCTAAATGCAATCGTGATTCCTACGAAAGTGAGTTAGGTCTTTTAACACTTTTACTAGTTTAACAAATTTAATTATGAAATTTATATAACTTGGCTTGGTAATTAAATTAACGGTTTTGCAAACGGTTTAAAAGAACTATCCTAACAGTTGTGAGAAGCGTGCTTTTATAGTGTGAGAGTTTGCAGATTCTGTTGAGTGAATTGAGGAGCCGAGTACGTTGAGCACAAGCACGAGTATATTTGAGTGAATTAGTTTTCCTATCAGGTGATTTTGTTTTCATAATTCTTTTTGTTTTATTAGTTTTATTGTTAAAAGTGTAATTGTATATTGTATAAAGTGTTAGGACCATCACATTAAGCCCGGTTTTAAAATTAATAAAATAAGAAATAAATTTTAACCCCGTCCTCGTTAATGTTCTTTTAAATTCTAAATTTTAAACATTGAGGACAATGTCAACCTCAAGTGTGGGGATGGGGGTAAAATTAAATTTTTTTGCTTTAGAGTGCCTTGATTGTGCGCAAATTCCGGAATTGTAAATAATTTATTGCTATTATTAATGCCAAGTAGAGGTATTTGGTCATGGTCAGTTTTTAAGCTTCTCGAAAGTCTTCCCATGCAAATGTTTTTCAAAAAGAAAATTTGAAAATGGGGTCGTTTAGGTGGGGATAACGAGTCATGGGGACAGGTACACATGTTTATATCGTCAGCCCTATTCCTCCGGTACGTGTGTGAGTTGACCCAAATATATATAATACACATATAATATATAGTACGCACATGTCATTTGAGTGCTTTCATTGATGTTCATGGATTACGGTATCGTAGTTGGCAAAATGCAAAAGTGATAGAGGCAATTAGGTTAAGTCTCGTCTGGATGAGCGAGAGTGTGGGTACTAGGGGGTCGGGGCCTCATACATTATACATATGAGGATGGTTAATGTGAGGGGCGGGGGGTTGGGTCCCTTAGAAAACATTTATTGGACTTCTTTTTCATTTGATTGACCCCAACATTATGTTACGAGACGATCCGGCTTACTAGGTTTATTTGTAATTGTATTTGTTTTTGATTTTGTAGTTGTATTTGTTCCAGTAGCATTACGTTATTATGCTTTAAAAAAATTGAGGAAAAAGCCAAAAATATGTCTGTGTATATTCAGTTATGTATTCAGTAGTTCGTTTATGTAAAAAAAAAGAAAAAAAAAGTCATAGAAAAGCTCAAAAAGAGTCAATGTTCTAGTCAGTATTGGTGGTAAATGAAAGTCAGTGAGTTTGTTTAGTTGTTTAGTCGTTGGAATAAATTAAGTCATTGTTTATTTAGTTGTTTTGTAATAAGCCGGATCGGATCGTCTGACCTACTTCAAAAATTCCCTTCCATACCCTACACTTGGCCCCGTTACAACCCTTTTTAAGACCTCTTGATTTGCATTTGTGTCAAAGCAGCTTTATGGATCCATATTTGCTTATGAGTGATACTGAGAGCAGAGTGATACTAGCACATCTTTTGCTAGTCCAGATATTAAACCGAGAGGAGAGATGTTATATTATGAGGGGTATGACCATGACCATGTCTGCCTTAACCGGAAATAAAGTACACTCGTTTGGGCGGTTCCATAGTTTTAAATTGTAACATTAAATTATTTGGTGGGTTATCAACCTTGACAGTGTCAGTTCTTGGGAATTGGGTATGACCTTATACCTCACTAGTATTAATCGTGGTAATTTATGAATCATCGATCGAGGTGTATGTGTTGCATGAGAGTTTGCTTGAGGGCAAGCAAAATATAAGTGTGGGGATGTGATGGTCGGCAAAAGTCGTGTATATTATTATATTATTTGTTTAATTTTAGTTTAAATATTATGTGAACTTTGGTACTTCAAGCGTGTTTATGTGTTTCAGGATACTTGACGTTAAGGACGGTGGCAAGGATTTCCTGAGGGGTTTTAGTTAGATCTGTGAAGTTCACAGTCTTTTCCCTGCTTGGAAGGTTCCGAACTTCAGGCCTTCGTTGAATAGAGCTTCTTGAGTGTCTATCATAGGGACTGAAGTTCCCTCTCTTTCGGTTGGGGCTGTTGCCTCGCCAACTAAGAGCTCCTTTTCTTTGTTCTTTGGAATCAACTGCCTCTTCGCCTCGGATATGAGCCTCAGCTTGTTCGAGAGCTTCTTCAAGGATTTTAGGCAGGCACTTGTTAAAGTCCTTTGTGAGGTATTTGGAGATGATGGCGTTCATGAAGCCTGCCACCCTCATTTTTTCGTCGGCCCCCACATATGTCAACCCTTCCTTCTTATATCTTTCGACGAATTCTCGAAGGCTTTCATCATCTTTTTGTTTTATTTGAAAGATTACCGTGGCATCCTTGACGTACCTCCTTTGTTGTGAAAAGTTGGCCAAGAACCCTTTGCTCATATCATCGAAGCTTCAAACGCTTTGGGCAGGAATGTCGTTGAACCATATCCTGGCTGATCCGACAAGCGTTTGCATGAACATTAGACAACATTCAGCGTGCGGCCACTTTTTGATTCTGGCAGCACCGGTAAAGACCTGGAGGTGGTCTTCGGGATCCTCGGTCCCATCATATGTTTTTATATGGGTTGGCATCTTGATTTTTGTTTGAGAGTCATAATCGGCGATTTGTTGAGAGAAATAGGATAGGTTACCGGGCTTGTAGGGCTTTGCAAGGTCTTCTTCTACCGTTGTAGCGAGATTATGACTCGTTGTACCTTGGTGAGTACCCAGCGCTTGGTTTATGAGCTGGGTCCAAGGGAAGTGTGCCATCATCTGAGGCATGAGGTTAAAGCCTTGAAGGCTTTCAGTAGTTGCTACTATTTGGTTTGTTCCCAGGGGGTGCTCATTGTTGCACTCCGAGCCAAGGGCAATACCGTCATGGCCTGCTCCCATGTGGTGGCTGTAGGAGGAGGAACACTTGAAGCTGGTGACTGTCATATTTGTTCAAGAGTGGTTTCATGCCCAAGGGGTTGTGAAGTGAACAAGGGGAAAGCCATTGGGCTTGGCCTCCCGTAGGCATAAGGAGTTGGGTTAAAAAGTTGGCAGGTTACACTTGGACCAGCTTCCAACTGAGAAGCAACTGTTCGTGAGCTGGTTAAAGGGGAAGGTGGACGTCCGAGTGACAACGAGGGTTCCAGATCATCATAATCCAGCCTTATCCTTAACCATTTTCTCTTTCTTGGCTCACGTGTTGGTTAAGAAGAGATCTTAGTTGTAAGAAATGCCGTGATACTCCTTCCAGCGTCAAGTCGACACGCTCCGGGGTGTTTGTGACTCCTGCATGAGGAGAAGGAACTCCGGATCGTGAAGGGGTTGGAGTTCGAAAAGGTGAAAATTCGAGGAACAAAGGTTCCGTCGGAGTTCCTCCCGGGGTGGAAAAAGGTGTGGTTGCAGCCGGAGTTTGCTGGCTAGCACTTGGCGTCGGTGTTCTTGACACTTGATCGACTTCATCGGGAGATTCACCTTCTGACATGATGATTTTAGTGAAAATGGAGCTACACCACTGGTCTTTAAGATAAAGTAAGCGGCGTAGCCCCACGGTGGGCGCCAACTTGTTGCTACAACAATTATAAGACCAATAATAGTGAATGGACTGGTTAGGCTAACAGGCTTCAAGGGTTCCGGTTAACCTAACGCATATCGTGGTGTCCCTCTACGTTTGCAAAACGTAGAGAGAGGTTCACTAGTTTAGTTGTTATTGTTATTGTTCACTAAGGATCCAAGACCGAGATGTTTGGAACTGGTTTTGGATGCGAGTTCTTAGTAAAGCTATGTAGTTTTTGGAGTAAGAAAGAAACATGCAAAGTGTATGTTTCTCCAGGAAGAAGAGAAGATCAGAGAGTATGTGTTGACTCTCCAGATCTGGTGTATTCTTGTTATGGCTGAGTTATGTAAGCCTTTTGTCTGATGGCTAAACTAATGAACCTCCAGTTTGGTAAAAGGTTGATCATTTTATGGGCGGGAAGCTTTTGACATTCGGTTAACGATATATAATAATAATACTTTTTTCTGAGCATGTCCCCTCTGTTACGGCTGAGAGATGATGTGAACAGTGATTTGACGTGGTACTGTTACGCTTTTACTGTTCACGTATTTGTTTTCCTTATTTGGGCGGGAAAACTAACATTTTAACCTTCTAACCTTTTTAGCGATGATGTGTGAAAGCCATTTTATCAGATTTTGGGCTACCCCGTCATCAATGTGTATAAGGCATTCTATATTTAACTAAAGACATTCTAGATGATATGTAAAAAGGTAGGGAAAAAAATAAATTCCTACTGTGTATATATTGTCTAGTGTGTATTACACTACTTAGACCAGGGGGACTTAATGATGTGCCCATATCAGAGTTCTAAACCTGTACTAGATGGAAAATTTTAAAAAGCTTCGGTCCAAAAGTCTCCATAGATACATGAGGAAGCATTCCTATAGGAGTACAACTTCTCATATTGATCTTACTTTATTACAAGGGTACGTAGAAAACCGGAATAACCGAACCATAACCAATAAAACCAAACTTAATTAAAAAAAACTAAGGGTTTTTGTTTGTTAAAAAAACAATCTTTCGTTTCAAATTTGTTATCAACCAGATATCGAAGCGTGCAAATGGAAAAAATAGATTTTAAATTTGTGTAGCCCAAAAAATCTACGTTAAATGTCTACAATAATTGACTATTAAAATAAGTTTAGGCCCAAACAGTCATTATTTTGGTATTCTTTTGATGCAAAGTTTTTTTTAAAGCTTTTAAATAACTACTAAGTTAAACTTTGGTTTCTAATGAAGCAACATATTTGCATGGATTAAACTGCCGCTTGAGTCAAAACTTAAAAAGTCGGATAACGGACCACATTGTCAGATGACACTGGTGGTGACAAAATGTCATATCCAACATGGTGAGGTGTTGCCCGAGTTATTGATATATTATGCTTAAGTTATTGATATCGCGGGTGAATTTGCACGTAATCAATATACATATGTAAGTGAGATGATACTTTAATAAAGTTGGTTTGAAATCCACTTCATATAACTAATCATCCATAAT
The DNA here is from genome assembly GCF_021521415.1 of Bidens hawaiensis. Classification (NCBI taxonomy): domain Eukaryota; kingdom Viridiplantae; phylum Streptophyta; class Magnoliopsida; order Asterales; family Asteraceae; genus Bidens; species Bidens hawaiensis. Next base: position 439,984 of record NW_027491404.1, on the reverse strand, counting down.
TTCTTATAATAGTATAATACATGCATACAAGCTAATACACGTATAAGATAAAACCCTTCCTAACTTAAACATCTCATGGGAAATAGGCTGTTATAAGTTCTCTCTCTTAAGGTTAATGGTTATCATCTAATACTCTAATAGAGTGCATCATCTAATTCCATTTAGGTTATTATAGTACTAAAACAAAGCTTATGTTTTGATTTGATACGACAAAAAAAGGAAATATAAAAACAGAAACATACAAAAAGAACCTACAACAATATATCAATGTCACTACATTTATAAATCCATCGTTCATGGCTATGATTTTTGCTTAAATTCCAAGTATTAAACAAAACAATTATTGTTTGTGTCACAATCAAATTAGGGGAACGCTGTTAGTTAGCTCTATTGAATGATTACTAGTTGGTTGAGCTTTATTAGTCTAGTGATGGAAACCAATTAGAATACCTAGAATCTAAATGGCAATGCTCAAATAATTGCAGAGTTGGAAGCCTCTTGACATATATTAAATTGGCAACGTTATATGTACATCATTATTGACCTAGAGCATGTTGACTATGTATCAAGCAACCTTGTAACACTATGAATAAGAGGGCCAATGCTTCAAATTGATTATCAAAGAATATCTATATGATCTAATAAAACAAATTGTGAAGATTCCTAACAATTAGTGGAATCAGCTTTTTAACTACTAAGCTAAGTAACACCTAATCTCTAAAATGTGACATATGACCTTATTAACTTCAAAACTTGTGTAAACACAACATTTTTGCTTCAAAACTTCAAAAGCCTTTCCCTAATGGCATACTCCAAGTACCAACAATACAACAAAACATTTTAAAGGAAGACAATAAAATGCAATAGTAATAACAAGATTCCATGAAATAGTATAATATTATGCCAGATGCCTTCATTGTATATTATAAAGAAATATAAAATCTTAATAAGCAAATTCTCTAAACATTTCTCAGAAACAAAATAAAAAAAATAATAAAAAGGGAAACTGTAAACTCGTCTTAAGTCTAAAAATTCACCCTTTTTAACTCCCATTATCACACAACACCATTCATTACTTTGATAAAAAGAACAAACAAACAGACTATACAACTACTTTAAACATATAGTCGTTATACGGCCTTCCCTCCAAATTTTGCTTACCCGACATCAAACAGGAATGACATCGAGCTTCGACGAGTCATCGCATCTCAAAACAATTCCCTCCAAATTCACAGGAAGAAGGCACTGGGTCCACTGGCATTCAGCTGACACGGGCTCGGATGGTGGAACAATCATTAACACGTTATTTTGTCGGTGCACGACTCCCATCACGCTCACAGTACTACCTTCTTTGATATACCTGAAAATTTTTATTTCAATTTTTATAGAAAGTAATACAAATAAAGTCTATATGTATTTAAGTTGAGATATATATTATTATATACCCTTCTTTGAGGCGCATGATCCGATCGTCTCTAGAGATGTTTCTGTCACTCAACCATGTAAGGAATTGTGGAGATGATTCAATGTTTGACGGGTCCGCTTCTAGAACAACGGATTCCTCAACGTATGGTATCACGCGGGCCCCATAACCGGTTTTAACTAATGCGCGTAAGCCAGATTGGAAGTCGGATATATAGAAATCCACCACATGCCTCTGCAAATATTTATGCAAAAACTTCCTTAAAAATTTAATAAATATACTGTTACTAATTTAAGACTTGCATTTCAGTTTTCTATTATTTTCTCTAAAGTTTTAATGTGGTCCTTTGTTTCTTTACAGAAAGTTTAGAATCTTAATAATCAACTAATCATGAATCAGTGAAGTAATCTTCATGATACTAAAAAGTCAACATGTATGTCTTCTTTTTGGTATTAATATTTAATTTATTAATTCAAAGGAGAATGTTTGCTTTATGCAAAAGCTAAATTACACATGCAAATCTTTAGAAAAATATAGGCTTGTGTCCTACAAACCTAACAAGATGTATAACTTGATTGACAACTAATGGTTTAAACTGGAAGCAAACATTTATATTTTGTAAATAAAAACTAATAAACATTCTAACCTCCGTGGACCGCAGACCCCAGGTGAAACGTCGGTGTGTGGGATTTGCGGGTTTTGAACCCCAACCGCGATATTCATATAAACTTGTGGATGTGTAAACGCATCTGGGAACCCTCTGGAATGATGATTCTAGAGGAACATTTCCACAAGTAACCACCTTCAAGAAATCAACATTTGCCATTTATTTACATTATATATAATACAAACTATAATTTTATCGATACTTTATATGCTATTTACCAAAAGGTATTGGTGAAGTGCACATAATACAAGCTAAACAAGGCAGAAGCTCATGAAAATATCAATTATGACTTCTATAAAAAACGTATAAATTTTAGTTATTTTTAGTAATGTATAAAGAAAACATTTAGTAAACGGTATGAAATCTTTTTAAACAGATTTGCTTAAAAGGATTACAAGATAAAACTGATTTGCATTGTAATAATCCGTTCCATTCCATGATGGTATGAAAAAGTTGTTTTCTTTTTTCATATCATCATGGAATGAAATGACTTATCATAACATAAATCAGTTTTTTATCTGTAGTCCTCAACAAAGAAAATCAGTTTTTCATTTGTAGCCCTCAATAAAGTAAATCATTTTTAAAAATTTACTCGCCTTTCACCAAATTTTCTTTTTATATTTTACCATAATAACTAACCCTTCACTAAACTTTCTTTTTATATTTTACCATAATAACTAGAAAATATACCTTTCTTATAGTAATCTTAATTGAAGCTTTTCCGGAGTTTCTATTTTGTTTCGCTTAATATTATTTGCACATAAATGCACAGATATGCATATGAAACGGCTAACAGAATAAGTGCAGGGTAATGTATTTATATAGAATAAAATGAACATACCCCTGAAACCTTGACAAACTGTCCGTTTTTCGCAGTTCTAAGTTCAGTATCAGGATAGTCGTCAATAAAATCTATCGTAGATTTCCTACCCCAACATCCACTCAAGCTGCCACATTAGCAAAACAATTAAAATTAAAGCAACACCGACAATAAAACCACTTACACCTAAAAAAACCGAACCAAAAAACCCACCTGGAGAAAGACCGCCCTTCTTCACGACGAAGGTAAGTAACTGCTTGATTCTTAGCCATGGTGGTTCGTGACTTACCCGGCACTGCACCATCCGAACCAGGCCCCTTTCGTGGCGCACCAGTTGAGTTCAGCGGCCCGGATGTAATAAGCCCGGTGGTCGGCAGAACCGGGATGGGGCCAGAGTTGTGTCGAGAACTAGGCATGCCTCCACCTTGTGGGCCCGAGTGTTTCCTAATGGGCTCACCATGTTTATTTAACGGACCGGAACTAACTTTCTTCATTGAAGACGAACCCGGACCAGCACCAGACGAACCCATACGGTTACCCGTCGACGATGCCTGGTTGGAATGAGCCGAGTTCCCACCACCAAACGACCCGGTTCTCAACGGGGCATTAGATATCGGCCCGGACTTCCTCGGTCGGGAACTCACATTTTCCACATCAAACATTTTCCCAAGTTCACCAGACCTTTTAATATCACCACCAGTGTAAGGCACTGCAGTGGACGACATAGTCGGTGTCCTTTCTTTCGGCTGTTCGGGCCGTCCCGATACATACAGCCCATTATTCAGTTGATGAGACGGAAACCTCGAACTCATTTTTCAGTACACACAAAAACTTGTATTTTTTTATAACATTCAATTCAGAGCAACAAGATTATACGCATAATCAAAACCTATACAAAAAACACAATATAAATCAAAATGAACCACCTCATTTAATTGTACTAAATCAAAATAATATCCAAAATTCATGAGATTTAATCAATTTTTTTAAATAAAATACATTTAAATCAGATTCAACTACCGTAGGTTATGGATCCAAATCAAAACATTAAACCAATCAATCTGAGATCGGAGATGATACTGCACTGTTGAATTACCCACCAAAAACCCCCAATTTTTTTAGCCCTAAAAAGAGTGAATTGATTGAAATCGAAATATAAATCAAAGTAAAGTTGAAAATAATAAATAATAATAATGTAGGTAGCTACTACATACTCGACCGGAGATGAAAACCCATATCGCAGATTTAAAAAAGATTAGTACTTTGTACATACCTTGTGACCAAGTATAATAAACAGGCTGATCATGAGAGAGAGAGAGAGGGTTTTAAATTGGGGATTTATTTGTTTTGCAAAACCGATTTGTAAGTTACCCTTGCTTGATTTGATTGCTAAAACTGCACTCATATTTTGCTATATTGTGGACTAAAAAATGTTTTCCAACTCCTTCACACTTTTTGTTTACCTACTTCTATATTGAGGTATTGCCAATAATCATCCTTTCTTTCGACTCAACTTTCGGGTTTGGTTCGGGAAACCTTTTTACCATGACGAGGGTACGTGGAGGGTGGTTTTATATGTAACAGATGATTGAGATGGTAAATGTGTTATTAATGAGATTTGAGTACGTGTGATTTTGTATCGAGATGAGAATATTGTGCCTGATCATGGCTAAGCGTGATACAGTTGCATTTCTTAGTTGTGTGAACGGTCACGGGTTTTTGAATGTTCGGTATGATTGGTTTTTTTACGTAGTTGTATGTCTGGGACTGTGATAATAAATGCACCATCAGACGCACGTGATTATATATCAGGGCGGAGGTTTGACTAAACAGTTTGTGTGCGCGCACTCACACACGTGTATATCCGTTATTTGTAAGAATATGAGACAACTTTACTATTATGACTTAACTAGTCACTCAAACTCGATGTTTATATACCGCCACCTCTTTCTCTTTTTCCCGTTAGTGTGTTACCGCCCAAATGGGGTCAAAGGGGGGGGGGGTCCACCCCTAATAACAACCAATCACCTTTTTTTTTAAATTCTAGTTAAACCATGTTGCACTTGTTAAATGATATGTTAACTAAAGTTCATTGCATACGTGACATTGTAATTAGGCTTGCTAGTTAGACCATAACAAATAGCCTAAATATGAGCATTACTAGCTCACTAAATAATAATAAAATTATTTGAAAACGCGATTATGAAATATAAATGTAACAAAAAAATCTAAAATATATAGAATGAGAGCAAGAAGAAAGTTTAGAAATGATATGTAAATACGAGCAAAACCACACATGCTAAAGAATTTGTAATACAAAGGCGAACATAACATGGGGGACCTAATATATATATGCAAGAGTCGAGATCAAAAACATATAAAAATGTAAAAATAATGAGAGGGACTATTACTGAACATGGTTAGAAGTGTAAGGACCTTTCATGACCTTTAATGCTAGATTTTTTTCACCGAAGTCCAAAACGACCAACCCACTTTCACCTTCTCACAATCTGACGCCTCTACCAAATAATTTCAACCCATTAAGAACCAAGCCAACCAACAAGCCGTTCAAAATAATAAAATAAAATAAGAACCAACAAACATGACGTCAAATTTAATATTTAACAATGAAACCAAATAATTCTTTTACCTTAACTTTAACAAAACAATATGTTAATTAAAGTTTAATATTTTCAAAATTTTAAAAGATTTTGACTTGGAAAATTAACTACTGAAAAATTTGATCACGATTTTGTTTTCCTAAAGTATAATGACTAACTATATAAAACTATTTAATTCTTTTCTTGTATTAGGAGAGCCAGATGTTTAAAGTTATCAACTTCTTTGATACATTATCATATCAGTATATCACTTTTTATTCGATTAATGCATATGTTGTGGTTTGGTTTAAATAGATAAAATCATTAAATTAATCATCGGTTTGATTTTAGAATCGTGCATTCAAAAATGTTCTGACAAATTAATTTATAAATGTTTCAAACTGTCTTTAACGTTTTGAATTATGGCTTATAATAAAAGTTGAGCGTTAAATCGGACCGAACTTAATATTGCATTTTATTGTATGGTTGTTAATTGTTATAATGTATGTATATTAGTTGACTAGTAAAGCTTTCGTTTATATACGTGATTGTGTAGTTACTGAATATGTACTCGTAACTTTTTCATTTTGATATCAAAAGGTTGTAGTATATATACTACCGAATACCTTATCATTCTTTGTGGTTTGTAATTTATATATTCAAAGATTCCAATAATGTTTACTTTATAATTAAACTGGTAGGGCCGTTTTTGAGAATTTTTTAAAATTTTAGAGTCTGTGATGAGTAAAAAAACGGACCCCTAAAATCACGTTCTCAATTAAGTAATCTGATAATTTTACCAATATGATTGCCTTTCAAAATCCCAAAACATACCAAAACAAATAAACAATAATAAACAAGTTGTCAAAATTAGTCATATAAAACATAAATGAAAGTTTCTATAAAAAAAGAAAAAAAAAACACTTATGAGAATTAAACACATGACCTTTAATTCCACAAACCAGTGAGTCATTTTATAGTATTTTGTTCTAAAACAATGCTAGGATAGTACCCGTGTTACACACGTATGAAACATATATAAAACGTAATATATATGTAAAATCATATAAATTTAATGAAATGCAAATGTCGTATTTATATATAAATAACTAGTTTGAGGCCCGTGTATTACACGGATAATTAATGAAAATTTTAAACTTTAACCATTAAGTGAAATATTATCACGAAAAATGATCATATATCGTTAATACAATTACAATTTACATTAAAATTACATAATTAAAATTACACAAATATATTTAAATGTGTAAAAAAGTATAAATCAAGTCATAAATATATATGTTTCTGAAGCATTTTGGTCTGAGTTATGAAAGAAATATTGAAAACTAAATATTGATCTTCTTATTGCTAAAACCCTTTATACTACACACAAAAAAAAGTCATATAAATAAATGACAGATAATTCATATAGTAAATCGTTATACATATGAATTATAATTATAATATTCAATTTCAATGATTTAATGCTAAGCACCAAAATATGTATATATAATAAGTATTCTTCATATATGCAATATTTATACAAAATTTTTGAGGAAAATTAAGAAAATACACATATTCCTTTGTTCAAATGCATATGAGAAAATTTTAATACCAAATTTGAAATCAATCTTATATAAAAATTCATTTTAATGAATGAATCGGTTAGGCTTTATATTCAATTAAAATATTGGATTCATATATTAAAATAACTTAAAAGATAAAGGACCATATATTGAAATTGTTTGAAAAAAATGTGAGAAAGGCTATGAGGTTGACAAGTGGCAAAAGTGGTAGTCTTTTATTATAAGAGATAGATAATTTTACATGAATGAAAAGACATCATAACTTATTTTAATTTAAATACAAAAACATACGAAAACTAACAAAGATAAATGAGATAAATGAAAAGTTAAAATGTTTTATAACATACTAGGTTAAATACCCGTGTATACACGGGTCGGATAAATTATATTAATAAAAGAACAACACGATGTGAAATACTTATACTAATTTGGTATTAGATGTCACACCCCAACCTACGGCGGAAATGTCGGGGCGCGAACTGATTGTCACAGCTCTCAAGGTTACTATCATGCATTATTAAAAGTGTCGATATCTATTAAATTAATTTCAAATAACAATTATCCATACAAAATTCAAATACACAAATACATATATCAATCAATAACAATATATCTTATTAAGTTTTCTTCTAGCATAAATCCTTAAATGATCTTGTACTTCACATCAAACGATACCTGCATATGCGTTGAAAATAGAATGGTTTTGTCAACACAAGGTTTAGTGAGCAACACACCAGTTTGAAGGTTCATATAGAAAAATAAGTATTTGCAACAAGTTGTATGAGTATAACAAATTAACCAAATGAGCAAGTATAACTGAGATGTCGATAAGCACAAAGCTATAATGATTGGCGTATGATCATACTAGACTGAGATTACGTTGGACCTCTCCGAATGAGAAAGCATACAAAGCGAATAAGCACGTAAATAAGTAAGGTATAAGTTGTTAACACATAAGACAAAGTTGCAGTTTTAAGTATAAGTATATAACGAGAAATATATTTACGCATATATTTATTATTTATTATAAATTTTATTGTCAAAGTTTTATGGTAATAATTATGATTTACTTATAATAAACACCTAAAAATACTTGAATAAATACTTACAAAGATTTTGTAGTATATATAAAGAGATTTATTTTCTCAATTTATAAATACATTTAATATATGTTTATTAGTAATAGATATATCTTTTATATTCGCATTTACAAATAATAAATAATAATATTTATATAAAACAAGGTCTTTTATAAAATATTTAAACTATACATTATTTATCAAAATTACATTACATATATAACTTAACTTGAAAAAATTTATTTAAATCGATCTTTTTACTTAATACTTATTCATACATACATGCATACATATATATAAATATATATATATATATATATATATATATATATATATATATATATATATGGATTTTAACATGGATTTAGAAAACGCCTAGTTTAGATGTCGGGTTTGTAAGAACATTGATTTATTTTTATATTTAATATTAATAATATAACTACATAATTAAATATATAATATGTATAATAGTTTAAAACCCAAAAAAAATGATATACAAACGGGCTGGGGAGGTTTCGAACCTGCGCCCCAGCCACCACGCAGTCCACAGCCAACGCACAAACCAACTGAGCTAGATGATCAGATGGTTATAATCTGAAACGGGTTTATTAAAAAAACACATGGCTTGCGAACCAAGTTAGAACATAAACCCTAAATCGTTAATTGATTAAACCCGCTTGTGTTTAATAAATTAACCATAGGGTTAATGGATTAAAGGATACGACGAACAGATCCAAGAAATCAATTACCTGTAACAGGGATTACGTGAGGATTAAAAGATCAAAACGTCGCCGGCCAGTACGGGGTCAAGAACACCATTCAAACGGCATAAATAACGCAATTGAGGCTAGGGCTTTTGATCGTGGGATGAAAGAGGTGTTGTATGAATGTTTAATTGAATTTACATGGATGATTTCATATATAACGAAGGTAACATAACAAGGGTGTTGGTTAGGCCGATTTAAGGAAGGTATATCACGTAGTTGATTCAATTTCCATTAACACAACGAATATTGAGGTCCAAGACATGCCAATTTGAAATCGGGTTCGTGAAACGGGTATGGATTTAAGGGTTGGGTTTTGGATATCCATATTTGATGGGTTATAATTTATAAAATTTCAGTTTAGTCCCTATGATTTGAGGATGGGTACACAAGGAGATAAAAGTTTATATCTTGGATTAAATATGCCAAATTGAGAAAGATATAAGTATAAATAGTTAAATAATTATAATAATAATAATTAAACAATTCAAACTTGATAAACGAAATAACCCGAACATTGAACCGAGTCGGGTAAAAGTATAAGTTCGAAAACCAGAGTTGTTACAGTCTCCCCTAGTTTTGGGAATTTCGTCCCGAAATTAAAGGATACTATAATGTTAGGGCACGGAAATTTGACACTGTGGATACGTTATGTTGACATATGTTCTTGGATCAGTTATCCTTAGACAGACCCTGTCAGGATCAATGGTCCTTAGTACTTGGTATTATTAACAATTGTTTCTTGTGTGTAGGTTGTTGTTTAATAAGTATAACGGCTCCAAGACTTATTCCACTGGATATCTCGCTATTGGACTTGTCAAACATGTGGTCAAATGGCTGTAACACGTTTAGTGGGAGAAGTGGCGGATTTATAGGACTTCTTGTTGTGTCACAAATAAATGAGTACTGAGGATATGTTATTCTTGAAGACGTGTCTGGATCAATTATCCTTCTGAAGAGTTCCAGAGCTATGTCAGGAGCATGGATCCTCGGTATTTGGTGCTGTTAACGGTTGTTTCTCATATGAATGTTGATATTTATCAACACTAACGGCTCAAAGACCTAGTCTGCCTAAACTTTCGCTACAAGACTCCTTTATGCACGAGGTCAAAGTTATGGGAGCAGTTAGTGGAGTAGTTCCTTAAAAATAGGGATTGGTTGTTATTTTCTTTTATTATTTATATTGAGTTTATGATCAATATTAGGGCATATACACATAGATACACTCACTGACGGCTGCACACATTCAGAAACTCTCTCAAGAACTCTCTCTAGCAGTTCATACACACACACACTTAGATATTCTTGTATTCTTTGATCATAAACTCCACAACACTTGTAATCACCTTTTATTCATCAATATAATCGACGGTGATAGTTTTCACCGTCCGGGGGTTTTTTGTGCCGGAAACCACGATTATCATATACTTATCGACCAAAGGTTACCTTGTTGATCATTGACTAAAGTACTTCGACCAAAGATTATCTCATTAATCCTTTACCGGAGTTATTTTACCAACGATTACCTTGATAAGTTTTGACCGAAGTAAGACTATCTTGGTTAAGGGCTTTTTCCCTCGTAATCACATCGCTGAGTTCAACTAGATTTCACTTATACATTAGTTATTATCGAGTTAGCACCTCACCTCACATTTACGAATTTGGATACTTGATCCTTAGCAGATTTTTGTCCAAAACATATAACAAATCATTAAATTTTAAGGAAATGGAAATTTTAAAATAAAATTTAAAAATTTATCATAGCAGAGAACTTTGAATAGTTTAAATAACGCTCCAAATGTAAATCCGATAAGGGAACTTATATATAGGATGTACCAGCGGCGTATCTACCATGTCCTTATCATTTCTACATTTATACCGTTATCCCAACTACTATCAATTCTATATTATGACACACAACTTTACGCTTCATGATTTCCATGCGAGGACTTCGATAATTATGTTCTGGACCATAATTATTGTTATCGTCGGATGGTCCACATGATTCGTCCAATCATGTGGGTTTACAAAACGTTTGATTAAAACATGACTTTGAAGAAACAAAAAAAATTTTAAGGAGTTTTAAATTTAGAACACTAGAAAGTCACCAATGCATAAAATAATTTCAAAAGTTGCAGTGAATTTTAATAGAGCAAGAAATTTTAAGACGACTTTTAAACGTGAAAGTATAAGTATTTAAAGTTGAAAAGATGTTTCTTTTTAATAATTAAGGTCTATAAAATGGGTTATGATGGATAAAAGTTAGAAAATAAGTATAAAGGTAGGATTTAATAAACAATCCATATAACCAAGAGAAATTTTATTAGATAGAAGATAAAGAGTTCAAATACGGAAATCATTTAAGGCCACAAAAAGGCGTTACTATATCATAATTGAGAAAAAGACAAGATAATAAAGACAGATAAAGAAAACGGCAAAAGTCTTCGGGGTCCTTGAGTAGTTTAATTGACTTGACTTGAAGCACCATGAGAAATTGCATTCTTAGGAGTTGGAGCAGTCGAGGTAGATCGATTTGGGGTAGCTTGAATAACGTGAGCTTGAATAAGTTCGCGAGAAGGTGGATTGGTGGAATATGTTCGGTGAACTTGAGCTTACGGTTGCAGGATTTGATAGCGTTGGATTAAGTAAGGTTGACTTGGATTGATAGGAGGAGTTTGAAGGACATGAGGTTGATGGGTTTGACCCTGGTGAGCATGGGACAAGTAGTAGGGTGTAAACATAGTGGGCTTGATGAGCATGGATAAGTTGAGGGCACGCATTACGGAGGTGATTTAGGTTTCCACAATGGTATCAAGCACGAGTATTAAGAACACCGGATTGAGCAAGAGGGGTTGCGGGACTACTTGTGCAGTAGGCGGGACACGGCAGGTGTTAGCAAGATGGCCATAATGATCACATTGGGTGCAGCGAAGGCATAGGGATTCAACCGAGTGATGATAGTTACAAATGGATCATGATGGAAAAGGACCGAGGTAAGGTTTCTTGTTTGAAGAGGCTTGCGGGTGGGGTAGGATTTGTTGCAGCAAGGTTCTTACATTTCTTGTTGTGAGGATGATTTGAGGTAGATGGTTTGTAGTCACCAGCAGAGGAATTAGTGGAAAAAGTTGAATCGGTTGCATTGATGGTTCCGAATTTGGGTTACTATTCTGGGGATCGCAGCAGCTATCTCTTTGGCGATACAGACAGCAATACGGTGGTCACGAGAACTAGACGATTGATGTTGAGGACAACGGTGTTTTCTTAAATGAGACGTTATATGAGGACCAAAAACAAAGATTTATAAGATGAAGGATAAGTTAAGGAAAATATTAGGATAATAAAATGTTTGAATATGTAGGTAGCTTATAATAGTGTTGCCTTGAGAAGTAAAGGGAATTGCGTCATGAGGACTAAAAGTAAAGTTTATAAGATGAGGGGGTACATTGCGTAAATAGTTATAAAGTGATGTGGTCAATAAGATTAATGTGTGATGACTACATGAGGAGTTAAGTCAGTTTAAAATTTAGATTATTAGGTTTACAATAACTAACGAAATATAAATTGTGGATGTTGGCCTCCCATGAGTTTTCATGGCAATTTGAATGACCCAACGAACTAACGAAAACAACTGAGTTGGACAGCCCATGAGCGTTACATGGCAATTTGATTGTCCCAACTAATTAACGAATTAACAATGCAATGAAGTTTGTCGGCCCAATGAGCGTTACACGGCGTTTTAACCGACCAAACTAAATAACGAACTATCGAAATAAATATGGGTAGTCGGAAAATCTTATGAATCAACACGTTGATTACTCCAACAAAAAAATACGAAATCAAGTTAAGAAATGAATAGTAGGAGTGCCCATGGGTTCCATGGATTTTTCACCCAACTAACCATTTAAATAACAGAACACAATAATCGGGAAAACCGAGTTTAGCCACGAAATCACCGTGAATTCGGTTAAAATTAACCTAAGGTGTCGGTCATATGACATTTATGGGTCTCGCTCGGGTCCATGGGGTTGAGTATTGTGGTCAGGTTATCACCCAGGTAAGGAATAACGTCTTATCTTTGGTTCTTGGAACCGTTTTGCCAGTGCCCAACTCACAGTTTCTCTTCCCCTTTCATTTATCGTAGGGACATGCCACGTAACCTAGCCTTAGGGTGTACGAGTGAAAACAACCAAGTGTAAATTCTTAAGGAATTTCCTGGAAATAAATGCAATCTACTTTTCAAAAAGTTTTCTTTGAATGCTGAGGCATTGCCTCGGAGTTTGTGTGTGTGTGCATAACAATACAATAGATATTAAATAATAATTATCTAAGAAAGCTGTAAACAATTTAATTTGAACACATAAGGTAAACATATAGGCACGCATAGGGGTCCTAAACATGTGTCTAAGGCAATTTATAATGACCTATCTTAAACCTTCGACTCTGATACCAATCTGTCACACCCCAACCTACGGCAGAAATGTCGGGGCGCGAACTGATTGTCACAGCTCTCAAGGTTACTATCATGCATTATTAAAAGTGTCGATATCTATTAAATTAATTTTCAAATAACAATTATCCATACAAAATTAAAATACACAAATACATGTATCAATCAATAACAATATATCTCATTAAGTTTTCTTCTAGCATAAATCCTCAAATGATCTTGTACTTCACATCAAACGATACCTGCATATGCGTTGAAAAATGAATGGTTTTGTCAACACAAGGTTGAGTGAACAACACACCAGTTTGAAGGTTCATTTAGAAAAATAAGTATTTGCAACAAGTCGTATGAGTATAACAAATTAACCAAATGAGCAAGTATAACTGAAATGTCGAGAAGCACAAAGCTATAACGACTGGCGTATGATCATACTAGACTGAATTATGTTCGACCTCTCTGAATGCGAAAGCATACAAAGTAAATAAGCACATAAATAAGTAATGTATAAGTTGTTAACACATAAGACAAAGTTGCAGTTTTAAGTATAAGTATATAACGAGAAATATATTTACGCATATATTTATTATTTATTATAAATTTTATTGTCAAAGTTTTATGGTAATAAATATGATTTACTTATAATAAACACCTAAAAATACTTGAATAAATACTTACAAAGATTTTGTAGAATATATAAAGAGATTTATTTTCTCAATTTATAAATACATTTAATATATGTTTATTAGTAATAGATATATCTTTTATATTCGCATTTACAAATAATAAATAATAATATTCATATAAAACAAGGTCTTTTATAAAATATTTAAACTATATATTATTTATCAAAATTACATTACATATATAAATTAACTTGAAAAAATTTATTTGAATCAACCTTTTTACTTAATTCTTATTCATACATACATGCATACATATATATATATATATATGGATTTAACATGGATTTAGAAAACGCCTAGTTTAGATGTCGGGTTTGTAAGAACATTGATTTATTTTTATATTTAATATTAATAATATAACTACATGATTAAATATATAATATGTATAATAGTTTAAAACCCAAAAAAAATGATATAAAAACGGGCTGGGGAGGTTTCGAACCTGCGCCCCAGCCACCACGCAGTCCACAGCAAACGCACAAACCAACTGAGCTAGATGATCAGATGGTTATAATCTGAAACGGGTTTATTAAAAAAACACATGGCTTGCAAACCAAGTTTGGACATAAACCCTAAATCGTTAATTGATTAAACCCGCTTGTGTTTAATCAATTAACCATAGGATTAATGGATTAAAGGATACGACGAACAGATCCAAAAAATCAATTACCTGTAACAGGGATTACGTGAGGATTAAAATATCAAAACGTCGCCGGCCAGTACGGGGTCAAGAACACCATTCAAACGGCAGAAATAACGCATTGAGGCTAGGCTTTTGATCGTGGGATGAAAGAGGTGTTGTATGAATGTTTAATTGAATTTACATGGATGATTTCATATATAACGAAGGCGCTTTAGGGTCGGCTAGGTTTAACACTTTGCAGATCTCAATTTTTATTTAATTAACATAACAAGGGTGTCGGTTAGGCCGATTTAAGGAAGGTATATCACGTAGTTGATTCAATTTCCATAAACACAACGAATATTGAGGTCCAAGACATGCCAATTTGAAATCGGGTTCGTGAAACGGGTATGGATTTAAGGGTTGGGTTCTGGATATCCATATTTGATGGGTTATAATTTATAAAATTTCAGTTTAGTCCCTATGATTTGAGGATGGGTACACAAGGAGGTAAAAGTTTATATCTTAGATTAAATATGCCAAATTGAGAAAGATATAAGTATAAATAGTTAAATAATTATAATAATAATTAAACAATTCAAACTTGATAAAAGAAATTACCCGAACATTGAACCGAGTCGGGTAAAAGTATAAGTTCGAAAACCAGAGTTGTTACATTAGATGAATGAATATGAATAAGTATTAAAACGTTAAATAAAATATAATATTCTTAAAATAAAAAAAAAACAGAAAAGAAATTAAATGGTTAATTTTCATTAATCTGTAAAAAATTTCTTCAAATACAACATTTGTAGTTACCCTCTCCATTAAATATTAGAAGATTGACTCAATCTTTAGTATTAATTAGGGGTGTGCAAGAAACCGAAAAGACCGAATGATCCAAACCGAAAAAAAAATGACGGTTTGGTTTTATGTTTTGTTAAAACTTCACTAATGGTCTGGTTTTGGTTTTGTAT
Organism: Bidens hawaiensis; assembly: GCF_021521415.1. NCBI lineage: Eukaryota > Viridiplantae > Streptophyta > Magnoliopsida > Asterales > Asteraceae > Bidens > Bidens hawaiensis. The sequence goes on along the minus strand of NW_027491404.1, from coordinate 424,316 downwards.
GTAGAAAAAAACCAATTTTTTTTATATTTTATATTAGGTAATTTATTAAAATTTAATAAATATGTAACTCTAGTATTTTTTATCAAATGCATAATAATCTATTATTATATAATTAACAAAATTATTTATACCTATCATTATTTTTTAGTCTAAAATTTTCAAGCTCAAATGGCAAAAACCGAAAAAACCGAAACCGAATCGAAACCAAAACCGAACGGTTTCTAAAACTCCAAAAACTGAATTTTGTTTTTCGGTTTGATTTTAGCCAAAAACCACACCCCCCCTAATATTAATCTAGAAAAGTACGACACAAATCTCTAAAAGCATTCCTTGTATATAATGTTTAAAAATTATTTAATTAACTTTTCTTACTAATAACACATGACTGTTACTAAGAACATTAAATCTTTAGTACTGGTATTAATTTGATATAAGGATTTCTATTTTTAAGAATAATAGTGTTTAAAAGAAAATGATTGATACAGCTTATACAAAGAATTAAATAAACAGTATTCAAAGTTTAAATAAGGGTGAGTTTGGGATTGCTTATTTAAGTGGAAAAAGACTTTTTGTAAAAAAAGAACTTATGAATCTTTTAAAAGAAGTTTTAAAAAAAAATGTTTGGATTAGCTTATGTGTTGGGGAAAACCAAAATGAATAAAAATGACACTATTTTGTAAAAGGAGTGTAATGGGTTTTGAAGTTCAAAGGTGTGTAACAGGTAAATCAAACCCATTAAGTTAATAAGTTACATATTCTTAACTTTTCAAAATCCCTTTATTTTGCCTTCTCTGTAAGTTAAAATTCATAAGGCCATATGGTTTGTTAAATACCTTATACACCTTATTAACTTTTCAAAAAGTTTACAAGTTATAAGTTGATAAAATTAAGGAATCCCAAACACACACTAAATATATTATATTATCTTATAAAGCAATATAAACTAATATTTGTGTTTAACATTCAAAAATATATATAATCAAAGTACCGGATACTAAAACTTTAAAACAATACTAATCCACAAAAACTGAAAAAGTACTTTAAAACATAAAAACATTATCTTAAACATAAAAATCTGTTTCACTTTTTCAAAGCAACAAAACATCTTAAACAAGATGAAACCAATATAAGTTTTGGATAACAATGATCGTAAGATATTTTGGTTATATTCACATGCATTTTCCTGAAAGGTATTTATCTAGATTTGATGCACATGAGAGCATGTTGCATGGGCGACAATGAAAATTATCGTTGTTGGATGGTTGTCCTAAACTTGTAACATTTAAACATTTGTTTTTTACGTGAAGTAACAAATGTTAATAAAACACATAGGATAGTAAGATTATATAAAATTTAGTATCAAAGCTTTTGACCATGTTATTATTATAATTTTTTTCTGAATAAAATAGAAGTTGTAATTATAGTCGGAAAGTTAAAGATATTAAAAATCATGAATGGTTTAAAAAAATCAAAGTGTTAAAAGTAGTTTAAATTAATAATAAGATTAAGTATAAATTTAAAGCAATCACTTTTTAATCAGAAATTGTTAAGACTATTATTTTTTATAAATCATTAAATGGTAAAAAAAATGGAATGTTATATTCAAAATTTAAAACAAATATTGAAAAGGGAAATCAAAAGAAACATTTCATTTGTTATAATTAATATTATGGGGAAAACATGTTATAATTTTGGTGCTTTAATGTGATAGGGATAAACAGATAAGCTATGGAATATTTTAAATGATTTAGATTAATAAAATAATTAAGAATTCAATATGAAAAGATAGGGTGTCACTTGTCATAATATTAGGCCAATTAAGGGATTTGTGGTTGAACTATCATTTTTGTTTATTATAATAGTAGATACCATTAGTACAATAAGCAAACAAAGGAAATTAGTCTCCAAATAAAAAAAAGTTTCCAAATCTTAAAACATAACAATAAAAACATATAATTGTCTTTATTTATTAATCAATAAATGGTAATCATAACCATACTTTTTAAACATTCTCCAACTTAAGAGTTACAAGTTTAACACGATGTGTCATTTTTCCATCAACTCCATCTTTAACAACACCACTAACATTGGTATTCTTTTCCACATTTAATATTTTACACTTAATTGCTGACATGCTAGATTCATCAACAACGTCAAACACATTCACAAGTTTCCTCTAAAGTTTAGCATCAGATTATATAATTGAAATTTCTTCAAATTATTTTCATCCTCAAATTCAAATTATGATTAGCATTTATTGACTAATAAAGGAATTATATGTTTTCATTATAATGTTTTAAAATTTTGAGAATTTGATATTTGATTTTATTTTTAATTTAAAGACTAATATCATTTGTTTGTTTAATGTACTCAAGGTTATTGACCCGTGGACGTCACATGTGGAAACATAAACAATATTAAGTAAACACACAGAAGGGGGGGAGTAATATTATTGTTAGTGAATATAAAGTATGAACAATGTGTATAATATGATTTTACGAATAACCATTCAAATGATGATTTATATAATTGAAAACTATTAATTATTGTAATGTTGAATATAATATACATGAGAAAGAAAATGAAACTAAAATGATTATACATACATTAACACGCCCTTAAGATATCCTCCTAACCATCATAACATTAATACAACTTCATATACCCAAACAACGTTCCAAATATATATAGAATACTAAAACATATACATCTAGTTTCAAACCATTCTAAACATAACCATGATAAAAAAAAACTTTACAAGATGCATCAAAAGTAACATATCATCCAAAAACTTCACCATGTAGCACATCAGTGTCACGGTCGGGATAATTATCAACCAAAAGAAGACAATTTCATTCGTAATCTGGCATAAAAAATAATAGTCATAACATACTCTTACACAATCTGGATAATTGTCAACCAAGGACTTTAACCGAGTGAATCTGATAAAATTGATACGGTGAAGAATGCTTTGCCTGCATCATATTCTACTTTTCTTATGGTGTTGATAGAAAATAATTATTTCAAAAATGAAGATTTGACTGCTTCAGAGTTCATGCAAAAGATCGAAGCTAGAGAATATGATTTAAAGTGTCAAAAATCATTAAAAGATGATCCATCTTTCTATGGAGGTAGTATGCCTTTAAGCAGCACTACTACTCCAATCACACAAAATGCCAATGTGGGATCTTCGTCTTGTAGTGATCCGAATGCTTGTTTTATGGTTTATACTGGAAACAATGGGAATTCTGGTGTATCTTCTTCTTCAAACAACTTTACTTCACCTTCATTTACTCCACCACCGAATGTGAACATCAAAGAAGCCGAACAGAATTTTTCGTTTCTTTGTGCTTTTATGACTTCGTATGAGAATCTGGTTGGTAGTAAAATTGCATCAAGTGAATTAATTGATGAAGATTATGATCAAGTAGACCCTGATGATTGGAACTTATGGATCTTAAGTGGAATATGGCGATGGTCGTGAGAAAAGTAAAGAAATTTATGCAAAGAACCGGTAAGGATTTACCTGCATTGAACAAGAAGATTGAGTTTGATAAGCTAAAAGTCAAGTGTTTCAACTGTCAAGAATTTGGTCACTTCGCGAAAGAGTGTGATAAACCGAAGAAAGAATATAATGGACCTCGAAGTGATAATACTGATAAACCATCCGGTGGTAAACCATCTGCTTCGGGATCACAAGCCTTACTTTCTGTTGTTGATGGAACTGATTGGTCTCAACATTTATTATGCAACGAGAATCAAGCAAATTTGGCTATGTTTGAGACACATGAAAGATTTCAAGATGCAAGTGGGAATGAATTATCATCTGACATTGACACTGATTCAGACTCTGATGATTCTTGTCGTATGCAACCAACTACATTTGCATGCATGGCTAAGATCGACGAGGTTAGTCCTTCTTCTAACTTTATTAAATTGTCTACTAATGTGCCTTGTGTTATTTGTGAGACAAATAAACCTAAGTTAGAAACTTTGAAAGCCCATAATGACAGTTTGGTAAAAGAAATTGCTTCACTTAAGGACACTTATAGACAATCATTAGAATCTCAAATAAGATCTAGGGAGAAAATTGAAGCATTGTCTGTTAGTAACCATGATCATAAGGCTGAATTGTCTGCCAAAATGACAATTAATGATCAAAAATTTCAAGAAATCTTGAAACATCGTTCCAAGATAACCGAACTTGAAAAATGAGATTCTTGAGTTGAAAAATAAACTGGGCAAATTTAGAAACCTCATCATTTTTATTGAATGAAATTATTGAGGTGTCTGGTATGCAAAAAGATTCAAAGAAAGGTATTGGTTTTGTTGAAATACCACCACCATTTCACAACGATTACACAACAAATCCTTTTGCTGGAAAAGAAGAAAATGTTATTACTGAACCGATTGTTGACATAAAATCTAAAATTGCTAAAAATAACAATGTGACTGTTCAATCATCAACACAAAAACCTCATATTCAAAGCAAAAAGGTCTTCGTGAGAGATAATATTGAGAAAGTACTTGTTGAGGATTTATTTGAACCAGAAATTGTACACAAAAATCAGGACATTCCATGTTTGAATCACATTTTTATGTGAACCTCATGGATTTGAGGAAGCTGTGTATGGGAAAAAGGAAACACATGTTAAAGTTAAAGCAACGAAATCAGAAAAACGAAAGATTTCGGATGAGGATATGTTTCGTTTCATCAATCCTGCTGCGAGTAAACCTTATACTGGTCGTGTGTTTAAGTTAAAAGGTTTGGACTCCATGTTCACTGAGAAAGACATTCCGATTAGTATTAACAAACCGGAACTGATAGAAAGTGTCTTTCACAATGAAATACAAGATCTTGAACGTCAGTTTACTTGTGCTAAAACATCAAACACATCAGACCCAATGATTAAAGCTAAGCAACTGTTTAAAACTGCTAAGAAAGTTCATTTTGTGAAATCAACTGGAACTGACACATTGCAAAGTTTTTCAAACTGCACTAATCTTGATTTCTACATGAAAAAGAAATCTGTGTCGTCTGATGATTTGACCAAGAGTTTTACTAAAAATGTGAGTCATCAACCTTCTGTAGCATCAGTTTTTACCAAATCTCAACATGATCGTGTGGACATGAGAATTTGCTTTATTTGTGGTCAACAAGGTCATGTGGTAAGAAATTGAGGACAAAAGAAGTCTCAGAATCTTCATCCATTTATCAAGGACCAATCAAAACCGGTTCCTGTGATAAAGGAGATTTTGAAACGACCTTTGTCGTGTGATGATGAAACTCACATAATGTTTTCTAATGTGAATCCACGTAAAGTGATTCATGTGAATGAAACTTCTGTTCATGTAAAACCAAAGTTTGTTCCAGCCGAACCAATTTGTAAGAACGTGAACTCAAATGTCGTTCAAGCTGCCTATCTAAAGACGAAAGTCTAAAAGGCCTATAACTTATTCTCAAGTTGCTGAACAACAATTGAATTCTGTTAAGTTTGATTCTTCTCATGAAACTCAAAAGGTGCCCAAGACTGAGGCCTGGGCTTCCTTTTTGAACTAATCACTTTCAATTTGTGTGTACATCCAAGACCGTGTCTGGTGAGAACTGGATAATGGACAGTGGATGTTCTCGTCATATTACTGGAATCTTGACCTTTTAACAAATGTTAGAAATATTCAAGGGGGTATGTTGCTTTTGCTGGAAATTCTGGGGGTATGATAACACAAGGGTGGTTCTTTAATGTATTTAACTGCTTCTCGTCCTGACATTATGTTTGCAGTTTGTTTGTATGCTAGGTACCAATCAAGTCTCCGTGTGACTCACCTGGCAGTGGTTAAACGTATACTTCAGTATCAGAGGGGTAATCCTGACATCGGGTTACGGTATTCCAAGGATGATAACTTTGAACTCAATGCGTTTTCCGATTCGGACTATGGAGGTTGCAAGATCAACTTTAAATCGACTTCAGCGGGTTGTCAATTTCTGGGAAGCCGGCTTGTTTCCTGGCAGTGTAAGAAGCAGACAACGGTCTCAACTTCAACCACAGAGGCAGAATACGTGGCAGTCTCGAGTTGCTGTTCACAAGTTTTATGGATACAACAACATCTGCGCGACTACGGTTTGAAATTTCTTACTACTCTAATTCTTATTGATAACTCTACTGCCATTAGTATCACAAAGAATCATGTGCAACATTCTAAAACTAAAAATATGAGATTCGATATCATTTCATACGAGATTGTTTTGAAAAGAAACTAATCGATATCGAAAAAGTGCACACAGATTTTCAACGAGCAGATTTGTTTACCAAGGCATTTGACAAAACTCATTTTAAATTTTTACTTGGTTTAAACGGTCTGAAGACACTTGCTGATGTCCTTACACAAGAATAACTATATTAACTTGCTTTGTTTATTTTACTTTATTTTTAATTTATTTTTGTTTTTACTTTGTTTATGTTTTGGGTTTTAGGGGGTGAAAATTTAAAAAATACAAAAATATTGTGATTTCAGTTTGTAAAGAGAAAAACCAAAAACATTTAAAAATTTGAAAAAGACAAAAATATTGTGCTTTTTGTTCTAAAAATTTTTGAAAAGACAAAAAGATTGTGAATTTCTCGTATGTATAGAAAAATCCGAAAAAACCAAAAAGATTGTGAAGTTTTAATTTGTTTTTATAAAAACAAAATTGAAAAAGACAAAAAGATTGTGTTTTTAAGTATGGAAAGAGAAAATCCAAAAAGATTTTTGCATACGTTCGCTGAAAATTATGTCAATTACTTACATTTGATGGACATATGCGTGTATATGGTTGGTCCTGATGTTTACTCGTAAATGTTCAGGATAGCCATTTACCTGACAATGGAACGTAGTTGAGGCGTTTGTTATGCGTTTTTACTTTATTCTTTCGCTGAAAACTATGTCGGTTATTTAAGTTTGTGGAACATCGTTGCATGTTTTGGTCCTGTTATCTACTTGTGGATTGATAGGATAGCCATTAATCTATAGACTGAAAGTGATTGGGGCGATTGAATGTAGGTTCCCAGTCGGATATATACAGGAGAATCTCGTAACACGAGGGTGTATACGATACGAATGTCAAGACAATTACTACGTTGATTATAATCAAGTACACAAGAACACAAGATAATACTCGATATATTGCTATCACGTGATTCAGAGAATCACCAAAACAGTTGTTCCAAAAACTTAAACAAAATAGCCGAAGTTAAGGGATTTATAAACCTCGACAACTTCGCCTAACACCCTAGGCGAAGTTGTCTTAACTTCGCTGACATCAAGTTCGCCTAATAAACTAGCGAACATACAATAACACGTTCATTATAAACTAACAATATAAACGATTACAGACACAACTAAACACGAGATACTGAACTACTGGCATCATGCACCAACAGACGCCCCCTTGGCAGTAGCTTCATATCTCTATCTTCTTTCTCGTGTCTGGTAATCCAACAATCTCATACCACTCGTCTTCAAGCATGAATGCCCTGTCTCACACAGACAGAGACCACCCTCTGGTACTTCTTAGCTTCATCTTTCCATGCGGGAATGTAGAAAATATTCTTATCATTGAGTACCTGCAAATCAGCTTGAGACAAATTAACCAAGTGCATGGGATCATACACTCTCAGAATCTCCTGTTCATCCTCATCTTCCATAACAGCTTCAGCAGTCTGGCAGTCAACACACCACCACTTGAGATCCTTTAACACATCCTTGGGCATCATCTTCATCGGCACCTCTTTCAAGCACCGAATCGGCTTGTATTTCATTACCATCCAAGGTTTACCGTCAGCCCTCATTCCCCGTTCCTTATCTTCTATCAGCTTCCCCTTTTGAGGCTTCAATAACTCAAACTTTTTCTCCTTAACACTCTCTTTCCACACAATCTTTCCAACCCATCTCGCGAAATCATCATCACTTATATTAATCAACCTCAAACGAGCCAAATCTCTCACTTCACACTCAGGCAACGTGTTGAGTGACTTCAAGGCCTTCTTAAAGTACTGAATCCCATCATAACGCTTTATCACAAACAACTTCAACTGTTCGTCATACAACCAGCAAGTGATTCCTTTCTTCGACTCAGCGTAGCCCTTGATACTGTAATTCTTCTTAAACATTGTTGGTACCGCAGGCTTCTTTGTCTTGACGAACCACTGAGCACAGCCTTCTTTCCATCTCGGATGTTCTTCCTACTCAGACTCATCTGGCACACTTTCATCTTGACTCAAGTTCACCTTATCAACATTTGGAATATCATGCTCTACACCATCATCAACAATCTCTCCTTCTTCCAACTCACTATCAATCTCTATCTGTTCTCCGATCCTTTCAATCTCATCAACCGTTAACACATCATCGACTAACTCCTCATCATCTACCACCACCACACTCTCACCACCTGTACCACCTGATGTACCAGCAGACTCCCCCTAAGATGTAAAAGTCCCAAGAGTTTGTTCAGTTCTTGGCAACTCACCACCTGCATCTTTCGATGCATTGGGATCATCGTCTCTGTCTTGCCTCTTCTTGGTTCTCAATTCATCACCCTTGCAGCTCGTCTCCCCCTGAGATGCTAAGAACTTTTTAAGAGCATCAAAGAGTTTACCGTGTTCAACGAGGAGGGACGATTGTATCTGATTCTCTGCCACAAGCCGCTGGATAGCTTGAGTCTGGATGAGATTGATTCTTGACTATTCAGCAACTACCCGTTCAAGAGCCGCTATCCTTTGAGAGTCAGACAAAGTAGCATCAAAATCAAACCGCATGTGAGAAATATCTTGAGCATACGGTGGAGGAATTCCCAAACTAGCTGGTATATCTGAGGTAGGCTGAAGAGTAACTGTGGGTGGTATGGAGACAGGTAACCCAGCAGTAGCAACCAATGTCGATTCAACAAATCTAGCAACAACCTCCGATGGAGTAAGAGTAGGAGGCGGTAAAGAAACTATCTCCAGTGCTGTAAACTGAAACGTGGTTGGAGGAGTACCAAATGATGACGACGTGGTCACCAACGGAACACTTGTGGTGAACGGCAGTGTGATTGTAGAAGTAACATGTAACATAGTCATACCGGACAATGATGGTGGAGAAAAACGAACAACCCTTGAACTTTCACCAACTCTAGAACTTTCACCAACCCTTTCCTTCTTTGATCGTCGTACCAGACGATATAGATCTTCCTCATAATCTGATTCGTTGTCATCTGAGTCTCTCTTTCGCTTGCCATGAATCCTTTCTTGTGTGGCAAGAATTTGTTGTGCTTCAACTATATCCTTTCTTGTCAGGCGAAGTTGTAGCGTTAGCGAAGTTAAGGGAGTGGCGAACTTGTTAAGTTTGCCAAAACCCTAACTTCGCCATTTGAACGACGCACACTGCACACCCAGTTAGGGTTAGGAATGGCTGAACAAAGAGTAAAAACATGAAGAGAGATAGTTCCGATTAAGATCCAGATACACTTATTTTCACCAAAACAGTTTCAAAACGGATTGTTAAAAGTGGGCTAAGGGTTTGTTGCGAAGTGATTACAAAACGGATCATTGAGAAACAGATTAGCGACACCCAAAACAAATTATGAGTCACGAGGATCTTACAAACCTTGAACACGGATGGAAAACAGGTTTTAACAGGTTTTGATTCAGAGGATTAAGTTCGCCAAGGGTTTGAGTTTGAAAATAATTTGACCAATTGACCACCGCTTCACTTTATATAGTTTATAGAAACCTCGGAGGCGAAGTTCGGTTTAACTTCGCCCAAATTCAACTTCGCTCAGTTAACGCACGGTCAACTTCGCCTACTTTGATAACTTCTCCACAGGCAACATCGCTCACCAATTAACTTCGCCGTTTAGTTAAGTTCGCCCGTTAAAACTTATAAACAGAAAACACATAAAGTTGACCAAAGGTCAACTTTGCTTTAAAATTATCCGAAAAAGATTTAAACTTAACGATCAAAGAACCAAGTAACCAAAAGAATAAAAGTCTAAACAAGATACCAATACATAACACTTAATTGAATAATAGAATAAACGGGATCAAATTTCAGTCTTGACGAGAACCTGCATGTTTTAGAAAAGATCCAAACAGGAATCATACTGATTAAGTGGCTGTCACTTAGATCCATGTTCAGCGGTATTATGACATAAAGAAGCAGGTTGTAGACAGGTATAAAACTTAGTATGTTTTTCATCGCTTCTGTGATACTGATTAGGTTCAATTAAGCTCAAAATTTAGATAGACATCACATGAGAGATTGTGATGCCTCCTATCTATTCTCAAAGCGTATTTGGTTTTCCCCTAGTCACCCCGAGTTGACTTCGACCCGTAGTGTCTGATTAATCAATGAGCACACGTCGATCTTCGGAGTCTTCTTCCCGTTCTTTCTTATACTTTGAAATATTCTTTCTTGCCTCTTTCTGGATATTTGTAACAAAATAAGCTTCAGAAGGCTTAAGAATAATAACTAGAGTTTTTTTTTAAAGACATTAATACAACTTCAAATTGAAGACAACTGCAAGTACCGAATCTAGATCACTGCAGATATTTAACACTATCTTCGCGGGAATCAGAACACTCACGGGCTCGTGTATGACTGGGTAATCACTTTTATGCCTATCATTCGGAAAGATGTATATGGAGACATGCACAACTCAGAATGATTCTCCACATTAAATCGAGAAGATTTAGTTTGTATCACTTCTACTTTTACGCACCATAGAAAGCTACCATAACATACAATGACTGTTCTAGAGTCTTTTAGGCCTAATAACTTCACTAGTTAAGCACACAAAATCAGTTTTTCTATTACTTTCCAAGGTTGGATCAATTTTCTTTTAAACACCGTATCGAAACTTCTTACGAAGTTATAGACTTGAAAAATTATATCATCTCCCTCAAAAAAAATTTAAATTCTATCGCCCCGATCAAGTCAAAGTCTTTAGGTAAACGGCTATCCTGAAGATCCAGTGGATCAGCCGGACCGACCACATACGAGTACGTGTCCCTCAGACTAAGTATGAACGACTAATTTTAAGCGAACGAATAAAAACCCATCATAAACCGCCCCGGACACTTTCAGTCATCTGGTTAATGGCTATCCTTATAATCTACATGTAGAGGTAAGGACCAAACATATCCTTGGATATGTCCTTCAAATTTGAGAAACCGATATAATCTTAAGCGATAATGATGGTTTTTTTTAAGATAAAAGAGAAAACATGGTTACTCGGGATTGATCATCCCATTAAGCTCAACAAGATTTTGAAAATGGAATCGGTCAAACGCTTTAGTAAAAGGATCGGCAAAATTATCCAGTGAATCAACCTTTTCAAGCACAATTAATTTCTTCTCAGCACAATCCCGTATAAAATGATGACGAATGTCAATATGTTTTGTTTTACTGTGTTTAACGGGATTGTTAGTTACTAAGATAGCAGAAGTGTTATCAATGCAAATTGGAGTTTGAGTGAAATTCAGACCATAATCACGCATTTGTTGTTGTATCCATAAAACCTGGGAGCAGCAGCTCGATGCTGCCATGTATTCTGCTTCGCAGGTGGAAATGGCTACAGAGGTCTGCTTTTTGCACTGCCACGACACCAAACTTCCTCCGAGAAACTGACATCCACCGGTGGTTGACTTCCTGTTCTGATTGCAACCTCCATAGTCAGAATCGGTGTAAGCTACCAAATCCAGTTCTCCCCCTTTCGAGTACCATAGTCCCAACTTAGGCTTTACCTTAAGATACCGCAAGATTCTCTTCACTCCTTACATGTGTGATTCCTTCGGGTTTGCCTGAAAACGAGCACAAAGACAAACTGCAAACATAATATCAGGTCTAGATGTTGTTAGATACATTAAAGAACCTATGATTGCCCGATATTGAGTGGGATCCACATCTTCATCACTGTCGGAATCAGCACCCAGTTTGTGGTTAACGCAGATTGGAGTGTCAAATGAGGTACTATCATCCATCTTAAAGCGTTTAAGCACATCATGGACATACTTTGTTTGATGAATAAACATGCCGTATTTCTTTTGATCTACCTACAACCCCAAAAAGAAAGTTAATTCACCCATGGCGCTCATCTCAAACCTCTTCTTCATGACTGCCTCAAATTCCTGACACATAGTAACTCTTGAGGCAGCAAAGATGATGTCGTCTACATAAATCTGAACGAGTAGAAAATCTCCCCCTTTCCTCTTGAAAAACAACGTACTGTCGATCTTTCCTCTTTCAAACCCATTCTCTAGCAAGTAATCTGACAAAGTTGCGTATCAGGCACGAGGAGCCTGATGTAACCCATATAATTCTTTGCTCAGTTTATACACATGATCAAGAAAATCTGGGTCAGGGAAACCCGGAGGTTGTTCGACATATACCACCTCATAGACTTTACCATTAAGAAAGACACTTTTCACATCTAACTGAAACACTTTCATCTCCTTGTGTGCAGCAAATGCCAGAAACAGTCGAATTGCCTCCAGTCTTGCCACAGGAGCAAAAACTTCATTGTAATCGATTCCTTCCTGCTGATTAAACCCTTTCACTACCAATCTTGCCTTGTTACAAATGATTACCCCTTTTTCATCTCTTTTACACTTGAATACCCACTTTGTACCGATAACGTTCAATTGTGGTTTTTCAACTAATTGCCATACTTCCATCTTCTCAAACTGTGCCAGTTCTTCCTGCATGGCTTCAACCCACGAGCTATCCTTCAGTGCCATTTGATAATTCTTTGGTTTAATCTGACTGATGAAGCAGGTGTACAAGCATTCATTTATTATACCCGTGTCTTTAATGCTTGCGTACACACATGTGTGTTCATCCAAACTTCTTCTAGTACGTACACCATCAGAAGGATTACCGATCACATTCTCCAAAGGATGGTTCTTGTGAATTTTGGTGGTCTGTACCGGACCGACTTCCAGATCATTCTCAAGATTTGACGAAACTTCATCAGAGTGAGGCTGAGGTTGAGTGTGAAATAAATTGTAGAATTCGTCTTCATTCGAATCAGCTGGAGTTTCAACCGCACTTGACGAGGTTGGTTGATTTTCATTATATTGTGGACGTTGCACAATGGTCTCCTCTTCATCATACAGCATCTGTGAGGCCATTTTCTCATCAATATATGCAAAATCCAAGTAAGGCACATTAAAAGATTTGAATAGCTTATCATAGTCGAAAGCCTCTGCCGGTCCCATGCTAGGCCTTGGTGATTTGTAACTAGTAATGTCAGTATTACAGACCACCTCAACCTTGTTGTTTGATAGATTAAAGACTCTTCTGTTGGGTGTCCCAACAACATAGCCAACTAAGATACCTTCGTCGGCTTTCTCACCAAATTTAGAGTTAGTCTTTAATATCGAACATGGGGACCCGAAAGGTTCAAGACCCTTAAAATTAGGCTTTCTACCATGCATAAGTTCATAACAAGTTTTATTTAATCTTTTAATAGTTAAAACACGATTAAGGATATAACAGGCTGTAGCAACAGCTTCAGCCCAGAACACCACGGGAAGTTTAGCATCTGCCAGCATGGTCCTGGCGCCTTCGATTAGAGTTCGATTCTTCCTTTCAGCTACTCCATTTTGTTGAGAAGTATATGGGGCACTGTACTGATGCTCGATCCCTTTCTGCAGACAAAACATCTCCATCTGATAGTTCTTGAACTCTGTTACATTATCACTCATGTTGTACTTAACCTTCCTCCCAATAATATTTTCCACCTTGGTGATCAAGTTAATCACCAACTGAACTGTCTCATCTTTTGTCTTCAAAAAATATACCCAAGAATATCGTAAGTAGTCATCGGTTACCACCAAACAGTATGAAGTTCCTCCTAGACTCTTTACATTCACAGTACCAAAGAGATCCATGTGAAGTAGGTCCATGGTGTTAACAATTGAGTTAACCTTCTTGGAGTGATGAGGTTTCTTGTGTTGTTTTCCTTTCTTGCATGATACACATTGGTCTTCAAAATTGAAATTCTTCAAAGGAACCCCTAGTACCAACCCATTCTTGACTATGTAGTTCATCTTACTCTGTGTCACAACTCAGACTCAGACTCTGTTGCTTTTGACAGAAGACATGACTCTTCTGTTGTCATCTCAGTTGATCTCATATCCATCACATACGTGTTCTTTTCTCTTGGATTTAATCACAACCTATGCCTATGGTATCTTGAAACCAGGATAAAGTACGAGTGCCTCATCTTTAGTAAAATGAACAGTGTATTCTTTGTCACAAATCTGAGATACACTCAACAGGTTGTGTTTCAACTCTTCCACAAAATTCACTTTTTCCAACTTTATTCTTCCATTCGTCACAGTCCCAACACCAGTAATTCTTCCTCCACTTTCTCCAGCGAAACTAACCCTTCCTCCTTGAACAGATTTCCAGTCATGTAACAATTTCTTGTTACCAGTCATGTGCCGGGAACAACCACTGTCGACAACCCACATATAGTTTACAGCCATGTTTAACTGTTCCTGCACAAATAAAGAAATAGATTAAAATTTGGGGACCCAAGACCTTCTGGTCTTGGGTGGATTAAATCTGTTATCCTGCATCCAGTACCTTGGTTGCCCAAAGTCAGTTTGAGGAAAGTTTCTATAAGTTCTGTAGAAGAAACTTCTAGGTGACTGGCTATGAGGCCATCCAAACCTTCTTGAGTTAACTGAATTATAATAGTTGGTTTGGTAATTAACTGGAAAAAAACGAGACTGGTTTCTTTGAAATCTTGGATTAGTCTGATGATTGAAAGTTGGAGTGTTCACATTCTTACCAATATCATAATTAGTGTTCGTTTTATTCTCAATTTTGGTAGGCCTCATAGTTCTAGATTTTCTCTGTTTCAGAGGACAGTCAGCGACAAGATGTCCTATCCTGTTGCATCTAAAACAACTTCTGTTTGAACTAGTCTGGCTGTTTTGAACTTTCGTCTCAGAAGTTGTTGCAGATGCCGAGGTTGCGTTACTATCCGTTTGTCTAACATATGGTGGGACGAACGGATTTAGGGAAGATTTCTTTTCATCAGGCTTATAGTCCTCCTCTCGTTTTAGTAACACAACCTTTTCCTCTATCTCATCCGATTCGGACGACTTGTCTGAATTTGATGAGACAGAACTAGAGACAGGACTAGTGACATTAGAACTTGTCTTACCTGTTTCACTCTCATTAACTTCAGTATTTTTAGCAGAAACTTTTATTGGAACTGTCTGACTAATTTCAACATTTGCAGATTGCTGATTACTGGGATCGTAAGTATAGTTATTGTTGTATGGTAGTGGAACTTTAGAGAATCCAATTCCCCCTTTGTTAACCGGGGAACGTTGAACACTTATAATGTGATCTAACATCGCCGAAGAATTTCTAAATTGTTCAATTTTTCTGTTCGGTTCCACCACTTTTACCTGGTAATCAGTTATCTGTTTATCTTTTTCAGCAATTAGTTTGGTCTTTTCTTCTAACACTTCATAGCTAAGATCAATCAATTGTATTTTTCAGCTATAGTGGCTTTAAGACTCCTAATATCCTTTTCACTAGCCTTTAATTTTACCGAGTAACTGTTTTCTTTAGTTTTAGAATAGTATGTTCTTCTTTTAAACTTTTAAATTAAGTGTCCAAACTAACAAACTGATCATTTAATGTTTTCAATTGATCAGACAAGTTTTCACATTGCTCACAATGAAGTTCAGAACTTACCTAGGAGAGTTGATCGTTCACTTCTTCCATGTATGCTTGATCTTCCCCCGTCTCTTTGTCACTTCCTCCAGTTTCGATGTTTACCAGATTTGCCTGTTCGAACACCTCCTCAACTTGTATATTCCAGTTGTATCCACCATTTTGTTGAGATACCATAGCCCGGTTTTCACTTCCATCCCCATTCTGTTGAGCAGGCCTGTTCTGACTTTGTTCGACTCTTTCATTTGAACACTCCTTAGCAAAGTGACCATTTTGTTGACATTTATAACAGCGAACCTTTGACTTATCAAACCCTGGTCTTTCTCCAACGAACTTTCTACCCGTTTTCTTCATAAATCTCTTTACCCTTCTTACTATCATAGCCATCTGCCACTGCAGATCCATCTCTTCCAGATCATCAGCATCGATCTGATCATAGTCTTCATCCAAAGTTGCAGGGTCGACTAATTTTCCTTTGATGTAGTTCTCATAAGATGCAATGAAAGATGCATAGAGGGCAAACTGTTGTTCAGCTGATTTCACACTCATAGGCATCTGTGAGTAGTTCTTGTTCGAAGTATTGGTTGAGAAATTACCAGTGGTAGTTTGAGGTTTTGAGGAACTACTACCTCCTGCTACGAAACATATATCACCATCCATGTTGAGAATCACATGACCATCTGGAGTGGAGTTTTATTCCCCCTTTGAGTAGTAGGCAGTGGATTCTGATTTTGAACTTGAGTTTGGAGTGACTTTAGCTCCATACATTCCCGGATCCTGAACCTAATCAGTCGGTGTCTCCTTTTGAACCATGTTAAGTTCAAAATTTCGTAACTTATTTACCATTGTCTCCAAATCGATATTCACAAAGTCTTTATCTTTTCGCATCAGAACTGTGTACATTTCCTATTTTGGTGGGAGAGCATCAAGAAGCTTTTCCACTATCTCTTCTTCCTTGTATTCAATGGAGTAATTATCTAGCTCTGTCATCAGATGATAATATCGTGTGATGATATCGTTAAGTGATTCATTTTTCAGATACTTGAATACAGAGAATTGAGTTTTCAGCAGCTTTGTCTTGGAGGTACGTATTCCAACATTCCCTTCATATCGATTCTCTAGTGCTTCCCAAAGTTCTCTAGCAGTTTTGTATTTTTTAAAGGTGTGGAGAATCTCTTGTGGAAGTGCCATTGTTATGGCAGCATGTACTTTACTTTCTGCCTCATACATCTTCTTTTCATCATCCTCCATCTTACTATACTTCTTAATCTGTTCACGACCCTCAAAAATGGATGTTGGTGGAATGTACACGTCTTGAATGCAGACCCACATCTTTGCGTCTTGATTCTTTACATACTGTTCAAATCTATCTTTCCATGCAACGAAATCAGTACCTTTAAGCAGTTTTGGAGCTTTAGTTGCTGAACCGGCTTCAACCTCCATCTTTACCAGTTCTGTGATGTTTATCGAAGTCATACTTGACTGAAACAAGACTCAAACCTTAAATATCAACTTCTGTGAACAGTGTGTAATAGCGAAGTTGATACAACTTCGCCTGCTTCTCAACTTCGCTGAACAACTACGCTGGCCTGACAACTTCGCTGAACAACTACGCTGGCTTCACAACTTCGCTGATTATTAACTTCGCCGATAATCAACTTCGCCAAAAACTTATATCTTCGCTAAAACCCTAATTCTTGTGACGGTAAGTTCGCCAGAAGAACAACGAGGTTTTGCAGATTGAGTAGGTTGATTTCGAAGGTCGCGAGGGTGATTGACAGGTGTATTTGATGAGGGGTGAGTATCAACTAACAGAAACAAGGTATTTCAAACGTAAACTCGTTCCGCGAATGGTCTAACGAAACAATCTTAACACCCGTGTGATAATCCCGAACCACACAATCACGAGCAAAATGCTCTGATACCAATTGTAGGTTCCCAACCGGATCTACACAGGAGAATATTGTAACACGACGGTGCGGAATCCCCACGTATACGATACGAGTGTCAAGACAATTACTACGTTGATTATAATCAAGTACACAAGAACACAAGATAATACTCGATATATTGCTAACACGTGATTCAGAGAATCACCAAAACAATTGTTCCAAAAACTTAAACAAAATAGCCGAAGTTAAGGGATTTATAAACCTCGAAAACTTCGCCTAACACCCTAGGCGAAGTTGTCTTAACTTCGCTGACATCAAGTTCGCCTAATACACTAGCTAACATACAATAACACGTTCATTATAAACTAACAATATAAACGATTACAGACACAACTAAACATGAGATACTGAACTACTGGCATCATGCACCAACATTGAATTTATTTTTATGCTCCTCAAAAATTGAGTTTTGAAGCAAAAAGAGAAAATGATAGTACATTGATCATTTGACCCCATATCCA
This sequence comes from Bidens hawaiensis, assembly GCF_021521415.1. Classification (NCBI taxonomy): domain Eukaryota; kingdom Viridiplantae; phylum Streptophyta; class Magnoliopsida; order Asterales; family Asteraceae; genus Bidens; species Bidens hawaiensis. The sequence continues at coordinate 406,186 of NW_027491404.1, read as the reverse complement.
GAAAGAAATAAGCCTAAAAGATTGAGTGCTTAATTGCATTGGTGCATTGATAGGTCTTAAATAAGCTGTTAGAGTAAAGTAGGTGATATAAACATAAAGAAACACCAAAATGAAATATGGCAGAAATGTAATAGCCTGTCATACTCAAGCCTTATATTTGTCTGATCACCAAAAACAAAATAAAGAAAATAACAAGCGTTAGGATCTGGACACTGTGAGTCTTTATGCGACTTAATCATCTGGGTATTCATATGTATGAATATTTAAATCGCTTTTAGAGCAAACCAAAAGTCATTAAACTTGATCACGGATGTACATCGTACAAACTAAAGTACTGACTTGATCAAAATCCGTTGTTAGTCATACATTTGTTCCTCCTTTGCGCGCATCTCAATACCAATAAGAAACGGACCCAGGGGATACAATGTATGTAAGCCGACAGATGGACTCACAGTAAAGGAAACTTGACGCATTGCTCAAAAATTTATATAAATTCAAATTTTGATCGGTATTATAATGGTTTAAGTCAAGTTGGGGTGATTTGGCAAAAATCAAACTAAGCTTGAACCGAGATTAGAGGCTGATAGTTTATGATATTTTGTGCCTTAATTGAACAATTAATCATATCACAAAAACGCTTGAAAGTTTGTTATAAGATTTAAGGGGACAACAATATCAATGACCGACTTAACGCTAGTAACAATATCGCTGAATTATAAAACTGTGATGGAATGGCAAATTGGTCAATATGATTCTCTTCTTAAACTCAACAAAAATCCAAAAATACGTACTGTTTTTGAAAAACATACAAAAACACAAAAACATTTTACTTTCGTTTACATCTTGTTTTATGTAAATACTTTGAAACAAAAACGTAAAATACCAAAAAATTCGTATTATTCCTTCGTTATGATGTGACGAATTAGAACTAATTCGTGTCCAATTCGTTACAAAGATCAAACAAATCAGGATGTTCATCATAATTTATAACGAATCAAGCTTTAATTCGTTATTCCTTCACTCCTGATTCGTTAGACCTAATTCGTTTATTTACTTGATAACGAATTAGCCAATTCGTCATAACGAATCACCATTTCGTTATAACGAATCAGACTAATTAACGAATGGCATATGTTAAATTAATTATAAAAGTAAATATTTTTATTAATAAATTATTATTATAAAAGTCTATAAAAATTAATTAATATTAATACTATATTTATTTCATTTTCGTTTTTACTAAATCTCGGGTCTTTACGTGTGTTATAGTTATGGCTGATGAGAATATTCAATCTCCTCCGGCTGCTGAGCCAAAGCAACAAAAGGAACAAGTTCTATCTTTACTATCGTACGACAAAAAGCATAACATATGTGCCTTTGTCGGTACGAACTTCGCTGACGAGGACGTGTTTGGAGATCTATTGATGTTTATCAGACGTTCGGTCATCCATTATGCTGTGACGACGAGACCGAATGTTTATTTCAGTATTATCCGTCAATTCTGGAACTTCGCACGTGGGGTAATTAGAGGAGTGTTGCAGTTTGGAGATAATATGGATAACCCGTGCGAGTTTGATCGGGATTTGATTCGAGGTTTATTTGCCCGTGTATTTTATTTTGGATATCTAGGCAAGTCCATGTACAACAAGGCATACTTGTGTCCAACATACAAGTATCTGCTGCATATGCTAATACACTGCCTTGGTGGACGAAATGGCGGCTTTGACGAGTGTCGTGCTATGTTACAATCTGCTTTTGTAGCATTGATTTTAAACAAGCCCTTCAATTTTTCTGAGATGATCTTTTATCATCTCAAGGAGAATTTTCTTGTGATGAATAGACGCAAGAAGTTCTTAATGTAACCTCGGTTTATTCAGCTTATTGTCCAAGACCTGATTCCAGATATAGTGATTAATCAGACATTACAGGATGATGTGATGCCACTGGAACATATCACTGCTGACACTGTTCGACGTATGAAGAGTTATAGGCAGGACCCACATCCGATAACCAAATAATTGATTGGTCATTTGGTTAATCCAGATTATGTATGTCCTTCTGATGATTGCTGGATCCAAGACGATTCGGATTTTGAGCGTGAAGAAGGTCCAGGTGGGAACGATGGTGATGGTGGTGATGGTGATGATCTGGGTCAACGACAAGCTGAGGGTGAAGCAGCTGCTGCTCAAGATGCTCAATGTAAAAGAAAAGGGAAAGAGGTGGCCGGTGAAGGGTCATCTAAACGTTGTGTGACAGCTGGTGTTGGTGTTTCATTTGGAGTTCAACCTCCAAGGTCGTCTATTATTCAAAGACCGTCGGTGCCGCTTACTACTAGCACCCCGAAACTCACTTTGACGACCACACTCACATCGGATCCTAGGCTTGGCATGATTCCACAATCCGTTTTATCTACATTGCCAAGGCCTACGACTGCTACATCGGTGGTTTCACCTACACCGACGATGATGCCTCCACCACCTATGGATATTTCATTTATGAGGCTTAATCGACCTCAAGGTCCTATGCAACCAGTGCCTCCCTCCTTTCTAGCTATGCCTCAAGAGAATCAGATGAACATGCTCTTGAGTCTGTTTCATCTCTACGAGAATCAGATGGTTGCTGATCATATGGCTCAAGAGCGTATGCTGGAAAATCAAAGAAGGCTTACGGGACATGTATCGTTCTGTCAAAAGGAAGCAAAGACCCTCCGTGAGATTGTTACATCTCAGGGGGTGAAGACTAAAGAACATGAGGATCTGATTCTGCGGCTTACTTGTAAAGATGATGCATTGAAGAAGCTCAGAAATGATGAAGATGATCCAGATGCCTCGGGTGCAGGGGGGAAGTGAGCCGAAAAAAGCTCACGGCTCATCCTCTGGTGCAGGTACGAATGGGGTTGCTGAGAATGTTAACAAACAGTTGGTTGTTTATCAGGACTCGATGAATGCTAAACCCATTGAGTCGATAAAATCCAATACTGTTATATTTGTTGATGGTACGGGGGTGGTCAGAAGCATTGTGAATGCGGATGAGATAGAAGTGAGACAGTTTGTGGAAAGGTCCTTAACACGAGAGCAGATATCTATACTGCTGGGTTTGAATGAAGATGAGCTAAAAATGTTAGAGACTGAGAATGATGTAGAGGTTGAGAATGATGAGGAAATCCTAAATGATCCAACGATTCAGATGAACACGTCATTTATTTATGAAGATGAGGAGGTTGAGATTGAGGACGTGACGGCTGAGGAATACCCTGATCTGTTTCAAAGAACTAATGTTGATCAGGGTGCTCCTGTAGTTACAGAAGAAAATGTTAAAGCAGCCGAATACCACTTTGAGAAAGCGTCAAAGGGTAAGAGTATTGATACAAGATTCGACTCAAAGCCAAATCCGACTGTTGCTGATATTCAAGGATGGTTTGCTTGTCGAAACAAGAGAACTCGTAAGATTATAGATGCATACAAATATGTTGATGAAGAACGAAAGCAGGAAGTCATTGCACATGCTAAAGCCAATCAGATGACTTCTTTCAAGGCCGTATCAAAAGTTCGAGGCGATATTATTTCATGGCTTTTCGATTCTGATTTAAAGATCTGCATCATCAAATGGGAGAACGACGTTCAATACTAAGAAAACATTACTGACGTTCTCTCATTAACGCGATGGGATGTATGTACCCTCACGTGCCGACCTTTCATCAACCGTAGTGGAAATCGTCAAGCATAATGGTTTCATCTACATTTGCTTTTCGAGGTCAATCACGGGTTTAAATTCTTTAAGCCGCAGATTCCAATCCGTAAACGCATTGACGAGATAGATCCAAGAACGGGTTGGAGTAAGCTTGTGCTTAAAGTTAAACCACCAAAGACAATGAAGACTGTTCCAGTCAAGACGCTGAATCAGCATATTTATTTATCGTTCAACCGTTGGTACTATGATAATCGTACTAGCGAGGCCGTTATTGTTTTAAGAAAGGGCTTAAAGACCGAGCTGATTAAGATTATTGATCCGATGTGGCTCGTGAACTAAACTGAGACCGACAATGATGTGATGTTCAAGAATAAGATATTAATAGAGCGTTGTGAAGACTATGACCGGGCAATGCAATTTCAACATGTTGTTCGTGTTTGTCATGAGTTCGGGATTCATAGCTGCAGAGACTGGCAGAAAAAGCGCTTCAAATAATTTAAAGACAAAGAGCTCAAGATGAGGGGGTTTCTGTTAGTGAACGGTTTTGCTTCTCGAGTCTTTGTATTTATCGTTTTGTATTTATTAATGAAAAAGATATTTATGATATTAAGTTAGTTCGTTATATTTAAGCTAGTTCGTTAAGGATGTTTAACGAACTACTTAGTTTACTTAATTATCACCCATTCGTTAAGGATGTTTAACGAATGGGAGTTTAGTTCGTTATGTATGTTCCCATTCGTCATGGAATGTTGACGAATGGGGCATAACGAATCAAGTGATTCGTTATGTTTCTTATTCGTGTCTGTAATGTAACAAAGTGGAGGCTGATTTTTTTACGGCTTGTGTAACGAATCAGATCCATCTTCTATATATAGAGGTTCATACCTCTGTTAATTTAAGTTTTGGTTTTAACGTATTGAAACTCTATCTGATTCTCTCTCGATCAAAAACTTCACTTAATCTATACGTAATATACATACTACAACTTATAATATATATATATATAGCAACCTAAATAAGTGTATCCAATGAACTAGATCCGGCTAATCGTATTAACGTATATTAGATCTTAGATATGAGGTTCAAGCATATTCCGTGTGCGACACGGCTCTAAAACTAGTTTCTAGAGTATTAGAAAAAAGTGTGAACATTTGAGGATCTTCTCTTCTCAAAAGAAAAGTTTTTGGAATTTTCTCTTAAATCTACATTTTTTAATAAAGTAAAATAATTGTGAATACGTGTTGATTGGTGGTTAATCCTCACATTTTCCCTCCAAAACTAATACATGTCATAAATCAATAATTATTTACTTTCCTTTTACACTTACATAATTATTTAGGGGGTGTTTGTTTTTTCACAAAAGATCTTACTGGCCTCTTTTGTCTGCACCGCGCAGACCACGCGCAGACATTAAGGTTTGCAGAGTGTTTGTTTTTTGGAAGACAATTCATTAAAAAAGGTATATGCGCCATCTTCTTCACGCAGACATGGACCGCACACTTCTCACATCTTCTAAGCATCTTGCACATCATTTCACACCATCAGGTCTTTACATTTCATTATATCATACATCTCAAGACCCTATCCCCCTCTCTTCAACCCACCCTCCCCTACCTCCGTCCACCGCCGTCCACCTCCACCTCCGGCGGCGCCGTTCCTCCTCCACCTTTGGCAGCCACCCAACACCTCCGGCCCCCGACCCTCCACCTCCAGCGGCGCCGTTCCTCCTCCACCACCCATAGCCACCCAACACCTCCGGCCCCGACCCTCCACCTCCACCTTCGGCTGTGAGTCTCGTGATTTCTTGTTTAGCAGGTGCTCGGAAGATGTAGCACAGGTTTTTGATTACATCCGGGCTCGTGAAACGAGCAGCCCAATATCCGGATTGGCTTGAGATGTTATCTATAGTTCTTAATGCATGAAGTTGAGTGATGTCAGATTGTCATCTTCACCTTTGCTTAAAAGCGATGTTACTAGTGAGATTAGGGTATTTGGAACCTGCTCAAAAAGTTGAAAATTAGAAACTAGATAGTGGGTGGGTTAGATGGATATGGTTGTAGATCAAAACTCTAACAGTGTTTGTTGATATAATTTTGGGTTTAGACCGATTGGCATGTTTCTTTTTAGCTATTTTTTTAGTTTTTTTAGGAATGTTATTGTGGTTTTTCTTTTAAATAAACTATTATTTAAATATCTATGATGAATGATTTTTTATTTAATTTTTAGTTTATTTAAAGTTTTTTATTTTATTTTAGAAGTCTGCAGACGTTAAAAAACAAACAATGTTATTCTTGCAGACTGCAGAGGTTTGGTCTGCCTCTTCTGCTACAGATGTCTGCAGATGTGATCCGCAGACTGCAGACATTTTACCTCTTAAAAAACAAACAGCACCTTACTTTCCTTTAAAATCTATCTATATTATATCTATACATTTTTTATAAAAATAAATATTTACATATTATACTACTATGCATTGTTAAAATATATTTCACAACAAACTTGCGGAAATTCAAAAATCAACAAGCCGTGTTTGTTAAAGATTGAAAAAAAATATATAATTTCAAATGTTATCATTAACATATTATACTATGTTTATCGTTAAAGATTGTAAAAAAATATATAAAAATTCGAATATGCTTTCAATTTCCAAAACAATTTTTTTAATCATTAAATTATAAATATACGCATACAAGTTGATCCATTTTTTTAAAATCAATTCATTTAACTGTTGATTATTTTTCTACATTGTCATATAAATTTATAAATTATAAATATATGATTTAAATCTATTCATTTATTTTTTGGTTAATTTAGTAAATTATAATATATATATATATATATATATAGGGTAGGGTTAATGTAAAAAACAATAATTTTGTGAGAAGCATAAGAAGAGATCTAAACCCTTGGATCTAGGATCTAGCGGTTGAGATTAGTAGTTTCTAAAAACCGTATAGTTTTCTATTTACATGGTATAGTTTCCTATTTAGGTGGTTTGCTTTATTTTAAAGCATTCTCACACTTCTCACAAAACAATTGTTTTTTATTTGAACCCTCTTATATATATATATATATATACACACACACACACATATGTATGTGTGTGTATGTGTGTTAAATTGTAAGGATAATATATACTAGTCACTTTTGAATATAATAAAGTTTACCATATTTAGTTTCTTGGTTTTTTTTATCAAGCATTGTTTCAGATTTTTTGTGAACCTTAAATTTGATTTTTACGATCAAAAGCTGATAAATAGGTTATTTAGTACAAATTAACTACATTTTGCTTAAAATTTGTTACGAGTAAAAAAGGGGTAATCTGAATATTTTAAAAGTTTGAGTATGTAAATAGATTTATCATCAAACTTGTTACGGGTTCAAAGTTTTGGCTTGAATATGTAAAAAAAATAAATGTTAGAATTTTAAAAGTGATAGGGTTCTGAAATTATTTTCAATTATATTTTTGAAAATAATCAAAAGATTCGGGATTTGGCAAATTGAGTATTTTTTCCACGACTATTAAAACTTAAGAAAAAATGACGAACAATTCTGACATGTCACCTCTAAGCTTATCAATACTTCTAACTTTTATCAAATTTGAAACATTTTTGTCAGCATTGATTTTTACTTGAATAGTAATGTTGTATGTGAAGTGTGTCATACAAAATTACGCTCAGGTGAATCAAAACATTCACAAAATTGAACGGCTTAACATTTTATCTTTTATTTTATCATTATGGCAAAGTCGAGAAACCCTCTCAAACTTATCAAAAAAAAAAATTCATGATGTAGCTCAAATTATTATTGTGTAAGAAGTATTCTTCGAAATTGATTAATAACCAAAAATCTATTAATTATACATATATGATACTGAGAATGAAATTTCTAATAGATGGAGCGTTTTCGGGCATGTTTTTGCACATGCATTATTATTTTTATTTTATTAAATTTATTTTCTTTTGGAAAAAAAATCATTTTGAGATATAAATAAAATCAATTTATGTATACATAGTATTGATAAAAGTATAAATGTAATACTTTTTTCCAACTTACGACACTATTAAAGCATTACATATGCTCCACATGGCACTCAACTAGGTTGTCCACCTATGCAGCCAGTCAGCATGTTTTCATTCTTAAATTGTCCACCTATGCAGTCATGTCACCTATTCAACCAAACACCCTAAACACTAAACCCGGTCCATAATTCATATTCCACACCCTATTCCTCACCTCATTATTCTCTCTAACATCCTCACAGCGATATCAACCCTAATTTCGGCCGCTCATATCCGACTCTCCAAATCTAACATAATTCATTAATCTACTATGGATTTCTTCACTTCAATGTTTATTGATTTCTCCAATAGCTTCGTGGTCGTTCAATTGGTTGTTCATCAGAGGCGATTCAATAAGGATTTTTCCGTTCAATTAATGATTGATCAGAACAAATTGAATATTGGATTATTAATATATTTGAGGTAATTAAATTACACTCATTTGTTGCTCATAGAATTTCCTATTTATTTTAACTTTTCTGGCCAATTTGTTAGTGTTTTCTCTCATAAATCTGAAGAATGTAATCTCTGGCCAATTTCTGATTAATTTTTCGGCCAATTTTTGATTCATTTGTATCCAAAGTCAGAAACTTCAATTTCAAATTTTGTTAATTACAAATTGTTTAATAAATTTGTTTGGAAATTATTTATTTCATATATAGTCCGTAATATTCATATATAATATTGATCTTTAATATTCCAGAATTATAATTTTTTCTACAATTTTTATAATAATTTAAATATAATTTATTATTTTACTAATAATTAAGGTAATCAGTTGTAATTGGAACAATTAACAATCTTGTTGGTCAAATCAAATTTATTATGTGGCCTGTGAAATATAATTTGAAATTCAAATCCTATTTTAGTCTTTGACTACAAAAACGATAAATAAGGAAATTATTTATGTATTTAATATAGATTAATTATGTTATTCCTAAAATATTAAATGTATATTAGTGAAATTATAATCTAATTTGATAAAAATCTTAAACATGAAAACAGTTAAACTTATTATACAAACATTCTAATAATAATTTTTTATTTTTTTATTCATCATGTTATTTTTGGAGATTATAATAAACCATAATCCGGTTTATTATATTTATATTTGTTATATCTTTATGTTTAGAATGTTTCTATACATAATACTATTAACAAAATTAATAATCTCAAAATTTTACTATATAATATCGCGCCACATTAGCATTCTCTATAATCATACTCCTTTTCTTCTATTCATATCTTTTGCATTGTAAGCTCCTGTAAAGTCTTAATTGTGCTGTTTATATTTCAAATATAGTTTGAGTTAACTGTCTTTTAATTTTATTAAAAGCATATTACAATGAAAGTTGAAACCTTTACTATGTTAAATGAAATCGATGTTCTCAAAACATCACCATCAACTGTTAAGGTTAGAGTTTTAAGGTTATGGACCATCAAGGATAACAAAAACGTCAAAGAGGATTTCTTAATGGAGATGGCTCTACTGGATCAGGATGTAAGTATCTATTTATTTATATTTATATATGTTACATTATCTGTAATAAATATATGTTAATTATAGATTTGCATCTAATTCTTATAAATATTATTTTCGTTGATAACAGAAGAATCGAATGCAAGCCAATGTTTATAAATAGGATATTTTTCGTTTCAAAAGGTTCTTGAACGAAAACTCTAATCTCACTATTGTCAATCCTAGCGTTGGTCTCAACGGATCAAACTACAAAGTAATTTTATTGTGCCAACAAACTGGTTTCGGGACCAAACACGCATGTCAATCCATGTCAAGATTTTGAAGGTCGCATGTTTAGTTTCAAAATGATTTCATTTGAATCAATAATTAAGAAATAGATCTGATTGAAATCCACCATAGGTAAAATACTATGTTTCTTAAAATACATTCTTTATTAATTTTAGCCTTAGATTTCCAATAATTTTGGTATCTTTTTTTATTTGATTTTGGTTGTGCTAGATTTAATTGGTCACGTTCTTCATGTCTTCAAGAGTAATGTCTCAAATGTGAAAGACAAAAACAAGCATACAATGTAAATATGTGATTTAAGTTACTAATTTAGATACGACCATTTTGTGACATAAATTATCTTATGTAGTTAATTTAACACTTATCTTATTTCAGTGGAAATTGTGTGTATCTCACACTTTGGGGTCATTATGCATATGAGCTGTCTAAACATGTCATTGATCATTTTGATGAAGCCCATGTCATTATTGTATTGCAGTTTGGTAGGGTTAAGTATTACACCGGTTCTGATGGTAAAGGTAACTATGTGTATTGTTTTCACACACATTTAACTTTAAACAAATAATGCTAAACTAATTTTGTGTTCAATAATCTTTAATTTTTGTAGAGAAAGTATATGTGTCGAATTCATTTGGATCTAATATGAGCCGTTTGTTTATAAACGACTTTTTATTTGAAATACAAGAATACAAAAACATGTATATAAACAAACCAGTAATTATTGTTTTTAGGTCATATTTTACATATTTATATTTAAGATATTTAATATTATCTTTCTTTTCCTGAAATTTATAAATTTATAATTTGTAGTTTGTCGGGTTTGCTAAACGCCAATGATGTCACTGTTCGCAAACCAATTCCAGTGAAGATGCTTTCGTCTGTTGATGATGAGTTTTTGAAAGCAACAGATTTCTTTAATATTTCCGATATTTGTACCATTATTTTTGTAAGTTAACTATTACACTCTTTATGGTATCAATTTGCCTTTGAACAATTATTCAATAGTGATTAATTTGTTTTTTTTTACTTATTTGCAGTCTAAGAGTATCATTATCTTTGGTACAATAAAAGTTGTTTGTCCGGATACAGAGTGGTATTACATTGGTTGTAATACTTGTAGCCGGAAACTAATGGAATATATTGGTGAAGGTGGAAAGAAGTATGAATGCAAAACTCAAAGATGCAATGTGTTAGGTGTTCTCTCTACACCTAGGTATTTACTAAAAACAAATTCTGCACAATACTTTGTCCATTTTATAATTTTGTGTTTTTGTTGATATGAATCTATTTTGAAAACTCATTTTAGGTTCAAGATCAAGTTAAGGGTGCAAGATTCGACAGGAGTTGTGTCGTTGACTCTCTTTGATAGAGATAATATAATGCTAACTAACAAAACAACAAGTGAATTGATGGACTCTGAAAATGAGGTTTGTTTTCAAGTACTATATTTTATTATACATCATTGTCTTCTTTGTGTTACAACGTTTATTATTAGATTTGTTGTTTAATTTTATCTTATTACATAATGTAGTTGAAAAAGGTGGATTCCCTGCTGACTTGGATTGTCTTTTAGAAAATAAATTCGCCTTTAAGGTTGATGTGGCATATTTCAACTTCAGAAACAATGTCGAATACTATGGGATAAACAAGCTTACTGATGACACTAATATTCTGTCTGAATTAGAGAAAAGGCAGATTGGTCGTTTGGTAAGTATTTAATATTAACATAAATTTATAATTATTTTTAATTTATATTTATTTCAATTAACATGTGTTTTGGTTACAATTTTTATTTTCACCAATCAAATTCTAATTCGGTTACATTGGGAGCATCTTTTTCAGAATTCCAGTCGCCCAGTTCGGTTTCCGATATATATTTTTAATATAATAATTCAAGCTTATAATTATATGTAACAGCAATAATTAAGACTGTTTTTGTTTTGTTGGTTACTTTTTTAATAACGAATTTTTTATATTGGAGATAATCAAACTCCAAGTTCAAATGTTGATGCTCGAGATGTGACGAATGATACAAAAGGAATGTCAACGCCCTCTGATGATAAACTTAAAAGAAAACTCGTGGAAGTTTTGAAGTTGACGATCAAGCTAGCATGTCGGCCACTAAGTTAAAGTCGGTGACTATTGAAGTGATGGGGACCACCAGTGAATCATGCGATAGTGCAGCACTTTTAACTCCTAAAGTGGAGAAGGATTCTAAGTAGTGAATAGTTAAAGTTTAGTAATGATAACATTGGCTTCGATTTACTGTTATGTTTTTGAGGGTTTTGGATATTTTATGTTTGGTTTTTTCAAATTGTTTTTTAGACTTTATCTCTGCTACTTGGTGTTTATGAACAATTTATCCATATTTGGTTGTTTGGTTATATTATGTTTTGAGTTAATGTTTGGTTGTTTTGTCTATATATAATCGATTAATTGGTAATCTGCCATGCATTACTAATTGTTGTTTGTGGTCACATTTGTTTAATACAAAGCTTTTGTTGTAAAAGAAGTTTCTTTTAAATTTGAAAGAAATTATTTTTCGCTTTTCCAAGTTTTTTTTTCACTAAAACCTTTTTAAATTAACATTATCGACAAATTTTGTTTACTATGCGTTTTATTTTAATTTTCCTTAGTATTTTAATATTTAACACATAAAATAATTTTTTATAACAAATTAGTAAATGATATACCCTAATAAAAATAAACTTATACATATGTTTTACTATATATATATGCTACACAAATTATATTTTAATATTTATTACACAAGCTATAAATATATTTATATTTTATATTAGTAAGATATTTTAATTTAACTTTATTTTATTCGATTTTAGCAATAAATCAAATATGATTTTATTAAACAACTTCTACATATAATTTTTTGTTACATTTTTAAAATATGATATTATATTTGAGTTTAATAACAAATAAAAAATAATTCTATTAGACAACTTAAAAATATATTACTTATATATCTTTTTTTAAATATTTAGTTTAATATTGTTTTAGTAACAAATCACTAATTGAATGTAATAATAATATTTATATTTGACTAAGCGATGATTTCATCATACTTTCTTGGCTCTAACCCACAGTAGCATTGAATTTGATCATCTCTCAATGACTACAATAAATTCCAAAAAAAAAATTATAAGCAAAAGAGACATTTAAAAATTGAAAAAAAAAAGATTGTTCAATATTTAATAAAAATAAATACACCGTTGCTTACAAGATATTTAAGAGTCTGGTAGCGAACAACAACATCAACAACCATGTCATAATAAACTGGATTATCTATAACATAAACGAATGTCCATTCATTTTCGTTAATGAGGGAAAACCAACACAGCTCCAAATATCAAATCATTGTCTTGAACAAATTGATCCCAGCCATTTTGAAAAACAAAACGTTGGTTTATAAATTCAATTTGAATAAACCAGTCTTTGTGATACAATACAACTAGGTGAACATTAGCACCTGGCTCAAAAATTTTGACACGGAATTCATCTGGAAGTACCTAAAATGAATATGATGTGTACGGTAAAGTATATCACAGGAATGGAAATATCACTGACATAGTTTATAAATTAAAAGTTTTTTATACATACCGTCTCTCCGTTAGGGTTATCATAGAAAATGCAAACTGCATGCAAAACAATCTGTGTTGTTAACATATAATAGAAATTAATAACAAATCTTGGTCAATAAAAAAGTTATAAAAACACTAATTGATATAATATTTTTTAAAGTATATTCATAGGATGTATCTTTGATTATTATATGTTTATGTTTATATACTAATTATAAAATACAAACATGTGTATGTCAAAATCTACAAAAAAACAAAACCATAAACACATAACAATAATAAGCTAACACTCAACAACCAAGAAGATCTTATTACCAACCGGCTAAAAGAATTATCGATATTTAAACACAAAAATATTACAGTTAACACCCTCAAGCATGCACAGAGAATATATTCAAGTTTAAAGAAGTTGAAGACGAACTAAACAAACAGACTTCATGTTAAAACTAAAACCTAAATAACAACATTAACGATTTTGACTGAAAAGCATCTTTAATCAAGTTTCAATTAGGGCTAAAAAGATAAGAACAATTTTAATTAACATAATTAAATTATTTCACAAAATAATACTTACATTTTCCGTTGATTGAAACCGATATGAAAGGAGGAAGAAAAAAGGTCTTAAAATCGCCGATTCTTAGTAGTAAATGGCCACCATATTCTACTGAAAATCAAAGTGAAAGCTTTCTTGATTATGGTTAACAAACTAATAAATGAAGAGTCGTTAATTTTAAAATATTATACTTTGAAGATATTTGTTTGGGCTTCACATAATTGGCTTATTCATCTAGATCTTATTACAATCTAAGTATAATAATATGTGAAAATTAATAAATAATTTAATATAAAGATTTATTTTAAGTTTATTTTTTATTAACATTACCCTAATTATCTAACGAAGTGTAAAGTTCTTAAACTAAACGAAGAACATGAGGCTTACAGTTGGATGTCGATCATCAGACGTTGAAAACATCAAAGAGTTTGTTGATTGGCTATTAAACATAGGTGAAGGAAGCGTGGGTGGTCCAAATGACGAAGAGTCGGTTATTGATATCCAGACGATCTTTTGATATTGAACTCATTAGATCCGATTGGTGATTTAATAAAGTTTGTATATCCTAATATATTAGATAGATTCAACGAACTTACTTACTTTCAGGATCGCGCACTGCTGGCACTTTTGAATGAGGTGGCTCAAGAAATTAATGAACGCATGTTAGCCCTCTTTCTTAGTGAAGAAGTCGAGTATCTAAGTTCCGACAGTTTAACTAAATGCGAAAATGTTTCGGGTGATTTTGATCCACAGTTGTACTCCCCAGATTTGTTAAATGGTTTAACGATGTCAGGAATGCCTAATCATAGATTGGTCCTTAAAGTTGAGGTCCCCATCATGCTAATAAGAAATGTTAATCATAAAAAGGGTTTGCGCAATGGTACGCGCCTTCAAGTCGTTAGTCTCGGTAGACGTGTAATTGAAGCTAAAGTTGTATCTGGTACGAATATCGGATATTGCACTTAAATTAGTTGAGTAAACCTTACACCATCTGAGAAGAAACTTCCTTTCAAATTAAAAAGAAGACAGTTTCCTAATTTCGTTTGTTTTGCCATGACAACCAACAAAAGTCAAGGTCAATAATTTTCAAGAGTTGGATTGTATCTTAAAGATCCGGTATTTTCTCACGGTCAGCTTTATGTGGTTTTGTTAAGAGTGGAGAGTCGAGATGGTATTAAGTTAGTTATACTCGACAAAGAATCAAAGCTTACAAATAAAACAACAAATCTTGTTTGCAAGGAGATTTTTGGAAACGTTGAGTGATAAATATTAAATTTGTTATGTATTTGTAATTGTTTTATTCTACACTTATGTTATAGTGTAATTTATTTTGTTCTATACTTTTTATTTAAGTACTTCAAAAATTTCTTGTATATTTGTTTGTTAACCTAGCCTAAATTTTGTATTTTATTATAAATACATATTTAATGTTCATATATACAATAAATTTTCGGATATACATCTATATGTTCTAAATATAATTTATAAGTTACAATTTTTTTTAACGATAAACTAAGTAAAGCCAGGTACTTCGTACGCGGCCCCCATTGGCCAAATGTAGCCCGAGCCGGCCACTATTCCGGACGGACGAAACCCCTAGCGGTCCACCCTATTGAGGGATTCACCGGATAAAACCCGACCCCCACACCCGCTTAATGGCACGACAACGAGGAGCCGATAAAACCGAGTGAGATCAGGACTCGAACCCTGGCAAGCCAGGGTCATCCCTCATATCTCCCATATAAGTTGGTGATAGTGAGGTTTGAACCCCCCCCCCCCCTACCTCTCACTAGTAAAGTGAGTGCTCTACCATTGAGCCCCATCCTAAATTAATTTTTTAAGTTAAAGTATTTAAAATATTTATAATAATATCTAATAAAATATCACAAATATAGGTTAAATATTCATTATACTATATTAGATAGATATAATCATTTATTTCCTTGGAATCTACAACCGTCACTTCATTAATATATGTTTTTAATTTTGAATTTAATTCATCTTCTTCTTTTTTTGCAATCCAAAGTAAATTATCAGAATGTCTACCATTATCGATTGGAAATTTTGTATCATGTTGGGTAAGTATGAATTCCTCTTTAGCGATTTAAGCAGGATACAAAAGGATAATATTGAATCAGTCATGATGTTCAACAACCTCTTTAAACATCAAATTCATGCGATTGGTGTTAGGAAACAGTCTCCATGTCAACAAGAAAGCAATCTCATAAATGTTTTACATGATGTTCTTGAAGATCATTAGCAAGATGTTTTACCATATGTAAATGTAAGGGAGTTGTTTTATTATCCTAATCAAAACAAGGTTGTTATCAAGTTTGAGAATTGACAGTATAGGAATTTGAAGCCTAAACTACTATTGGAATGTGATGATTTGATCCTGCTGAGAGAGCTTGACATGTTGAAGTTATCTAATGCAAGAAAAAAAATTGCATATCTTGAGTTGGAATTGGAAGTGAGTTTGAAGGTTAAATGGTTAGCCGAATGTGCTAACTATGAAAATGATTTTGATGATTTTCCCAAAAATTTGGAGTCCGATGATGAAGTATAAGGTAATATATAAATGTTTTAGATATTGTTGTTAGATTCAATAAAAGTAGTATATTGTCAACAACTTTTTAGACTTCCTAATAAGTATATTTTGGAACTTTAGATTTGTTGGTTCTGTATAACAACTTTAGTAATGTTTAGATGTTAGTAATTATTAAATATGTTGTGATATTAAGTTTATATTTTATTGAATCTTCTGTTGTTTTTATAAATTTTAAAGTGTTTAGGAAAATGGAGTTTCTTTTGGTATAATTTTTGAAGATGTTCATGATGGTTTAATATCAAAGAACATGATTAGTTATTTTGTTAATGTGTTTTGATGGTTCGGTTTGGATTAAGTTATTGTAATTTTGAAGTTTGAATATAAAGACAATGTAAATCTATAACATTTTGGTACGAAACGTTGAAGAAGTATTATGTTTACTTAACCGGATTTTTAACTTGATTATGTTTAGTGACGTGTTATTCCACCTGCGTGTTATACGGCTCTATACCCTAGTATATATTATGTATTACTTTATTTGGAACTTTATTATTTAGATTATCTCATGTGTTACACGGACTCTTGTAAGGCCCCGTTACCGGTGCCTAACATTTGGACGTTGGATTTACTCATTCACATAGTTCTAATAATCAGAGTTAATAAAAACATTCGCGGAAAATGAAAACTTTCATAAAACATTACACATCAATCCATAATTTGTCTTAAATAACATATTGTCGTTAAAGCATAAACTAATAAACGTCTTGAGTCTTGTGATGCCAGTCCCTTATTCAATGCCACGTGTTCCCCTCAAGCGAGCTGCCTCATTCTACTCACCTGCGTGCATACTAAAAGTCAGCTACGCTGAGTGAGTTCTAGTTAATAAAAGTAACACACAATGCTTTCTTATACTACATACTTAACCTCTTTTATTTTCTTTCGTACATACGTAAGTATATACCTTCGTTCTTACTTTCATACTTTCTTTCTTTCATACTTCATACTTTATATTTCTTTACAAACATAATCATACATTTTAAAGAGCCTTTCGCCCTATAACCTCACAGATATTATTAGGGTCTGCCACCCTTAAAGAGTCTCTCGCCCTATAACCTCACAGATATTATTAGGGTCTGCCACCCTTCTTCACATATATTATTAGTGTAAGGCCCCGTCACCGGTAACCCTACTTTCGTGTTGGATTTACTCATAAACACAGTTCTAAATATCAGAGTTAATTAAAAACTTTACGCGGAATATAAAACTTTCATAAAACATTACATATCAAAACATAACTTATAAAACATATCAGATCTACAGATGCCAGGCTTTAGTCTTCTGCCATGTGTCCTCCACTCAAGCCAGCTGTCTCATCCTACTCACCTGCGTGCATACTAAAAGTCAGCTACGCTGAGTGAGTTCTAGTTAATCATACAATACCATACAATACCTTATTACATACATACGTACTTAACCTCATAACTTTCTTTCATACACACATAAGTACTCATACCTTCATTCTTACTTACATACTTTCTTTCTTACTTACATACTTTCTTTACATTCATAATCATACGTTTTAAAGAGCCTTTCGCCCTATAACCTCACAGATATTATAAGGGTCTGGTCCCTAACATCACAGATATTATAAGGGTCTGGTCCCTAACATCACAGATATTATGAGGGTCTGGTCCCTATCCTCACAGATATTGTAAGGGTCTGGTCCCTAACATCACAGATATTATAAGGGTCTGGTCCCTAACATCACAGATATTATAAGGGTCTGGTCCCTAACATCACAGATATTATAAGGGTCTGGTCCCTAACATCACAGATATTATAAGGGTCTGGTCCCTAACATCACAGATATTATAAGGGTCTGGTCCCTTGTTTTCGAATATTAGTAGGGTTCAATTCCCTCTTCGTTACCATACAACCATACATCATACCTCGAGTATTATTAGGGCTCGGTACCCTTTTCGTAACCATACAACTATACAACCGTCATTTCCTTCTTTTATTAACTTTATTACGTTCATACACATAAACATACATATCATACTTACCATATTTATAACGTTACAACCTGACAGTACGTGCAATATCCGAAGATCGTTCACGTACCATCAAGCAATCATTCATACATATCACATATATCACATATGGCATACACTTATCACTTAGGATAAATGTATTAACAACACATCAAGTATGCACACAGCCCCGAAAACATAACAAGGAATGGGGCTAGAAACTCACCTGAACACGGTTACGTTCACCGTTAATCGTAATTCCTTTCTTCAGTTGTGCACGGCTGACTGTATAACAAGTATACGTATCAATTAACTATCACTTCTCATAATGTATTTCTATCTTATATGACCCACAACGAACGGGGGTCCGGGGGCAGCGCCCCTGGCAGCGGGGTTCTAGGGGCGGCAGCCCCTAGCGGGGTCCAAGGGGCAGAGCCCCTGGCTGGGGTTAAGCTGCCAGGTCAACTTGGAAAAATTTTATTTTCGATAACTGCCTTAACACATTTTCCATTAGGTTTTTAATTTATTTTATAAACGAACTTCACTTCAGGCGAAGTTAAACCTCGGGCGAACTTGGCTTCAGGCGAAGTTAAACCTTAGGCGAACTTGGCTTCAGGCGAAGTTAAACCTCAGGCGAACTTGGCTTCAGGCGAAGTTAAACCTCAGGCGAACTTGGCTTCAGGCGAAGTTAAACCTCAGGCGAACTTGGCTTCAGGCGAAGTTAAACCTCAGGCGAACTTGGCTTCAGGCGAAGTTAAACCTTAGGCGAACTTAGCCGTAGGCGAAGTTATCCTTAGGCGAACTTGGCTTCAGGCGAAGTTACGCTTGAAGGCGAAGTTCATCAGGCGAACTTAATCTTGCAGGCGAAGTTATCGCGCTGCAGATCTGTTTGCCCATAAATCCTTCGTTTCTTAGCCAAATAACTCGATTTTGGTACCCACGGAATCGTATGATCGGCGCCTACAAATCCCAACCATCAAATCGGCCTAAAATCGACGTTTTAGGGGTCCGATTTGGGCAGTTTGGGTTTCGGGTCCGGTTAACCCATCCAATCCTAACCATTTTCAGTAATATTAGCTTTGTTGGATTTGTTCTTACCTTACCAACTCAGATCTATCAACAAAATCTCGGGTCTCGGCTTCGAATCTTGATCGGTTAGAATGTGTGTGTATGTGTGTGTTAGGAGTTTTAGGGTGTAGGGTGAGAATGAAGATATTTTTGGGATTTTGGGGGTATTTATATCCCTGAAATCCCATTCTCATTTAACCCATCTCAATTAATCCAAATCTATAACCAACGTCCATTACCCGACACTAGCCCGACCCATACCAACTCCTACTCTTTTATTTATTTCCTGATAACCCGAGTAAACTTTCCCTCTATTATTAAGTAATATAATTAATATTATCTTGAAATTTCGGGATGTTACAATTAGGGTCTGTCACCCTCCTTCACAGATATTATTAGGGTCTGCCACCCTTTACCGTCAATTCCTTCATATCATACTTTCCTTTCTTTTCATAGATTTTATATACTTTCTTACGTACTCGTTAATCTATAACATACATACATCATACATACAACATATATAAACAGTCACCTCTTTTAACTATCCACTAACAATACATGCAATATCCGAAGATCGTTCTTGTATCGTCAAGCATTCATTCATAACATTCACATATAACATAATAGGCATACACTTACCACTTAAGGTAAGTGTATTAACTAATCATATCGAGTATGCACACAACCCCGAAAACATAACAAGGAATGGGGCTAGAAACTCACCTGAATGCGGTTACGTTCACCGTTAATAATTATTCCCTTCTTGAGCTGTGGACGACTAACTGTATAACAATTACACGTATCAATTAACTATTACTACTCACATCGTATTTCTATCTCTATATAACCCACAACGAATGGGGGTCCGGGGGCTGCGCCCCTGGTAGCATGGTTCTAGGGGCGGCAGCCCCTAGCGGGGTCCAAGGGGCAGAGCCCCTGGCTGGGGTTAAGCTGTGACACCCGGTAAATTCCCAATCCCTTAAACTAAGTAATCAACCTAATAATTAGGTGATTGTGAATATTAAGCGCGCCATGTTAGTCAGCGCGTGCATTTGTTATGTGCGCCCTGCGCGAGCGCGCCATGTTAGTCAGCGCGTGCATTTGTTATGTGCGCCCTGCGCGAGCGCGCCATGTTAGTCAGCGCGTGCAGTTGTTACATGCAACCTACGCGAGCGCACCATGTTAAGAACCAGCGTGAGCGTATGTTATATGCGCCATGCGTGAATGTTTTGGCTTTATGTTTTCATGTAACTTAACGTTATGTTGTCTATGGGTTGACCATCCCGCATGATGCTAAGGCGGGTGCATCCTAAATCGTTTATGCGCGTGCGGAAGGGAACTAACCTCCCCGCATGGCGGGAACATTGAGAGCTAGTTTGTCTGAAGCTCCAAGATGGAATTGACTTCAACATGACTGATCACTATGTTGAAATACCAAGACCCCCTGGAGAATCTACAAATGAAACTCAATGTCCCTAACTGCGAGAAGGTTACGTATCTACCCGCAGCAAAGAAATGTCCTACACGCAGAAAGCTATGCGCACAAAGTTATACGCGCAGAACACTTAGTCTATTCTCCAGTTATAAGGAGATTACTCCCGCCCGAAAGGAAACAGTAGCGTGTTTCAGAGATTTTCCACTTTTTACTGTACACTGACAAAAGTACCTGAAAAAGCACACTGTAACATGAAAGGTCAACTGTCAGCCACCCTATTCTCACCAACCCCAGACCTGCATGTTCTGTCCAAATCAAATCAAAATCTTTTATCCACCACTCCACTCTTAAATAAATAATAATAATTTCCATACTTTATCATCATTACACCTAGATATGAAAAGATTTCAATCCCCTAAAGCAAGGGATTGTGTTCCCTTGAGTTTGCCTATAAATTTGTAACCTAAATTATCAACCAAAACACACTTCAAAGAATTACAAACTTGCACTAATCCTCTCCCAAGCATCCGTTGTTTTCATTTCCGATCCTGTTACTAGGTAAGCCGAGAATATAACCTTGAGATCTACTTTCCAACCCTTATGTTCTCCCGTTTATTGATCTTAATATATATACTTCTTGATTATTTAATCGTATTCTAGACCTTCGATTCCGAGGCCAACACCAAGAAAACCCGAACCTCGATTAATCCCTTAACAAGAACCACAGGTGAGTCTCACAGCCCCTATTTTCACTGTTTTCACTACGTTTAAACTGTTTTCGGGGCGAGGGACACGTACTTAAATACTGTTTTATCATGGTATACTTACAAGCTATGCAAGCGATTATGTGTTTAAATTATGTTTCATGATGAGCAATGCAAACGGTTATCTATGGTTTTCGATGAGAGTGCGATACGAGTAAGTGATCACTTTACCATTGGAACTCTAAGGGTAGGGACTGCTGGTTTGATCCACCCACTCGTAGGGGTCGCACCTCTTACATAGACGAGTGCCTAGCACGGGGCAGTACTATGGGATTGAGCCCGCTCGTAGAGGTCGCTCCTCTTACGCAGACGAGCGCCTTGTTTTCCGGCACAACGTCAGCGCGTAACCCGCGGGACGGTATTATTCGCTCGTAGTGGCAGCGCCACTTACACAGACGAGCACGATTTTTCAGAAGTGTCCGCGCGTAACCCGCGGGACAGTATTACTTGTTTCGCTCGTAGTGGCAGTGCCACTTACACAGACGAGCACAGTTCCCAGAAATGTTCGCGCGTAAACCGCGGAACGAATTTAGCAGAATATGTTGATAGAACTATGTTTTACCAAGCATGTGTTTTAATGATGCTACCAGAATTATGTTTCAGAATGATTATGATGCAATACGATTTATCAAGTTACTAAAACTTGTGAACTCACTCAGTTTATACTGATTCAAATGTTTTTACGTGTCTTTCAGGAGATAATTAGGTAGCGCATGGAGTCACACTTAGAGCACCTCACGCTGAACATCTAAAACTAGCTTTTTGGAAGATTTTAGTTCTATCCCTTCGATGCGCGTGGTTGTTCCCGCCGCGCAAGGGGATATGGCTTGGAAATCTTCAACAGTTTTATACTTGGATGTTTTTATGTAATTTTTAAACAATGTAATGTATTTGTATTAAACATTTCATGCGCAATGAAAATCTTTGAATGTTTGCAATGGCCCGTGCTTAATTATCAATCCCCACTCGCGCGCGCCCGGCTGTTTCCGCCGCTCAGGGCCGGGTGTGACAGATTGGTATCAGAGCACTGGTTATAGCGAACTAGGAAAAGAAGTTTTAACCTAGACTATAACCGTTGGGGAATCGCATGAAATATTTTTCAAAGAAAATATTTTCAAAAGAAACTATACACACACTTAGGAACACGGGTCACACAGTGTCTAGTAAATAATGATAACATTATGTGCTCAGAGTACATGCGCTAAGTTTAATATATTTTCACTCTTTTAAAGCGAGAATGCCTCCAACTAAAGCCAAGGGAATTACCATGACACCCGAGGAACTCGCGGAAATAATCGCGCAGGCGATTGCGACTCATGAGGCCAGCAAGGCCGAATCTAGTCAGGGTCGTCAGAATGAGACCCCAGAACCCGAATCAGGAGCCTTGGACAAAGGATGCTCCTATAAGACATTCATGGCCTGTAGGCCTTGGCCATTCAAGGGAACCGAAGGGGCCATTGGGCTCTACAACTGGATTGACAAGATGGAGACAGTTCTCTCCATTAGCAGATGTAGTGAGAACCAGAAGGTTCTTTACGCGACCTGCATGTTCCAAGAGGCAGCTTCGTCTTGGTGGAAGCTTCAAACGAAAACATTGGGGCGAGAAGTTGCTCTCCACAAGACCTGGGAGGAACTGAAGGAGATGTTGATGAGAAAGTTCTGCTCTCGCGCAGAAATCCAGAGTCTGCAGCAGGAATTCTGGAACCACACAATGGTAGGAACGGATATCGACGCCTACAACAACCGGTTCAACGAACTTTGCCAGTTGGTGCCAGATATGGCAAACACGGAGGAAAAGAAGATCGAGAGGTATATTTTTGGGTTACCTCCTGTTGTTAGGGTTCCGCTCAACGCCGCAGCGCCTCCAACCTTCGATGAGGCGGTTGCGCGGGCCATCACCCTTACAAGGGATACGGTCCGTGCGGGTATGTTAACTACGCGCGGAACCGAGCAGCGAGCCTCTGATCCCAAGAGGAAATGGAACTCTCACCACCGAGGGTCCGACTCCAAGCAGCCACCGTTCAAGAAGCAGGAAAGCGCAAGGATTTACGCGATTCAGGCCGCGGAGCCACCACGAAAAGGATACAGTGGCCCTTACCCATGGTGCAACAAATGCAAGTTTCACCACGAGGGTGAATGCGCGAGCGTCACGTGCGCCAAATGTAACAGGCCAGGACACAAGACGGTGAATTGCCGTGCTAAAGAAGCTGGAGCCAATGACAACTGCTACGCATGCGGAAAGCCAGGGCATTTTAGTCGGGATTGCCCGCAAAAGGGTAACCAAGCTCGCGGGAGAGCTTTTGTGATCGGCGCAGGCGAAGCTAAAGAGGAGCCGAATGTGGTAACCGGTACGTTTTTGCTTAACGGCCATTTTGCATCTGTCTTATTTGATACTGGCGCTGATCTAAGTTTTATATCTGCTGAGTTTAAAAACTCCCTAGGCTTAGCAACCAGTAGGCTAGACACGCCTTATACTATAGAACTAGCCAATGGTAGGCAGTTATGCGCGAACGAAAGAACTGAAGAATGTGTAATAGTCATGGGAGGTTACGGGTTCAATATTAACTTGTTGCCAATAGACTTGGGAAGTTTTGACATTGTGGTAGGTATGGATTGGTTAGTCGAGAACCACGCGGAAGTTATTTGCCATGAGAAGCAGGTTCGGATCCCACTGTTGAACGGAGAAACCTTGGTAATTCAAGGGGAAAGAAGGGGAGTTGTGACGAAACTGATTTCGTGCCTAAAGGCGCGTAAGTGCCTAAGGAAAGGGTGCTACGCCTTCCTGGCGCATGTAGTAGAGAAGAAAGGTGATGAGCGAAGAATTGAAGACTTACCAGTAGTGCGCGAATTTCCAGAAGTTTTTCCTGAAGATTTGCCCGGATTGCCGCAGCCGCGACAAGTAGAATTTCGTATTGATTTAGTCCCAGGAGCTGCGCCAGTAGCTCGAGCGCCTTATCGATTAGCTCCATCTGAGATGCAAGAGCTATCCAATCAGTTACAGGAACTATTGGATAAGGGTTTCATACGCCCAAGCTTTTCACCTTGGGGAGCCCCAGTACTGTTTGTTAAGAAGAAGGACGGTTCCTTCCGGATGTGTATTGACTACAGGGAGCTGAACAAGCTGACAGTCAAGAATCGGTACCCTTTACCGAGGATTGACGACTTATTTGACCAGTTGCAGGGATCCAGTTATTATTCGAAGATAGATCTACGGTCCGGATACCACCAACTTAGGGTCCATGATGAAGATGTGCCGAAAACAGCCTTCCGAACTAGATACGGCCATTATGAGTTCTTAGTGATGCCTTTCGGGCTAACTAATGCGCCGGCTGTATTCATGGATCTGATGAACCGCGTGTGCAAACCATACTTGGACAAGTTTGTGATTGTGTTTATAGATGATATTCTGATTTACTCTCGGACCAAGGCCGAGTATGAGCAACACCTGAGATCGATTTTGGAATTGTTGAGGAAAGAAAAGTTGTATGCGAAGTTTTCCAAATGTGAGTTTTGGCTTAGAGAAGTTCATTTTCTCGGTCACGTTGTAAACGAGAAAGGAATACACGTTGATCCTTCTAAAGTCAAGGCCATCGAAAACTGGGAAGCGCCAAAAACCCCAACTGAGGTGAGGCAATTCCTAGGGCTAGCTGGCTACTATCGACGCTTCATTGAGAACTTCTCCAAAATAGCTCTACCTCTGACCGCGCTAACTCAGAAAGACAAGAAGTTTGTTTGGGGCGAAAATCAGGAAACAGCATTTCAAATGTTGAAACAGAAGTTATGTAGTGCGCCAATTTTGTCTCTGCCCGAGGGGACGGATGACATCGTCGTTTACTGCGACGCTTCACATCAAGGACTCGGATGTGTCCTTATGCAGCGAGACAAAGTCATAGCGTATGCCTCGCGCCAACTCAAGACCAATGAAAAGAACTACACAACGCATGATTTAGAACTTGGAGCGGTTGTCTTCGCGCTAAAGATTTGGCGCCATTACCTCTATGGTACAAAGTGTGTAATCTTTACGGATCACAAGAGCCTTCAACATATATTTGATCAAAAGGATTTAAACATGAGGCAACGAAGATGGGTTGAATTGTTGAACGATTATGATTGTGAAATCAAGTACCACCCTGGAAAGGCGAATGTGGTAGCAGACGCGCTAAGTAGGAAGGAGCGAATAAAAACGCTACGAGTCAAGGCTCTAAGGTTGACCATTCACGCAGATCTCTCTACCCGCATCCGAGACGCTCAGCAAGAAGCCTTGAAACCAGAGTTTGTTAAAAACGAATGCCTTGGGAGTATGGTTAAGAATTTGGAACTGAAAGAGAACGGCAATCTATATTTCGCTAACCGCATATGGGTCCCTCTCAAGAGAGGATTGCGCGAACAGGTATTGAACGAAGCTCACAAGACGCGGTATTCCGTACATCCTGGCGCAGACAAGATGTACCAAGATGTTAAAACGCTGTATTGGTGGCCCAATCTTAAAGGCGCCATCGCGACGTATGTCAGTAAGTGCCTGACGTGTTCAAAGGTAAAGGCTGAATATCAGAAGCCGTCGGGGTTACTTCAGCAGCCAGAAATTCCCATGTGGAAGTGGGAACAAATCTCTATGGACTTCATCACCAAACTGCCAAGGACACCTGGGGGTTATGACACGATCTGGGTTATTGTAGATCGGCTAACTAAGTCAGCGCACTTCCTGCCGATCAAGGAAACCGATAAGATGGAAAAGTTAGCCAGATTGTATATTCGAGAAGTAGTTTCAAAACATGGAGTCCCAGTGTCCATCATTTCTGATAGAGATAGTCGGTTCACATCAAGGTTTTGGAGATCGTTACAAGGAGCTCTAGGTACTCGCCTTGATATGAGTACAGCTTATCATCCTCAAACGGATGGGCAAAGCGAGCGAACAATCCAGACATTGGAAGATATGCTGCGCGCGTGCGCAATCGATTTCGGAGGTAGCTGGGATACTCACCTCCCATTGGTTGAATTTTCTTACAACAATAGCTATCACACAAGCATTAAGGCTGCGCCGTTCGAAGCTTTGTATGGGCGCAAGTGTAGATCCCCACTATGCTGGGCTGAAGTGGGTGACAAGCAAATGACTGGTCCAGAGTTGATCCAAGAAACAACAGACAAGATTTTTCAGATAAGGGATCGCCTTAAGACAGCACGCGACAGACAGAAGAGCTACGCAGATGTGCGAAGGAAACCATTGGAGTTTCAGGTAGGGGATAAAGTACTTTTGAAGGTCTCTCCATGGAAAGGAGTCCCCCGTTTCGGCAAGCGAGGAAAGTTGAATCCACGCTACATTGGACCATTTGAGATCCTGGAAAGGATCGGTCCGGTTGCTTATAAGCTCCGTTTACCCGCCGAACTCAGTGGAGTTCATGATACGTTTCATGTGTCCAACCTCAAAAAGTGCCTATCTGACGAAACGTTGATTTTGCCGTTGGAAGAGATTCACATCGACAAACAGCTGCACTTCGTAGAAGAACCCATAGCAATAACCAATTGGAAAGAACAAAAGTTGCGCAGAAGCAGAATCAAGTTAGTAAAGGTTCAATGGAATTCGAGGCGTGGGCCTGAATTCACTTGGGAAAGAGAAGACCAGATGCGCATGAAATACCCACACCTCTTTCAGAGCATGGCTTCTGCCAGCAACGTCTCCTAAATTTCGGGACGAAATTCGTTTAACGAGGGGAGAATGTGACACCCGGTAAATTCCCAATCCCTTAAACTAAGTAATCAACCTAATAATTAGGTGATTGTGAATATTAAGCGCGCCATGTTAGTCAGCGCGTGCATTTGTTATGTGCGCCCTGCGCGAGCGCGCCATGTTAGTCAGCGCGTGCATTTGTTATGTGCGCCCTGCGCGAGCGCGCCATGTTAGTCAGCGCGTGCAGTTGTTACATGCAACCTACGCGAGCGCACCATGTTAAGAACCAGCGTGAGCGTATGTTATATGCGCCATGCGTGAATGTTTTGGCTTTATGTTTTCATGTAACTTAACGTTATGTTGTCTATGGGTTGACCATCCCGCATGATGCTAAGGCGGGTGCATCCTAAATCGTTTATGCACGTGCGGAAGGGAACTAACCTCCCCGCATGGCGGGAACATTGAGAGCTAGTTTGTCTGAAGCTCCAAGATGGAATTGACTTCAACATGACTGATCACTATGTTGAAATACCAAGACCCCCTGGAGAATCTACAAATGAAACTCAATGTCCCTAACTGCGAGAAGGTTACGTATCTACCCGCAGCAAAGAAATGTCCTACACGCAGAAAGCTATGCGCACAAAGTTATACGCGCAGAACACTTAGTCTATTCTCCAGTTATAAGGAGATTACTCCCGCCCGAAAGGAAACAGTAGCGTGTTTCAGAGATTTTCCACTTTTTACTGTACACTGACAAAAGTACCTGAAAAAGCACACTGTAACATGAAAGGTCAACTGTCAGCCACCCTATTCTCACCAACCCCAGACCTGCATGTTCTGTCCAAATCAAATCAAAATCTTTTATCCACCACTCCACTCTTAAATAAATAATAATAATTTCCATACTTTATCATCATTACACCTAGATATGAAAAGATTTCAATCCCCTAAAGCAAGGGATTGTGTTCCCTTGAGTTTGCCTATAAATTTGTAACCTAAATTATCAACCAAAACACACTTCAAAGAATTACAAACTTGCACTAATCCTCTCCCAAGCATCCGTTGTTTTCATTTCCGATCCTGTTACTAGGTAAGCCGAGAATATAACCTTGAGATCTACTTTCCAACCCTTATGTTCTCCCGTTTATAGATCTTAATATATATACTTCTTGATTATTTAATCGTATTCTAGACCTTCGATTCCGAGGCCAACACCAAGAAAACCCGAACCTCGATTAATCCCTTAACAAGAACCACAGGTGAGTCTCACAGCCCCTATTTTCACTGTTTTCACTACGTTTAAACTGTTTTCGGGGCGAGGGACACGTACTTAAATACTGTTTTATCATGGTATACTTACAAGCTATGCAAGCGATTATGTGTTTAAATTATGTTTCATGATGAGCAATGCAAACGGTTATCTATGGTTTTCGATGAGAGTGCGATACGAGTAAGTGATCACTTTACCATTGGAACTCTAAGGGTAGGGACTGCTGGTTTGATCCACCCACTCGTAGGGGTCGCACCTCTTACATAGACGAGTGCCTAGCACGGGGCAGTACTATGGGATTGAGCCCGCTCGTAGAGGTCGCTCCTCTTACGCAGACGAGCGCCTTGTTTTCCGGCACAACGTCAGCGCGTAACCCGCGGGACGGTATTATTCGCTCGTAGTGGCAGCGCCACTTACACAGACGAGCACGATTTTTCAGAAGTGTCCGCGCGTAACCCGCGGGACAGTATTACTTGTTTCGCTCGTAGTGGCAGTGCCACTTACACAGACGAGCACAGTTCCCAGAAATGTTCGCGCGTAAACCGCGGAACGAATTTAGCAGAATATGTTGATAGAACTATGTTTTACCAAGCATGTGTTTTAATGATGCTACCAGAATTATGTTTCAGAATGATTATGATGCAATACGATTTATCAAGTTACTAAAACTTGTGAACTCACTCAGTTTATACTGATTCAAATGTTTTTACGTGTCTTTCAGGAGATAATTAGGTAGCGCATGGAGTCACACTTAGAGCACCTCACGCTGAACATCTAAAACTAGCTTTTTGGAAGATTTTAGTTCTATCCCTTCGATGCGCGTGGTTGTTCCCGCCGCGCAAGGGGATATGGCTTGGAAATCTTCAACAGTTTTATACTTGGATGTTTTTATGTAATTTTTAAACAATGTAATGTATTTGTATTAAACATTTCATGCGCAATGAAAATCTTTGAATGTTTGCAATGGCCCGTGCTTAATTATCAATCCCCACTCGCGCGCGCCCGGCTGTTTCCGCCGCTCAGGGCCGGGTGTGACATAAGCAGCCAGGTCAGCTTGGAAAAATTTTATTTTCATTAACTGTCTTAACACATTTTCCATTAAGATTTTAATTTATTTTCTAATTCGCTAACTCATTCCTCATAACGAATTAAGTCTGATTCGCCATCCGATTCGTTACCTTGTATTTATGAGCGGGCATTAATGTAAGCCTACATACATGTTAAGCGAACTTAACTTAAGCGAACTTATCATTAAGTGAACTTAACATTCAGCGAACTTAGCATTAAACGAACTTATCATTAGGCGAACTTGTATGAGGCGGACTTATGTGTACGCGAACATAATAATAGGCGAACTTATATGTTAAGCGAACATTTCAGTGGGCGAACTTAGCTGAAGGCGAACTTGAATGGCGAAGTTACCCAGTAGCAGCTACGGGTTTAGTTACAGCCACTTGTTCCAATTCTATCGCCTCGTTTTGGCTCTTATTTGACCCATCCACAACCCCGACACCTTATAAAGGTTTGATATAACCCGTATTCACTTCCTCAAACGTCCCCGACTCGATACTTAACCCGTTTATAACATAAAGCATGAACCTTCAAGGCTAAACGTTTAATACTAGATCTAGGGTTTATTTTAGACGAGCCGCACCTATTTGCAGGTCTTTTAAGTTCGTTTTAGCATCAAGTTTACAACTTTATGTTTCATTTACACCCGATCTATTCTCGTTCTAAGTTTCAAGACTAAACGTTTTATAAAAACGTAAACTTTAAGGTAAAAGACATACCTTTACGTGTTTTAAGGTTACGGTTTAGCTTGGTTATGAGCTTTAGGTCTTCTATCTATCTTGTATAACGAGGATTTATCAATAATCAACGTTTGTTTGGCTCAGATCTTACTCCTCTCTCTCGGCCGTATATATGGTGTAGGTGTGTGTGTTTTTGAGTGTGTATAGAATAAGATGGATAGAAATGAGGATTTAGGGTTTTAGGGTGGTTTAAGGGGATATTTATATCTCTTAAAACCCATGGACCTAAGGCCCATTACCCTTTAGTCCACCATAATTAATCAAAGTTCATGATCTTTTTTCATTTAATATTTATTAACTATTCAACACACGATAACTAAACGCGACTTTCTTTATTTAATATTAAAATATTTTAGAATGTTACAACTCTAAAACTGGTAGATAAATAAACATATTGTTTCCTTTGGTGTTTGATTTTGTTAGCAGATGGTTAGGTGGAAAATAATAGAAATCTTTTTTATGTTAACAATGTATTTGGTTGTTTAATGACTTAATCCACCTAATTTATTAAACTAATCAGCCACGTAACTTTCTTGTTTTAGTCCAAAAATGGCGTAGGTTGTACCTGCCATTTTTTAAATTGTGCCGTATGTTATATGTTTTAAAGACATAAATTAAATTTAGGGTTCGGTTATACGTACCATATTTATATAATTTTTATTAAATATATACCCCTTTTTAACGTATTAGATTAATTACTATTAATTCTTAACATTATTTATATACATATTAGTTCTTACAATATTTTTTTCACTTAATAGTCTTCACTACATATATCAAATTAAAATCTATTAAGTATTACTGTTAATTTATTTTTTTTTTGTATTATTATTGTAAATATTTATAATATCTTTTTTTAAAATTTTATTAGTATCAATATATATATATACATTGTTTTATAAATATAATAATACATCGATAATGATAATAATAAATATTATTATTATCATAAAGGACAATAAACACAAAAAAATAAGGAAAAAACTTTACTTTTTCTAAGTTAATAATTTAATAAGATACCATAAAATACAAAAAAAAATGTTACATGAAAGTAGTATGTAAAATAAAATTCTTAAAAGGAAATGAAAGTTAAGAGGAGATAAAAATAAATAAATAAATAAATAAACTTTATAGTTTTCATTTTAATATTTTCAATATACACCATAAAATACAATAAAAATGTTACATGAAAGTAATATGACAAATAAAATTCTTAAAGGAAATATAAGTTTATCCTAGCCCTAATTTTATTGCTTCAAAATAAAGACAATATTTTACATTAAAACTTTGTAACTAAAAAACTATATAAATGTAATTTTATGATTCTCGTCCATCTTTTCTAAAACTTTTTAAAAATATGAACAAATTAATTTGAAGTTTGTTTATGTATAAAATCTACACGTTTAGGTGATAATATATACATATGTAGATAATCAATACAAAACTAAATCATAAACAAATAACTCACTTTCTTAGTTCTTTTATATATACGTAAAGGTGGAAGGAGTGGTGTTCTCGAAGATTCATTTTATGATGTGGGTGGGTACCAAAATGATCGAAATAGTGCTCTCGTTATTTTTTCATTATTCTTCTCGATCCCAACCCGCCGATACCCATTTCTTCTTTGTTCTTTCATAAATTTGGCATTACTAACCCGCTAGGAATGCTTTTTGCCTTTGTACCGAGTTACCGACCACCACGTGCCAATGTTCTCGCGGGTACCGACCCCATCTAAAACTCACCCCGTCCACCGTAACCTCCGCACATGTATTTATTTAAGATATAAAATTTATGAACTAGTAATAAAATATTTAGGAAAAAATCGATCTTTAAAAAATTTGAAAGAATTGTTGTAATTTTTCCTTGCAATTCTCTTTTTGTTATTAGGTTTCTAGCATCTTATTAGAGGTTTCATGAAGTTCGTTGTTAAAAAAAAGTAAAACAAAATGATTGTAATTTTGTTCATTTTGACTTTTGATTCCCATATGATCAACTAAGGGCGTGTTCGTTTCACGAAATTCAATAGAATTGGACGGAATGGGATTTTAAATTCCACATATTACTGTGTTCGTTTCTTATTAACCGGAATTGGAATGGAAAGAGAATCCCATCAAATCTCATTTTTATAGGATTTTAAAATCCCATCAGTTTTGGAAGGGATGTTAAGGAATGTTTTAAACCCTAACCCAAGTAGTTTTTTCATATTATCATCTTCACCAGTCCACTACCATTGACTCTATGTTCCACCGCCTCTCTCTACCACCATGATCCACCGCCGTGAACCATCGTCCTGCTCGTCTACCTCCACCGTCGTTCTTCTCCATCGGCGATCTCCTCCACCACGGGTTAGGGTTGTGTGTGTGTGTTTAGTTACAACAATAACAGTGAAGATGAAGCATATATTAATTATTATTATTACTAGTTTGAGGCCCGTGTACTACACGGGTAGTTCTTGAAAATACAATATTTAATAAATAATCAGTATACAAGAAATAATAAACCCGTTAAACGCTATTAAGTCGTTGTACAATAGTCTTTAAAACAATTTTAAAGTAAAATATAATTATAAATATCAAATGTTTGAAAAAAAATATGAATTAAATATTAAATTAATAAATTTTGAAGCAAAAATTCTAAAAATGGTAACTATTATTTATTAATATAAATTTATTAAAAATGGTAAGGTTTAATATAAGATTAACAAGTGGCAAAACTTGTATGCTTTTATTAGAGAGTATAGATTATTATTATTATTATCAAACAACTACTCAGCCGTCACATATATTATTATTAAATATTATTATTATTAATTTTTGTTTTGTTTTTAAATTCTTGTTTAATACTCTTTTTAGTTTAATATATTTTTTTAATTTTTTTTATAAATATTTAATATATTTTTAGTTTTTTTATTATTTTTTTGTTTGATTTTTAATTAATTTTCTGATATTTATATTTTTAGATTTTTTTAAATTATCATTTTTTTTGTTATTTTATTATTCATATGTTAGTAGATCGAATGGGGGTAAATAAAATGGAGAAGATTCTAATTTCAATAACATATTAACCAACTAAATATATGATGGATTTTTAAACATTCCACTCCAATTCCAATTCAAATTCCAATTCCATTAAAAAAATTCCATGAAACGAACGCGCCCTAAGAGTAATTTTGAACATATGCAG
Organism: Bidens hawaiensis; assembly: GCF_021521415.1. Taxonomy (NCBI): domain Eukaryota; kingdom Viridiplantae; phylum Streptophyta; class Magnoliopsida; order Asterales; family Asteraceae; genus Bidens; species Bidens hawaiensis. The sequence goes on along the minus strand of NW_027491404.1, from coordinate 372,741 downwards.
TACAAAAATACATTCTCCATACTCTAAAAAATATTATATATAAAAAAAAAAACATTAGACAATTCCAAAAGGCAATGGTAAAAAGTAGAAACAATTACAAGTAACAACAGAGTGGTCCTTGTTCTTCGGCAAGTAGAAAATGTCTGGGGCCTTTCTCTTTATACCTTTGTTTCCTTGCTCACTACCAAACACACACACACATCGGCAGATGCAGATATATGCATACAGGGAGGTGGGCTTCTGTCATTCTCATGATTCACACATAAAAACACACACTAACCGTTATTATTGGATCATTTCATGATTAGCCTTCTGACCATCCAATCTCCTAGATATGTGTGTCTCTTTACTTTCTATATTTACATACAAAGATTCTCTCTTTCATATCTTCAATCTTCTTTCTTACCCAAAATTGCTTTCTTGTTTTATTTTGACTTTTTTGTTATAATATATATTTTATCCATTTTTAGGGTTTAGGGTTTCTGTTTTTTTAATTCTTTTTCTAATCATTTCATCAAATTATTTGTCACTTGAAGTTTCAAAATGTCATCTTGTTTAAGTTCAAGAGCTTGTGGGTTTGACCTTGAGCATTTGGTCAAATGGCAAATCAGTAATAATTACAGTAGAACAACAACAACAACCTCAAATTCATCATCTCCGTCTTCCACCTTGTCGGAATCAAGCAATTCCCCGATAACAATCTCGAATCAGAAACCGAGAACACCGCGAAAAAGACCGAACCAGACTTACAATGAAGCTGCTGCTGTGCTTTCCATGGCCTCCCCCAACATTTTCAAACTCAATAATATCCCCAAATTCACCAAACAACACCTTCCCGGGTTTTTCGACCACCCGCCGGAGTTAATTATGAATAATTCGGGCGGTCTCCTTCAGCGACAGTTTACAAACAAACCCTGTTCGTTAACCGATTTAAAAATCCATAATTCGTGTCAAGTTAACGAATTTCTTGATGATTTTGATACCGGGTCGATTCTTAATGAGGAAATTGAAGAGGGGATTGATAGTATTATGGGGGATTGTAATTCAATTACAGGAAATCATGAATTAATTGATAATAATTGTTATGGGTATCCAATGGGGCTCGGGTTCGGGGTGAGGAACGGAGTGAGGGCGTTGAGGAATGCGGGTGAACGGAATCGGTGTAATTTTACAATGGTGGATGTGGTGAACACGTCGCTGGCGGTTATCGGAAAATGTGTTGGTAAAAAGAAGAAGAAAAGGGTGGAGGACTTGATGAGGCCGAAATCAGAGGTCCGAAGGGGGTTGGTGTTAAAATTGGATTACGACGCGGTTTTGAATGAATGGGCGGATAAAGAGTCGCCCGTGCCGGAAGACATTTCGCACTCTTCATCTTCGAGAGGTGATATCCATGTAAGTCGTAAACCACTGTCACGTTACTGTCACGTAAATGAGTACCGAATATCATTCTACACGCCACGTAATAATAAAAATAGTTATTAGCTACTAAAGCTGAGCCAAGTTAGTTTGACATTTTAATCAACACTTGTTGTTTAAGTTAACCTTTTTAATATTATTATAAAGAAAAAATATCTTCTTGTGAAATATTAAATGTATGAGAACTCTAAATAGTCTAAAAAAGACTAACATGAACCTTGCACATGGAATTGTTTAGAAATAAATTATATATGCACAGATGATTGTTTTGACATAAATTATGTAAACAAGATATTTGTATTTCGGAATAAACATTATTCTTGTCATTTTCTTGACAAACTGTCGGTGCATATTTTATTTTGGTTTATGTTATCAAGCAAAATAAAATCTTTGAAAAAACGAGAAAATGTTTGATTTGATTGGATTAGTGTCATCATCATTATTTTTATTCATCAATAAAAGTTTAGGGTTGTAATAAAACTTAAATACCTTTATATAGGGTTGAAGTTGTTAAAACTTTTTTAATGATTGCTTAATTCCTTAAAATTTGTCTTTTTTATCTTTTTGTCTTAACATGGTTTTTCATGGACTTGTTCCATAAACAAAAGTTTAAGCACTTGATTACTTGCGTATAAAACGATTGACTTCAAGACAAACTAAATAATTCTAATCAATCTATGAATGAAACAAAAATTAAAGAACTTGATTATTAATATTTTATCTATGATTTACTTAGAAAACACACTAGATTAATAATCTCTTTCAAAGTATAACTTTTTTTTATCACATACAGGACCCTAGCAGGCCCGGCTCTGAGAAGACGAAAGTTTTTTTGGGCCAAAGGCGAAAGTTTTTTTGAGCTTTAAGTAAAATGAACATTTTGTTGAGTTTAAACAATTTTATTTTAAATAGGCTTACTTGGTTATAATTTGAGTAGTGTAAAAAACTTTTTCATAAAAAATACACTTAAAAATGTTTCAAACAAGACTAGAACCCACAACCTTTTGGTTATATGTCAAAATTCTTTGCCACTAGACCAAGCTAGTGGATATGCAATTGGGTTGAAACATTGATTATACATATTTGTTTTTCATAAAAATACATAATTTTTTTTTTTAAATCCGGGCCTAACAGGATGTCGGGCCTGTGGCAGTCGACCACCCTGCCTCCCCTTAGGCCGGCCCTGGACCCTAGTTTTATGTATTTGAGCTTTGATTCTTTGAAGCATGTCCCATTATTTTAATTGTTTGGATTATAAGTTCATTATTTGTGATGAAAGTAATTGAAGTTAACTATTATTATTGTAAAATAATTGTTATATGAAATTGCATTGATGGTTTGTGGGCCTACTTGCAGGCCAAAGCGGCTAACATTGATTTATTCTCCGAGGAGGATGGGCGTAACGAATCTAGTGCAACGCGTCCCACAGACAAAAATCATCTAAAGAAGATCCGTCCACTCAAAAATGCATGCTCTGATAAACGCCCCAGATGCAAGGTTTCAACTTCTTCCACTTATTCCTAAAAAAATATTGATCCTGCTTAGCTTCACTTTTTTTAGAATTTAACTTGAAATTGTTTAGGTCGATTTTAAGTTAACATTTGTAAATACAATCAACTTCATTGGTTGGTCTAGGTCAACTCCACAAGTAATTACCCGTCGAGTTTCGGGTTTCCTATCGGGTTAATAAAATACCCGTCGGGTATGCCCGGCTCAAAACCCGCCGGGTTTCTACCGGATTTTGACAAAATATAACTAATCGATTACAAAGATGGTTACCATAAAGATAAAATATCTCAAATAATTGACATAAACAAGTTTCGACAAATAATATATTTGGAATATAGTGTGTGTGTGTAATAAGCTATATCGAGTACATAATCGGGTAAATGGGTATATGTTATCGGGTAATCAGGTCGGGTAATTGGATATATTAGAAATCCCAAACCCGCGAAAATTTTTAAAACTAATCACAAACCCGTCCTAAACCCTAGTGGGTCGGGTATTACCCGTCCCATTTATATCGTGTTTCGGGTTTTCCATCAAGTTCGGATTTTATTGTCATCCCTATAAGCAAGTCGTGTTTGAGTGCTTATGTGTGTTATGATTTTCAGATTCATGTAAATTTTGTGGCTTGACACTTTAACCCATCAATTTAAGAATACGACAGGTTTACCACGACTATTTAAAAAAAAGTTTACTATGTTACCATGCAAAATGCAAAGTAAATTGTGTTTGAAATAATAAGATAATTAAGTTATCATGGTGACAAATGTTTATAATGAGGCTATTTATACATCGAGTAATATTAATATATTTTTTTTAAATCCTCATCGTACTCATATGTTGATGATAAAATATTGCTAAATTGTGATTCTTTATTTGTCTACGTCTTAGTTTTGTCATTTTACGCTTTTGCAGGGACGGTTTATGAAAAAGACAAATTCTTCAGGTTGCGATGAGGTAACATAATAAACCCACCATCTTGTGTTGTTATTGCAATAAGTCCTTTTAGTTTTATTTAATACATTTAGAACCCTTAAGTTTATTTCATTTTGCACAACAATAGTGTAACCACAAAATGTACATATGCAAGAAGAGGAAATAAAGGTTTATTCCATAATTCTTTGGTATAAAAATACTTTTTTAACATGTAGTTATAATTCAGGGATTTTTACGGTCCGGCTCAATGGGTATATATGAATAAAGTGAAGAAAAAAACGAGTGTCTTACCTTTTAAGTGTCAATGTGTAAAGTACATAAAAAAAAAATTATGAACCCAAATTGGTTAACATGATCACTTTTACGTGTTATAATTGTTAATGCCTACCTGTGAAAAAATATTAGGATCCATACATAATTGTTAAAGGCTCCCATGCAAGTCAAGTAGCATATCTTCAAATCTGTATAAAATCGTTTCTTCATTCAACTGCTAAGTAAATAGTTAATGATTATGCTAAAGTGATTATTTTTAGTGGCTCGGGAACTTGAAGTGTTTTTCAATGGTATATATTTTCAACCCGTCATTATTTGACCGACGCCAGTGGCGGATCTAGACAAAAATTTCAGGGGTAACGTTCAGAATTTCTTTTACCGTATTTTATACGATGTAAACGAATATTTTTTTACCGTATTTTATACGATAAATAAATTATTTTTAACCGTATTTCACATAATAACTTTTTTTTTGAAATTGGTGTTGGATCGATAACATCATTTTCTTGGAATTTTCGTTTAAAAATATTGCTAATAAGAGTTTGTCGTTTCATCTTCCAGACTCCCTAATTTTCGAAGAAACAAAAATTAAACCATAAATCCATAATAAACTACAATCTATATATAAACCTTAATTACCTAAACAATTCTAAATTAGCAATTTATGTAAACAAATTAAACATTTATAATTTTAGAGAAAAGTAAAAGAATAACTAAATTGAAAAAGTAAAAGTCGAACCATGTAAGAGGGACTAAGGGGTCACCGGCTGTCGGCTACTCAGCTGTAGCATGGAGGTTCGGTGACCGGAGGAGGGCGGCAGGGGGTCGGTGTAGTGTAGGGTTTACGGTGACTGTATGAAACTTTATTTTGTTGAACGTTGATATCTGGCCTAAACCAAACGTCCAAACGAAAGAGAACACCGAACAATAGTTTTATTTGGTTTGAGCTTAATTTAGTTGGCTTTAAACTTTGGTTGAGTTTTAATTGATTTTAACTTTTAATTTGGTTGAGGTTTAAAAGGGGATAGCGGCGCAGCTTGTTGCTCGCTTACCCATTATCCAGATGTAGTTTGGTTTGTGTTATATATAAATGGAAACAATATCAATTGGTTTAAACAACAAGGAGCAACGTTATATTTTTTCAGGGGTAGCGAAATACGAAAATCGCTAAAGAAATAAATAATTATAATACCGCCGAAAAGTTGAGGGGTAGCGAATGTTACCCCTAGTTACTAAGTACATCCGCCCCTGACCGACGCCATCTTTGTGCTCGCCCTAATTAATCATTATTGATCCGTCAATGTTTATCTTAATGTTTTAGGTCGCCCATGTATGAGCCATCCATGTTTAGTCATTAAACTAAGTAAAAACGTAACATTTTCACTTTTTGTGCCATAAATACACTAGATCTTGTCGTTAGTCAAATATAAAATGACAAAAACATTTTTACCAGACTTAATTTTTAAATTGGCTTAGGTTAAAATACGATGAATATACAAAATCGAAAATTAAATAAATATGTTGTTATCTTTTGACATTATGTGTTGGAGAAACATCATGGATTGGATAGTGCAAAGTCAAGTATAGGAGGTGGTTGCTTTAGATAAAAATTAAACATGTGATGTATTCGTCTTATTAAAGTAAATGTGGTTGGTTGTACTGTTGAAATCCATATTTTGTGTATTTGTATATTAATAAAGAAATACATGTCTTTGTGAAAGATTTATATAAATTAAAAATGTTAGGGTTTAAGTTACTATCAAGTAACACAATGAAAAGCCAATCTAAGATATTAATCAGGAGATTAAGGGTTAAAGTAAACTACGGTGATGATGGGAGAATCATGATGGTTGATCTCAAAGGTTTGACAAATCCTTCACCATAGAAATATCCGTAATCGAGCATTATAGGGCATAGACGTTACTACAATAAAGACCTATAAAGAGCATTAACCATTACTAAAAAGAGTGATGATGATGATGATGATATGACGGAAATGCCCATAAAGAAGCATTAACCATTACGTATGAGCTACTAGATTTCGGATTTGTGATGTTTAGACTAGACGTTATGCAAATCAAGATGCGTGCATCAGTTTTTATTTTATTTGAGATCAAACTCAAAAGAATGGTTAGGTCATAGGTGAACACATCTATGGTTTGAAACATGAATATATTTGTGCATATTAAAGGACCCCGATTCAAATAGCCCACATCTGTGCTAACGCAAATAAAATAAATAAAAATAAAACAAAATCCAAAAGTGGTACGATGCATGGAACTAAGTTACATATAAATACGTATTGCATATGTTAGGAAGCTTAGGCGCAATGGTTTCCTTAGAATACTTGATGGGCGTTGCCATAATAGGGATTTATACGTAAAGACTGCAAGAAAAACTTATGCACGAACACCAAATAACCCTATTTAATCAACAAAGGTAGTTCTGGTTATTTTTCAAAATATGGTCATTTGAAGCAAGGGTGTGCGCACAGTTCAGTCTGGGACGGTTTTGGTAACAGCAGAACCAGAAACCGAGACTTCAATTATTAAATTTTTTAAAATTGTATAGTTTTGTTTTTTAGGTTTCGATTTGAATTCGGTCAAGTTACGGTTTTTTAGGCTTTGCTATTTAAGGTTGAACATTTTGGGCTGAAAAAAAATGTACAAAAAGAATGAATTTGGGCATAAATCATTTTGATAGTTACTATTATAAATTTGGGCTACAATATATGAGTTATATATTTATTAAATCCTTATAAATTACTTTAAATAAAAATAATTAAAAATCTACAAATTCGATTCAGTACGGGTTTTCTGGTTTTTTCGGTTTCATGCACATTCCCAATTTGAACTGTGGCCGCGTCAAATTTTATCAGTAAACAAAAAACCTTATTTAAAAAATAAATAAAGTCAAACCTGGAAGACTGCGAAATCCGGGTAAAATTTATAAAACCTCATATTCTCAAATGCAGCAACTTTCTCATCGGTCCTCCTCAATTCCTCCAGAGCCAGTATTGCCTACAGTAAGAAATGGTTTGACCCAAATTACTAAGTGAACCAAGCGAATGTCCGATCAGCAAACCAGTAAGACATCTAGTTCAATGTCAGTCCGGTTTTGAAGACATTGCTGAGTTGTAAGTAACTGCCTGTAATAAACTAAACCATCCAAAAATTAATTTGACAAAGCTAAGTACCTTTCTATTTTGTATAACCTTTTCTTTGAGAAATACCTACAATAAAATATCAGAGCACATTTTAAAACCAAGATCAAGATTAAAAAATAACTTGACAAGCTCGAGTAAGTTTACTCGACCTTGAAGGCATCCTTGTGATCAATACTCAGTTTCCCCTTATTAATGAGCCCATCAATGTAAGTCTGCAAATAAATCATTGTAACAACATTATTTAAAATTTTAATATGAGTCAGATGTTTCTTTTTTAAAACCAAGGTTAAGATCGAAATGGCGACATCAAAAAAACAAGCTTTTACAAACACTGGCATAGTAGCATTCACACACTGACAGCTTATTTCTCTCTACTAGCTATATATATAGAGGCTGCCAATGCGTGATAAAGCAAGCGATAGAAGTTAGAAATAAAGAAAACAGTATGGCTCACCTCACGCCAGGTGACCTTCCAATCAAACCGACCAACAACAATCTATAGAATCAAAACAAATAAAGATAATTAACCCAATCAGTTAAGCGCCAAGTTGATAATAACTATATGTAGTTAGTGTTTTACAGGCTCTCCTTCAGCTGGATACACTATATCAACAACAGTGCTTTGTTTTGCCTTGGAGAGATTATCAAAGTCTGCAAAAAACAGAAACAATTCTTCTAAGCGGGCTTTTTATACAAACACTAATGTAACCTTTAAAATGATAGTACTTCATGTGGAACAATTGAAATCACAATTTTCTGTTTTTATTAGACTGAAAGTACGAGGTTACAATAAATCCTAAAAGCCTTACTTATATGCTACTGATACTTACGGAACAAGTATTCTAATTTGACTCCAACTCTGACTTATCTACAGCTCAACTTCAAATACTAAGAAACCTAAATTATATATTTTAATTGAAAGACAACAATACCCTTTTACTTAATTTATTGATCCACGATCTGTGAATTGTACATAACAATGGCATTTCAAACGAAAGATTTTGTAACTTGTGAGTTGCAAAGTCTGGTGAAGAAAAAATAAATTTGCTAATTTACACTTACATGGGAGGCAGATATGAGAATCAGGACCAAGCTCAACACCAATATCCGAAGTAGCCCTGTGTCAAAGTCAGATAACATTAGCTACCAAAAATTAATATAACTGTAGAAATTTTCAAGTAAGGGCGCATACGCGTTTTGGACATAGCTTATGACAGAAATCTGAGGTAGAGGCGTGTCACCCCTACAAAATTGAGATGAAACATATAAATCCCCATTCGCCAGTAAATAACAAATATATTTAAAGTCGTCAAATAAATAAAAGTAAACCAGCACGTACCGTTGTCCTAGCGGAATACTACAAGGAACCCAGGCCATGTTCATTTTCTCCATGTCAATAACTTTTGCAGACGGTAAGCCCTCTTTTGCAGGTACAATTGCCATCTTATCAGAAGGTGGAAACGGAGATACAATCTGCCCGGCCAATAGTAGAAAAAGAAAAACATGGATTAATATCTTTGATATATAATCAGATTTATTATCTTGCATACAGCAATAACCACGGGTGAGTAGGTTGTTGTCCGTCTACCATCAAGAATAAGTCCTTGTGCTGCAACAAACATAAATTAAAACTCATGTAGAAGCCAACCAACCAATAGCAGCAATATGTTCAAGTTATATATATATATATATATATAAATATGGTAGGCTTACACTCTCCAACAGTGAAGAGATAGACATTCTCCTTCCCATGTAACAGTCCACCTTCTTTAAATGCATCCTGATTGTTATTAAGAATTTAGAACTTTATTAAAATTTTTACATCAAACAAATTAAACAATTATTATTATTATTATTATTATTATTATTATTATTATTATTATTATTATTATTATTATTATTATTATATAAGTACTCACTTGTAGGTTTGAGAACTTCCAAAATTGTGCTTAGATAACACATGACGCTCGGTCCACTGTCATGTCATGTGAGGAAAAGTCAAACAGCAATGTGAAAAAAGTAACATAGATTGATCATATTGTATTGTGGCACATGCAAACCTTTTCCCCGACGGGGAAGACCGGGGCCTGCTTCCATAAGTGATCCTGCATGCGCATTAAAAGAATATTTTTCAACCTCGCAGCTATAGATTGAAACTACAAATAAAAGATAATACTATAATATTTGGTGGTTATCAAATTCAAAACCTTATAATCTGTAACAAATAGATTGAAACTACAAGTATAATAATATTTACCCATTCAAGCAGCTCTAATAAGGTCTTAGAATATTTTCTTTCAGGCTGATCCTCACTCGTTGAAGTCTCTGAACAACGTTTCATCTTTACTTTTCCGATCGGTACTGGTGACCTTTAATTCTAGGGTTTGGAAATTTCCGTTCATTATTATTATTATTATTATTATTATTATTATTATTATTATTATTATATTCACAAGCTTAGATTTTTAAATCAACACCCAACCCAGCCCTAGCGGCAGCGCTATATATGGCCATACGATACATATAAGTCAAAACAAGAATGTCATAATTACGAGTCGCATCTTGTCTTTTTGTCTTTCGTGGACTAATTGTCTTATTTAGCTCTATACGTGACTTATAGATACAGTTGGGCTGTGAAAAAAAGAACACCTATACAAATTGTATGAAAACATATTTTTTAAATATATTATAACATTCTTATACGGAGTAAAAATTATTAAATGTCACGTTAATTAATCGAGTTAAAAATACGTTAATTAATCGAGTAGGAGTAATTAAAATACGTTTTTTTAAATATCACAACATTGTTATAAAAATTATTACATATTATATTAATTATCCGAGATAAATTATAATTTAATTAATCAAGAATGAGGCGTAAGTCAAATACGATTTATTTAACCACACAATCAAACAAGTTTCTTATGCTAGTTATTCAAAGGATTTGTGCACTAAAAAACAAACACACAAATTTCTTATGAAACTTGATAAACTGAAACTATGAGTGTCATTCTTCCGGGTGCTCTTCATCCAAACTGATCCAGGGGAGCTCATCATATTCATTCAAGTGGGTGAGTTCCAAAAGCCATGTCTAGATATTGGAGCTAGTGTTAGTGTCTTCAAGGAAGTGTTTATGCCCAATATAAATTTGGCCTAATTCAAAAGGCCAACAGCATGGTGATCTGTTGGTCGATTTAACTCCCAAACTTCCTCGGGGAATAATAACTGATGTCATAGTTAAGGTGGAAGATTTCTACTATATCAAGTGGATTTATTGGTTCTTGATTATGTTTCCTCGGATCAAATCAAACAACCCACTTTTATACTTGTTAGACCATTCCTGGCCACCTCAAATGCTTAAATCAATTGTAGAAATTAATGACACAGCTGATATGACTTTTGGTCACGTAGTTGAGTTTAAATGTTTTTTGCAGATACATCTAACCCTCTGGTTGATGTTGAATGTTATATGGAAGACATTGCTGACGTGCATGTTTCTCTTGATGGCACCATTGTGGATGAGGATAACACTACAGAAGGATTGCTTTGTGTATGACAAGTCACAGAAACAATCAACAACTTGGTGGAAGAAGAGAAAGTGATTGAGGTTTTAGTCTTATGGAAGTCAAAGAGGGAAGGCCACCATGGACTCAGGGCCGGCCATGGGGGATGGCGGGGAGGGCTCAGGTCCCAGGCCCATCCCCATAGAGGGCCCATGGGTTTTTTATTTAAAAAAATTATATATATTCAACTTGGCACATACGATTCGTTTATTCATTATAGAACACGGCTGAAGAGAAGAAGAAAGAATAAAGTTTGAGATTTACTTGCATAGCTTTACCTTGCTACTATTTGGTTCATAAGAAAATAACAGGGGAGGGGAGGAAGGGAGAAGATGAAGTTTAAAGAATGGTTTTGTGGTTAGATTTTTTTATAATATTTTCTTTCCTGACACACACATGCTTTTTCATTTCTTTTGTTTCTAGGTTATAGACTATAGTTAGAGTAAATGGACTATACATTAGTTTTCTTATTAATTTTTATTTTTGCCACATTTCTAGGTTTTTATCTTATTAACTTGTAGGTGTTTTTTACATGATTTACTTGTTGGTTAGTTTATATATACTATAAATAAATATATGTAATATAAAATATGTGAAATGTCAACAACACGTCGTGAACTATTGATATAGAGATCTACAAAAGTATATTACGACACTATAGTAAATTAAGTGGAATACCAATAAAAGCCCGGTATTTTATTATATATTTTATAGATTTAATTTGATTTATATTTTTATATATGATGTGGCTCGACCCAAAAACAGTTTAATTATATTTGGCCATAGACAACAGAGCCTTATAAAATGTATTTATTGATCCGGCACTGGTGACTGGACTCCCTCCTAAGGTAGCAGTGGCTCCCTCTAGTCCCTTAATAATCACCATATCTAAATTCTTCATTCTACCCCGGTTATTTTTTTTAGAATAATACATATGTAAAATTTTTGCATTAACATATTAGTATATTACTAAATTATTGACGTTTAGTGACTTTAATCAATGTTTTAAGTTTGTATTTTAGGGTCTTTTGTTTTTTATGTCCCAGGCCCAAATTTTTTTTACATTCTTGGGGACGGCCCTGCATGGACTCATCAAGTGAAAGACGACAATTTTTATCAGATATCAAAACAAGTTTTTGCTTGGTAAAAGTTGATCAGTGAGTGATCAGTTTTTCCTGACAATCTCATTGTCGGAACTCGCACTTCTGGAATTGCTATACGCTAAACACTACCCTTGGTAACTGTTTATTCACATATTAAAACAGGTTGGTTGAGTTAGCTAGAGGTGCACAAATCGGGTTTTCTAAATACCCGGGTTCGGGTATGACCGGGTATGGGTATGACCGGGTATTGGTAATAATCGGGTAGGGTTCGGGTCGGGTATTGTCTCTAAAAATCATACCCTGTGCATCGGGTTCGGGTCGGGTATAGAACCGGGTATTTGAATACCCTATTATCGGGTATTGAAAAAACTCTATTTACGGGTTTTTTCGGGTTTTTTTTCGGTATTTTTTTATATAGATTGGATTTTTTAAAAGTTTACACTTCTAGGGGTATTATTCGGGTATTTTTAAGGTATTTTTCGGGTATACATCGGGTATTTGAAATACCCGGTTTCGGGTATTGGAAAACCTCGATTCCGGGTTCGGGTATTACCGGGTACAAATCGGGTTTTCGGGTATTACCGGGTACAAATCGGGTCCGGTTCGGGTTCGGGTTCGGGTTTTAGTGCCAAAATGCATACCCTATTCGTACCCTACGGGTAGGGTCGGGTTCGGGTATTAGTAAAACCGGTTCCGGGTATTTATTTCGGGTCCGGTTCTGGGTTTGGGTTTTTTGTGCACCTCTAGAGTTAGCTCATAACCTTTTTTGTTTATGAAACGTTTTTTGCAACCGCCAAGGTAGGCGGGTCTGGTGGGCTGGGTATATGTCGGGCTAGATTGGGTTAAACCAAAAACACTTATTATCCATTTTTTAAGTTTCATTACATTAACTTGTTACTTAGTTATTCAGTTGACGTACAACATCTCATTCGATTCAACGTTGATGTACACAAACTTTTTTTGTGAAAAGTTCATTTGTTCAAATTATTTAGGCTTATGTTTTGAGTTTATAGTGTGTGCTTGGTTAGACGCTACTAAGCTTATCAACGTTTAATTGAATTTGTGATGTTGAGCGTTGCATGAGTAGTGATCGTACCGTGACCGATGATTTGTTTTGTGTCATGTACCAATTGGATTTGTGATAAATAACTCGTTGAGTGAGTCAAACTCTAAGAATATAGAAAGGAATCTAGTGGAATTTAGAGAGTTGCAGAAGGTAGATGGGACAATTTTCTAATATATTTCATAATGCAAACAAGTACACTATAAATAAGAAAACAATGAAAACTAATTCAAATCTAGTTCCTAATAACCAGGAAGAGAACGTTGGCATCCCATTATTCTCCCTTGGACTTATTCAATTTATTATTCAAATAAACAAAATAAAATAAACGTGCATTTAGTTGGCAGCATGCATGCATAGCCTTGTTCATTCAAACCGGTTCCTGGAACCGAACCGGTGGACCCGAACCGGAACCGAACCGGTTCCTACCCGTTTTTTGTAGGAACCGGACCCTATCTGATTCAACCCGATGATCCGTGACCGGTTCTTGCATTTCTGAGTGGGGGCGGGTAGGAACCGGAACCGAACCGGAACCGGTTTTGGAACCGAACCATCCGGAACCGGTTCCTAACCGGTTCTAGCCGTTGGATCGAATATAGCCGTTGGAAATCGTTTTTTTGGCCGTTTTTTGACCGTTGGGGTCAAAAATAACCGTTTTTGGCTCCCCCAAGCACCCCACTACTAGTATAAATAGGTATTTGGTGTCATGGGTTCATCACAACACTCAAAACGCAAACCCGAACGCAAAAAAATACAAAAAAAACGCTATTACAACGTTTTGAGTTCTCTAATCTCTTGTTTTCTCTTCTTCTATATTCATATTTGTTGTTATGGCTGCCTCACAATCATCGGTTGGTCAAGGTTCCAACGCCGAACCAAGTTTCGTTCGTATTGTACCTCATAATCGTAATCAAGAGATTTGGTGCAATTGGGATTTGGTTGAATTGAGTGACCATTCATTGAAGGCTCGGTGCAAGTTTTGTGGGATTTATTTAAACCCACTTTCGAATTCAAATTTGAAGAAACATATCGAAAAACCGTATTGCAAGGCGTTGAAAAAGAACGTCGATTCGCAACAAACGCAAATGGATAGTGAATGCGGAATATTTACATACCAAATTGATCGAGTTCAAGATCGTATGGCGAAGTTTGTGATTCAAGAAGCTTTGCCGTTTAGCCACTTCGACAACCCTCGCTTAACCGCCATGATTCGAGATACGCTTCAACCACAATACACTCACGTAAGTCGTCATACTCTTAAACGTTATTGTTTAAAACTGTGGAAGAAGGCCAAAGAGGTACTAATTGCATATTTTGAAAATATAAATACGGGAATAAACTTAACTAGTGATGTTTGGTCGGCTCCACATGGTCTACCCGAATCTTATCTTTGTGTCACCGCACCATTGCTTTCGAACTCTTTGAGTATCCACATACGGGAGATAATTTGTTTGAAATTTTAGAATATGTTATAAAAACTTATAAACTAGAAAATAAAATATTTTCAATGGCATTTGATAACGCGTCGAATAATACATCGGCGGTTGATAAATTAAAATTAAAATATACACCGATTTGCAATGGTGTATTTTTTCGCTCAAGGTGTGTTGCACATATCATTAATTTAATCGTGCAAGACGGACTTGCTTCGGATGAGGTTACATCGGTTATAAACGATTTTAGACTAATGATACATGAAGTTTTTAAGAAAAGTAAAAAAAGACAAATGGAATATAGAAAATTTTGTAAAGATACGGGAAGAAAAGCTTTGGGAGCTAATTGGGATGTACCTCATCGATGGAATTTCACTTGCATAATGTTTCAAAGTGCTTTGAAACAAAGAGAAACTTTACAAATGTTTCATTCTAGTCTTGCCGAGAATGATTTGGCAATCCCCTTTTCAAATGAGAAATGGGAAATTATCAATGACTTATCGACTTTTCTTGAAGTTTTTAAAACATCAACTACGAAACTATCGGGAACGTATTATCCGACAAGTCCCTTGGTTCTTTCGGAGTTATTTTTAATCGTTAACAATCTTAAAGAATTTGAAAATAAAAGTCCAATGTTTTCAAACATCAAATTACCAATGAAGTTTAAATTAAAAAAATACTTTCTTGAATTGCCACCGGTTTTTACTTGCGCCGCCGCTTTAAACCCAATGTTAAATGTTACGGGGGTTGAATGCGTGATAGACGAAATTTTTTCAGCCTTAGATATGCATGAAGTTGACCCAAACTTTTCAACAGAGGCAAAAAATGATTTTAACTTGAATTTTAAATTTATGTATGACTTTTATTTAAATAAATATGGGTCAAACATACGCATGCCTATGCCGGGGGGGGGGGGTCTTCATCAAGTTCAAGTGCTACTAGAGTACGAGATCCCATGATTAGCCTTATGAACACCGTTCGCAACGTAACGGCTAAAAAACAAAGGGGTAACACCCCTTCAAGCGAACTAGGAATGTATAGTGCAAATGATTACTCTACCGGTTTATCCGAAGATGAATATGGCACTTTTGATGTTTTGGCTTGGTGGAAGGTAAAGGAAACCGAGTTTCCGATTCTTGCCACCATGGCCCGTGATTTACTAACCGTCCAAGCTTCTACGGTAGCTTCGGAATTCGCTTTTTCTCTTAGTGGCAGGGTAATATCGGTGAGAAGAACAAGACTAAATTCGGAGTCGGTGGAGATGTGCATTTGCTTAAAGGATCACTTGGACTCAATCGATCGTATTCAACACGTAACCACTCTCGAAGATGAAACACCACTTGATTTTCGAGTGCACGACGAACAAGAAGGCATTTCTACAAGTAATTCCGAGGAAGAAGTCGCCGCTCAATAATTACGACGAACAAGAAGGCTTTTCTAGAAATAATATGTCACAACTTTATATTTATAAGTTTAATGTTTTGTTAGTTTGTTTTTGAAGATTTTAAAACATGTAACCTTTTTTTTTTGAACTTCTTAAAGTAAATATAATGAATTTTATGTTAATTGTTTTGTTTATTTTTCATGCTATACAAATACGAATCGTAGTTTAGAATCCAAATCGCAAATGAAAAACGAAAAAAAAAAAAAATTTTTACACCGTAACCGGTTGGAACCGGTTACGGTACAGGAACCGGTTTAGGAACCGATAAGAACCGGTTCCATAGGTTAGGGGTCCGAGGGTGGGAGAACCGGTTCGGTTCCCTAACCGGTTCGAGCCTGGAACCGGTTTATAAGGGAGTTTTGAATATAGGAACCGGTTAGGAACCGGATCCGGTTCCTAGTCCCAAACCGTTTTGAACATCTCTATGCATGCATGCAATTAGCCAATGGGCTTCTTGGGCTCAAGCAGCTTGTTGGACTCATGAATATCTTCTTTAGACTTCTTAGGAAATGGCCCAGGTACATAACATTTTGTCGGTCGTTTCATAAACTGGTTTTTATTAGATCCAAGCCCAGCCAAAACTAAGCTTATCATCCAATCCCAATTTCTATTTTAAGCCCATCCAAAGCCGATTAAATATATTGTATATGGCCCGATAATAATTGTATCTTCAAAA
The DNA here is from genome assembly GCF_021521415.1 of Bidens hawaiensis. NCBI lineage: Eukaryota > Viridiplantae > Streptophyta > Magnoliopsida > Asterales > Asteraceae > Bidens > Bidens hawaiensis. The sequence continues at coordinate 356,162 of NW_027491404.1, read as the reverse complement.
TAATCCAATATTTATATGGAAGTATGGAACCCAATAATAGCCCAAATAGAGATATGGCCCAACCGGTAAAACACGAAACATCATCATTAAAAGAGCATGCAACCCCCCCCCCCCCCACACACACACAGAAAAAAACACTCGTTAAGAATATTTACTAGATCATCAAGTTAATTCAATACACAAAAATCATGTCGATAACACTAGAATTACAAACAAGGTAGTCAATTATGTGAGGGGTTCACGGGTCTTGTAGCTCTAACCAGTATGACATACTGTTTATTACACGGAAAACGATGAGAGAGGGAATGGAATGGTGGGAGGGTATTAGTGGTGGTGGTCGGCCGTGGGTGGGTGGTGATGGCAGCGGCTGTGGACGGTGGTAGTGACCATGGTGAGAGGGTGACGAGGGTAATGCAAGGTGAAATTGAGAATGAATGAAAAAGAAAATCAAGGGGGGGGGTGGTGGATGGATGAATTTGGGTTATTTTAAAAATAATGATATAGACAATATGATACATTAATAGGTGATTCTATTTTATTAACCAAACAAACATTCATTCTTTTATTTTTTTCTTTATTTCTTTACAATGGTTCATCTCACTTCGTCTTTTATTAATGTATCTATCTATTATAATAAAAAACTACTTATTTTTGCCACTTGTCATCCTCATAGCCATCCTCACATTTTTTTTCACTTATTTCAATATATGGTCATTCTTTTAAACCATGCCAATATATGAATTCAAGTTTGTTTTTATTATATGTAAATCCTAATCAATTCATTTATTAACATTAATGGTGAAATACGGAAATATTAAAATTGACGTTACAAGTTTGTTAGAATATAATTTTAAAATTGCAAATTAAAGTAAATAAAGGTTCATTATTGTCGAAGAATTTGGATTTGTATGGTAAACTACAAATTGTTATTTAAAATTGTGATTCGAGCAACAATGCATAATTTTTATATAAGATTGGTTTCAAATTTGGATTTAAAATATTCTCATATGCATTTAAACTCGGGAAAATGTGTATTTTCTTAATTTTTCTCCAAACGTTTTGTATAAATATTGCAAACATAGAGAATACCTATTATATATCTTAGTGTTTAGCATTAAATTATTGAATTTGAATTATATATTTATAATCTATATGTATACCGATTTACTATATGAAGTATATGTCATTTATTTATATGATTTTTTTTGTGTAGTATAAAGAGTTTTAGCCGTTTTAAATCAATATTTAATTTTTAATATTTTATTTATAATTAAGACCAAAATGTTTCTGAACATATATTTTCACATTAATTTACAAAAAAATAGTTAATCCGGTTAAAAGTCATTTACTATGCTTCCAACAAATCCGAAATTTTAGTTTTTTTTTCTATAAGTTTTTAAAATATATATATCGATTAATTAAATATTCCAACAACTCTCATAATATTAACAAATTACAGAGGATTAGTATTCAAAATTTAAACATTCCTTATCAAATACTTTCATCTCTCATAAATAAGAATCACTACCTTCACTTTATGCAACTTTAAATCTTATATTATTCTACTAACTAAGAATAATCACTTTTCTTCGAACATGAGTTTAAGGTTAGTATGTCTTTGTCATTTTCCATTAATATGAAATGAAAAAAAAAACATTTTGTTATATTTTAATTTCCGGTTTTATATGTTTCTTGATTATACAATTGTTAATTGTAAAATATAAAATCAAGTAAATGTTTGTCATACACAGAATATTAATGATACCAAATTTATCATGATCAATCAATTTCAAATTCTAAAAATTATAAGGATGACTATATCATCAAAGTTCAGGTAATCTGGTTTTTAGATAATCATGTTTTGGGATAAACATGAGCACATGATCTCAAATGACATTATATATATTAATTGAATAACAGGCATGATATTTTATGTGTAAGAATATTTTTTTTGTTAGTTTCATGGATATATTATCATTTATCGAGGGTTCGTATGTACTTGAAGAATCTTATTTATCACACAGACAATTATACGTGGCTATATCAAGAGTTATAAACATACATATATGTTACCTTATCAAGAGTTATAAGCAAACATGGATTAAAGATTTGATTTATGATAAACAATGTATACCAATCAATAAAATCACAAATATAGCGTACAAGGACTGTTTTACTTATTTGTAAAATATTGTGTGATCTTAGTTATGTAAGATCTGTAACTTTAATGTAAATTGTAATTGTATAAAATATATGATCATTTTGTTAAGCATACTTCACTTAATGATTAAAGTACAAAATTTTCATCAATTACCCATATAATACACGAGCCTCAAACTAGTACTACATAAATAGGCAGACACTATCTTATAGTGATTACAAACTTTGAACTAATGCCATTTAAAACTTGTTAAAATAGAATCGTGAGCACTTCTAATAAGCCGTATTCCTAGTTTTATAAAAGGCTTTACTCAATAATACAAATAATAATATATATTGCCCTTTTGTCACACTCAAATCTCAACATGACTAAACTGGCCATTTAAATCCTTATTATATATATACTAAAAGGTAACATTGCCTACACTCACATAACCCTACTATTCATCATATGTACAATTTTCTAAGCTTGGTGTACAAGCCTTTATAGCTTTTCAATTACTTACATAGATGTGCATCTATTAGTTACATGTGTCTTTCATTTGTCTTCCAGAAACTCCTCTACGTGTCCTTTTGATAACCACAAATAATACAAAGCTCCCACATGTTCTTTTGTCCTCTCTTTCAAGCCTAGGTTAGTACACAACATATATTTTAATTACTTTTCTACAATCTTCTATTGCTACTACTTACCATTCAACAACTGTTATCGCTTTATGGACTTTCACTTTACAAATTCTATTCAGTTTTGTTATACACTTTTAACATTAACCATCCTCCAAACTGCAGCAAATCAAAGGAACATATATGCGAGGCAAGAATCACAGTCATCGATCTCGACCACTCATGGTATTATGTAAGGTGTAACAAATGCGACCAACCCCCATACCCAGCAAGAACAAACCGCTTTTTCCACCAATGCGCAGACCATGACGAAGAGTTCGGCATTAAATACATGTAACAACACTCAAAACTAACTCATAAATATTTTAAAGACACTATTATTAACACCCTTTAAAACAGGTACTGCCTTAACGCACACATCGCAGACGAAAACTCAAACACGAAGATGGTTTTCTTTGACGAAGCGATGACTGATCAATGCTCAACACCACATGCCGAGACATGTTACTAAAGAAAGGATACACAAACCCAAGAACAATACCACATGGCATCTCATCATTCCGAGATATAACGCACCTACTACAACTGACAGTGAAAAACAAAAAGTACCGTGTACGTTAATTCTGCACAAAAACAAACTACAATAACTCCCCTCAACAGTCCAACACCAGACCCAAAAGCCGCCACCCCTAGATACGAATTGCAACAAACACCAGGTAACTTAAAAGCATTAAATACATTCATAAACTTCACTGTACAATGACTAACAACACATCTTATACATATCAACAGAAAAAGAAGGCTCACGCAAAAGGTTGAAGAAGTAAAATAACTAAATCAAAGACGCTGCACATACTTTTTGAACAACAACAGCATAATTAACTAACCAGCAACAAACAGCTTCATCACAATCTTCAAGAACGTAAACACACCTTTTGCAAATCAAAGACCTTTGTCTAGATGAAGCATGTAGATAAATAAACATTTGTTAGCTGATGTATAGCTGAGTATAACTGATGTAGCCAACTATATGAGAACATTTTTTGCTCTTACTTTAAAATACCATCAACCCATAACGTACTTGAAAAACTTTGATTGTCTAAAACAGTATCACGCAGCAAAGCGCGGGTAACTTTACTAGTTATGTTCTATTTGACATCTCGGGTTCATTTCTTCACAATTTCACATGGGTCATTTGATTCGCTCAAGGGTAGAGGTGCACAAAAAACCCGTACCCGGAACCGGACCTGAAAAAAATACCCGGAACCGGTTTTTTTATACCCGGGTATTCTATACCCGAAACCGGAACCGACACTACCTGTAGGGTATGAATAGGGTATGCATTTTGAGGTCAATACTCGTACCCGGAACCGTACCCGATTTATACCCGTACCCGGTCATACCCTATACCCGATACCCGGTTATACCCAATAACTGAAATGAGGAAACGACCACATCGCGACACGTAGGATTTTTATGGTTTCGTTTATATATATTATAGATAGATAACTGAAATAATGTTTTGACTCGTGAATACAATGCATGATTAAATGTTTTTACATTCTATAAATCTATTCTTGTTATGTTCTCTTCACGTGATTTCTAAGTTCTAACCCGAGATGTACTCAGAATTTAAAACTAGACCGGATTAGATTATCACCGGAAAAAAGCAAACTGATTCGTATCCAAATCAGTTTTGGATGAACCGAACATATAGGAACCTTTTGCGATTGGATGGAACTGGATTGTGTGAAATTGGGTATACGCCCCAATTTTCAAATGATATTTATAATTTTAAACTGAAAATTTTGTACATCTTTTTATAAAATTATATGTATAACTATTTAATCTTGTACAAGCCAAACTCGAGCCGAACAAAAGCATGACCTCAGTTATGAAGGTCTTTTTGTATGATCACTTTTAACCAAAACATGTTATTTTAGTCCATCTAATTCAATGAACACATTATTTGTTCACTATCCAAATCAATGTCCACCTAAGGCAAATACACACGTCAATTTACTCAAATTGGAAATTGCACACAAATAGAAAATATAATGTACACTTTAATTTTGAAAGCACTATTTTCTAACCATGGCTAGTTAGGCTCCAAGACATGTCCAATCACAAATGCCTATCTAAAAAGGTAAAAATCCAACCGATCCATTAGGCTATGTGTAGTTGAGGGCTACAAAATAAAGCGATTTGCGTCATGTGACGTCTAGTCAGTAAAGAGTTAATTTTTGTTTTAAAGGTGTAATGGTGTTGTAGCATCATGTATATATGTGTGTATATATTACACACACAACCTATTATAATAATAGTATAACATTATATGCGACAAAAACTAGTCGCGCCCCCACCCCCACAAATCGCCCAAATATCGCTCGGGGGGGGGGGGTTACAACTTTTTGTCGCCCCTTTTCGCCCCATTTACCGCCCACTACATCTAGCCTTAGTGTACTTGTGCACAATGCTCCACCAATTCACCTATATGTCAAACTTACTAATTTTATTTCCAACTCTAGTGCAACAGGTCTGATTTATATATTGATTAATATACAAATCATATGAATATAAGTAATTCACATTACTTTTTTAGGCAAGTTAAAGCATACCCTTACAAGCGTATTTGAAAATCTACATATTGTTCATCATTGAACTAGAAGCGTTAACCGTTAAAAAAAGAGCACCTTTTTTACATACTTTAAATCTACATATTGTTCATCATTGAACTAGAACCGTTAACCGCTAAAAAAAGAGCACCTTTTTTACATACTTTAGTACCGTTTGACTACAAATCATTTGATAGTTTTCACCATTTAGTGATGGTTTTAACATTAGTTAACATTTAGGCCAAACTCCTTCAAGAACATACATAGCAACATCCTCAATTAGGATAGTAGAACCAACGAATTCTAGCAAATTGTAAACATTATATATGATAAATGCTAATGATTGTCGTCATTGCCATCAATTTCTAGAAATAATATACAGGGTGTAAAACCCGGCCATGTAAGATATAGTGATTGAAACATGAGACCTAATTGTGCTTACCAGATGTTTTTATAGTGACTTTGATCAATGATGATTGATGAATAGTTAAGGGCGGACCTAGCCCCTTTTAAGGGGGTGTCCATCTTCCTTAGATTTTTTTCCCCTAGTGTTATACGTGTTAGGGAACGGAGATTTTATGCTTTCGATACGTTAGCTTGACATAGTTTCTGGATCAGTTATCCTTAGCAAATGTTCCACAATTATGTCAGGATCAAGGATCCTCAGTACTTGTTATATATTAACGATTGTTCTCTTTGTATATCGATATATTAGCAGGTATAACGGTTGATGACCAGGTCTATCCTACTATTTCGCAGTCCAAAAGATTTAACAACGTGGTCAAATGCATGTAACGGCTCTACTGGAGTAGTGGCGAGATTATAGGACTTCTTGTTAGTTTATTTTTGTATATATTGAAGCCATGATCAGCATAGGTCACACACACGTTTTACACACTTACACTATGCACTACGATATTAACAATACACAATCACTTAGAAATTCTTGTAATCACTGATCAAAGCTTCCACCAATGTAACACGACATTTTGATTAATATAGTGGTGATCGACGATTTATCATCAACTGGGGTTTTTATGCCAGCGATCCTACACTGATCTAGGGCTTTTTCTCGTAACAAATCTTTATGTTCATCCTTATTTTATCTACATAAACAACATTGTTGTTCAAGCACTCTACCTCACAAAACCGATTTAGTTACATTATCCTTAATATCGATTTTTAAACGAAACAATTTGGCGCCCACCGGGGTAAGTGGTGCTTTAATCGAGAAGAATTCTCACCAATTTCCAACCTTTTCAACCAATACCATAACCAATGGTCTCACAATAAACCTCTGCTTCAACTACTATGCCATCATCAATTTCTCTCTCATCAAAGGTCTCTTTGCCGATGTCTCCTCTACCCGTAGGGTTGCAAAGGACCCGCGTTACTGGGAGCAAGACGAAAAATTCAGTCTTGCAGGGCTCAAAATCCTCTGCGGCTACCCCTGTGGTAACCAGTAACAATGATGTTTCTGTTTTGTGTTCACGGGTTAAGGCATACATGGAGCAGCAGAACAAGACTAACCAGAGGATCCTACGTGAGATTGAAGATCTCAAGAAAGCAAAAAGGCCAGCGGAGGGTCAAACTCCTTGGTATGTAGGATGCTAGATTTCACCACTCATGGATTCGTGCCTCAACATGCTCAAGGATCCTCAATCTATCAACCAGGATCCGTGGCTCAACATGCTCATGGATCCTTCATTTTTCAACCAGAATCTGTGGCTCAAAATCTTCAAGGATCCTCCATCTTTCAACCAGGATCCATGGCACAACATGCTCAAGTATCCTCCATCCTTCAACCGAGATCCATAGCTCAACTTGCTCAATGATCCTCAATCTTTCAACAAGGATCCTCCATCCTTCAATTAGGATCCTCAGGAATGTTTCATCAAGGATCCTCCAACTATCAGCCTTAAGGATCCTTTATGCAGAGCCAAGGATCCTCAGGAATTCAACATCAAAGATAATCGGAGGTGAATGAGGGAGACATTATCCTTATGCAACCATTGCTTCCGGTGGACCAACTTTCATGACTGAGAAGTCCTATCCTGGATATTCTTTTGGGATACCATCCTTTAATCAACCAAGAGGTAATAATTACACTAACTTATCCTTAAATACTAAACATGGCTTTACACAGGATACATGTATCAATCAAGTTATGGCTAAGAAATTACAAAAGTTAAAAGATATGATATTTAGCGTTCCGGGAGTGGTTAGGCCTATTCCTGATATTCCATATGGAAGTCACAGGATATCTAGGTTTGCTTCACCCATCTGTGATGTTGAGATACCAAAACGCTTTCAAACTCCCAACATGAAGGTCTATGATGGCACAACTGACTCGGAGGAGCACGTAGCCCAGTACCGAGAAAGAATGGAGATTAACCCCATTCTAGAAAGACTCAAAGAAGCATGTCTATGCAAGGGTTTTGGATCCACGCTGACTAGATCTGCTCTAAAATGGCTGCTAAGTCTCCTTATTTAATTACTTCATTTTCTCACTTAGTTAATCTTTTTAATAATCAGTTTTCTTGTAGTAGAAAGTTTGAGAACTAGTGACTTATATCGTATTGTCCAATCTCACGATGAATCCGTAAGGGATTTTGTCACTAAGTTTGGTAGGGAAGCCTTGGAGATCCCAAATCTTGATATGGCTACGGCTGTAGAGGAATTCAAAATGGGATTGCAAAATGACTCCCCCTTTTATGATGATCTTGTTATGAATCCATGCAGGAACTTGGATGAAGTCAGAAATAGGGTACTAAGGTTCATCAGGATAGAAGGTGATAAGAGGTTCCAAGAAAGATTGGGGGATCAACAATACGATATTGACCCTTCCTCAGCCTTATAACCACTATAGCAGTCTCACCATCATAAGCCCAAAACTTCATATCATTAAGAGCACCCTCTGGAAATCTCTTGGTAATCAGAATAGACTTTACTTTGGCAGTTAGAGGCCACATAACGTTCAACATCGGCTTGTTTGTGTAAGGATCATGAACCCCCTTTTCTTTCTTAAAAAATGAATCAGAATTGGGCATGTCAGGAAACCTTCTATCTACCTGTTTGCTTAAGAAATTCCAGAACTTGTTATCCTTTGGGTCATGATTTGAGTTGTCGAAAGGAGCTTGTATCAAATCACTAAGATCAAATTTCGTCCACGACCCGGAATCTTTCATCTTCTTATAATATTCAATATTCCAGACTTATACTTAACCCACAACATTTCTTTCTCGATATCAAATCCCCACGAAACAACTCCTGAACGATCACCATATTGATCAGAGAACCCCTTTTAGAGTTCCATCACGAATTTGTTTGGATGATCAGAAGACACAATGTTCTGATTGGAGTTTTTCATAATCAAAGTCTTCTTTTTTATTCTTTCTGTTTGTTCAACGGTCTTAGGTGGGGTGATTGTATATTTCTCCAGTTGCTCGGAGGTATCAATGTTTGAAGCTGGTCGTAAACTGGATCAACCGATATCAGGCACATTAGGAGCACCTTGCTTACCACCATCAAATTCATCACTGCTATCGTCTGCTCCCTTAAACTCATTTACGAACCATTTAATGAGCTTCTGTTGCAAATCAAAGTATAGCGCAGTGAGACCACCCATGCTAGCTTGAAGCTCTTGAATCTTGGAGTCCTTTTCTGTGTTGCTAGCTTCAAGCTCTTGGATACGAACATATTTAACCACAGAGTCTTATTTGAAGTCAAAGACCCTACTTTGTAAAGCATGGACATCAACAGGTTCGGGTTCTATGGCAATCCCTTTACCCTTATCTTGTAAGAACTTGTCTTGCATAAAGAGAATGTGGGCAATCTTTTCAGTGGCACTCGAGCTTTCTTGACCAATTGGATCAAATGATCCTGAGGGTTCAGTAGTTGACTGGACATGAGCTTAAAAATCAAATTCATGTAATATATTGTGACATTCGTCAATTTCGGGTCACTTTTGTTATGTAAACCCGACCCGTTTGTAACCCGAACATTTCAAGTATATAAAATATTGGATCTTGTCATTTAAAATATATAAAATATATAAAATATTGTTTTTTTATATTATGCATTTTTTGACCATTTAAACATACCCATTTTTATGCAAACCATAAAAGAATCTTTATACCCAACCCTTCACTCCTTCCCTATATATACACACCCATCTTCTTCATTTTACTCTTGCTACATCTCCAAAAAACTCTCTCAAACTCCATAGATTCAAGGTTGTTATTTCTTATGTATTTTTTGAAGTTTTGACTTCTCAAGTCAAACTAACTATAGTTTTTCATTCTAACTTGTTCATCTAACATTACTAACTCTTGAATATGGTGGTACAACATATATATATAATACACACCCCTTGTTTCCTTTATTTGTTACTTCACCGACTTTGGTTGGTTAAGTTTCGAATGTCATAAGGCAAGGCTTCATGGAGGACTTCGTGTTCTTGATATATATTTACACACACATAACTTATTATACATATCACTTATGACTAACTTCTAACCCTTTAGTTTGTTCATCTTATTTACAAGTTCCATGGTGTGGGTTTGTATAAGACTAACCTCGTTTAACAGAAACTAGTCCAAACCGGAAACCGAACTTTTGTTTACTAGTTTTGTTAAAATAGTTGTTTAAACATGTTTATTGCTAGATTTGAGTTTCAAAAATCATTTTTACAAGTTCTTTGATATTAAGCATATGGAATCCATCTATGAACTCGTTGGGAGATGGAAACCGAACTAAACCGAAACTTTTGCTTAAAAGACTTGTAGTTAACTTTTTTTGTTGTAAAATTTAAGTTTTCTTCATTTATAAACCAATATACAAGTTCTATGATATTTGGGCATGTAGAAACCATCTATGAACTATTTGTGAGATGGAGACCGAACTATACCGACTTTTACTCGCTTAAGACACACAAGTGTGTTTTTAGTTATCAAGACTTGTATATTTCTTTTTAAAAAAATAGTTTACAAACTGATTTTAATTATTTTTCTTAAGTACTTGGAATAGTTGGATCCAACTTGATCTCATAACATAGTTTGGACCGACAAAACCGAACACTCGCTTAACGTGCGTTGTTAGTTCTAAATAATAGATCTACGTACTTGGTTAAGTGTTAGTATGTTTTAATGAGTTATCTCATAACAATTAATATTTTGGAAAGTTGACTTTGGGTTCGACCATTTGTCAAGACCCGAACCGACAACCCGAAACTCGTTAAAAACCCGTTTTAGTATCTTTAGCCTAATGGAACTTGCATTTTAGCATTTTCCCCACCTTATTACTTAACATTGGTTAAGTAAATATTAAGGTTAGATACTTTAACCCGGTTTTGAGCAAACTTACATTTTTTAAAAGGGTTATTATTATAAATTCTTAAATAGTCACATTTTAAACCTTGAACTTTAATTGATTAGTTTTTGCAACAATTATTTTATTTAAAGATCTTCAAGACAACATTTCTAAATCCAAGACTTTCTTTTATTTAGGCTTCATACGTTAAACTCGTCGTTCCGGCAAATCTCCAAATAATCAATCTTTCAAGTTTATTACTTGAACGTGAGTAACTTCATACCCCGTTTTCTATCTTTTATTTTGGGGGTGACATTTCAACTTATCTAAACTAAATGTTTTATACTTGGGGTCTTAAACCACAAACGTTGTTGTATACCTTACTTGAATAATTGCTCGATTTGGTGTTCTATGCTTATTTGACTATGTGTTTATCGCTTTTGGATGGTGGAACTATAAATCCTAGACCATTTGGCAATCCCTCATGGCAAGGTGTCGTTAACGTAATGCAATTAACGATAACTATAAAATCCTAAACTATTTGGCAACCCCTTATAGTTGGGTGTCGCTAACTTGTTAGCGATAACTATTTATCCAAGTTTATAGCTATTATTTATGGTTTTGTATACTAGTTTTGTGGCTTTTCATACTATATATCTATTGTTCAAACTTATGAATTGCTCACCAACCTTTGTGTTGATAAACTTTATTTTATGAAATGTTACAGGTTTGCATCTAGGTTGATTATGGAGTTCGGTGAAGAAAACATCACAAATACCGTTAGGATATTAGCAAAAATGAACAATATTTGATTTGATATATTTTGTTATATTTTGTTGTATTTGAGTTATGATTATTTGGTTATGTGACATTTTCGATGTTGTGAAATGAAATGAGTTTGTTAAATATTGTCGCTTTAAATAGTGTCATGCGCTTATGAGCAATCGTTGCACCCCGGCATGTTCCGCCGCCTTTGATCGGGGTGTGACAGATTGGTATCAGAGCCATGACAATTAAGATAGGTGGTTAGACGTAACGACCTAGAATTGTTATGCTTAGGGTCCTATACGTGTGTTCATACGTGTTTACTCTATCTAATTGTTCATATCGCATGTTTATTTATTAACTTGTTTAAAATTCACCAATATCCTAAATAATCACATACACACACTTTCATAGTATTTCCAAGGTATCCTTACCTTAAAACGCAAAAAGTAGATTTTCATTGTGTTTTATGGATTACAAGATTAACTTGGATCCCGTTGTTTCAAATCCCTTAAAGGTTGCGTTTATTTCGGGTTTGTAGCCATCATAGGAAACGAGAAATTATAAAATGACCATTTGACAAAAAGATTCCAAGAATCGAAGGTGATTTACTTACTTGGGATGGTTGAGTTATAATGCTCGTTTTCTAGGCCATAAATCGTGTTATAAATGTCAATACTTTAAGTAGTCGAATGCGAGCGCTCCGGTCGCCATCCTAATTTTCGGTGTTAAAACAATAGAACTACGGTGATTTCGTGGACTAGTGTTTTGATATGACGTTGTATCTCGATTTATTGTGTTATTATCGTTATTTGAGTCGAAAACATGAAAAAGTTTCGGTGGTTCGTACACATGTTCAGACTCCAATATGTTGTTTTATAAAACTTTTAGTGTTGGAATATCAAGTCATGGTGGTTCATGCACGATTTTTCCAACTCTATAAATCTCAAAATCTCAAATTTTTAAGCTTTAAATCTCAAAAAAAAAAAAAAACATTTACTATTGTTTTCGGTTTTGTTATTTATAAACAAAGTTTTATATTTTATCTAACACTAACATCTTTATACTAATTCTAGGATTCACAAATCAAAAATCGAAATCTTATTTTATTTTATACACCTTTATATTCATTTCTTTTTTACCCAAAAACTTATCCCATTTTCTTTATAATTTTTTTAGCATGCCTCCGCTAAGACGCCAACCGCGCAAGAACTCCACTCGACGTATGGCCGCCATCATCGCCAAGCAAATGGCCGCTGTGATTCCTGAACTAATAACCCAAATACAAGCAAACCAACCCGCACCCGTTGTTGCACCTATTGAGCCCAAACCCGCATCCTACCTGCTTAAACAATTTACTAGTGCCAACCCGTCCGAATTCTATGGAACCAACTGTGCGACTACGTTGTTGCAGTGGTTCGAATCTGTGGAGAATGTGTTTTTACACAGCGAATGCCCCGAAGCGAAAAAGACAAACTTCGCTTCAAGCATGTTTAGGGGTACCGCTCTAACTTGGTGGGGTTGTGTCATGCACCTCCAAGGTACGGATATGGCCATGGCTCTTCCATGGGCCGAGCTCAAGGCGCTGATGAAGAAGAAATTCTGTCCTAAACACGAGCTCCAAAAGCTTGAGGTAGAATTTTGGGACCTAAAACAAGAAGGTGGTGATAAAGCCGCTTACTCGCTCCGTTTCCACGAGCTAAGCGTTCTTGTACCTCACTTGGTCACCCCAACCGAACGTGAAATTGACAAATATATTGGGGGTTTACCGATGAAAATCCGGGACTCAGTCATGAGTAGCAAACCCGCGAACCTTGAGGAAGCCATCACGTTAGCCGGTTGGCTATCGGAAAATCACGTGAAGGAGGGTACCCTAACCCTTAAGAAAACAATCGAGAAAGCCAAAACCGAGCCCGCTCCCCAAGCCAAGATTGAACCCGCACCACAAGCTATAAACTACTCCAACTCCTCCCGACACAACAACAACAACAAGAAGAAACCCAAGACTAATTACCGAAACTTTGCCGTCACCCAACCTCAACCACCACAACAAGCCCAAACTCTTCCCCAAAACCGAAAACCTTATATTGGTAACTCCCCACTATGTAACACTTGCCAACTTCACCACCCAACGAACTCGCCGTGTCGCCATTGTACAATTTGTAATCGATTTGGTCACTTCCCCAACACATACCGATCCACCCAACGAAACCAACCCAACCAACTTAACCCACCAACCCAACCGAGAAACTTTCCCCAAAATGCCCAAAACCGCTATGCACCATACCCATCAAACCAACCCCAACAACCCCGAGCTTGCTTTAATTGTGGTGATCCCAACCATTTCCGCTAAAATTGCCCACGTTTATCTTTTGCCAACCAAGCTCAAACCGTAACCATACCATACTACCAAACACAAGCTTACCAAGTTCAAACTTACCAACCCCAAATTCCCCAACTCAATGCACCACTCATCCAACCCATCCAAACAATCCAAGCACCACCTCCACCTCCACAACAAGCACATCAAGTCAACCATGGTAATCAAGGGCGGACGTTTATGATGAATGCAAATCAAGCTCAAGTGGCAAACGATGTTGTGAACGGTATGTTTTTGGTGAACTATCATTTGGCTTCTATTTTATTTGATACCGGTGCCGATAGAAGTTTTATTTCTTTGAAATTTGAGTCGAAACTTGCGATGCCTCGAACTAAGCTTTCCCGACCGTTCTCTGTTGAAGTCGCCAATGGCAATTCTATTACCATCAATTCCGTCGTCCGAGATTGCTCTCTTATTCTTTCTAAGCATAAATTCTCCATCGATCTCATCCCGATGCAAATGGGTAGCTTCGATGTCATAGTAGGCATGGATTAGTTGTCTTTGCACCGTGCCGAAGTCGTTTGTTTTGATAAATTCATTCACATTCTGCTTGTCAACGGCAAGGTTCTTAAGGTCTTTGGAAACACAACGTCTCGAAGGCTAAATCTCATGTCGTGTTCTCAATCGCAAAAGTACTTACGCCAAAAGTACGTTCCGTTTTTAGCTCTCTCGGTGACAAAAGACAAAAAGGAAAGGAAGATCCAAGATATTCCTATTGTTCGTGATTTCCTTGATGTCTTTCCCGATGATGTTACCGGTCTTCCTCCCGTTCGTCCGATTGAAATCCAAATCGATCTTGTGCCCGGCGCGATGCCCGTGGCCAAGGCTCCTTATCGTCTAGCCCCGTCGGAAATGCAAGAACTATCAAACCAACTCGAAGAACTTTCCGATAAAGGCTTCATTCGTCCAAGCTCTTCTCCTTAGGGCGCACCTGTTCTTTTCGTGAAAAAGAAGGATGGTTCGTTTCGTATGTGTATCGATTATCGAGAACTCAACAAACTTACTATTAAAAATCGTTATCCATTGCCACGTATCGACGACTTATTCGACCAACTTCAAGGCGCAACTTGTTTCTCCAAAATTGATCTTCGATCGGGTTATCATCAATTGCGTGTTCGCGAAGAAGACATTCCAAAAACCTCTTTCTGGACTCGATATGGACATTTCGAATTTTTGGTTATGCCCTTCGGGTTAACAAATGCACCCGCGGTGTTTATGGACCTCATGAACCGCGTTTGTAAACCATTCCTTGATAAATTCGTTATTGTCTTTATTGATGACATCCTTATCTTCTCTAAATCCAAAGCCGAACATGAACATCATTTGCGTTCCATTCTCGAGCTCCTTAGAAACGAACAACTCTATGCCAAATTCTCCAAATGTGAATTTTGGCTCGAGGAAGTTCAATTTTTGGGACATATCGTAAACGACAAAGGTATTCATGTTGATCCTTCTAAAATTGAGGCTGTTAAGGATTGGAAAACTCCAACGACTCCCACGGAAATTCGATCCTTCCTCGGTTTGGCCGGATATTATCGGCGTTTCATTCGAAATTTTTTCAAGATCTCTTTGCCTCTTACCTCTCTCACCCATAAGGGACAACCCTTCGATTGGGGTTCGAAGCAAGAGGAAGCCTTTTGTACTCTCAAGGACATGCTTTGCAATGCTCCTGTTCTAACTCTTCCCGATGGAAACGACGATTTTGTTGTATTTTGTGATGCATCCCATCAAGGACTTGGTTGTGTTCTCATGCAACGAGGTGAAGTCATCGCATACGCATCAAGGCAAGTTAAGGTCAACGAAAAGAACTATACGACTCATGATCTCGAACTTGGTGCCGTCGTTTTCGCTCTCAAAATATGTAGACATTACCTTTATGGAACAAAATGTGTGGTTTTTACCGATCATAAAAGCCTTCAACACATTTTTGACCAAAAAGATCTCAACATGAGACAACGACGATGGGCAAAATTACTTAGTGATTATGACTGCGAGATTCGCTACCACCCCGGTAAAGCGAATGTTGTCGCCGACGCCATAAGTCGAAAGGTTAATGTTAAATCCGTTCTGCTTCTAAGCGTCATTGTTCAAACCGATCTTCAAATTCGTATCCTTCAAGCTCAACGCACCTCCGTTGAGGAAGGTAACATGTATGACGAAATGTCATGTGGAGCCGAACTTCAACTCAAAACCAAACCCGATGGTCTTTTGTATTTTCTCAATCGTTTGTGGGTTCCCGATCGCGATGACCTTCGTACTTGTATTCTCGACGAAGCTCATAATTCTCACTATTCCGTTCATCCCGGTGCGGATAAGATGTACTTCGATCTTCGTGCTACCTTTTGGTGGCCGGGTATGAAAAAGGACGTAGCGTTGTTTGTATCTAAATGTCTTACTTGCTCGAAAGTCAAAGCCGAACATCAAAGACCTTTTGGTCTACTCGAGCAACCACCGATTCCCGTGTGGAAATGGGAAGACATTGCTATGGACTTTATCACCAAATTACCCAAAACCCAAAAAGGCAACGATAGCATTTGGGTGATCATCGATCGATTAACCAAATCTGCTCATTTCATTCCGATCCGCAAGAAGTATTCTGTCGAGCAGCTTGCTCAAATCTATGTTCGGGAAATCGTGTGCCGACACGGTTTGCCATTGTCTATCATCTCCGACCGCGATGCCCATTTTACCTCTCATTTTTGGCGTTCACTTCAAGAAGCTTTGGGAACACGTCTCGATCTTAGCACCGCTTATCATCCTCAAACGGACGGTCAATCCGAACGTACAATCCAAACACTCGAGGATATGCTACGAGCATGTGTTCTTGATTTCGGTGGGAATTGGGATTCTCATCTTCCGTTCATCGAGTTCTCCTACAACAATAGCTACCACTCTAGCATTGATGTGGCTCCTTTTCAAGCTCTTTACGGTCGTAAATGTCGTTTCCCGATTTGTTGGAACGAAATCGGTGAAGCTCAAATCACGGGACCCGAAATGGTCCAAGAAGCCACCGACGTCATTGATCAAATCCGTAAAAACCTCCTAACCGCTAGAAATCGTCAAAAGAGTTACGCCGACAAACGGCGAAAACCGATCGAATTTAATGTTGACGATCTTGTCCTTCTAAAAGTATCTCCTTGGAAGGGGGTAGTCCGTTTTGGAAAGAAGGGTAAACTAGCTCCTCGTTTCGTTGGTCCTTTTAAAATTCTTGAGCGTGTTGGGAAAGTAGCGTATCGACTTGAACTACCGCAAGAACTTGCCGGTGTTCATCCGACATTTCATGTTTCGAATCTCAAAAAGTGCCAGCCGAGGGTAATCTTCATATACCCCTCGATGAAGTTCAAGTTGATGAGTCTATGATTATGGTTGAACGACCCGTTGAGATTATGGATCGCAATGAGAAGAAAACCAAACGTAGTCGTATTCGGTTAATAAAAGTTCGTTGGGAATCACGGCGTGGCGCGGAGTTTACTTGGGAGCGAGAAGACGCAATGAAAGAGAAGTATCCACATTTGTTTGCATCGTCGTCTTCATCTTAATTTCGGAATGAAATTTCCTAAAGTAGGGAATACTGTGACATTCGTCAATTTCGGGTCACTTTTGTTATGTAAACCCGACCCGTTTGTAACCCGAACATTTCAAATATATAAAATATTGGATCTTGTCATTTAAAATATATAAAATATATAAAATATTGTTTTTTTATATTATGCATTGTTTGACCATTTAAACATACCCATTTTTATGCAAACCATAAAAGAATCTTTATACCCAACCCTTCACTCCTTCCCTATATATACACACCCATCTTCTTCATTTTACTCTTGCTACATCTCCAAAAAACTCTCTCAAACTCCATAGATTCAAGGTTGTTATTTCTTATGTATTTTTTGAAGTTTTGACTTCTCAAGTCAAACTAACTATAGTCTTTCATTCTAACTTGTTCATCTAACATTACTAACTCTTGAATATGGTGGTACAACATATATATAATACACACCCCTTGTTTCCTTTATTTGTTACTTCACCGACTTTGGTTGGTTAAGTTTCGAATGTCATAAGGCAAGGCTTCATGGAGGACTTCGTGTTCTTGATATATATTTACACACACATAACTTATTATACATATCACTTATGACTAACTTCTAACCCTTTAGTTTGTTCATCTTATTTACAAGTTCCATGGTGTGGGTTTGTATAAGACTAACCTCGTTTAACAAAAACTAGTCCAAACCGGAAACCGAACTTTTGTTTACTAGTTTTGTTAAAATAGTTGTTTAAACATGTTTATTGCTAGATTTGAGTTTCAAAAATCATTTTTACAAGTTCTTTGATATTAAGCATATGGAATCCATCTATGAACTCGTTGGGAGATGGAAACCGAACTAAACCGAAACTTTTGCTTAAAAGACTTGTAGTTAACTTTTTTTGTTGTAAAATTTAAGTTTTCTTCATTTATAAACCAATATACAAGTTCTATGATATTTGGGCATGTAGAAACCATCTATGAACTATTTGTGAGATGGAGACCGAACTATACCGACTTTTACTCGCTTAAGACACACAAGTGTGTTTTTAGTTATCAAGACTTGTATATTTCTTTTAAAAAAATAGTTTACAAACTGATTTTAATTATTTTTCTTAAGTACTTGGAATAGTTGGATCCAACTTGATCTCATAACATAGTTTGGACCGACAAAACCGAACACTCGCTTAACGTGCGTTGTTAGTTCTAAATAATAGATCTACGTACTTGGTTAAGTGTTAGTATGTTTTAATGAGTTATCTCATAATAATTAATATTTTGGAAAGTTGACTTTGGGTTCGACCATTTGTCAAGACCCGAACCTGTTAGTGCATAGATGTCAGTAGTTCATATGTCTAATGTCTGTAATCGAGTCTGTAATATTGTTTGTGTATTTGTTTGTTAAAGCGAAGTTGTTGACAAGTTCGCTTAGGCGAACTTGTTAACCAAGCGAAGTTGTTGACAAGTTCGCCTAGGCGAACTTGTTGAACGAGCGAAGTTAAGGACAACTTCGCCTGAGGCGAAGTTGTCGTATATTTATATAGTGTACGGCTTACTGTTTACGAGTTAGAGTTTAGTTGATCGAGTTGGTTAATTTACGTGTAATTCAGTGAGTCGAGTGACGTGAGGTCGAGGTTCTGTAAGTAACACGGTTCGAGTTATTAATATAACGTGAGTTTTGTTCGTATCGTGTTTGTGTGTTCGTGTGATTGTATTCTACGTCCGTAACGATCTACACAGGGATTCCGCACCTGTGTATATCGGGATATCTCGTGTGATCCGTCCAGGGAACCTACAAGTGGTATCAGAGCCTTAGGCTCTTATGCTATGGTTCGAGATCTGCGTTTTGGTGTTTCTGGCACGTTTCTGTGCGTTTCTGGCCGAACAGCGCCGTAGGCGAAGTTATTGTTCATCAGGCGAAGTTGCCGTCACTGTTCGTAGGGTTTCAGCGAAGATATAAGGTCCGGCGAAGTTATGAACAGGCGAAGTTGACTTTAGGCGAAGTTGACTTCTCGGCGAAGTTATAGCCAGGCGAAGTTATAGCCAGGCGAAGTTATGGACAGACGAAGTTAACTTTAGGCAAAGTTAACGAGAAAAAAAAAATATATTTTGGTGTTTTCGTCTGTATGGCCAGGTGTACACGATTATTGTGAGACCGGAGATGTTGTTCCGTCAACGAGTGAAACTTGTTATCTCTGGGTCTTACGTGTGAACAAATACGTGTCAACTCTGGATATGGAGTTGAGTTTGTGAATGGGATATTGATTGAAACTGGATATTGACACATATTTGGGTGTTTGTGGGCAATGAAATTGTTGTTGTTCGAGGTGACCAATTGAAGAAAGTAAAATTGAACTGAAGGTTTTTGTCATTACTGAATTGCGGTCAGAGCATATTATATATGTTATTTTCAAGGCGTTCGAGAATTGGATCCTGAAACGTGATGCTTATTTATTAGAGTGAAAATTCTGGAACAAGTTGGATTTAATCGGGAACTAAAGTGTTTATGTTCTTGATCGTTATCCCTGGTGATTGAAGATGCTTCGGATTAATTAATGGTCATGTGTTAGATTCTGTCAAGGTGGTTTTGTGATGAAATTGATCACTTGATGTTGAGTAGTTGAAGATTAAACCTTATCGTATGCCGACGAGTTGGTGAAGTTGTGAAGGAAGCCCAACTTCACGTGTTGGTGAAGTCAGATGGACTCACGTGATTGGTTGAGATGATCTATTGGCACGAGGATGCATGCATTTCAAAGACCTCAATCGTTATAGTCGGAGAAGCTTACACTGAAGGGGAGATCTGATACGGAAGACGCTGGGTGACTGGTAGATTTGTGAAGCTATAGGACAGTTTCAGACACGGCTGGTTGATGAGCAAACAGAAGATCATCAGTTAAGAGGGAGTCTGTTGGTGCATGTTTTGTAACAGATGATCTTTTGTGTTTGTTAGAATTGAGAGCAACGGTCAAAGGGGAGACTGTTGGTGCATTTTGTGACCGTCGCTATGCAATTCAGACCAGCGGAACGCCACAGGCGAAGTTAGCACAACTTCGCCTTAGGCGAAGTTAGAACAACTTCGCCAACGGCGAAGTTGTAACAACTTCTGCCTTAGGCGAAGTTATCACAACTTCGCCATAGGCGAAGTTATGAACAACTTCGCCTACTGGCCCAAGCCCAAGCCCGAGAAGATGTTTTGTCTATATATATGTGTGTCTTGTTTAGGTTTTGTATCCAGAAATTAGAGTATTGTGTGTTACAGTTTATTTGTCTAAAGAGAGACCGAGAGTGAGAGTCGTGTGGGACGACCCGAGGTAGAGCTCACCTCGGGTCGGCCGTCATTTGTTTACGAGTTTGGTATGTAATTCGTTTTGATTATTATATAAGAATCTGCAGATTTGTTTATCCCGTTCTTGTATTTGTTCGTGTATTTGTTCGTGTACGTGTTTGTGTTCTTTATCTTTACACCAATAAACGAGTCTAGGAGGATTCCGCACTCCTAGACCTCGTGCGGATCTCGTATCGATCGGCGACGTCCCCGGGGGGACCTACAAGTGGTATCAGAGCTCTTGGTACTTCCACAGCTGAGGGGGAGTCTACCGACGCGGCTGGTGGTGATGATGTGGTGTTCGTTGAGGATGACGTGATTGATGCGTTGAAGGAACTTGACGATGACATGTTCAGCGATGATGTGTTATTTGATAAAGAACACAAACACGTACACGAACAAATACACGAACAAATATAAGAACGGGATAAACAAATCTGTAGATTCTTATATAATAATCAAAACGAATTACATACCAAACTCGTAAACAAATGACGGCCGACCCGAGGTGAGCTCTACCTCGGGTCGTCCCACACGACTCTCACTCTCGGTCTCTCTTTAGACAAATAAACTGTAACACACAATACTCTAATTTCTGGATACAAAACCTAAACAAGACACACATATATATAGACAAAACATCTTCTCGGGCTTGGGCTTGGGCCAGTAGGCGAAGTTGTTCATAACTTCGCCTATGGCGAAGTTGTGATAACTTCGCCTAAGGCAGAAGTTGTTACAACTTCGCCGTTGGCGAAGTTGTTCTAACTTCGCCTAAGGCGAAGTTGTGCTAACTTCGCCTGTGGCGTTCCGCTGGTCTGAATTGCATAGCGACGGTCACAAAATGCACCAACAGTCTCCCCTTTGACCGTTGCTCTCAATTCTAACAAACACAAAAGATCATCTGTTACAAAACATGCACCAACAGATTGCGCGACTATGGTCTGAATTTCTTACTTACTCCTATTTGCATTGATAACACAGCTGCTATCTCAGTAACTAACAATCCCGTGAAACATAGTAAAACTAAACACATTGACATACGTCATCATTTCATACGGGATTGTGCTGAGAAGAAACTGATAATTCTTGAAAAGGTGGATACGCTTGATAATTTCGCTGATTTATACACTAAAGCGTTTGACAAATCCAGATTTCAAAACCTTATTGAACTGAATGGGATGATCAATCCCGAGTAACCATGCTTTTCTTGTAATATTTAAAAAAAAAAAAAAAAAATGTCACTAATCGCTTAAAAATATGTCGGTTACATCAGTTTGAAGGACATGTCTTCGGATATGTTTTGGTCCTCATTTTCTACTTGTAGATTTTGAGGATAGCCATTAACCAGATTACTGATAGTGACCGGGGCGGTTTATGATAAGTTTTTCATTCTTTCGCTTAAAATTAGTCGATCATACTTAGTTAGAAGGACACATACTAGTATGTGGTCGGTCCAGCTGATCCATTGGATCTTCGGGATAGCCGTTTACCTGAAGACCTTGTTTTGGTCGGGGCGATTAATGTTAAAATTTTGAAAGAAAAGGGAAATGAAATTATTTTTCAAGTCTGTTACTTCGTAAGAAGTTCGTTAGCTATGTTAAACGGAAAATTGATCCAACCTTGGAAAATGATAGTTATACTGATTCTGTGTGCTTAACTAGTGAAGTTATTAGGCTTAAAAGGTTGTAGGACAGTCATTGTATGTCATGGTAACTTTTTATGGTGCGTAAAAGTAGATGTGATACAAACTAAATTTACTTGATTTTACGTGGAAAATCCTTAAGAGTTTTGCATGTCTTCATATATATCTTTCCGAATGATAGGCAGAAAAGCGATTACCCAGTCATACACGAGCCCATGTGTGTTCTGATTCCTGTGTAGATAGCGTCTCATGATACTGGAGTGATCCAGATTCGGGACTTGCAGTTAATTTCTACTATGAAGTCTATGTTTATTCAAAAAAATAAAATAATAATAATAATATTTGAAGTTATTGAAACATATTAGTGATGATAAAATAAAGACTTCACAATCATTGAGTAAGAGAGAAGAACGGGAAGCAGATCAAGAAGAGTACTTAAAACTTAATCAGACACTATGGGTCGAAGTCAATTCGGGGTGACTTGGGGAAAGCCAAATACGCTTTGAGGATAGATAGGAGACATCAATATTTCTGAGTTGTTGACCACTTAAATTTTGAGGCTTAATCGAACCTAACTCGTATCACAGAAACGATGAAAACCACTTTAAGTTATACCTGCTTACAACCTGTCTCTATATGTCATAATACAGCTAAACACGGATCTATGTGACAGTCACGTAATTAGTATGATTCATGTTCGGATCTTTTCTATAACGTAGCAGTCCCTATCGAGACTGAAATTTGATCCCTTATACTATAAATTTTTTAAGTTTTTGTACTTAGATAGTTTTATGATTTTTTAAATGGTTACTTAGAATTGATCATGTCATTTATCTCTTCAAGGAAAGTTTTATAACTTAATTGGAAAAATGTTCAAATTTTAAGGTTTGATTTTGTAAATATAGGCGATGTTATTAAACAGGCGAAGTTGTGAATAACTTCGCCTAGGCGAAGTTATCCGTAACTTCGCCTGTATAACTCAGACCCTATATAAGGATGTTCAACAGGTAACTGTTCATCACTTTTTCAAAATCCAGCGAACTTATCCGGCGAACTTACCTATTCTCCGGCGAACTTGTTATTTAAACCGACTACGTGTTATTTTTTTCCAGATTTCATTAAGTTCAAGGTTCGAGATGTCGCATTATCATATA
The DNA here is from genome assembly GCF_021521415.1 of Bidens hawaiensis. Lineage (NCBI taxonomy): Eukaryota > Viridiplantae > Streptophyta > Magnoliopsida > Asterales > Asteraceae > Bidens > Bidens hawaiensis. The sequence continues at coordinate 332,658 of NW_027491404.1, read as the reverse complement.
TTTCATGATCATTCATGTTTTCCGGAATCCTTAATCACGAAATCATCGACTGCACGTTGTTCAATAATCCTCACTGTCGCCGATTCAGATTCAGGCGAAGTTAGGGTTTAGGCGAAGTTATTAGCAACTTCGCCTGAAACTTAAGTTCGCCTGAGGCGAAGTTATCCGTAACTTCGCCCGAAGCTTAAGTTCGCCTGAGGTGAAGTTATCCGTAACTTCGCATGAAACTTAAATTCGCCTGAGGCGATGTTGTGATGAGGCGAAGTTAACATTAACTTCGCCTAGATCATTTTTACTTAACATTAATTAGACGAACTTAAAGCTGAAGCGAAGTTGTTCCCAACTTCGCCTCAACTTTAACTTCGCCTATACAGAGTTTATCACAACTTCGCTCATGGTAACAAAGCGAACTTGTGCTATGTATTTATGCTATCTAACTTGGTTCGTTTGTTGCAGATATGGCTGCGGTAGCTGTTGCTGGAGGTGCAGGAGGAGACGATGGTGATAACCAACGTCAATTTTTCCCGGGTCACAATATGTACATTACACTTGACCCGGAAGCGAGCGGCGTTGACGATTATCGCGAGATAATAACTTTCCTCCAACGCTCGAGGATTTTTCATGCCATCACAAACACTCTGCCGATATCTCTACCAAATATCGAAGACTTCTGGCAGACGGTCGAATACGACTGTCGTGTTGAGCCCCCGGTCATGCGAGCGACGGTGAACAATCAAGAGGTTCAGTTCAATTCTGAACAGATCCGGGTGGCATTAAGGTTTGGAGAAGAGACGAGGGACGATCCAACTGAGTTCCTAGCTCCGTTCCGTGATGGAGCGTTTCTCCGAATGGGCTACTCTGGTCCATTAGGTGATACCCAGAGGAGGAAGGGTTTCCTTCTAGATCAGTGGCGCTTCCTCATGCACGTTATGATAGTTTGCATGTCTGGGAGGAAGGCGGGCACTGACGGTATGGGTGCGACCATGCAGTCTGCAATGACTGCACTGACCTATAACAAACGTTATAGCTTCAGTCAAATGGTCTTCTACGAGATAGACAGACAGAGAAGGGCGATGTCTCGGGAGCGGTTCATTATGTACCCACGGTTCATCCAGATGATATTGAACCATGTGGCTCCGAGTCTACCTCAGAGACGCCCGATAAGATACGTGGAATCGGTGAGCAAACGTATCTTTGCTCAATGCCGCACTTCAAGTGCGAGGAGCAACCCTGAACGTCGTCCCAGGCATACTCCACTGTTTGGGTTTTTAATTAACCCAGAGTATGTTCCTGCTGGTGGGGACGAGTTCAGAGATCCTCAACCGCGACAGGCAAGAGCAACTCAAGCTGTTCCTGCTCCTGCTGTGCCTGTTGTGTCGGCTGCAGAGGATATTGATCTTGACGCTGTTTTTGGAGGTCAAGGTTATTTTGATATGGATCAAGTTGAAGAGGTGCAGGTCTCTGCTGCACAAGGTTCGGGTGTGAGTATGACTAGAGCAGCTACGTCGATGGCTGACTCCGATTTGGATGAGATTATGAATGAGGGGAGACGGTTGATGGTGTCTCGAGAGAGAACATTTGGGAAAAGAAAGAGAACGGAAGATGATGAAGAGTCAGAAGAGAAAGAAGACATACATAAGCTGATAAGAAGATCTCGACGGGAAAGGACAGGTGCTGGCATGGGAGCTGGAGAGACTTCAAGGATGGTACGTTTTGCTCCGGCCGCACTGTCTGGTATGTCTATCGGTCCTTCTTCTGTACAGGTGACAAGAACAAGCGCTGCGGATGTTCCCGTGGTGGCTACATCAACGGCTGGCATTCCATCCACCACTGCTATCCAGACGTCGACTCCGGAGATCGTGTCTCTACCACCTCCAACGCTTACTCAGTCGGTGGTAGCTGCACGATTTGTAGAGTCAACGGTCGTCACTGCTGCAGGGTTATCAGGTATGGTACCACCTGCGGTTACGCCTGCTTCTGGTGTCTCGCCTACGCCTACTTCAGACTCAGAGAGAATAGCTTCACTAGAGCGGATCGTGGCAGAGCAATCTAAGACTATTCAAAGCCTAGTGGAAGCAAATCAACTACAGGCATCCCTCCTGGTTGAGCATGGGAAAGTTATAGATGCCTTGAAGGAGTTCTTGGCATCTCAGGGGGAGATGAGCTGTAAGGGCGACGAGCTCAGGACTAAAAGAAGAAATGACCGAGACGATGATCCCAATGCATCGAAAGATGCAGGTGGTGAGCTGCCAAGAACTTCTCAAGCTCTTGGTACTTCCACAGCTGAGGGGGAGTCTACCGACGCGGCTGGTGGTGATGATGTGGTGTTAGTTGAGGATGACGTGATTGATGCGTTGAAAGAACTTGACGATGACATGTTCAGCGATGATGTGTTGTTTGATGAAGATGTGCTGCCGAGTGATGTGATTGAGAAGATCGGTGAGCAGATTGTGATTGAAGATGGGATAGAAGAGGGGGAGATAGTAGAAGAAGACGTTGAACACGAGATCCCTGATGTTGAGAAAGCCGACATGGGTGCTGAGATGGATGAGACTGAGTGGGAGGAGCAGCCTAGGTGGAAGGAAGGCTGTGCTCATTGGTTTATCAAGACCAAGAAGCCTGCTGTTCCAGCCATGTTCAAGAAGAGTTATAACATCAAAGGCTATGCTGAGTCGAAGAAGGGAATTATCTGTTGGATATATGATGAACAGATGAAGTTGTTTGTGGTGAAGCGTTATGATGGTATTCAATACTTCAAAAGAATGTTGAGATCTCTCAATACGTTGCCGGAATGTGAGGTGAAGGATTTGGCCAGGTTGGGCCTGATAAATAGAAGTGACAACAACATGGCAAGAGTGATTGAGAAGATTGTGTGGAAAGAAAGCATAAAAGAAAAGAAGTTTGAATTATTAAAGCCACAGAAGGGAAAGCTCGTGGAGGATACAGAAAGGGGAATGAGAGCAGATGGCAAGCCATGGATGGTGATGAAGTACAAACCGATCCGATGCATCAAGGAGGTTCCAATGAAAACTATGCCTCAAGATGTGTTGAAGAATCTAAAGTGGTGGTACGTTGATTGCCAGACTGCTGAAGCCGTGATAGAAGACGAAGATGAACAAGAAGTGCTGAGGGTGTATGATCCGATGCATCTTGTTAACTTATCGAAAGCTGATCTGCAAGTGTTGAATGAAAAGAAGATATTCTATATTCCTGCTTGGAAGGATGAAGCAAGGAAATATCAGCGAGTAGTCACGGTATGTGTTAGAGAAGGAGTGCACGCGTGAAGATACAGGATTACGAGACAAGAGCTGAAAGATCAAGATATGAAGCTACTGCCAAGGGGGAGTCTGTTGGTGCATAGATGTCAGTAGTTCATATGTCTAATGTCTGTAATCGAGTCTGTAATATTGTTTGTGTATTTGTTTGTTAAAGCGAAGTTGTTGACAAGTTCGCTTAGGCGAACTTGTTAACCAAGCGAAGTTGTTGACAAGTTCGCCTAGGCGAACTTGTTGAACGAGCGAAGTTAAGGACAACTTCGCCTGAGGCGAAGTTGTCGTGTATTTATATAGTGTACGGCTTACTGTTTACGAGTTAGAGTTTAGTTGATCGAGTTGGTTAATTTACGTGTAATTCAGTGAGTCGAGTGACGTGAGGTCGAGGTTCTGTAAGTAACACGGTTCGAGTTATTAATATAACGTGAGTTTTGTTCGTATCGTGTTTGTGTGTTCGTGTGATTGTATTCTACGTCCGTAACGATCTACACAGGGATTCCGCACCTGTGTATATCGGGATATCTCGTGTGATCCGTCCAGGGAACCTACAGAACCGACAACCCGAAACTCGTTAAAAACCCGTTTTAGTATCTTTAGCCTAATGGAACTTGCATTTTAGCATTTTCCCCACCTTATTACTTAACATTGGTTAAGTAAATATTAAGGTTAGATACTTTAACCCGGTTTTGAGCAAACTTACATTTTTTAAAAGGGTTATTATTATAAATTCTTAAATAGTCACATTTTAAACTTTGAACTTTAATTGATTAGTTTTTGCAACAATTATTTTATTTAAAGATCTTCAAGACAACCTTTCTAAATCCAAGACTTTCTTTTATTTAGGCTTCTTACGTTAAACTCGTCGTTCCGGCAAATCTCCAAATAATCAATCTTTCAAGTTTATTACTTGAACGTGAGTAACTTCATACCCCGTTTTCTATCTTTTATTTTGGGGGTGACATTTCAACTTATCTAAACTAAATGTTTTATACTTGGGGTCTTAAACCACAAACGTTGTTGTATACCTTACTTGAATAATTGCTCGATTTGGTGTTCTATGCTTATTTGACTATGTGTTTATCGCTTTTGGATGGTGGAACTATAAATCCTAGACCATTTGGCAATCCCTCATGGCAAGGTGTCGTTAACGTAATGCAATTAACGATAACTATAAAATCCTAAACTATTTGGCAACCCCTTATAGTTGGGTGTCGCTAACTTGTTAGCGATAACTATTTATCCAAGTTTATAGCTATTATTTATGGTTTTGTATACTAGTTTTGTGGCTTTTCATACTATATATCTGTTGTTCAAACTTATGAATTGCTCACCAACCTTTGTGTTGATAAACTTTATTTTATGAAATGTTACAGGTTTGCATGTAGGTTGATTATGGAGTTCGGTGAAGAAAACATCACAAATACCGTTAGGATATTAGCAAAAATGAACAATATTTGATTTGCTATATTTTGTTATATTTTGTTGTATTTGAGTTATGAATATTTGCTTATGTGACATTTTCGATGTTGTGAAATGAAATGAGTTTGTTAAATATTGTCGCTTTAAATAGTGTCATGCGCTTATGAGCAATCGTTGCACCCCGGCATGTTCCGCCGCCTTTGGTCGGGGTGTGACATATATCATCGTCATCTTGATCTTGTGTTTGTGGAGCCTCAGTAGACGGACTTGGCTCAGATACAGTCTCAATGACATGCTCAATTGATGTAGGTTGAACGGTTTACACATAATCACTTGCCAGAACACCAGGTCTTGGATCTTTCTTTCTTCGTTTTCGTGGGATAAGATCTGTGGTTGGCTCATTCTCAACAAACTCATATTCTGTCACAGTAATTACTTGAGGAGGTTTCAACGCAGTTGACTTGAGCTTTTTTTGAATGTTTCAAACGCTTCAAGTTGTTCGGTTGTAGGAACGGATTGTGGTACTTGTTCATGATGTCCTCCTCCAAAGGTTGAGAAAGAGAAGTGTCAGCTTCATCATCAGATAAAATTTCAAAGACAGTGGAAGGCCTTTGAACAGGAACCGAGTGTTCCTCGGCAACAACAGCAGCAACAACTTCTTCAGTTTCAGCAAATTTACCAAATTTCTGCAATGGATGAATCCCTTGGTAAACCACTTTGGCCCATTTTCTTGATTTATTTATTAGACCAAAAGTGTTTGGACCCATAGCTTTTAAATCAAGCATCTCCACAGATCGATTCAACACAGGGTAGTTAGAATCAAATATCATATGCAGAAACCTTGGATACATCAAAAACATCTCCTTCTTCCCCATCAGGTTGCTTATCATCTCATTGAGCACGAACTTCAAGTAGTTGTAATTCCAGTCCATGATCAAAGGAACAACAACTGACATTTATGTGTGACTGATTTTGTCAGAGCCTCCCTTTTTTCCTGAGACACACGTGAAGAATGTGTGAATCAGAAACCTCCAGTACGGTTGAAATAACTTCTCGATATCCGGAGGATAACATCTTTCGTAACCCATATGCTGCACGATCTCTGCCATAGCCTCACTTGAATATTCTATTGCATAATCAGGTTGATCACCAAATAGTAGTACTTCATGTATAATGGATTCAGAGATAACCATCGGTCTCTTTTGTATAGTTGAATCAATAGTAACCCCTCCCCCGACACCTCGTTGACTGATTGAGGCATGGTTCCAGAAGTATGTCACCATCTTCTTGCATATTACATGATTTTCTCGTAATGCGTGAGAAATCCTGCATGTGTTCAGCCTAACGATCATAGATTTGAATTCCTTGTGAGCTGGAGGAGGATCAAACATGCATGCAACAATATTGTGCGAGTAAACATACTTGAGAGGAGCTTGATCAGTCATGACTGCAACAAATGAGTCAAGTTAGATACATATTAACTTATGTACGTGATCAACCATATTTTAGATTTGATTCCTTTTAAGATAGAAAAGAAAATAAAATTATAAGGACCAAAACTTGAAATGATGAAACTATAAACCCCTTATAGAAATTGTAGGTTCCCAGCCGGATCTACACGAAAATATCTCGTATTACGTAGGTGCGGAATCCCTACGTAAGACGATACTAGTGTTAGACGCATTATACGTTAAACCCAAGTACAAAGACACGTTACAATACTCAATAGACACGTTGTATTGCAACTCCTTTAACACGTGATAGCCAAATCACAATTACACGTACTGAACCACTTACATAAAACAAGCCGTAGCCTAAACATATATACCCTTCGACAACTTCGCCTAACATGCTAGGCGAAGTTGTCAATAACTTCGCTTGTTCCACAAGTTCGCTTATAACAGGCGAACTTGTGAAATAACTTAACTAAAACATAACAAAACCAACTAACACGATTACAGACACTCGTTACTGAACTATTGACATCATGTACCAACAGATTCCCCCTTGGCAGTAGCTTCACATCTCTAACTTCAATCACGTGTCTTGTAATCCCAAAACTCGAGTCACCCGTCTTCAAGCATGAACTCCTTCTCTGACACAAACGGAAACTACTCTCTGATATTTCTTGCCTTCTTCTTTCCATGCCGGAATATAGAATATCTTTTTCTCGTTCAGCCCCTGTAAGTCAGCTTGAGACAAATTCACCAAGTGCATTTGATCATACACTCTCAGCAACTCTTGTTCATCTTCATCCTCCATCACCGCTTCAGCTGTTTCACTATCAACATACCACCATTTCAGATTCTTTAAGACATCCTTGGGCATTTGTTTCATCGGCACTTCTTTTAAACACCGGATCGGCTTATACTTCATTATCATCCAAGGTTTGCCATCAGCTCTCATACCTCTGTCTTTTTCTTCAACGAGCTTTCCTATCTGCGGTTTTAACAATTCGAACTTTTTCTCTTTTATACTTTCTTTCCACACGATCTTCCCAATAATCCTAGCCATATTATCATCACTCCTGTTTATCAACCCCAACTTGGCTATGTCCTTCACCTCACACTCCGGAAAGGTATTAAACGATCTCAACAATCTCTTGAAATACTGAACTCCGTCAAAACGTTTAATCACAAACAGCCTCAACTGCTCATCGTATAACCAACATATAATCCCCTTCTTCGATTCAGCATACCCTTTGATGTTGTAACTCTTCTTAAACATAGTTGGGACCGCTGGTTTCTTTGTCTTTACAAACCATTGAGCATAGCCTTCTTTCAATCTTGGCTGCTCTTCCCATTCAGTCTCCTCGCTTCCCGTATCTTGACCCAAATTTGGCTTATCAGCTTCTGGAATTTCATGCTCAATGTTATCCTCCACAATCTCTCCCTCTTCCACCTCACTGTCAATCACAATCTCAGCCCTTATCTTCTCAATCTCTTCAATCGGTAACACATCATCGTCACCTTCAATATAAACATCCACCATCTCCTCATCATCCACTACCACCACGTCATCACCCCCCGATTCACCAGTTGCACCAGTAGACTCCCCCTGAGATGTGGTAGTCCCAAGAGCTTGTTCAGTTCTTGGCAACTCACCACCTGTACCTTTTGATGCATTGGGATCATCGTCTCCATCATTCCTCTTCTTCGTCCTCAACTCGTCGCCTTTGCAGCTCGTCTCCCCCTGAGATGCCAAGAACTGTTTCAAGGCATCAAAAAGTTTACCGTGCTCAATCAGGAGGGACGACTGAATCTGATTCTCTGCAACAAGGCGCTGAATAGCGTGAGTCTGGATCAGATTTATTCTCGACTGTTCCGCCACGACCCTTTCAAGAGCTGCTATTCTGTCCGAGTCAGATAAGGTTGCATCAAAATCAAAACTCATATGAGAGGTGTCTTGAGCATACGGTGAAGGGATCCCCAAAGTAGCCGGGACATCAGAAACAGGTTGAAACGTAACCACAGGTGGTATTGTAACAGATAACCTTGCGGTGGCAACCAGCGTCGACTCAACGAATCTAGCAACCACCTTCGATGGAGTAAGTGTAGGAGGTGGCAAGGAAACAATTTCTGGCGCCGAAAGCTGAAATGTGGTAGGTGGAATGCCAAAAGAAGATGATGTTGTCAACACGGGGGCACCTGAGGTGATCGGTCCTGTTACCGTTAGCGATGCAGGAACCATGGTCATACCAGATAAAGCGGGCGGAGAGAAGCATACCACCCTTGAGCTTTCACCAGCTCCCGATCCTTCACCCGTTCTTACCCGTTTCGATCGATGAACCAACCGATCTAACTCCTCCTCATAATTAGATTCACTGTCATCAGTATCTTTCTTTCTCTTTTCGTGAATTCTTTCTTGGGCAACCAGAATTTGTCATGCTTCAGCAACATCATCAGCTGAGGAGTCAGAATCGGTTCTTTCAGAATTAGCTACCGACGTAGCTACCAACGGCACATCCATACTAGAAACCTATGCAACTGAAACCTGAACCTCTTCCTCAGGATCGACTCGTTCCATATAAAAAAATCTTTGGCCACCAAAAGCAGCTTCAAGGTCTACGTGTTCCTCCGGTGCCAAAACAGGAGCAGCAGGTAGTGCTTGCTTTACCACAGGTGGTGGTTGAGAAACAGCAGCCTGTTGCGGTGCCGGATCCCGAAACTCGTCTCCACTAGGAGAAACATACGCTGGGTTTATCAAATACCCAAATAGCGGAGTATGTCGAGGACGAAGCTTTTGTTTACTTCTAGCACTCGACGCTCTGCACTGTGCAAAAATTCTCTTGCTGACACTCTCCACATAACGAATCGGACGGCGCTGAGGTAGCGTAGGAGCTACATGATTCAAGATCATTTGTAAAAACCGAGGATACATCAAGAATCTTTCACGAGCCACTGCTCGTCTCTGACGGTCTATTTCATAGAACACCATCTGACTGAAGCTGTAACGCTTGTTGTAAGTCAGTGCTGTCATTGCCGACTGCATCGTCGCACCCATCCCGTCCGTACCAGCCTTTCTACCCGACATGCACACGATCATCACGTGCATGAGAAAGCGCCATTGATCCAACAAAATACCCTTGCGCCTTTGAGTGTCACCCTATGGAACAGAATAGCCCATTCTTAAAAATGCACCATCTCTGAATGGAGCAACAAAGTCCGTAGGGTCATCTCTCGTTTCGTTCCCAAACTGCAAAGCGACCCTTATCTGTTCCGATGAGAACTGCACCACCTGATTGTTAACGGTGGCGCGCATTACTGGGGGCTCGAATCTACAATCGTATTCAACCGTCTGCCAGAAGTCTTCTATGTTTGGTAGAGAAATGAGCAGAGTTGTAGTAATCGCATGGAAGATACGCGAGCGAATCAGAAGAGTGATGATCTCGCGATAATCATCAACACCGCTAGCATCCGGGTCCAGTGTTATGTACATATTGTGCCCCGGAAAGAATTGGCGGTTGTTATCACCACCTTCGTCACCACCGGCTCCTGCTACAGCTGCCATAACTGCACCACAAACGGTCTAAGTTAGAGAATCGTCAAGGCAGATCGTAACTTCGCTTATTACCATGAGCGAAGTTAAGATAAACATTAGTGGGCAAGCGAAGTTAGACATAGGGCGAAGTTGAGCACAACTTCGCCTATACAATAACTTCGCCTGACAACAGATTAACTTTTAAATAACATTTAAAGCATCAGGCGAAGTTAAGCCTAAGGAGAAGTTAAGGATAACTTCGCCTAATCATAACTTCGCCCCTTGAACAACTTCGCCCCTGATTAATTTAAAATTTAAAGGAACACGCGAAGTTGAGAACAACTTCGCCTAAACTATAACTTCGCCTGAATTGAAACGGCAAAGGTTTAGACGATCAAACGAGATGTCTTTTGGATAATTTGATGATTTTAGACACTAAAAACATGTTTTTATGGAGATCTAGACGATCAAGTTGTTTACGAACACGTTAAAAACGAGTTTGACAAGCGGGTGTATAACGGTTAGCATGAACGAGGCCCCGAATCAGACCAAAACGACCTCTGATTAACATGATCGACAAGAATTAAACGTTATATCGACCCTACACACCTTTAACACGGGTTTGAAACGAATAAGAATGAGGTTTGATTAGAGAAAATAAGTTCGCCGAGGTTGATGAGTGATAAGTTCGCCTGGGTTGAGAAAATGTGTAAACAGTTGACCAAGTTGACCTTTATATAGGATTAAATATGCACAGGCGAAGTTAAGGATAACTTCGCTTATCCATAACTTCGCCCTATAGCAACTTCGCTTAGCATTAAATTTACATAATAGACCCTCATAATCTTGAACATTATGCAATGTCTTTTAATAACTTCTGTTAAAGATTTAAATGTTAAAATCAAAGAACCAAGTAACCAAGCTTTGAATCGTAAAATGAAATACGTAAAGTAAAATTAGAAATAAAGTATACGGGATCAAATTTCAGTCTTGACGGGGACAAGAATGTTTTTAGAAAATGATCCGAACAGGAATCATACTAATTAAGTGACTGTCACATAGATCCATGTTCAGCTGTATTATGACATAAGGAACAGGTTGTAAGTAGGTAAACAACTTAGAATGGTTTTCATCGCATCTGTGATACGGATTAGGTTCAATTAAGCTCAAAATTTAGACGGACAACACATCAGAGAAGTGATGTCTCCTATCTATTCTCAAAGCGTATTTGGCTTTCCCCAAGTCACCCCGAGTTGACCTCGACCCGTAGTGTCTGATTAACTTGTAAACACATCTTGATCTTTTAGAGTCTTCATCCTGTTCTCGTTCTTGCCTCTTGATTGATAAGTAATAGGCTTCATAAGGCTTAACATCATCATTTTTTTTAAATAAAGATTTACATAGCTTCAAACGGTAGACTACTACAAGTCCCGAATCTGGATCACTGCAGGTACTTGACACACTATCATCTTGGGAATCAAAACACTCACGGGCTCGTGTATGACTGGGTAATCGCTTTTCTGCCTATCATTCGGAAAGGTGTATATGGAGACATATACAACTCTTAATGAGTCTTCCCTTTAAATTGAGAAGATTTAGTTAGTATCACTTTAACTTTTACGCACCATAAAAGCTACCATAACATACAATGACTGTTCTAGAGTCTTTTAGGCCTAATAACTTCACTAGTTAAGCACACAGAAATAGTTTGAGTATCACTTTCCAAGGTTGGATCAATTTTCTTAGAAACATTGTATAGAAACTTCTTACGAAGTTGTAGACTTAAAAAATTATATCATCTCCCAAAAAAAATTTTAAATTCTATCGCCCCGATCAAGTCAAAGTCATCAGGTAAACGGCTATCCTGAAGATCCAATGGATCAGCTGGACCGACCACATACGAATATGCATCCTTTTAACTAAGTATGAACGACTATTTTTCGGCGACAGAATAAAAACACATAAACCGCCCCAGTCGCTTTCTGTCATTTGGTTAATGGCTATCCTCATAATCTACTGGTAGAAGTGAGGACCAAACACATCCGAAGATATGTTCTTCAAACTGAAGCAACCGACATAATTCTAAGCGATAGTGACGTTTTTTTTTTACTCAAGTAAAAACGAAAAATACGGTTACTCGGGATTGATCATCCCATTAAGCTCAACAAGGTTTTGAAAACGAGTTCTGTCAAACGCTTTAGTAAAAAGATCAGCGAAATTATCTAACGAATCAACCTTTTCGAGCACTATTAATTTCTTCTCAGCACAATCCCGTATAAAATGATGACGAATGTCAATGTGTTTAGTTTTGCTATGTTTTACGGGATTGTTAGTTACTGAGATTGCAGCAGTGTTATCAATATAAATAGGAGTTTGAGTAAAATTCAGACCGTAATCGCGCAATTGCTGTTGTATCCAAAGAACCTGGGAGCAGCAGTTTGATGCTGCCATATACTCTGCTTCACAGGTAGAAATGGCTACAAAGGTCTGCTTCTTGCACTGCCACGAAACCAATCTTCCTCCCAGAAACTGGGATCCACCGGTCGTCGACTTCCTGTTCTGATTGCAACCTCCATAGTCAGAATCTGTATAAGCGACAAAATCCAAGTCTCCCCCTTTCGTGTACCACAATCCCAGCTTAGGCTTGCCTTTGAGATACCGCAGTATTCTCTTCACTCCCTTCATGTGAGATTCCTTTGGGCTTGCCTGAAATCGAGCACAGAGACAAACTGCAAACATAATGTCAGGTCTAGATGCAGTTAAATACATTAAAGAACCTATGATTGCTCGATATTGGGTGGGGTCCACATCTGCGTCACTGTCTAAATCAGCACCCAGCTTGTGGTTGACGCAAACCGGAGTATCAAATGGAGTGCTGTCCTCCATCTTGAAGCGTTTGAGAACGTCTTGGACATATTTAGTTTGATGGATGAACATCCCCTCCTTCTTCTGATCAACCTGCAATCTTAAAAAGAAAGTTAATTCACCCATTGCACTCATTTCAAACCTCCTTTTCATGACTTCCTCAAATTCCTGACACATGGCGACTTTTGAAGCAGCAAAGATGATGTCGTCCACGTAGACTTGAACTAGGAGAAAGTCTCCCCTTTTTTTCTTGACAAACAGCGTGCTGTCGATCTTTCCTCTTTCGAACCCATTCTCAAGTAAGTAATCAGACAAGGTTGCGTACCAGGCACGAGGGGCCTGATGTAGTCCATATAGCGCTTTACTTAACTTGTACACGTGATCAGGAAAGTCTGGGTCAGGAAAACCTGGAGGCTGCTCAACGTACACAACCTCATCGACTTTACCGTTAAGAAACGCACTTTTCACATCTAACTGGAACACCTTCAACTCATTGTGTGCAGCAAATGCCAAAAACAAACGAATCGCTTCCAATCTTGCCACAGGAGCAAACACTTCATTGTAGTCGATCCCTTCTTGCTGATTAAACCCTTTTACGACCAGCCTCGCCTTGTTCCTGATGATTATTCCTTTCTCATCTCTCTTACATTTAAAAACCCATTTGGTGCCAATCGCATGCACATTCTTCGGTTTTGCAACCAATTTCCATACCTCCATTTTCTCGTACTGGGCTAACTCTTCTTGCATGGCTTCGACCCACGAGCTGTCTTTTAGAGCCATTTGATAGTTCTTTGGTTCAATCTGGCTGATGAAGCAGGTGTACAAGCACTCGTTAATGATACCTGTTTCTTTAATGCTTGCGTAAACACAGGTGTGCTCATTCAAGCTTCGTCTTGTTTGTACACCGTCAGACAAATCACCTATCACGTTCTCTAAAGGGTGATTTTTGTGAACTCCAGTAGTCGGAACCGAACTGACTTGCAGATTGTCTTCCATGTTCGAAGAGAGTTCATCAATGGGCGATTGTTGTTGAGAGTGAAAAGTATTGAAAAATTCGTCTTCAGTAGGGGCAGCAGGGGTATCAGCAGCAGTTGACGAGGAAGGTTGACATTCATCGTACTGTGGACGTTGCACAAAATTTTCTTCCTCATCATACAGAATCTGTGTAGCAATTTTCTCATCAGCTTCTTCTTGGTGTGATGAGGTTTCTTGTGTTGCTTTCCCTTCTTGCACGATAAGCATTAGTCTTCAAAGTTGAAGTTCTTCAAGGGGACACCAAGCACCAGCCCATTCTTGACAATGTAGTTCATTTTTTGAAGATGTATATGCCCCATTCTTCGATGCCATAATTCGGACTCCGATTTAGTTGCCTTTGACAGAAGACATGATTCTTCTGTTGCCATCTCAGTTGACCTCATATCCATGACGTATGTGTTCTTTTCTCTTGGAGCTTTCATCACCACCCATGCCTCTGGTATCTTGAAACCAGGATATAGAACAATTGCTTCATCTTTAGTAAAGTGCACTGTGTACTCTTTGTCACAAATCTGAGATACGCTCAACAAATTATGCTTCAACTCTTCTACAAAATTCACCTTCTCCAATTTCATTTTTCCATTTGTTACGGTTCCAATACCGGTGATTCTACCTCCGCTCTCTCCAGCGAAACTAACTCTTCCTCTTTGAACAGGTTTCCATTCATGTAACAAATTCTTGTTACCAGTCATGTGCCGGGAACAGCCACTATCCACAACCCACCGATTGTTTACAGTCCTGTTCAACTGTTCCTGCACGATTAAAGCAAAGGATTAAAATCTGGGGACCCATGACCTATTGGTCTTGGGTCGATTAAATCTGTTAAACGGCATCCCGTACTTTGGCTATTCAAAGTCAGTTTGAGAATAATTTCTGTAAGTTCTATAAGGATACCTTCTTGAGAATTGACTATGAGGCCATCCAAACCTTAGTGAATTAACTGAATTATAATTGTTGGTTCGGTTGTTTACTGGGAAAAACTGAGATCAATTTCTTTGAAATCTTGGATTAGTCCAATGTCTGAATTTTGGAGAGATAGCATTCTTACCATTATAGTAATTACTATTAGTTTTATTCTCAGTTTTCGGAGGCCTCATACCTCTGAATCTCTGATTTAGAGGGCAATTAGCAATTAGGTGTCCGATTTGATTGCATCTGAAACAACTCCTGTGTTCAACTTTCGTCTCAACAGTTGTTTCAGATGTTGAGGTTGCATTACTATTCGTTTGTCTAACATATGGTGGGACAAACGGGTTTAGGGGAGAAATCTTTTCAGTTGGCTTATATTCCTCCCACGTTTAAGTAATACTACCTCTTCTTTTATCTCACTAGATTCGGATGTCTTGTCCGAATTTGATGAGACAGAACTAGGAACAGAAATCTTAACATTCGAAACAGGTTTACTTTTTTCACTTTGACTAACTTCAGGTTCTTTAATCGAAACTTTGACAGGAACTGTCTGACTAATCTCATCATCAACAAATTTCTGATTACTAGGATTATACGTATAGTTATGATTATATGGTGGTGGAACTTCAGAATATCCAATTCCCCCCTTTTTAACTGGGGAACGTTGAACACTTACGATGTGATCAAGCATTGCTGAGGAGTTTCTAAATTGTTCAATTTTTCTGTTTAATTCCACCACTTTTACCTGGTAATCAGCTATCTGTTTATCCCTGTCAGCAATTAGTTTGGTTTTTTCTTCTAACACTTCATAACTAAGATCAATTACTTGTATTTTTTCAGCTAGACTTGCTTTAAGACTTCTGATATCTTTTTCACTAGCTTTTATTTTTACCGAGTAACTGTTTTCTCTAGTTTTAGTGTAATGATGATCTTCTTTTAACGTTTTAAATTGAGCGTCCAAACTAACAAACTGATCAGTTATTGTTTTCAATTGTTCAGACATATTTTCGCATTGCATACAAGGGAGTTCAGAACTTACCTCAGAAAGTTGATCGTTCACTTCTGCCATGTAAGCTTGATTTTCCCCCTTCTCCCTCTCGCTTCCTCCAGTTTCGATGTTAACTAAATTTGCCTGTTCGAAGACTTCCTCAACCTGTAGATTCCAGTTATACCCACTATTGTGTCTAGATACCATAGCCTTATTCTCACTAACTCCCCCATTCTGTTGTGTAGGCCTGTTCTGACTACGTTCGACTCTTTCATTTGTGCATTCCTTAGCAAAGTGACCATTCTGTTGACAGTTATAGCATCGAACCTTTGACTTATCAAACCCTGGTCTTTCGCCAACGAACTTTCTACCCGTTTTCTTCATGAACCTTTTAACTCTTCTTACTATCATAGCCATCTGCCACTGCAGATCCATCTCTTCCAGATCATCAGCATCGATCTGATCATAGTCTTCATCTAAGGTTGCAGGGTCGACTATTTTACCCTTTATGTAATTCTCATAAGATGCAATGAAAGATGCATAGAGAGCAAACTGCTGTTCAGCTGATTTAACGCTCATGGGCATCTGTGAGTAATTGTAGGTCGGAACATTTGAGGATACATTACCAGTTGTTGATTGAGGTTTTGAAGAACTACTACCTCCAGCTACGAAGCATACGTCGCCATCCATATTGAGAATCACATGACCATCTCGAGTTAAGTTGGAGTTTGATTCTCCCTTTGAGTAGTAGGCAGACGATTCTGATTTTGAACTTGAACTTGGAGAGACCTTCGCACCATACATTCCCGGATCCTGAACCTGATCAGTCGGTGTCTCCTTTCGAACCATGTTGAGCTCAAAATTTCGTAACTTATTGACAGCTGTTTCAAGATCAATATCAGCAAATTCTTTATCCTCTCTCATTAAAACCTTATACATTTCCCATTTCGGTGGAAGAGCATCAAGAAGCTTCTCTACTATCTCCTCCTCTTTGTATACAATGGAGTAATTGCTGAGTTCGGTCATCAAATGATAATATCTGGTGATGATATCGTCAAGTGATTCATTTTTTAGATACTTGAACACAGAGAATTGGGTTTTTAGTAGCTTTGTTTTGGAGGCACGTATTCCCACATTACCCTCATATCGATTTTCAAGTGCTTCCCAAAGCTCTCTAGCAGTTTTGTTTTTCTTGAAGGTGTGTAGAATTTCTTGTGGAAGAGCCATGGTGATTGCTGCATGAGCTTTACTCTCTACTTCATACATCTTCTTCTCCTCCTCATCCATCTTACTGTACTTCTTTATTTGATCACGACCCTCAAACAAGGCCGTTGGTGGAATGTATCCATCTTGTATGCACAACCACATCTTAGCATCTTGGTATTTAACATACTGCTCAAACCGATCTTTCCAAGCAACAAAATCGGTACCCTTAAGCATTTTCGGAGCCTTAGTAGCTGAACCTGCTTCCACCTCCATTTTCACCAGTTCCGTAATGTTTATAGAAGTCATCTTTGAAAATATGACTCAAAAACACAAAGAAACCCAAAAATAATATTTTATTATTCTGAACAGTACCCAGTAGGCGAAGTTATGCTTAACTTCGCTTAAGCTTAACTTCGCTTATACTCAACTTCGCTAAAACCTTAACTTCGCTTACTTCTTAACTTCGCCTGATGTTAACTTCGCTTAATGACAACTTCGCTTAATTCAAGCGAACTTGTGAGACAGGCAAAGTTAAAGATAACTTCGCTTAAACTTATATCTTCGCCTAAACCCTACAAACAGTGGCGGCAACTTCGCCTGATGAACAAAAGATTTTTGCAGGTTTTAATTTGACGTATTGCGAGG
Organism: Bidens hawaiensis; assembly: GCF_021521415.1. Classification (NCBI taxonomy): domain Eukaryota; kingdom Viridiplantae; phylum Streptophyta; class Magnoliopsida; order Asterales; family Asteraceae; genus Bidens; species Bidens hawaiensis. Next base: position 315,339 of record NW_027491404.1, on the reverse strand, counting down.
TATGTGGAGATGTAATGGGTTGTATTTGATAGTGGGAGATGGTTAGGACACAAAAACTCGGTATTTTAACGTAAACTCGTCCCGCGAATAGTCGAACGGAACGATTTCTACACTCGTTTGATAATCCCGAACCACACAATCACGAGCAAATGCTCTGATACCAATTGTAGGTTCCCAACCGGATTTACACGGAAATATCTCGTATTACGTAGGTGCGGAATCCCTACGTAAGACGATACGAGTGTTAGACGCGATATACGTTAAACCCAAGTACAAAGACACGTTACAATACTCAATAGACACATTGTATTGCAACTCCTTTAACACGTGATAGCCAAATCACAATTACACGTACTGAACCACTTACATAAAACAAGCCGTAGCCTAAACATATATACCCTTCGACAACTTCGCCTAACATGCTAGGCGAAGTTGTCAATAACTTCGCTTGTTCCACAAGTTCGCTTATAACAAGCGAACTTGTGAAATAACTTAACTAAAACATAACAAAACCAACTAACACGATTACAGACACTCGTTACTGAACTACTGACATCATGTACCCACAGAAATTTAGTCCAAATAATAATAGTTTTAATCTGTTAAATGAGTTTCCTTTCCAAAATAAGCGTTTTCGGTCGATGCATGAGTTTTCGTTAATAATAATAGGATATTTCGGTCAATCATATGTGTTTTCTGTTGGATAACAAGCCTTGACAACCGAGAACCATAGGTTCTCTTTTAACTTTTGAGTTCTCCATCAAACTTGACCGAGAACCTTTGAGATTTTTGTCAATCTCAGGGGTTCTCTGGTTAAACATGATTTTCGGTCAACCACACCCGAAAACCCAGGAACCCCGAGATCTCCGATGATCTTGGGCAAAGAAACCTCTTTGTCTTCATCTTGAAAACTATGTCATCTTCCCAAACACACCAAATCCACCATTGAAAAAGACCTTCAACTTCCACAACACCTTAAAATTATATCATTACATGTTACAGCCATACACCACAATCACTATACACAATCACAATCAAAATATCCCAATTAGACCCAAAAGCTCATTCATACCCGAAGATGTTCCACAGTGACCCGAGAACAAATCCAAAAAGAAATTCATTTACCTTTAATGATTAATGAAAGCAAATATGTTGATTTGGATTAGAACGAAGATGATGGTTTGAAATAAGATTTAGATGGCAGGTATGATATTGAGAATAAGAGAGATTTTATGCCAATTGAGTTTTGATGAATAATACTCACAAAATACTTTCAAGTGCCTTTTAAACTTCAAAAATTGTATTTGGGCCGAGAACCAAAAGATCCTCATTGTCATCTGGACCATGCCACATTGGCCGAAAACACAACTAAACACCCCAGGCCCGCATGGGCCGTGAACACAATTAAACACCAATAGCTTATTGAGGTTTGATAAAACAATCCCTTAACACATTGGTTTCGACAAGAGTAAACGTGAGGTAAAATGTCACACCCCAACCTAAGGCAGAAATGTCAGGGCGTGAGCTGATTGCTCATAGCTCTCAAAGTACTATCATGCAAAATTTAAGATGGTAATAATATCTATTATTCCAATTTAAATAGTCCAACAAATTCAAATAATCAAAGTACATAAATTCACAATTAAACAAGTAAAACAAAATTCCAAAATTAAATTCTTGTATCTTCTTCTTCTCTAACATGCACCCTAAGTTTCTTCAAACAAATCTTGATAATTATATCATGTGGTAACCTGCATATGAGTCAAAAATACAATAGGTTTTGTCAACACGAGGTTAAGTGAGTAAACACAAGATTTTATGAATATATAATAATAAATAAAAAAATGCAAACTGTGTCTAGTGAGATAAGCAATTTAACAATGAGCAAGTAAAAGTTGTAGATACGCTCGATGCCAGATAAACTGGGCGATGGGTACTACATAAGCAAGTAAATAAGTTGTAGTTACGCACGATGCCTATTAAACTGGGAGATGGCTACTACATAAGAAAGTAAATAAGTTGTAGATACACACGATGCCAGATAAACTGGGCGATGGCTACTACGACGACACAACCAAATAAACAAGTAAGCAAATAACAAGTTAGGCATAAATTGATATACACGCAAGGATTAAACAATTACGCTTTTGAATACTAGATAATAGATAAATACTGTAATTACGCATATGTCCCCAAAAGATTTAAAATAAGTAAAAAGGGGAGTGATTACTCACCTGAACAAAGAGGGAATGAATACAACAAGAGAGCGATAAATCATGCTCTTCGGGAATTGCCAACGAAAAATCCTAAGTAACAATAGTTGAGGAAATAAATATGAATTCAACAATGAATCTAAAATTAGATAGAAGTTCGGGATCTGATGATCATATATATTCTTATTAAAGTTTAAATATTACAAAGATTTACAATTACCTTGATAAATAGAATATTTTAATTAATAAAATACTTAAGTAAATATTTAAAATTTTTGAGTAGATTATACAAAGAGATTTGTGTTACAATGTTTATTTTTAGACTAAATATACGTTTACTGTATTTATATATTTTTTCATTATTAATAAAAATTTCTTTTAAATTAAATAGTGTAAACAATAATTAATATATAATAAATAATTTATATAAACAAAAATATTTTATAAGATACTTAATAATTATGTAAAATAATAAGGTTTAATATATATTTTAATTATGTATTTTAAATAAACAAAGCCTTTTTTAAATCTTTAACGTTTATAAAAACCTTTATCAATTTTTAATAATCCAATACACACACACACACGCGCATATATATATATATATATGTATATATACAGGGGATGGATCTTGCGAGAAGTGATATTACAGCGAGAAGTGCGAGAAGTGAAGGTATAATTCCATTAATCCTTAATTTCACTCCATTTCATATGATGTTCTATACATATATGTAGATTGGTTGTATTTATCTCTTAATTACACATTCAAACCTACCTACAAACATATAAATGCACTGAGCCACATTCAAACCTATCTACCTACACACATACAAACATACATACACATATACAAACATACGTACACATATACAAACATACGTACCAACACACATACATATGCACCTACACAACGCACCTACACATAAGAAATGTAGTGAAATTAGGGATTAATTGAGTTACACCTTCACTTCTCGCACTTCTCGCTGTAAAAAAACTTCTGAAATGATCCAATACCTATATATACATAAATATATATGTATATATGTGGTTTTTAACCAAAGTTCAGAAAAACTAGTTTATTGTGTCGGTTCAAGCAAAATAATAATTAGATACAATATTTATATTATTTATAACAATATTAAGGATTAAATATAATAAACTAACTCAAAAGAAAAAGGTTTCCAAAAACAGGGGATGGCCGGGACTCGAACCCGTGCCAGTGAGCGGTTCAACAAGTTAAACGCACACCCACAAACCAACTGAGCCAGGCTACACGTTGGTTATAGAACAAGAAAAATAATTTAAATATAATAGCCCAGATTAACCCCCAATTCTTATAAACCCTAATTCTTAAACCGTTCGATCCGTTGGTTTTGGGTTTAATTAACGATGGGGCTTCTGTTGTAGGATTGACGAGAGACTATTACATGTAAAAATTACCTGAAATACTTGTGTATTGATGGTTGATGATGAACCAGGGGTGATGGCTCAAACACGATCTTAAAACTATATCATCAGGGCGATATACAACAATTAGATTTTGGGTAAAGTTTGCGAGATAATAAAGAGTGTCCAGAGGTGAATAATTGTATTATTATGAACGATTTATAGATGAACCCTATATGTTTATTGACGATTTGAAAAGTTAAGAAAAAAGATCAGTGATTATTCGTTTTCCAATTATATGTTATAATTGAGAACGTTTAAACATTATACATGATTTGGTAAGATCGATTTTTGATTCTAACGAAGATTAAGGCTCAAGATAATGAAACGGGTCACGGGTTTGGGTTGAACATGGATACTGATTTATGGTTTTGGGTTAAAGGGTTAATAATATAATAATAATAACAGAAATTGCAAATGGGTCCCTAGACTATGGAGGTGGATACATAATAGGGTTAAAGTATAAATTAGGGTGATAATTGTATAATTATCAACGTTGTTATATATATATTAAATAAAAATTATAACAAATAATAATAAAATAATAAAAAAATAATAATGACTCGAATAACGCGATATTTTATCGTTTAAATTTCCCGGAACATAAAAACAGGTCAGGTAACGGATAAGAATATTCATTAGAAAAACCGAGTTATTACATAAAACCAAAGACGTAAAATAAAATAAAAAATAAAAGATAAAATACATGTAAAACCAAAATAAAAACAAGTTTTACCACCCAGCTTTCAGTAGTTCTAACATATTACGGAATCAAATTTCAGTTTTGTCATATGAGTAACCTTTTATGAAAAGATCCAAACATGGAATCATATTGACTAAGATGCTTTCACAATGATTCATTTTCAGCATTATTATGACACAGAGGACATGTTGATACCAGGTATTCAAATACTTAACATGATTTTCATTGCACCAGTGATATGTATTAAGTTCAATTAGGCATATAACTTAGATGGACATCAGTTATGGACTTATGATGCCTCTTATATCTTCTCAAAGCGTATTTGGCTATCTCCATATCATCCCAATTTGACTTCAACCCCTAGTGCTTGATCAAAAGATTTTGACTTTGACTATACAAACCAAAATTTAAGCTTTAAGGTTGATCGTTGGACTTACATGCCGTCCGGACTTACAAGCCTTTCATTCAGAGTGTTTATGACTTACTTGAATTCCCCATTCTTGTAGTTCTAGTTGGACCCATTAAGCTTTAAAACCAAATTTAATATCAAAATTATATACTACTATCCAACAATTGTATTTTTTTATAACGACAATTAAGGAACAAAATATTTTTGGTGATCAAGACACTAACGGGCTCGTGTATGACTGGGTAGTTGCTTTTCTTCATATCATTCAGAGAGATTTATCTAGAGACATGCATAAATCTTCAAAATGACTCTCCACAGTAAGTTTAGCAGATTTAGTTTATATCACTTCAGACTTTTACACACCATGAAAAGCTACCATACTTATCAATGACTGTTCAAAAGCCTTTTTTAGCCTAATAACTTCACACGTTAGGCACACAAAGTCAATATATCTATCATTTTCTAAAGGTTGGATCAAATTTTCATTTAAAAACATTTTGAGCTTCTATAAAGCTTGTAACTGAATAATCATATCACTTCCCAATGAGAAAAGAACCAAAAGACACATTTTTTAAAATAAAACACACGCACACTCTTTTTGTATTTTTTTAATTTTTTCCCCCTAAATTTGTGCAAAAATTTAATAAATTGGAAAATTTTTACGTACAAATTTAACCTCAAACAAACTCAATCGTCGAAACCTAGCATTATAAGGAACCCTACAAGCACATTAAATCTGGCTGTTCCAACCGGTTTCTTGAAAAGATCCCCCACATTGTTATTTGTGTGGATTTGTTTAAGATGAATTAATTTACGGTCGCAATAGTCATGGATGAAATGAATTTTTTTATGTCAATGTGATTGGTTTTAGAGTGCTGAACCGGATTTTTAACAATAGCAATGGCAGTATCGTGATCACCAAAAATAGGAGTATCAAGAAATTTCAAACCGTAATTCAACAATTGGTGTTGCATCCAGATAACCTGAGAGCAGCATGTAGAAGCCGCAACATACTCAGCTTCAGCAGTGGATGTGGACATCGTTTGTTGTTTCTTGCATTTCCATGAAATGAGTCGATCTCCCACGAATTGACATCCAGCAGACGTAGATATCCTGTTAATATCATCACCTCCGTAATTGTTGTCAGCAAAACCATATAAATCAAAATCTGAGTGTTTAGGATACCAAAGACCTAGCTTTGGTTGCCCTTTCAAGTATCTAAAAATACATTTAACAACAGTTAAGTGAGAAAGTTTAGGATTAGCCTGGAAACGCACACATTTACATACTGCAAAAATGATGTCGGGACGACTGGCAGTGAGATACATCAGGGATTCGATCATTGAACGATAGTACGTTTGATCTACGGGTTTCCCTTCAGGATCAGATGAAAGGAGAGGTCTTTCTTCCATGGAAGTCGCGGCACACTTAGAGTCTTGGAAATCGAACTTCACCAACATGTCCTCGACATATTTCCCTTGGTGTAACAAAATTCCTGTAGAACTCTGACGAACCTGTAGCCCCATATGTGTCGTCATCTCCCCTAACGAACTCATCTCAAACCTTTTCTTCATTACCTCCTCAAACTCAGAACATAAAACATTGCTGGTGGAACCAAAAATGATGCCGTCCACATAAATCTGAACCAAATCAAATCGTTTCCAACAGTCTTTAGGAACATTGTCTGATCGATGGTCCCTTGCTTATACCCATATTCCAGCAAATGAGCCGTCAAAGTAGAATACCATGCCCGAGGAGCTTGATGAAGACCATAAAGAGCTTTGTCCAACTTGTAGACGTGAGTAGGATGCTTTGAATTAGTAAAACTCGTGGCTGGTCCACGTATATCTCCTCATTTACCTCTCCATACAAAAATGTCGTCGTGACATCCATCTGATAAACTGTGAAACCCATGTAGGAAGAAGATGAGCCACTGGAGCATATACTTTGGTGTAATATAAACCCTAAACTTGATGAAACCACAAATCACAAGTCGGGTTATTTCGAACAATAACCCTAGTGTCATCTTGCTTGCTACCGAAAATCCATCTCGTATCTAATGCCTTTTTCCCGATGGTAACTCAACAATTCTCCAAACCTTGTGTTTCTCAAACTGGTTTAACTCTTCATGCATAGCTTCCACCCAACTTGGTTCTTGCAATGCCATTTCAACGGACTTCGACTCAATCTGAGAAATAAAACATGAATACAAACAACTGTTGATGTGTCTTGTCTGACTTCTTGTTGAGACACCCGTTTCAAGGGGAACTATAACATTCTCGATTGGATGATCCCATTAAATCTTTGTTGGAACTGAATGATTGGGAACATAATTGATAGCCGGTAAATTTGTTGGGTCTCCAAAAGGTTCAGAAAGCGGGTTCCTCCATCCAAATGCCAAGGTACTGTGCGAGTACGAGGTACTAGGAATGTATTCGTTTGGTATGACATCTGAAAATAGAGTGCTATCAAATATTTGACAAATGATACTCTCCCCCTTTGCTGACGAAACATCAGTAGCAGCTGTCTCAGATATATGCAATTCACATTCTTCAGGAGACTTTTGTGAAGAATCAGTCTTAGTAACATGTTCTTGTAGACATGAAGACGAAGGCTGAGCATTATCATTCACCCCTGGTTTTAACCTTTTATGAGAGCTAGTTTGCCCCGTTTTAGCTTGAACATTTGATTTATTACAATCATTCACACATGAGCTCCCTTCTTCAACAAATTTAGGTGATAAATGTTTATCCAAATTCTAATTTTTATCAATTTTATTGGAAGCCACATCACGAGTTTTAAATGTCTTAGAATAATTAACCAAACAATTGTCTTTGCTCTTAAAAACAGAGCCCACACAAGCATTATTAGCAATATAGTCTAAAGTAGATAAATTTAAAGAAACAGTAGAATCAAAGTCTTTATTAGTTAAAACAAATGAGTCTTCTTCCTCAAGAGTCCAATCCTCTATAATTACTTCATCTTCCTGCGAAGTAGGCAAATTAGTATCGTTCACTCTCAAGATTTGTTCAATAGGTTTGACTGAATCACGACCAACAATCTATTTTCACTCTGCTTACCATATTTCATAAGTTGTTCCATCTCTTCCTCTTCTTTAGTTCAAGGAAGCCCAGTGTAGTTATTATTATATAAAGGTGGAACCTCGGTGTACCCAATACCCTCACCCTTTTTTCTGTCTATGTTAGTTGTTTTTCAAGCATAGATTCAACAACAACACTAGAGCATTGGATTTCTTAAAGTTGAATTCAACATTTTCAAATTTATTAGGTAATTTTACAATCTCCAACTTAGAATCATCTAACTGCAGTTCGTTCTGCAATTTGTTGTTTTTCATCTAAGTGGTGACAGCACTTTACGCTAAAATCTTTTTAAAGTTTAGAGAAATCCTTTTGTTGTGCTTCTAGCTTTTCTTTAAAGATTTTTGAAGTTTTCTAAGGGTGAGATTTTTCATAATTTATTCCTTCCATTTCTCTAATTAGGTTACTATTGTGAAATCTATCAATTCTACGTTTTTAATGCACGATTGAGAACATAATTCAGAACTTACCTCAAATGAGCTGGGAGAAGTGGAGGCCATGAAGGCAAACTGAAGATCCTTTACTAGCTCTTCGGCATCGTTCACTTCTTTAACAGAATCAATATGAGCAAGGTTCACAGTCTGATTGTTTATGTTAAGTGCTTCCATCTAGTCATTCCAATCAAATTGTTAAGCTACCAATCCCCACTCATTCTCTCTAGCACCAGCTGCATTTTCTACTCTAGCACCACCCACCAGAACCAATGCCAGAACCAATGCCCTTCACTGTTTCTCTCCTTGGCTGGATTCGTGCATTCACGAGCAAAGTGACCCAGCTCGTGACAATTATAACACCTCAGAGTATATTTATTGAATCCCACATTCCTGTCAGCCGACAAGTTCCAGTTGTTTCTGCCTGTTCTCTTAGTAAACTTCTTTGCTCTAAACAGGGCCTTGTCTATTTGCCAAGAAATATCCATTTCCTCCACATCATCAGGATGGATTTGATCCAATTTAACAAATATGACTGGATGAACCAAATCTCCAGCAAGAAAAGCATTGTAGCAGTTCATGAATCCTGTCATTAAGGCAATGTTTTCTTGAGTCTCCTTTGGAATTGCAGGAACTTGAGTGGCAGACCCAAATTGACTATGAGATCCAACAGCCGATTGAGGCTTAGTTGGTGGAGCACCTTGTTGAAAGAACACAGGAGTAGGATGTGGTGGTGGCTGTGTAAATTGACCTTGAGAAGATCTAAACATTGAGAAATTGTTATGAGTTTGCGGTAGCTGAGCATACTGACCTTGAGATGACTTAAACATTGAAAAACTGTCTTGTGATATGAGGGCATTATTAGAAGCAGTACTGTAGCCAGCCGCATTGAGGGAGTTAACATGATTAATGAAACATTACTTGTTATTCATGTCACAGGACTTAATGAATGCCATCACCTCTGACAAAGTTAATCTAGCTAGGTACTTTATCTTTTTGATCACTACAACATTCATGTTCCAGCTTTGCGGTAGAGAGCTGACCAGCTTGTTATTTGTCTCAATAAGAGTCAGATTAATATTTGCAATTCGAATCTCAGTGACCAAAGTAACAAATCTTTGAAGCTGTGTCCCCAAAGACTCTCCCAGAACATGAGTGAACATGTAAAACTTTTGTCGCAACAGATCTTGTCGACTTCTTCTCATATCCTCATTTCCCTCATACACCTCGATAAGGGCTTCCCATAACCCTTTTGCAGACTGTAGCTCTCTGAATCCTTGAGCAATTTCAGGTGAAAGTGCCATTGTTAGAGTGGCAAGAATGAGAGGAAGACCTAATGTATTATAAAATCTTTAAACAACATTATTAAAAGAGAGAGGGGGCATCCGTGAGCTGGGAAGGAGTCGAAGGCAACAAAAATGAGAGAGCAACCAAGAGGGGGTTTGACCAGGCAACACAAGAAAGCTAAAAAAAAGAAGAGGTCGTGGGTTCGAGTTGAGAGTATTTGGGTTTAACATCTACTCACCCAAACATCATTATTATTGGTTTGAACTTATTATTATCATTATGAATTCTTTATTTGAACCAAGTTATTTTCTTTTGTTCTTGAGTATGGTTGTTGGCTAAACCCTTAGACTGCCTAGGTTATGATAAACTTTTGTTGACGTTGGATTTAGTTTGTATTTTGTTTTCATCTATGGTTTATGATTAAGTAAAAGGTTTATTGTTATTTAATCGATGCATATGTGTGCTTAGGATTGTTTGGCGAGTTTTATTGCTTCACAGTTTCCTTGGTGATTTTCGTATAATAGGATTCTGTTAGGTCATCTACTGTGTGTTTTTGACTAGTTTATGATTGATTTTCAATAATACCATAGGAACAATAATAATTAATCAAGTAGATTTAAGTGTGCTGCTAATCTAAATAGCTGTGATGTGATAGATTATGTGATAGGTCTTGGTTAATGAATTGCTAGATTTAGTTCTCTGTAAGGATTCCGTCTAGGTTTGGTTTATTTTCCTTGTCTATCTAGTTGAGTGAATTCTTTAAACTACCTTTGATTTCCGCGCTGTAAGGTAGGATTTCTTATAGAGGTACTTGTCATAAAATAAATTAGCGATCGTAAGTGAGTCTAATTAAAACCGGTAATTTTAATAGCTTATTAGGATTCCATAGGTGTCTTCTTGAGAAGGGTCAAGGGTCCTGTTCGGTTTCCCATTAAGTGAATAGTTTAAGATCCCAGTTTCATAACTTAGCATTTTCCAACCATTTGACAATTCATGCATTAGGGATTCTAGCCTAGGTGGTTGTTCGTCATTATCTGAATTAAGTCTAGATTTAAGTCTTCTTAAGTTTTATTAATTAGTTTTAATATTAGTTTAATATAGTTATTAGTAAAATCCCCCTTAATAATAATAATAAATAAATAGTCGTGTCAATAGTTAAGTCTAAGTTAGCTAGTTAACGTAATTTAAATAGTCTCGTGGGTTCGATATCCGGACTTACTTAATTGTACTAGAGTCGACCGGTTCACTTGCCGGTTAGTATTTTAAGTTAAGGTAAGAGTCTAGAATTATTACTTAGTGTCTAGATTAATTTAGCTTTAGTTAATATTAATTAGACTACTTTTAGCACATCAAGTTTTTGGCGCCGTTGCCGGGGACTCTTGGCGATTGCGTTATTAGCGTTACGTGGACTTATTTGCTACATACGTGCTATTTGTTTTATTTTCGTTTGAGTCGTAGGAGTCTAAGTAATTTTTTATAGTTTGTTTTGAGTCATAGGAGTTAGGTTAATATAGTTTAGTTTAATTTCTTTTAATTATTTTAGTTTGCTTTAATATATATCTTTTTTATTTTACTACTATTTGGTGCTCGTGATTCTTTTCTGTTTAATTTTATCTTTGTAGTGATCTTCATGGATTGTTACTACGGGGCCAGAGTTGAAGAAAATCCTCATAAAGATCAAAGAGGTTTAAGCATATGGGAGTCAGAAATACAAGCAATTATGGACCACCTAGATAAAAACAACTACCAGCCAAGATTCCGCGTGGTGTATGATAAGATAGGGAATATTATTGCTTGTAAAGAGTCATCTGGTGCAATGATGGATTACATACCACATCCAGAAGAGATATTATACGATATTTTACATGTCACCCATAACATTAATCCAAAAGCACTACTTTCAGATATAATGGATGATTTTCGGCGAGGCTTAAAGTATCAAATACAATTTTATGAGCCGACGATCGAGTTTGAGGTTGTTGGGTTGCAAGATAAGACAGAGGAGTGTATTCCCTCTTGGGAAGACGAGTTTAGGGATGAATTTGGTGAAGATTTGGCGGGTGTAGCTGATATAGATGAGAGAGATTTTAACCCCGAAAGAGATATTGAGGAGCATGAAGTTTTGTTATTCAGGGAGCGGTTAAGAAACTAAATCACAAGAGATATCCGAAGAATTGAAGAATGAAGAACTGCATCTCATTGTGAAAGGTCATCCGCATTTGCGTGGTAAAGCTGATCGGTTTTTAGAAATAGTTGTTCGTGGATCTCCACGTAAATCAAAAGCCCCAAGAAGGAAGATATTTGGGCTTAGGAATCTAAGAGTGTGGAGTTGGTCATATTTTCATAATTTTAGTAATGGGTGGATTGAGCTGAATGCGTATTTTTGGGCCTATATGTGTTTGGAAATTAGTTTCTTCCTAACTGATTTTAAGAGGAGAGTGTTGAGGAGCACTGATGGGAAGAGGATTAAGGAGAAGCCTCCTGATTGAGGTTTCGGAAGTAAGTCTGGCTGAAGACTTTTAGTAAACTTAGCGCTTCCCGGGAGGCAACCCGGTACTATCATTTTCTTTTTAGTTTATTTTTATTTTGTTTTTACTTCTTTGCTCTGCCGGTTGTTTCTTCTCTTATTTTGCAGGTTGTTCTAAGGTTGCTTATGAGATAGTTGATGAGCCATGGTTTTAAACAAGTGTGGGGATGCCACTTGTTTCTAGATTACTGCTTTTGTTCGTGAAAGATGATGTATTTGAAGATAGTTTGCTGATCGCATTGGAGTTGGAATGCGTGGAACACGACTCACGAGGCATATCGTCTATTTACCAAGGGAGTCTGTTCCAATTCATAGTTTATTTTTATTTTTGCATAATTTTATTCGTAATTTCCTTTTTCTCACATTGAGGACAATGTGAAATTTAAGTGTGGGGATGGGAAATTGATATTTTCAGCAAAAATAAAAATTTTGAAAAAAAAAGATTGAAAAAAAGCTATTTTTTTTTTTGAAATTTCCCAAGATTTTAATGAAAATTTTTGCAATAAAATGGAAGATGATAGAAAAATCTGAAATTGATCTTTCAAACTACTAATAATAAGAGATAATATAAAAAGAAAGCGTACTAAGCTTGGGATGTGTTGGTAGGCTCAGGCTTGAGAATGAATGGACAATTTGATAAAATGGTTAAAACGGAAATATTTTGTGGGTAAAGCGTTTTGTCCGTGGAAGATAAGTAATGAAAGGTCGGGTCATACTCAAGCCTCATATTTATGTGAAAAGTGAAAATATTATAAATTTTAAAATTTGAATACGTTATCATATGATGCTTGGGTAGGTTTAACGTTAGAGTATGCCGTGTAGCCTGTGATATAAATCTTAAACTGCTAGTTTTAGTGTTTTACACATCATTGGCGTTTGGTTTTATAACCTTAAATCTTGTATTGATGGGATGCCCCGGGTCCAGAGACCATGGGTTTGTATGCCGATTATTCATCTGGGTATTCACAATTCCAAATAGGGTTGTGAATATTTAAAATAAAGCTAAAAAAAGAGCAAACCCGCAAATTTCTGTCACATAAGTCTTTAAACATGATCACAAAAAGTACAAAAGTACAAAAGTACAAATGCATTACAGACTTGATCGTCCACGCTGTTAGCCATGTGGGGTCCCCTTGATCGTGTCTCATTACCATTAAGAAACGGACCACAAGGGACACGCCACATGTAAGCCTTACAGATGAAATTTTGCATACTCACATATGGTAATGGTTCGGTATATTGCTTGATAACGGGGGTATGTCATGTTGTGGGGAACACTAGCTATTAATTAATTGTACCTTAATCATATTTAATGGCTACTTGGTAGACTTTGATGCTTAAGCTTAGGTGGATAAACAATACCCTTGATCGTCTTAACTATTCATGAAAAAAATCGAGCAACAAATGTTTAGAATCTGCTAATTTTGAGGTTTAAGTCAAGTTGGGGTGGTCTGGTCCGGTAAAAGCTGAAAATAAGCGGGTCTTAATTGTGTAAACCACTGAGTAATATTATTATCGGATCTTATTTGTCCCGGTAAAGATTAAGGCATGGGTTTAAGTGGACAACAATATCGGTGATTGCGGTTATTGCGTTTTTCTGAGCTTTAAAAATTAACCTACATGTTTTTAAGATCAGTTTTCCGATTATGATTCCATTGCAAATAGCTTTTTCAAGGACGAAAAAGGTCTAAGTGTGGGAATATTTGATATGGGCTAAATTATATATAAATAGAATAAATAATTCTTACCAATTTAAGTAGCTTTCGGGCTGTTTTTATTAAATAATTTGCTTAACTTGTTCGAATATAAATTTTATTGGTTTCGAGTGAAAAGGAGCTGAATAGATATATTTCACATTAAAATGGACTCAATTGAAATAACCAAAAAGATAAATAGTTATGGTGTGTAAACAAAATTATATTTCTAAGTCAAATTAATTTTTATATGAATTGGATGAGATAATTGTTAAATGATACGTAAAGTTATACTATGGGTATTTAAATTAAATTTAATTACTACATAGCTCTAATTATTGTTTCAACTTGATTTCAGGATATGCACGTGATATATGACAAGATCCAAATAAATCCTATATGATCGAAATACAAAGAAATAAGAAAAGAGTTGGTTAGAATATTTTCGGTTTAGGCTTTTATGTGATTGGTGGGCTGCAAGAATGAGAGGAAGACCTAATGTATTATAAAATCTTTAAACAACATTATTAAAAGAGAGAGGGGGCATCCGTGAGCTGGGAAGGAGTCGAAGGCCACACAAACCAGAGAGCAGCCAAGAGGGGGTTCGACCAGGCAACACAAGAAAGCTAAAAAAAAAGAGAAGAGTTTGTGGGTTCGAGCAAAGAGTATTTGGGTTTAACATCTATTCACCCAAATATCATTATTATTGGTTTGAACTTATTATTATCATTTTGAATTCATTATTTGAACCAAGTTATTTTCTTTTGTTCTTGAGTATGGTTGTTGGCTAAACCCTTAGACCGCCTAGGTTATGATGAACTTTTGTTGACGTTGGATTTGGTTTGGATTTTGTTTTCATCTATGGTTTATGATTAAGTAAAAGGTTTATTGTTATTTAATCGATGCATATGTGTGCTTAGGATTGTTTGGCGAGTTTTATTGTTTCACAGTTTCCTTGGTGATTTTCGTATAATAGGATCTTTTAGGTCATCTACTGTGTGTTTTTGACTAGTTTATGGTTGATTTTCAATAATACCATAGGAACAATAATAATTAATCAAGTAGATTTAAGTGTGCTGCTAATCTAAATAGCTGTGAGGTGATAGATTATGTGATAGGTCTTGGTTAATGAATTGCTAGATTTAGTTCTCTGTAAGGAGTCCGTCTAGGTTTGGTTTATTTGCCTTGTCTATCTAGTTGAGTGAATTCTTTAAACTACCTTTGATTTCCGCGCTGTAAGGTAGGATTTCTTATAGAGGTACTTGTCATAAAATAAATTAGCGATCGTAAGTGAGTCTAATTAAAACCGGTAATTTTAATAGCTTATTAGGATTCCATAGGTGTCTTCTTGAGAAGGGTCAAGGGTCCTGTTCGGTTTCCCATTAAGTGAATAGTTTAAGATCCCGGTTCCATAACTTAGCATTTTCAAACCATTTGACAATTCATGCATTAGGGATTCTAGCCTAGGTGGTTGTTCGTCATTATCTGAATTAAGTCTAGATTTAAGTCTTCTTAAGTTTTATTAATTAGTTTTAATATTAGTTTAATATAGTTATTAGTAAAATCCCCCTTAATAATAATAAATAAATAGTCGTGTCAATATTTAAGTCTAAGTTAGCTAGTTAACTTAATTTAAATAGTCTCGTGGGTTCGATATCCGGACTTACTTAGCTGTACTAGAGTCGACCGGTTCACTTGCCGGTTAGTATTTTAAGTTAAGGTAAGAGTCTATAATTATTACTTAGTGTCTAGATTAGTTTATTTTTAGTTAATATTAATTAGACTACTTTTAGCACATCAGCTTTATCCCTAATCTGTTAAGCTTTCTCGAAGAACACGAAGAACACTGAAATACCCGTGATCTTGATTTCCAGAAAACTATCCACTGATTATCAACCAAAACGAGATCTTCAATCCTTGATATCACCAACATAAAGCTAAGAATAGGTCTACAGGCTTCGATACCAATTGTAAGTCCCAAATCAGGATCTTTCAATGTGATATCAACAAACTTGTTGTTAGGCGGAAACTAACAACAAAATGATTCAAGAATAATAAAGAACAAACACCAAACAACACACGGTATGCTTCAAAACACACGTTATATTAATGTCGGGTGCTTAATCCCTCAAATAAACTATTACAATATGAATGGAATGCAAACCCTTGTTACCTACTGACCACACACAACTCTGTTAATGATCGACACTATCTAATGACCTAATACAAAGTGTATACATTACATATCACACTACGGCCTAAGCCCAAACATAAGCCCATGAAAAACATGGTGTTTTTGGTGTTACATATATATACATTAAGCCCAATAAGATCAAGTGTAAACCAACTAATAAGCCTAGCCCAACAGTCAGAAAAACGACACGCCAAAGAGACCAAGTCTGAAAAATGGAGAAAGACTCATCAGAACAACCACTTTGACTGACCAAAGGGTCAAAACTTTCGATGAAGGGATCGAATGCACCTCCAGGATCCTCATCATGATGGGTTGATTATTACTTTATTTATTGCTAATCATTATGTTCGCATGATTCTTGTAGATGGCTGGAGCTCTATAAAAATCATCCAGGTTGATGTTCTTAAGAAGATGAACATCCATTAAATTGATATAACTCCAAGATCCTATGTCCTCATTGGCACGGTTAAACCAAGAATACGTTAGGGGCATTAAGATTCCAATATATATCGAGGGGGTTAACTCTTTTCAAAAAAAATTTATTATTGATAACCTATCTTGCTATAATGTTATCTTTGGCAGGCTTGGATTCACGAAATGAAAGTTGTTACTTCAACATACCATCAATGTATTAAGCTGCCAACCCCGTGGGGTGGTGAAAATTTATAGTGATCAAGCATAGGCTAAGAACTGCTACACTTCATCCATGAAGTCCGCTGCAAAGCAAAAAATCGCGTAGCAATTAAATAATCATCCTAGAGAAGTTTTGGAAGCAAGGGAGAAGGATCTTAAAGAAGTATTCTTGGACCATGAAGATCCAGACATCAAGGTATATGTAGGATCCAATATCCTTAACAACATTGAAGAGGATCCGGTACCCTTCCTCAATCAAAAGAAGTCTACTTTTGCTTTCAAACATTCTGACATGACAGGTATTTCTAAAGACATTACACATAAATTGGGTATAGATACTTATGTCAAACCTATTAACCAGAAATGGAAGAAATTTTCGCCTGAGAGAAACATCATTATCCAAGAAGACGTGCAGAAACTTCTTAAGGCAGGTATGATTAGGGAAGTTAAGTATCCAAAATGATTAGCTAATGTGGTAGTTGTTTCAAAGAAAAATGGAAAGTGGGGGGTATGTGCTGATTTTACTAATTTAAACAAAGCATATCCCAAGGATCCTTTCCCCTTACCACACATTGACTCCATGCTGGATGTTACAATAGGACATGAGATGCTTACCTTTATGGATGCTTCATCTGGATTCCAACAAATTCATATGGAACTATCTAATCAAGAGGATACAACATTCATGACTCCTCCTGGCATATACTATTATATTGCTATGCCTTTTGGACTAAGAAATGCATGTGCAACCTATCGAAAACTTGTCAACACGATGTTCAAAGACCACTTGGGAAAGACCATGGAAGTTTTAATATATGACATGGTGGTCAAGTCAAAGAGAGCAGAAGATCATCTAATGATCTCAAAGTAGCCTTCAACATCCTTGATTAGTACAACATGAAGCTCAACCATCCAAGTGTCATTTTGGTGTCAAAGCTGGAAAGTTCTTAGGATACATGGTGACCAAAAGAGGAATATAAGCTAGTCCTAAGTAGATCGAAGCCATCGTTAACTTAAAGTCCCTGGTGAACGCAAAGGATGTCCAAAGATTGACGGGAAGAATTGCAGCCCTGAACATATTCATCTCCAAATCCTCAGAGAAATGCAAAGATATCTACGACATCCTAAGGAAGAACAAGAAGTTTGAGTGGACTCAGAAACATGAAGATGCACTCAAATCTCTTAAGGATTATCCATCCACGGCAACAACATTGATGAAACCTTTGGATGGTGAGTCGTTATCCTTATATCCAGCTGTTTCAGGTAATGCAGTTAGCATCGTTCTAGCCGACAATCATGAAGGACAACAACATCTAGTATACTATGTAAGTAAAAGTCTTTTAGATGCCGAGGTCAGGTATTCTTACCTTGAAAAGTTAATACTTGCTTTAATCATGGCATCAACTAAGGTAAGACATTATTTTGAAACTCATACTATTATTGTTAGAACTAAATATCTTATTAAGAATTGGCTTAGAAAACAAGAGATTTCAGGTAGGATGGATAAGTAGTCTGTGAAGCTCAACGCATATGATGTACAATATGAGCCCAAAACCGCCATCAAATCACAAGCACTTGCCGACTTTGTGGCTGATTTCAGTAGTGACTTGCAAAAGGAAGCTGATTTGGAGGTCCAACAACTTGAAGAGACCAAGGATCCTTGGATTCTTTTCACATATGGTGCATCAAATGTTAGAGCAACAGGATTGGGCATACTACTAAAATCGCCACAGGGGGGGACATAATACCCCAGTCCATAGCCTGTGAGTTCCAAGCTACCAACAACGAAGCACTAATTGCAGATTTATTACTAGCTAAGCAAATGAGGATCTGGTATCTTCAAGTTTACATAGATTTTTTACAGATAAATAACCACTTTAATGGTTCATACACTGTAAAAGATGAAAAACTGATTAAATACTTAGAAGTTATAAAAGAATTTGCAAAATTCTTTGAAGTATTTAGTATAATTCAGGTACCAAGAGAGGATAATGTTGGTGTAGATGCCTTAGCATACCTAGCATCATTCTTGAAGATCCCAGATGATATGAAGATACCGATCATTCACATACTTTCTCCAGCAATTGGGTAACAAGAAGCAATGGAAGTAATAACGGATCGTCCTGGAGAGCTTAAGGATCCTCCATCATGTCCTGAAGTAGTATCCTGGATCGTTCCAATTAAGAAATTCCTCCAAGATGGAGAAATCCCTAATGGAGAGAATCCTAGAGCTTTCAAAATCAAGGCATCACAATTTATTATTTTACTAGAACTGTGTATAGAAAATCTCTTGCATGTCCCTACTTAAGATGCATTGAAGATCCAGAAATACAAGAAGTGCTTAAAGACTTCCACGAAGGTGACTGTATTAACCATACATGGGGCATAGCACTTTCTTTAGAATACTAAGGACATATTCTGGCCAACAATGAAGAAGGATGCTATGGAATATTGAAGAAAATGTGATGTTTGTCAAAGACATGGAAACATTCTTCATCAACCAGCGAAACCTATATATCATATCTCTTCTTCATGGCCTTTCATGAAATGGAGAATGGATATTGTAGGCAAGTTACTGAAAGCACCAGGTGGAAAATTCTTCATGCTTGCCATGACGGATTACTTCTCAAAATGGATCGAAATAGAAGCATTTGTTTCCGTTATAGGGAAGTTAAATCCTTTATCAAAAGAAATATTATAACTAGATTTTGTATCCCATATGAAATTATATGTGATAATGGATCCTAATTTATTGAGAAAAGAACAACTAACTTTTATGACAGTTGGTACATAAAGATGATCACTTCTACATCAGTCCATCCACAAGCTAATGGTCGAGCAGAGTCAAGCAACAAAATCATCATCAATAACTTGAAGAATAAAAAGCTAGGATCCAAGAAAGGCAAATGGTCTGAGGAACTTCCTTATGTTCTTTGGGCTGATAGAACAACACCCAAGAATGCAACAGGTCAAACACCGTTCTCGTTGGTGTTTGGGGCAGAAGCTGTGATTCCTACAGAGATGGTAGTTCCTACTGCCAGAATAAGCATCTGTGATCCTCAGGTAAACAACGAAAGCCTTATACAGGATCTAGACACAATTGATGAGCTCAGAGACTTAGCAAAGATCAGGATGGCTGGATATCAACAAAGGATGGTTGGGGAATATAACAAGAACTCATGATCAGAAGGTTTCAAGAAAGAGATCTGGTCCTAAGGAAAGCTTTTCAAATACGACTAATCCGGCAGATAGAAAGCTAGCACCCAAGTGGGAAGTCCCCTACTTGATCAAGTTAGAAGCAGAAAAAGGGGCATACCACCTACTTACAATAGAAGGTGATCGACTACCAAGAGCCTGGAATTCCATTCATCTTAAGAATTATTTTATGTAATCAGGATCAAGGATCCTAAAGTTGATAAAATCTTATTCTATTATTTATTTCTTTCAGATTTTTGTTACTAACTACTAATCAAAGGAAACAATATTCTTCACATTTACTTTCACCAAGTTGTAAGTGTATGCAGAAAATGCATATTTTAAGAGAGAATACAGCGTAAGGGGTTGGACACCTCTCTCCCACGTTTAAGGTATAATCTCGATGATTATACCTACTAAGGTTTAAAGGTTTTCACCTTTCTTACGAATTAGTTTGACACTCTCTCCTAGAGCGCACGCTCTCGAAAGTATAGTTCGGGGCAATGGACCAGTACACGCTTAGTGGCTGACAATTTCATTTCTTTCGGCTATATGGAGGATCCTACGAAAAATGGTAGACGTACTATACAACGGTTTCTAATATTTTCATGTTAGCTAAGGTTTTGGCGTTTTCACGTCACTTAAATTTGGGACTTACCCTAGTTTAACATTCGTACATTTGGGCTAGATCCTGGTTTGGGCCAGAGCCTAGTTCGGGCTTGACCCCGGTATTTTGGGCTTGACCCTAGTTATTTTTTAGCTTGGCCCCAGTATTGTTGGGCTTGTCCCCCATTTCTTGGGCTTGACCCCAATTTATATGATTGTTTAACTTAAAATACTAAGATATTTGCATCAGGTATCCTAAGTCTATCTATAAGCATCATGGAAGTATTTATGGTAACTTAGGTCTAATCAGACCTTACGATTTGATCTTTTACTTGTCAAGCTAGATTCACTCAAATTATATTTTTGAACACCATTATCTTCAAGGATCTAAGATCTTTATCCTTTATTTAGAAAGATAATTTATCTTTAAAACCTTTCAAAAAATAAACTATAACAATTATTTTTTCATAATGAAAAACAGTCGGCAAATAGATAAAAGATTAGAGTAATTATTAAATCACCATGATTTACCAAAAAACATTAACCCAGATTTTACCATTTAAACATGGACCATCCACTCGGGTTAAACACAGGAGTGACTAATAGTTCGTTCATAAGTGCAGGAAAATAAAAGATTGGGCATCAAAGGCTTCATCCCCGGAAAAAGAGAATCCCTCCACCTTTACTACCCCACAAGATTGTCTAAGGATCATATATCCTTTATCCTAGTTATCTATTGTCAGAATTACAAACCATCAAATGTCCAAAACACAAACACATAAAAAGTGGGCTCGGTCCTAGTCTTTACATCCTTCATCGCCCACCTTTACGGATCCTTCCTCAGCTACAACTCCTTTACTCGCTTCAGTGCCCTCAACTTCATTCCTTCCAGCCACAGTGTCAGTGCTCTCACCGGTCTCATCCTCACCACCTCCAAGAGCCACAAGGTCTTGCTTCCACTTTGCCACTTCCCATGCTGACTTATCAAACGAAGGATCACCAGCTTCAGCCGCCATCTTGATCCTCGCCTGCAGCACGGACTTGGCAGCCCACATCTTAACCTCATTAGTGGCTCGTTTCACCTCCTCCTGGAGTTAAGCTTCCACTGTGGATAGTTGATCCTCAATATGTTTCTTTTCTTTCATCAGCTTAGAGGTGGCTGTGTCCTTGGCAGTGGCCATGGCCCGCATTCCGGAGAGAGTGTCCTCCATCTCCTTGACAATCTTCTTGTGGTAGCTCCTAGCGGAATCTATGGCCTGCGTTGAAAGACGAAGTGAGTTCAAGATTAAAACATCCTCATAAAGAATACTGGATTCACAAGCAAAGTCAGATAGAATCAAGTATCCTTACCATGGTGAGAATCTGCTTCCCACCTTCAAAAGGATCCTCAGGTTCTGCAGGTTTCTTTCCAAATTTAGCACGAGTGGTCACCGGCCGTGCTTCAGGAAGCGAAGTAGCCGTGGAAGTTTCCTTCTACACAATGAAGCAATAAATGTATTCCAATGAATACTGAGAGGAGGACTTGCTTGACTTCTAAGCGCCTGCAGAACTCATGAAAAAGATAAGTCTTATATTATTGTCTTTACTTATTATAAAACATTAAAAAATCTTACTTGACATCTCTCTTGCTTCTGACTCTTGAGAAGACTCTTGAGCTTTAGCCTTGAATGTTGTTATTGAAGGATCTAAAGCTAAGAAGCTCTTCACTCTTCCTTTAACACTTGGGAACTCATCAAGAAATGCAAAGTTTGCCTCTGTAAAAATGAAAAGAAATCTATCAGAAAAAGGATGAGTTATCATCAGCAACTTATCAGAGGATCCAGGATCTTACCCTTCCTAATCCACCTGAAGGGTAAATTATCCCTACCAGGAATGGAATCTCTCTTGACAAAGAAGAATTAATTTTTCCAGAAGGAACCATTTTGGGTGGTCTTATATATGAGGACTGGATGACGAGGTTAGGTTTTCAAAACGAATTGAGTGGATCCGTGGGCTACCAAGGTATACAAGTATGCAAGTTCTGAAGTGGCAAACTCAGTATCTTCTTTTTCGATATTTCTTTCTACAGTGAACAATGCCCGTCATAGCATCGGCATGGTCTGAACGTAGCTAAATCTGGTCAAAGTGAAGTAGCTCTGAGTGAACTCTGGGAAAGGATACGAATATCCGATGAGAAATGGATACGCCGAAAAACATACCCAGGTTTTAGAACAACAATCGCTCCTTTTGGAGGAGTCAGAAGGGCGAAACATTGTGCCAGGCGGAAAGAGGGGAATCAAATCATCAACTTCCGGATTGGTGACTTTGCAGATCTCGGAAGACGGACGGGTAAGAAGATTTTGTGAGCGTAGGTCATCGGAGTCCGATTGCTCGGAAGAGGAGACGAAAACTGTAGACATATTCAAAAATCTATGGAAAGAGAAAGAGAAAAGAGGATACCTGATTTTTTCCGCTGAGTTGTGAAAATATAGTAACAAGAGTCGTCATATATATAGGTGGAAAGGGGGTTCCCAATGTACTATGTAGATATATTATCATTATATCTAAGTTGTCAAATCTTATATGTTTTTGCAGGAAATTTGAATTCAAAAGAAGAATGACAGTTGTGATCTTATCACAACCGCCATTTTGGGGGCAATTGTTAGGGCACGGAGATTTTTTGTTGTGGATCGTTATCTTGGCATAGTTTTCGGATCAGTTATCCTTAGCATATGTTCCAAAATTATGTCAGGATCAAGGATCCTCAGTACTCGTTATATACTAACGACTGCTCTCTTTGTATATCGATATATTAGCATTTATAACGGTTGATGACCTGGTCTATCCTACTATTTCACAGTCTGAGAGAGTTAGCAACGTGTTCAAATGCATGTAACGGCTCTAGTGGAGTGGTGGCGAGATTATAGGAGTTCTTGTTGGTTTATTTTTGTATATATTAAAGCTATGATCAGCTAGTTCACACACACGTTTTACACACTTACACTCTGAACTACGATATTAGCAATGCACAATCACTTAGAAATTCTTGTAATAACTGATCAAATTTTTCACCATTGTAACACGACCTTTTGATTGATATAGTGGTGATCGACGATTTGTCAACACCCGAGGTTTTTATGCCGGCGATCCTACACTGATCAAGATCAGGGCTTTATATCGTAACAAATCCTTGTGTTCATCCTTATTTTATCTATGTGAACACCACTATTGTTCAAGCACTCTACCTCACAAAACTGATTTGGTTACATTATCCTTAAAATCGATTTTTGACCGAAACAATACAAGGGTGTTTGGGATTCCTTATTTTACCTCCTTATAACATATTTAAGGCATAAGTTATAAGTTACAAAATTGTAATTTATACCTTATACACTTATAAAACCAAACTTTTCCAAACACCTTATAACTTATAACTCATAAGTTATAAGCTATAAGGATTTAAAATAAGGAATCCCAAACACCCCTTACGTATGTAAAAACCTTGCCGCTCTCAATAAAATTAGTTTTAAAACCCTAACCGTCCACGTGATAAAATTTCAATGGTCATGACTCATGGTGAATATGAATAGTAGTAAGCTTTATCGCTTATTAAATCCTAAAATTCATGGTTAAATTCTTTGGTTGTTTTGAATTCACAAATTCAACACACAAGCTATTTAATATTTCTATATTCCTTACTTTTTTTTTGATCAATGACTTTCACAGTTAAGTTATCTCATTGCACAAACACGTCGCACCCCGCCACCCCATTCAGGACAACTATGTTGACATGATTGGGATCCACGTTGACATCCGAGTTTGGCTTGGTGATCCCGGTAAAACTCAGTTGGCTCACCCCGCCCGAAGGCACGACAAGTTTTAATGCTCTGGTAAAATCCGGTCGAAATCAGGATTCGAACCCGAGACATCTGGGTCATCCGTCATACTTCTGGCCATTGGGGCAAGCCCCGCTGGTTTCTATATTCCTTACTAAGTTTCTAAAACCGATTATAGTCCAAGGATAATATCCAAGAATTTAAAATAAGGATAAAAAGGCTATAAATGGTCCTTCGAGTTCATTTATTTGGACTTTATACACTTAATCCCAACTTTTACACTTTTTACCCTAAGTTTGACAACTTAAGACATTTAGTCACGATTTCACAATATTGAACACATTATATTTTACAAAATAAAAATGTTTTCAATGAATTTACTTCAAAAGTTTGGATGTTATAAAAGACATGGTTTAAATAGGTTGAAGTTTGAACTACATTGATCAAATGAAACATAAGTGTAATTACGAAAGTTGGAAATAAAAGAGGTTGCGTTCATAAAAGAAAAGTAATAATGAGCTTTTAAATATAAAATAAACTCATAGACTACATCATACTAAGATCCACAGCCATCTATAGTTTACGTTCACGGTAATAGTTAATTGATACCGTCATTATGTTCATAACTATTAAAAGATATCGTGTACTACTGTTAACCGAATCCTCTTAGGTATGTGTGATTGTCTTGAAACTAAAAGAGATGACATGTCTTATTATTAATAAGGCCTTGATAAAAACAGAAATTTTAGAACGAATTAATTTTTAATATAATTTATAACATTGTATTTTGATGGTGAGATTAGTTGTAAACACTAACAAAACGCTAAACACATCATGGACCATCATCTATATATAATAACTTTCTTCATAATAATTCTATCTATTGTAACCCTAAAAGAATATTAGAATAGCAGTTTTCTATTCGCTCAATCAACTATTTTTGGCATTTATTCTCATCCTTTTGTTTTACCAATTCTAGTTTCCATGTATGGATAAAAAAAGAGGTAACACATTTTGGGTGCTCAATTCTTTGTTTGATATGTGCGTACCAAACACACTTTTTGTCATATACTTTTCTTGGACTGTCATGATCAGAAATAAAGTTTATCTCGAACAATTGTGACAGATTACTATCGCACTCAACATGACACTTTTAAAGATATCTCTATGCATTAGGGAAACATTTTAACAATGAGGCTATGAGAAAATTTGAAGAGGGGTAACTTTTAACAGATTTATACAATATATAATGTTCAATATTGTATTGTATGTAGAGTGAGA
Source organism: Bidens hawaiensis (assembly GCF_021521415.1). NCBI lineage: Eukaryota > Viridiplantae > Streptophyta > Magnoliopsida > Asterales > Asteraceae > Bidens > Bidens hawaiensis. The sequence continues at coordinate 289,807 of NW_027491404.1, read as the reverse complement.
GAAGAGATCACAACTAATTTTAATATTTTTAAAAAGATTGACATACGGATATCAGTTATTTATAACTAATGTTATCGTTATTAATAAAAAAAGGTTATTAGATATACACATAAGGATGACTGGGTTTCTTTCAAAACTCGGAAAAAACAATTTAAGACCTTTAAGAATTCACGACTAGTTATCTTATTAATTTATTATATATATGATTTGGAAAAAATACAAATGAAATTAACGTGCTAAACATAAGAATTAAGTAGAGTAATTATATATACAAGTAAAGTAATTATGTAATTACATCGTAGAATTTTAATTTATGTAATTACAGAGTAATTATGTAATTACTCTATGATGTAATTACATAAAAACTCTATTTGTATATATAATTACTCTACCTGATTCTGATTCTCACGATTAGCACGTTAATTTCATTTGTACATTAACATTTTCATATATATATATATATATATATATATATATATATATATTATTTCAAAGTAGTTTTATCATTATTATATATAAACTTAAGATTACATATAATGAAATAACAAGTTTGCATGTGTAAGGAAATTTGCATGTGTAAAAACTAATTTCTATAATTAATCATAATTATACATATAATAAATGATAAAATATCCTCAAATGATATTAATATTAAAAACAGTTATAAAGATGCTTGGTGGTTAAACGTTTATAAATTATATTTCCATGTTCTGAAAAAACATTAGAGAGAGTACGATAAAAAGTTTAGAAAACCACCATATGATGATGATATGTGATCACATGCTTAAAATAAAAGAAAGAACAAAAGCTTAAGGGGTTGTTAGATTAATGATTTCGTTAAAAGGTTACATCTGCATCAGTCAATATTAAGTATGTTTGGTTTATCATAAGAACATATTTAACCAAAATTGGTTAGCAAACCAACCCATTAAGTTACAAAATGACATTAAATAAAATTTTACCTCTTTGTCCATTGTTCATAATCATCTGTCTGCCAGTTGCACACCCTCTTCTACCAATCACCATTAGTTAGCACTGTGTCGACATATTCAGCGTTAACTTAGTACTTACTCTCGGCATACACCTATTCTTTGGAAAATAAAGTAGTCATATAAACTCAAGTGATGCAATTCATAACTGATATAAACAATTATTAAATAAATAGATCAAGGTTTTATAATAATAATAATAATAATAATAATAATAATAATAATAATAATAATAATAAATTATATAGAGCACGTTCGTGTCGCATTTCCTTTTATCCTCATTTTGTCATTACTATTTCATTTCAAGTTATATAAAACATACGTAAATCTTGTTTGAAGATGTAGTTTTGTTTTTTTGTGCGGTGTTTGTTTTATTTAACAAAGGAAATTAAAAAAACATAATACATATATACACAAAAATGTTTAAATAGGAATAATAAAAACATCAAGTAGAAATAAGGTAATTTAACCTATTCAATCCAAAAAAAAGTTTTCATGAGTTTATAGTGGGCTTTACCTTTATTTATTTTGTTACGAATTAAAATGCACACAAGAAACAAAACACAATATATATACGAAAGCAAATAATGAACATGTGGATTTCATATAGTTTGGTTTAGACTGACCAACATCCACTAGCATTTCATTTTATTGAGTGATACAAGATTATAAGTAAATAATTAGATATAAATAAAAAACTAAATTAGAGTTCACTGTTGATTAACTTAACCAACAAATACCAAACTAGTCCCGCTAGAATTAGGGTCGGCCACCCTATGATGTGTGTCTCCTTAAACCGAGTTTAAGCCACACATCTTAACAGTCTTCTACTTAAATTTCTGGAATCATTAACATCGTCTTTAAGCTCCTTCTAGTTACCCCATCTTTTCATAAATTAACTTCAAGGTCCGTTAAAGCTGCCCAAGCTTTAACCTATCATTCACTACCATTTAAATGATTACACAGTATATTAAACCAATACATATAATTCTTTTGTATCTACTATATCATACTATTATTACCCTATAATCAAAGTTAAGAAGACATAACTAGATTGAAACAGAATAACAATGAAGACGTCACATAAGAATAGCAAGCAATTATCTTATTAATGTGTGAAAATAAAAACTATTTCTGACGACAATCAAGGGTGACAGATATGCGACTAAAGCGGTGATCTAAGGTATGGCATGGTGGTCATTGACGGAAAGTGGCGACATCCGCAACACGAGCATAGAAGAGTGGTGACAACAAAAGGTGGGGCTATTGGCTAGCTAGCGGTGTAAACAATCCGAACAAGCTCAGGCTCACCTAAACTTTAGTTCAACTTGTTTAACTCAAGAGAGTTGGAGCTCAAATTTGGCATCTGAGTTGTTTTTCGAACCCAGCTTGTTTATTAATTATTAATATGTAACTTTTGTATATTTATATATTTATAATCACTTTTTATGTATATTCACAGTTATAACTTTTTATAAAACATAATATATAGTATGTATTATATGTATAATTGTTGTTAAAAATATTATACGTATAGGGGTAGGTTAAATAAAACGAGATAGTTTTACAAGAAGAGTAAGAATATATATAAACCATTGGATCTAGGATCTAGTGATTGAGATTATTAATTTTCAAAATACTAAATAGTTTCCTAGGATCTAGGAATTTTGCTACGTAGTTTCTAAAAATGCTATATAGTTTCCTGACGTTGAATTTCATGTCATTTCTACTCTTCCTAAAAAACTATGTATTTTTATTTTGGGTCAAGTTATTCTAAAGGGGGGTAAAAATGAGAAGGATGTTTAGCTACAACCCCCCTCCCCCCACCCCCCTTAAAAAAATAATGAAAAACTAATAAAAAAAGTCATAACTCAAATTTTAATAAAAAATGAAAATGTAAAAACGTAAAAATGTCCCACCGTCTTCCTCGTTCTCAAAAAGAAAAAAAAATCTCGAAAAAGACTCAATGTTGAGGAAAAAATCATTGTGTCTTTTTATTTATTATTGTGTTTTTGTCTATATTTTCGTAATTGATTGTGTTTTTTTCTTAACATTGTACATTTTTTTCTTGATATTGTGTTATATTACTCAACATTGTGTTATATTTTATTCGGTATCGTGTTAAATTTTGTAACCTATTGTGTCTTTTTTGATTTATCATTGTGTTGTTTATTCATTTTCGACATTGTGTCTTGTTTCTCGACATTGTGTCTTTTTTTTGGAACGTGAATGATGGGGGAAGCATTTTGTTTTTTTCATTTTTTTGTTTTTTATTTATATTTTAAGTTATGATTTTTTTTTTTGAATTTTTTTTGAGTGGTTTTTTGTGTGATCACAAATCCTTCTCACACTTTTCATTTTTTTCCCCTTTGTATTTTAACATTTTTTCTATGTGTATAGTATATCAATCAATCAATCAAGCCCTGTATATCCACCGCATAGCACGCTATCGGTAGCGTCAGGGGAGGGTGGGATGCAGGCAAGTCTTTCCTCTATCCGTGAGAATAGAGAGGCTGCTTCCAGAGAGACCCCCGGCTCATAAAGTTACATACAAGTAAACAGAGTAAACATAGATCCTACAAGCAAAGACACTTAGCAATACAAAGATATCAAACTACCAAAATAGCAAGAAATCTGTAACCTACTAAAAATAGGGCATAAGAATCAAAAAGCAGCATCAAACAAAATATATGCATAAACAACAAGAAGGCAGGCTAGCCAACTAGACCCTAAATACAAAGCCAAGCTAACTAGGTACTGTTTTGGACAAAAATATACTAAAGATATTGTATCCAAATTTGTTATGTGAAGTTCAGTGCTAAAATGATAACAACGAATATATGAACGAATTAGAAATGAACACCATGATTTGTTACGAGGAAAAACCCCTTGATCCTGTTTAGATCAAAGGAAAAAATCCCTGGGTGATAACAATTCGTCTATCACCACTTTATTAATATCAAAAAAGGGTTACAATGGGTGGAGTTTATGATCAACGAATACAATAAAGCTATGTGTGTGTGATTACAGAGAACTATCAGCTAGAGTATGCGAATGAAGGCTAACAAGTGCGTGTGTAACTGTCTGGCCTAGCATTGATCATAACTCGGTATAAAAAGAAAAGAAAATAGCAACTAACTACTTAGTCCTACATTTTCGCCATCTTCCCACTATCTTCAACGTCACTTTTGACCACGTGTTTGACAAGTCCATTAGCGAAAATTCTGGTGGAATAAGTCTTGTAGTCGTTGCTCTTATGGAATAACAACCTACACATAGGAAATAATTGTTAATAATACCAACTACTGAGGATCCTTGATCCTATCACAGCTCCGGAGCCCTTTAGAAGGATAATTGATCCAGATCTGTCATCAAGAATAACATATCCTCAGTGTCAAATTTACTTGCCCTAACAATTGCCCCCAAAATGGCGGGTGTTTATGCTTTACAGCTGGCATTTTGAAATTTAAAATCCCTGTAAAAGATTAATCGATTAGGCGGCTGTCAGAGATAATTATTATCTAAACCCTTGATATTAATCATAACCGCTTATATATGTGATGCACTTAATCTCTTTATAACCACATATTCTGGCAACCCTTCAGGTATCCTTCTTCCTCTTATTCTTTTAATATAATATTCTGCAAAGTGTCTGTCGCCTTTTCTTCTTCTCCCTCTAAACATTTCGATCAGTCCGATGACTCCGAGCTGTCAGAGATGCAACATCAAAGCCTTATAACCAACCCGTCCATGGAGATCTGCAATTTCACTGATCCTAAGATCGATGAATTCCGGTCCCTGTTTCCACCGGAAACCGCACCGACCATACGACTCGCCGATTCGATGTGACGTTTACTCACAGACCTGGGTGTGTTTTCCGGCATGTTCGTTTCTCATCGGTTACACCTATCCTTTTCCTTCCTTTACCCAAAACTTCTTCGAATCTACCAGCATGTCATACATCCAAGCTATGCCTATGGTTTGGAGAGTCTTAAGCACCATCGAAAGAATCATAGAGGAGAGGAGGATTGAGTTTGGCGTCCAAGAGTTGGATCATTTGTATACCCTAACTACCCACGGCTCGAATCGGTTTTTTGTTGAAATCCAAATCTCGTCAACCCAACCCGATTTCAAAAGTAACCTTAAATGATTCCTTCTGGAGGAACCAGTTTTTCTTTGTAAATCGTAACTCCATACCTGGTGGGACTGATTTATCTTTGACTTGGGTTAAAAAGGGAAGGATCCTGGATCCTTAGGCAGAGAAATAAGCCTTGGTGACTGTTCTAACTCTGAATCTTTCTTTTTTGTTTACAGTTGAAAACATTGCTTCACTGGCCAAGCTACCTGGAACGGAAGAAAGAGCGAAGAATTTCTTGCCCTGGATACTGAAGTCAGGACTTTTCAAGCAAGATTCGTCGAAGCTTTTTACGACCTTTCTTCAGACTCCAATATGTCAAGTAAGATTAGCATTTGAATAATAAATAGGGATAAATAAAATACTTATCTGTTACTCGGTTTGCATAGGTGCTCAAAAATCTCAGAAATCCGGCAACAAGTTTTCCCTAGAGGACATCGATAGCATGATCACTCCCCAAACTGTTAAGAGAGAAGTTCTGAAAACAGCCACTTCTTCCAAGCCAAAGACCACAACCACCAGGGCCAAATCGGCAGCTTCTAAGAGAAACAGATCCTCAGAGCCTAAGACTCACGTTGATATGATCCTCACTGTAAGCATCCTTTATCCTGTACTCTCTAATTTAACTATCCAGTACCCTTCTAACTTTAAGAAAAATGCTGGTCATAGGCCGTGAATGCTTACAATGACCATTATGAGAAGATTGTGAACCAAATGAGTGAGAAGTTTTCTGTGATGGGAAGCGATGCGGTCACGAAGGACAAGGTCATAAGCCAGTTCACCAAAGACAAGAAGCGGCTGGAGGATCAGCTATCCACCATAGAAGCCCAACACCATGAGGAAATGAAGCAGGCCACTAAAGAAGCAAAAATGTGGGCTGCAAGATCTGTGCTGCAAGCCAGGATCAAGATAGCGATAGAGGCTGGTGATCCTTCGTTTGATAAGGTGGTTTGTGATGTGAAGAAGTGGAAGGTTGCTCTGGTGGCTCTTGGGGGTGAAGAGGATGCTGAGATGACGGATGGGAATGAAGCTGGAACTAGTGAGGCTAAGGATGCAGTGGAGACCGAAGAAGGAGCATGTGCAGCAGAAGGTGAGGAGGCTGCTTGAATAGGCGATGAAGGATATTGAAGACAAGGCCAGAGCTTGTTCTTTTATTTTGTTTTAATTATGTTTTTATAGATAATGGTTTGTAATGGATAATAGTAACTAGGTTGAAGGATCGGTGATCCTTAAGACAATTTCTAGGGGTAGCAAAGGTGGAGGGATCCTCTGTTTGTGGGGATGAAGCCTTTGATGCCCCTGGATTTTATTTTCCTGCACTTAGTTAAACTGTTAGTAACAACTTACTTTTAACCCGATGGATGGTCCATGTTTTAAATGGTGAAGTCCGGGTTAACTTTTGGTAATTTCAAGTAAGTTTTTAATGAAAAAAATGTTTTGACTATTTGCTTATTACTTGTTATTTTGAAAGTTTGTTTGTTATAACCTTAGCTTTATTAAAAGTTCTAAGAAATAATCTTGAGTAAAAGAAATTTTAGGATAGAATATCCTTGCAAAAATAACTTAGAAATTTTAAATCCTTTAGTAAAAGGATTTACAAAGATTTTAGCTAAACAAACATAAATTGACAAGTAGAAATCATACCATAAGGTTTAATTAGACCTAGGTTACCATAAGTAATGATCCTTCCGTGATCCTTATAGAAGAAAGTTTAAGGATTTTGAATCCATAAGTCTTGATCCTCGTAATTGAACTTAGAGCATCTGTTGCAAACAACTTATAAGATTAATTGGGGTTAGACCTATAAATAACTGGGGACAAGCCCGTGCGACTAGAGACAAGCCCAAAACTGGGGGCAAGCCTAAACTAGTGTTAAACTGGGGACTAGCCCAAAAACTGGGGACAAGCCCAAACTAGTGTTAAACTGGGGACTAGCCCAAAAACTAGGGGCAAGCCCAAACTGGGGACTGACCCAAGGATACGGATGTCATCGGGGATTTGCCCAAATGTGAGCGACATGAAAACGCCAAAACCTTAGCTAACATGAAAATGTTAGAAACCTTTGTCTTGAGATAACGTGAAAACGTTATAAAACGGTGGTATGGTACGTCTACCATAAATCGTAGGATCCTCCATATAGCCGAAGACAACGAAATTGTCAGCCACTAAGCGTGTATTGGTCCCGCTGTCCCGGACTATACGTTGGATAGCGTGCGCTCCAGGCGAGAGTGTAGAAACTCTAATTTATAAGAAAGGTGAAAACCTTTAAATCTTAGAATATATGACCATCGGGGATCATACCTTAATCGTGGGCTAGGCCAAGGGAAATAGCAAGACACCTTTAAATGCGAAAGAGAGGTGGCCAACCTCTTAGATATTAATCCTCTAACTAGAATCCTTCATAGTTATTAATACTTGGAAAAATAAACGTTAAGAATATGCTATCCTTAAATTAAATAAAATTTTAAATAAATAAGTGATCAGATAGATATTACCAATTTCTGGAACCTTGATTCTATAAGGACACTCCATCCTTGGAGGATACTGGATTCTGATCAGAAAAAGTACTTCTTGAGATGGATAGCATTCCATGCTCTTGGTAACCTGTTGCCTTCCATGGTGAGCAAATGATATGCCCCTTTTCCTGCCTCCGACTCGATTAGATAAGGATCTTCCCACTTGGGTGCTAGCTTCCCATCTGCCGGATTGGTGGTGTTTTGGAAGGCTTTTCTCAAAACTAGATCTCCTTCTTGAAATCTTCTGATCCTTATGCTTTTGTTGTATGCCCCAGCTACCTTTTGCTGATATGCTGCCATTCTGATCTTGGCTAGGTCTCTGAGCTCTTCAACAGTATCCAAGTCTTCAAGAAGGATTTCTTCATTGGCTTCAGGATCATGGATGCTTGTTATGGCAGTGGGAACTACTATTTCTATAGGGATTACAGCTTCCGAGCCGAACACCAATGAGAAAGGTGTTTGACTTGTTGCATTCTTTGGTGTTGTCCTTTCAGCCCAAAGTATATATGGTAGCTCATCGGCCCACTTGCCTTTTTTGGATCATAGTTTTTTCTTTAAATTGTTGATGATGCTCTTGTTACTTGATTTCGCCTGACCATTAGCTTGAGGATGCACCAGAGTAGAGGTAATCATCTTGATGCCCCAACTGTCACAAAAAGTTAGTGGTTCTTTTCCCGATAAACTGGGAACCATTGTCACAAATAATTTATGAAGGGATACCAAATCTATTAATAATATTTCTTTTAATAAAGGATATCACCTCTTTTTCGCGTACTTGAACAAAAGCTTTTTCTTCTATCCACTTTGAAAAGTAATCAGTCATTGCAAGCATGAATACTTTTCCTCCTAGGGCTTTAGACAGCTTACCAATGATATCTATGCCCCACTTCATGAAAGGCCATGACGAGGATATAGGATACATAGGCTCCGCTTGCTGATGTAGGATGTTGTCGTGCCTTTGACATGAGTCACACTTCTTTTGAATATTCCACGGCATCTCTTTTCATGGTTGGCCAGTAGTAACCTGTTCTCAGAATTCTAGAGAATAGGGCTCTACCTCCGGTGTGATTACCACAGTCACCTTCATGAAAGTCTTTAAGTACCTCTTGAATTTCAGGATCTTTGATACACCTCAAGTAGGGTTCTCCAAGAGATTTTCTATACAAAATATCGTGTAATATAATGTATTGTGATAACTTAAGTTTGAAGAACTTAGGATTCTCCGTGGTTGGAATCTCTTCAGTTTGAATGTACTTCTTGATTGGGAGGATCCAAGATCCTTGATTATTCGAGGATAATGGATCCAAAGTACAATCTCTTTGTTAGTCGTTATCTCCCCAACTTCTTGTTCTCCTATTCCTGGCGAGAGTATATGAATGATTGGGATCTTCGTATATTCTGGAATCTTAAAAGATGAAGCTAAACTAGCCAAAGCATCTACCCCAGCATTCTCTTCCCTTGGTACATGTATAACAATTCGAAGGATTTTGCTAATTCCTTCACAACATCTAGATATTTGATTAGTTTTTCACCTTTAACAGCATATGAGCCATTAAAGTGGTTATCTATCAACAATGAATCTATATATACTTGAAGATACCTGATCCTCATGCATTTAGCTAATTGCAAACCTGCGATTAGAGCTTCATACTTTGCCTCATTATTCGTCGCTTGAAACTCACAGGCTATTATAGACTGGGGTAATATGTCCTCCTGTGGCGATTTTAGTAGGATACCTAATCTTGTTCCTCTTACATTGGAAGCTCCATCTGTAAAGAGGATCCAAGGATCCTTGGTTTCTTCTAGTTGTTGAACCTCCAAGTCGGCTTCTTTCTGCATGTCGCTACTGAAATCAGCCACAAAATCTGCGAGTGCATGTGATTTGATGGTTGTTCTGGGCTCATATTGAATATCATACGCACTCAACTTCACAGCCCATTTCGCCATCCTCCATGATAATTCTGGCTTTCTAAGGACATTCTTAACATGATAGTTAGTTCTCAAAATAATAGTATGAGTCTCAAAGTAATGTCTCAATTTAGTAGAAGCCATAATAAGTGCAAGAATTAATTTTTCTAAATGAGAATACCTGGCTTCAGCATCTAGAAGACTTTTACTTACATAATAAACAGGATGCTCTTCACCTTCGTGATCCTTCACAAGGACAGCACTTACAACATTTCCTGAAACAGAGATACAGATATAAGGATTCTTCATCCACAGGCTTCATCAGAGCTGGTGCAGAGGATAAGTAATCCTTTAAGGCTTTGAGTGCAGCCTCATGCTTCTCTGTCCATTCGAACTTCTTATTTTTCCTAAGAATGTCGTAGAAATCTTTGCACTTCTCAGAGGATTTGGAAATGAATCTGTTGAGAGCAGCTTTCTCCCTGTCAGCCTTTGGACATCTTTAGCATTTGCAGGAGACTTTAACTTGATGATGGCTTCTATCTGCTCGGGGCTTGCTTCTATCCCTCTTTTTGTCACCATATATCCTAGAAACTTTCTGGCCTTAACACCAAAATGGCATTTTAACGGGTTCAAGTTCATGTTATATTGGTCAAGGATATTGAACGCTTCCTTCAAGTCTTTAAGGTGGTCTTCAGCCCTCTTAGACTTGACAACCATGTCGTCTATGTAGACTTCCATGGTTTTGCCTAATTGATCCTTTCATATTCACCAATCTTTGATATGTTGCCCCTGCATTTCTTAGTCCAAACTGCATAGCAATATAACAGTATATGCCGGTAGGAGTCATGAATGTTGTATCCTCTTGATCAGATAGTTCCATCTGAATTTGTTGAAATCCAGAGGAAGCATCCATAAAGGTAAGTAATTCATGTCATGCCGTTGCATCTACCATGGAGTCTATATGTAGTAATGGGAAAGGATCTTTAGGGCATGCCTTATTTATATAAGTGAAATCGCCACCACACCCTCCACTTTCCATTATTTTTAGAAACAACAACCACATTAGCCAACCATCGAGGATACTTAACCTCTCTGATCATACCGGCCTTAAGAAGTTTTTCAACTTCTTCTTGTATGATCATGTTCCTCTCAGGAGCGAATTTTCTTCGCTCTTGATGGACGGGTTTAATAGATAAATCAAGGCCTAACTTGTGAGTAATTACCACCTTAGAAATACCTGTCATGTCCGAATGTCTGAAGGCAAACGTGGATTTTCTTCGCTTTAATAAGGATATTAGATCCTCCTCATCTCACTAGGGTTACTAGATCCTAGGAACACCTTTACATCTGGATCTTCGGGATCCAAGGATACTTCTTTTATGTCTTGCTCCCGAGCTTCCAGCACATCCCTAGGATGCTGCTGTGGTTGCTATGCTATTGTCTGTTTAGCTGTCGGCTTCATAGATGAAGAATAATAGTTCTTGGCCTCCACCCGATCACCATCTATCCTTACTACTCCCCAAGGGGTTGGTAATTTGATGCATTGATGGTAAGTATAAGCCACCGCCTTCATTCCATGTAGCCAAGGCCTACCTATTATAACATTGCAACAAGATAGGTTATCAATAACACAGAATCTTTGGTAAGAATTTAATCCTTCGATGTATATTGGGAGGTTAATGTCCTCCAATGTTTTCTTGGTTTCTCCACTGAATCCAATTAGCACCGACGTCCTTGGAATGATCTCTGAATCGGGGATGTTCATTTTCTGCAGAACATCATGTTGGATGATGTTGACTGAGCTTCCACCATCGACTAGGATCCTGCGTACATAATGGTTAGAAATAAACAAAGTGACAATCAAACCTTCGTGATGTGGATCCTGGATGTTTGATTTATCTTATTCATTCTTTTGTCAGTCGTCAAAGTGGTGGATATAACTGGTCGTTCCCCGTTGTCCAACTTGGTCTCCTTGGCGAGTCTTTTAGCTGCGGAGAAAAAAGTTCCGCACATGTCTGAGCCACTGGAAATGAAGTTGATTACTTATGCGTCTGGTGGGGGCGGAGTTACTTTTTGAGGCATCTCTTCAGGATCCTGGATCCTAGACTTTTTCCTTCCCAAGAGTTCCTTGAAGTGGTTTTTGCTCAGGAGGTATCAAATTTCCCTCCTTAAGCCAATACAATCATCAGTCAAATGGCCGAAATCCTCATGGAATGCACACCATTTGGACTTGTCTTTGAAGGATGTTGTTTTCTCGTTCTTTCGGGGCCACCTTGTCTTCTCACCTAGATCCTTCATGGCACAAATTAAACCATGAGTATCTACTGAGAAGCAATATTCTAAGATGCTCGGGTATTCATCATTTTCATCATCTCCTTCTTCTACAGCTCGGACATTTTGATTGTTCAATTTGGAGTAGGGTCTCGTGTTATTGTTCTTGAACGAGGATCCTTGTTTCTTGTCAAAAGTTTCTTGTTTTGTCTGAACCCCTGATCGTTCCTGGATCCTCTTGTCATCCTCTAACCGTATGAATCTCAGGGCTCTATTCCTTACTTCATCTAAAGACCTGCAAGGAGTCATTACAAGATCATCATAAAATAGGGAGCCCCTCTGAAGTCCCATCTTAAATGCTTCAACAGCAGTAGCCATATCAAGATTGGGGATTTTCAAAGCTTCCCTGCCAAACCTTGTAACGAAATCCCTAAGGGATTCGTCATAAGGCTGGAAAACTCATTATAAATCACTAGTAAATTTCCTACTACAAGAAAATTGACTGATGAACAAGTTAACTAAATGAGAAAATGAATTAACAGAGTAAGGAGAGAGACTTAGCAGCCATTTGAGTGCAGATCCCGTTAGTATGGATCCGAAACCCTTGCATAGACAAGCCTCCTTGAGTCTTTCAAGAATTGGATTAATCTCCATCATCTCCCTATATTGAGCAATATGCTCTTCAGGATTCGTGGTCCCATTATAAGTCTTCATGTTGGGGGTCTGGAATCGCTTTGGGATTTCAGCATCACAAATAGGTGGAGCAAATCTTGATAACGTGTGGCTCCCTTCTGGTATTTCAGGAATCGGTCGGACCACCCCTGGTACGCTGGATATCATATCCTTTAGCTTTTGCAGTTCCTTAGCCATAGCTTGGTTAATACCTACATCCTGCATGGAACCACGATTAGCATCTAAGGATATAGGATCATACAAGTTACCTTTTTGTTGCGTAAATGTCGGCATCCCAGAAGAGTGGCTTAGGTAAGAAGTGTTCGCTATAGGAGTTGGTCCAACAGACGTGATAGTCTGCATGGGGATAATATCTCCTTCATGGACTTCCGACTATCTCTGATGCTGAATTCCGAAGGATCCTTGAGGCTCAAATTTGAAGGATCCTTGATAGCATACCCCAGAGGATCCCGGTTGAAGGATTGATAATCCTTGAGGAAATTTATAGGATCCTTGAGTTTGCTACCCTAACTGGAGGATAGGTTAAAGTCGAGAACCCTTGAACCTGTTGGCCCACGGATCCTTGATTAAGGATGGATGATCCTGGCTGGAAGATAGAGGATCCTTGAGTTTTATGACCCATAGATCCCTGCTGAAGGATAGATGATCCTTGCCTGAATTGAGCCAAGGATCCTGGAGTGGTGAAATCTAGCATCCTAGGCACCAAGGGAGTCTGATCCTCCGTTGGCCTCTTAGTCCTCTTGAGGTCTTCTATCTCCTTAAGGATCCTCTGGTTAGTCTTGTTCTGTTGCTCCATGTATGCTTTAACCTGTAAAAACATAGCAGAAACATCATCGTTAGTATTGACCACCGAAGTGACAGCGGTGGTTTTCGAGCTCGGGAAGACTGGTAGTTGCATCTTGTTTCCAGCAGCAGCAGCCCGTGGTGCTCCCGTGATTGGAGGAGGCATCGGCGGCAAAGTTCTTGATGAGAGAGGAACCTAAGATGGCATGGTTGATGAAGCAGAGGTCAACTGAGAGGCCATTGATGCTAATATAGGTATGAAAGGTTGAAAATTGATATGAAGTAATATGGGTTATAGCACCAATTGCCCCATGTTGGGCGCCAAATTGTTTTGGACAAAAATCTACTAAGGATAATGTATCCAAATTCGTTATGTGAGGTTCAGTGCTAAAATGATAACAGCGAATATATGAACGAATTAGAAATGAACACCGTGATTTGTTGCGAGGAAAAACCCCTTGATCTTATTTATATCAAAGGAAAAAAAACCCCGGGTGATGACAAATCGTCTATCACCACTTTATTAATATCAAAAAAGGGTTACAATGGGTGGAGTTTATGATCAACAAATACAATAAAGCTATGTGTGTGTGATTACAGAGAACTATCAGCTAGAGTATGCGAATGAAGGCTAACAAGTGCGTGTGTAACTGTCTGACCTAGCATTGATCATAACTCGGTATAAAAAGAAAAGAAAATAACAACTAACTACTTAGTCCTACATTTCCGCCATCTTCCCACTATCTTCAACGTCACTTTTGACCACGTGTTTGACAAGTCCATTAACGAGAATTCTGGTGGAATAAGTCTTGTAGCCGTTGCTCTTATGGAATAACAACCTACACATAGGAAACAATTGTTAATAATACCAACTGTTGAGGATCCTTGATCCTATCACAGCTTCGGAGCCCTTCAGAAGGATAATTGATCCAGAACTATCATCAAGAATAACATATCCTCAGTGTCAAATTTACTTGCCCTAACAGATACCTTCCCCTAGAAGTCGCTAGCCTTAATCCTACGTCTCCACGAATTTCTATCCTGGACCATGTCCTCAGAGAGGTGCAACTCTGTCAAGTCATGTCTAATTCTCTCATCCCAAGTCAATTTAGGCATGCCTCTGCTCCTCTTTCCTTCCACACTGAAGGTTTCCACTACTCTGATTGGCGCTGTTGTCGGTCTCCTCTTCACATGCCCAAACCATCTCAATCTCCCTTCCTTTATTTTCTCTTATATGCAAACTATTCCTAACCTTTCCCTAAAGACCTCATTTCTAATCCTATCTAATCTAGTGTGTCCGCACATCCACCTCAGCATCCTCATCTCTGCTACCTCCATCTTGCGCGCCTGTGTCTTCTTGATGGCCCAACAGTCTGTTTCATACAACATTGCAGGTCTAGCTGCGACTCTATAAAATTTCCCCTTTAATTTAGATGGGAACCGCTTGTCGTATAAAACCCCAGTGGCTGCTTTCCACCTACAACATCCAGCTTGTATGCGGTGGCTTATATCACTGTCTATCTCTCCATTGCTTTGGACAAACGATCTATGCGTATAGTATGATATTAAATTTATCTAAACAATAGGATCATTTAAGTTTTTTGGATTCACGATTGTCAAAATATATACTTGAAGCTCAAGCTCCGACCCATTTCTTAAAAATGCCCCAATAAGGCCTCAAACATTTAAACATTTTTCAATCCAAGCTTTTATCCAGTCGATCTCAAATAACTTGTGAGCGATCCTCTTGTTTACACCTAGGTGTGGCGGCAAAAGGAAACACACGAAAACTTGGATATACTTATAATGAGTTGAGGTCCACAATACTAGATTAAAGAAAGCTAATTAATTATCACTGAATAGATAACACCATAGGTGGTGCCGTGGTGGGTAGGGCAGTAGTGACCAACTACAGTACGATGAAAAGGAAGAGGGATTATTATATGCAAAATTCAATATAACCATACAAAATTATTCACCTAATAAATTCTAAATGATATACAACAATTAAGTAGCATATAAAGAAAGAAAAAAGAAAATACTTTTAATAGCTTTAGACGAAAAGAATAAAAAAGAAAGGTGTTGGACTGTTGGGGGTTGCTATCACGGAGATGCAAACATAACTGTGCTCACATGCTTATGTTTTTAGTTAGCGACAATTGCGGTTCCCCACACATGTGCTACAACATAAGTTAAATGACCATATTTTTCAATAAGAAAACTGTAAAGTTGGGTATGGGATTGGGATATATATTATATTTTTAAAGATTTAATATAATATGTATTTCTGAAAATAATATAAACCACTTTAAGATTATAAGTGATTAGTTATTTATAGACTACATGAAAATTTTGTATAGAGACGAGTTTAAGTTGGCTTGAATTGAGTCAAGCTTAAATCACCTAGAGCTTAAGTTATCTTATACAAACACAACTACACAAGCCTATATTTGAGTTAACTTAGCAAGCATGTTCAAGTGTGAGTTCAAGCTTCATACATCAAGTTTGATTTGACTCAAGGAGTCAAGGGCGAAGCTTAGTGAGGGCCTAGGGTGGCCCGACCTCCCCTATTTTTTTTTAAATTTCTTTTTGATGTTGTGTATTAGTGTAATTTTACCCAACTTCGCTCGAAAATTTGTATACGTAGTATAAATTTACTAGTTATTCCTGAAAATTTGATTGGGCCCCCTTGTTTATGATTTTTTTAAATACATTTTGAGTCCCTTTTGACGAATTTGTCTAAACTTCGCTACTGATTGGACTTTTGATGCTAAACGGACATATTGTTAATATAATAATATTGTAACTATAATAAAATTTTTTAGTATGATATACTTACATAGCGAAAAAGTTGTTATATATAGAATATGATAAAAGAGTACATAGTATGTACATATATTATGTTATATAGATATAGATAATTATAATTATAGATAAATTTTGATCAATAGCTAGTTAATAAATAACAAACCAGAGGTAAAAGGTGTTGGTGTTAATTACCCAACAAAGGCAGGTATTCGAACCTCGCAAGAGGCAAAAGATGGAGAATAAAAAAAATTATTGTTTAAAAAAAAACTAGAAAAGCGTGATGTCAAGATCTAGTGAGTTAAACAACCGCTCTACTAAGTTAAACAACTGTGTTCAACAATAAGTTTTTTTAAGTTAAATAATCCGAACTCGAGCTTAGTCGAGTTACACTTGGCTATGCTAGTTGACACTAAAAAACTAGTGTTATAGGAGTAACAACTAAGTATATTTTAGAAAATATGATAATTACATTACATGAGTTAATTAGTACATCATGAAAAGACTATTGCAAATTGATTTATACAATTATATGAATGAAACTAATTTAGATATAAACTCTTCTAACAAATCATTTTATTGTTATTAAATTATTGCATGGTCGAATAAATGCAATGCTTTCCAGTCGGCTTAATAAGGGCATATGTAAGCATATACATATAAACATAGATATGCACATGTCTTCACACATGCAACTCACGTGATTCGTTAAACAAAACAACGTCGTTTGGTATCTGTTATAACCATGATTATAATTTTTCACTATAGAACATGATTCACCACGAAACGTGACGTAAAAGCTTTTTTTTGATTAAACGACGGCTGTGGAATTGTTTTGAAGGCAAGGAATACTACTATTTAAACATAGGCAGTGGCTTTTAGGCTTTAAGTTATACGTATACACAAATTATAACTTTTACCAACAGCCAACGCATTATCTAACAATGAAATCGAGTTCATTCATGTCATTAAAACTTTTAAACGATGATTAACCTTTACATTGTTATTTTGACCGAAAGGAATTTTTATGAATGTTAACATGTTCAATTTTCATTTCTATAAAAATGACATCAAACAATGCGAGCGAATTGTGTTTGGTTGCTAATCAAACTGTAGCAAACATTGTTGACAATCACGTTGAGAAACCACAAATTTTCTATTTTGTACTTTAAAAGGCGAAACATAAGATTTTCTATTATCTCAGTAGCTTAAACCTTGCGAGGTTCTTAACAGAATCTACTATCCAACCAGCTAAACCTTGCGAAACATAAGTTGTAAGTGTTGTAGATACTTGGAAGCATGCGGGGTTCTTGTATTTTTGTTGCGTGTTGAATGGACGTGTGAACACATTACTTGTATTGCTTGATAAATACTATTAAAGAGTTTTGGGGTCTTAAACAAAAGTATAGAATGAAGAATGTCGTAGCAAAAAAATTTGTGTTGGCCGGTTTCTTGGACTATAAGATGGTTGACTCGAAGACTATGAGTCTGTGACCACTAAAAGTTCAGCTCTTGGAAGTTATGCTCCATGATATTCATGTCGTGACAACAATTATTGAGAAGTTGTCTCCTAATTAGATTGAGTTCATGAACTACCTAAAACACCGGTAGAAAGAGATAAATGTGCATGAACTTTTGATTCGTCTCCGCATCGAAGAGAGCATCAAGATGTCATAACTGAGAAGCCGTTATGCATTTGCATGCTTTAGCAAAGGAAAATGTGGTTGAGTGTGGCCAATGCACTAAAGGAAGCAATGCAAACAACGGGAAAGGAAAAGAAAAGTTTGCACATTTTGGACAAGGAAAATGGTTGTGAGAAAGAAGGTAAGTCGTTCTAAGAAAAATGTTACAATTGTAACAAGGATGGGTCATTGTGCTAGCCAATGATAAGCATTAAGGAGTGAAGTTGTCAAGGCATAAGAGGGCGTAGATGGTGGACTTGTATTAGGATGGTCACTAAATAACTTAGATTTCGTTTAGTATTTTTAAATTGATAAGGTCATGTTGACCAAACGTGAAATGCTTGTAGGAAAGAGTTATGCCCTTAATGGTACACTCAAACTAAATGTAATGGTTGCCGAAAATGAAACGAATAAAATGGCTCCTACTTCTTATATGTTTAAACTTTCTAATGTTTGGAACGATTAACTTGGTTATGTAAATTTTTAATTAATTCATCGTTTAATTAAATATTATATACCAACATAACAACATTTTATATTGATTCAAATCCCAAATTTAAAGCATGTTTTGAAACCAAACTTATAAGAACATCATTCAACTTGGTTGACAGATTATTAACCATCTTGATACCATCCAAATGAATGTGTGAGTTAAATGTATTATCACGATATGTGGAGTAGGTACTTAAGCACGTTTATTGATGATAACATGATATATTGCCACATATACTTATTTAATTAGAGTATGAATGAAACGACTAACAAGTATGTCTTGTTCAAAACCAAGGGTATGAATCAACTCAACAAGAAAATAAAAACTGGAGTGATTAATTATGTGAATATGTTTACAACATGAGATTACACATCCTTGTTTTTTTGAAAAAAATGCTTTAAAGAAGGAAAGAATCATATACTTAAAGAAACAACTGTTAACATGCTTATAACTTCTAGACGAGGCAAAACATGTGGCGAAAGCCATATAACAAACAAGCTAACTATCTTGTGAATATGATATCTCACAAGAAAATGGAAGAAATTTGTTTAATTAAACGGGGTGACTTGTCATATTGTTTAATTAGACAGGATGACTTGTTGTTTGGAGTTGTTAGGGTTTGAGGAAATAGAAATGTAGATATGGGATGTGAAGAGACTAAGGAGTTGTTTGTTTACATATGAATGGTTTCATTTAGATGTAAACATCCAATTAATTTAGATTTCATATTGTTTGATTTCAAACAGAAAAACATCTGAATGGTTAAAATTATGTCTGAATCATTCAGACTTATTGTTGTTGTTTAATGAGACAGAGGCTCATTCAGATCTGAATAAACCAAACAACTCCTAAAAGATATTAGAAGCACTTGGTCCAAGTCTGTAGTAAAAAGAGAGCGCACAAACTTTTTTCAATAAAGGATTTTTCAAAAAATTAAACATTCAACAAACCTAAACACGTACACATGATCTGCCCTGCCCGACGGAGACAAATAAGGTTAAGAAGACATTTTTAATAAAAAAAAAAAGAAGAAGAAGAAGCACCGTATAAAGGAAGCTAGAAACGTGAGAAGATTAAATCGAGTATAAATGAAAATAGTTTGAGACGTTCTAGAGTTGATTTTTACATCAACTTACCAGACCAAACAACTAAAGCTGTAATAAAGACAAAAATCTAAGTATTATCAAATCAAATCAAATCAAATCAAATCAAATCCAATCCTTTACAGTTTTTTATAATAAAAACATATCTTTTTATAACAAGAATAATACTCACCAACTAAATTGTTGATAAATCATAATCAACATTAATTAATTCCACACACTCACTCACTCACTCACTCCCTCCCTCCATCATCGCTACCATGTCCCCTTAAAATTGTTAAGACCCTAACAACCTCCACTCACTCACACCACATTCTCACTCTACACCCTTATCTCTTTTCTTTTCTTTATCCTGCTCTGCTGCAAGATCTGGGTGTTTGATTAAGAAGTTGGTAGATCACTCAAGGAAGATGTTAAGGCCACTTGGGTCTGTCATTACATTTATTAGTATCTTACTTGATCTGTTTTCAATCACAAAATCAGAGGTTTATATTGTAACTGTTGAAGGAGAGCCTGTGGTAAGTTACAAAGGAGGTCTTAATGGCTTTCAACTTATTGCTAATGCTGATTCTCATCACAAGTTTGATTTCACTAGGTCAGTTTTTTTTTTTTTTTTTAATTATTACTATTTGTTATTATTAGTTGGATAACTTAATATTAGTTTCATTCGTATTGTTTTATGTTTAATTCCCAGTGATTTGGTTGCATCATACTCTAATCATCTCGAACAAAGGCACGATACGCTACTCGAATCATTATTCGAAGCCGGAAGCTATAAAAAGCTTTACAGCTACAAACATCTCATCAACGGGTTTTCGGTTCACATTACACCGCAACAGGTTGAATTTAGGTTGATTAGTTGATTACTTATCTTGTTCAGTTTAATTTATTGTGTTTTTTGAAATAATATTATCAGGCAGAGATGCTTAGCCGAGCCCCGGGTGTGAAATCAGTGGAAAGAGATTGGAAAGTGAGGAAACTGACTACACACACGCCGCAATTTTTGGGGCTTCCGACGGGTGTGTGGCCCACGGGTGGAGGGTTTGACCGGGCTGGGGAGGAGATTGTGATTGGGTTTGTGGATTCGGGTATTTTTCCGCACCATCCGAGCTTTCAAAATACGATTACTGAACCGTATGGTCCGGTTCCTAAATATAGAGGGAAATGTGAAGTTGATCCCGGTACAAAGAAGAGTTTTTGCAATGGGAAGATTGTTGGCGCACAACATTTTGCAGCTGCTGCGACTGCTGCGGGTGCGTTTAATCCTGAAGTTGATTTTGATTCTCCACTTGACGGGGACGGGCATGGAAGGTTTGTGCAAATGCTTTAATAGTTCTAGGTTAAATATTTCATTTTAACTAAAAATATGATTAATTGGCAATATCGATAGTTTTGTCGAGACTTGGTTACCGTGATTTGGTTTCTTGAAGAATGGTAGTTATTGTCTTTCTAAATTGGGCAAATTGGATGAATTTATTTGCATCATGAAAAAGCTTTAAACTTTACTAAATGTTGTACCAAAAGAACATCAAAATGTCATAAAAGATTGATTCTAGATAATGTGAGACAAAGTTATATGGTAAAAATGATGTGACAGCTAATATGCTAGCTAGTTGAAGCATGTTGGCTTTTTTCTAACATGTTGCTTGGAAACCTGGTTAATAAAATTGCTAACATGCGTTTTGCGTTAACATTTTTATCATCCACCATTTTGTTACACAATCATACTTTGTATTACAAATAATCATGCAGTTTGACATTGAAAAGTCAAATATGGTGTCTTTTTAAAAATGTTAATATTGTTTTACAGTCACACTGCTGCAATTGCTGCGGGTAACAACGGTATCCCCGTGCAAGTGCAAGGATATGAATTTGGAAAAGCGAGTGGAATGGCCCCTCGTGCAAGGTGAACTTCATCTAAAATATTCAAATTTCATCATAAAGTCATTTTTTTTAATGTTGTAGATAATAATCATGTGCAAACAGAATTGCTGTTTATAAGGCACTCTACCGGATGTTTGGAGGATTTGTTGCTGATGTCGTTGCTGCCATAGATCAGGTTTACTAAAATTATTACTATTTATGATATAATTTACCAAAACACGTGTCTAGAGTTATCTTTCATATATTTAACATTTGTGAACGCAGGCGGTTTATGACGGTGTTGACATACTGAACCTCTCAGTTGGGCCTAACAGTCCACCTGCCACCACAAAGACCACATATTTAAACCCGTTTGATGCCACACTTCTTTCGGCGGTTAAAGCTGGCATTTTTGTTGCACAAGCTTCCGGAAACGGAGGCCCGTTAGCCAAATCCATAGTGTCTTATAGTCCATGGATTGCCTCTGTAGCTGCTGCGGTTGATGACCGAAGATACAAAAACCATTTGACGTTAGGAAACGGGAAAATTTTAGCTGGTCTCGGTTTATCACGTAAGTTTAATTAGTGTTTGTTCATTTAACTTTAGCCGAACAAACGATCGAACACGAACAGTTAAATGAATGGGATTTTCCTGTTCGTGTTCGTTCGTTAAGAAAAAGGATCATGCTCGTGTTCGTGAACTTTATAAACGAACGGTTCATGAATGAATATAACTGAACATAGATGAACATAACTGAACGTAACATAGATGAACGAGCATAACTGAGGTAAGACTAGTTAAAAGTAATGTATTGGGCCGAGAAAATTATTAAAACTAGACTAAGGGGCTGTTTGGTATGGTCTGAATCTGTCCCATTAAGAGGTAAACGTCTGAATCGGTCAGATTCAGAGCGTTTGGTTCAACTCTTGGGTCTGATTCGGTCAGATAAATACCCTCTGAATGGCTCAGCATTAAATGGACGCTGAATGAAACAAAGGCCAAATTACCCCTGCCTAGTTCATCCTCAAGCAGTCGCACACCTTCTCTTCTGCTCTGCTAGTGTCCGACACACACCACCACCATGGAGAAGAGCATCGGAAAACTCCTCGGATGTAGCGCTTGTGCCAAGGTCAACCACGCCAAAGGCATCTTCACCGGTCAAATTGCAACGAATCTTGAACGAACCCCCGTCACGATTCAAACGGTTGTTTTTAACAGAGATGGTGATGAAAAATTGAAGATGAAGAAAGTTAGGTGACTTGGGAAATGAGAGGCACAAAGTAGAAGACGACAGCTAATAAGAATTGTTAATTTTTATTTTCTAACTTTTAATTTATAATATTATAGATATGATTTCCGGTATTTGTTTAGATAACTGAAAAATACATTAAATTTTTTTTTTCAATAATGAATCTAAATATAGTTTGTTTGAAATCCTTTAGATCTTTTGAATAAGATTAATACCAAATCTACGTAAAGGGGTAAAATAGTAATTTTGCACAGTTATTCAGATGTCTAACCAAACAGATGTATTTCATTCAGTTCTTACTGGTTCAGATCATCTTACCCATTCAGGCCTCTTACCCATTCAGAGGTTTGCCAAACAGCCCCTAAGTTGTAACGGGCCAAAAAGTTTTGAAATGACTATATTAAAAGACGTTAGCTAACGAGCTTAAACAGGTGTAAACTAACGGACATAAATGAGTGTAAACGAGTGAACATAATCAAATTTGAAGTGAACGAACGAGACATGTTCATGTTTAACTAAACGAACAAAGTATTTTGTTCATGTTTGTTCGTTTAATAAATAAGTGAACTTCCCATTGAATGGTTCATACTGTTCACTGAACGTTCGGGTCGTTTACAAGCCTAAATAAAACACACTTTTTATATGGGTCGACCCGAAAAATGCCTGTCCATATATTTATAAATATTGTTGAATATGATTACAAAAATGTATACTATCACGATAAGAATCTAACTTTTTTGATAAGATTCAGTAGGTTGCACATGTAAACGTAATGCATTTATAAATTACAAGCCTTGCACATATAATGATAACTGGGTGGACCACAAGCCGGAACCACTGGTTTGTATATTATTTGAATTATAATTATTATTCTTCTAATTTGTGATCAACAATGCAGCTTCCACGGGTCCAAATCAGAAATTTACCCTGGTGGCAGCTAATGACGTGTTGCTGGATTCATCGGCTGTGAAGTTCAGCCCATCAGACTGCCAGAGGCCCGAAGTTTTAAATGGAAATATGGTTAAAGGAAGCATCCTTCTGTGTGGTTATTCTTTCAATTTTGTAAGCGGTTCCGCTTCGATTAAAAAAGTTGCTGAAACTGCCAAAAGCCTTGGTGCGGTTGGCTTTGTTCTTGCTGTAGAAAACGCCTCTCCCGGTACCAAATTTGACCCCGTACCCGTTGGCATGCCTGGGATTCTCATCACTGATGTCAGCAACTCAATGGTAGTTAAAAAAAATAATATTTAAAACTCATCGAATGTGAATGTACATATAACCCAATACACAACTGTCTGATTTTTGTTTATTTATTATTATAGGATCTTATTGATTATTACAACGTCTCTACTTCACGAGACTGGACCGGGAGAGTGAAGAGTTTTAAGGCAACTGGAAGCATTGGAGACGGTTTGGAGCCGATACTTCATAAATCAGCACCAATGGTAGCATTGTTTTCAGCTCGAGGCCCGAATATAAAAGATTACAAATTTGAAGATGCAGATCTTTTAAAACCGGATATTCTAGCACCTGGTTCATTGATCTGGGCTTCTTGGTCCCCAAACGGAACAGACGAGGCTAATTACGAAGGTAAATATCTACTTTATTTATTAATAATTAAAATCATAAATTTGTATATTTAATAAAATCATAAACCTCAATAAACAGGAGAGAACTTCGCTATGATATCTGGAACTAGCATGGCCGCACCACATATAGCCGGGATTGCGGCTTTAATAAAGCAAAAGCATCCGCATTGGAGTCCTGCTGCTATTAAGTCTTCCTTGATGACAACCTCAAACACGCTTGATCGGGCCGAGAGGCCCATTTTGGCCCAACAATATTCGGGCTCTGAAGCAATGACTTTTGTATCTGCAACACCTTTTGATTATGGGAGTGGCCATGTTAATCCTCGTGCTGCTCTTGATCCTGGACTCGTGTTTGATGCAGGTTCATTCCCAAAATACTCGTTTCAAAATACACACACACACACACACATATATTTGTAGAGGGGAGTTTATTTTAGAACCAATTATATGCTGAGAAGCTTAACTTACTAGGGGGGGTGTTTGGGATTGCTTCTTAAAAGTGCTTATGGCTTTTTGGAGAGGCAAAATATCCAAAATGCCCCTCCAAAAGCACCTAAAAGCTCCAAATTGGTGATTTTGGAGGGGCATTTTGGATATTTTGCCTCTCCAAAAAGCCATAAGCACTTTTAAGAAGCAATCCCAAACATGCTCAGATCTGTATTATCTTTCAGGATATGAAGACTATTTGGGATTTTTATGCACAACACCTGGAATCGACTCTCGTGAAATAGTAAACTACACGCATCAACCTTGTAACTACACGCTCGGCCATCCTTACAATTTAAATTATCCATCCATCACAGTTTCCCATCTTGTGGGAACTCAAACCATAACACGAACCGTCACAAATGTTGATGAAGAAGAGAGCTACACCATCACTGCTAGAATGTCACCAGCCATAGCCATTGAGACAAGCCCTATTGCTATGACCATCGGACCAGGTGCTTCACAAAAGTTTACGGTCACACTCACGGTTCGATCAACCACTGGGAGCTACAGTTTCGGTGAGGTTCTGTTGAAAGGAAACAGAGGGCATAAGGTGAGGATGCCGGTCGTAGCCACGGGTTATGACCATTAGTTTGGGTTATATGATATTATATTCTTTATAAAACCGTTGGGAAATAAGAAAATATGTAAAGAGAAAGTAGCACGGTGGTGGTTTCTTTCGATGCTATTTAGTTTTGCTAGTGAGCCGCGGTTGGTTGTGAAGTCCGCGTTTTGCAGGCTGTACCGTATGCTCCTTAACAAGTACGGGCGAAAGGGAAAGCACGGTTCATTAGTTTTGGTAATTTGATGGCATGGGATGCATTATAAGTTTTTGTGTATGTAAAGAATGAAGTTTTGAAGTAGCCCATATGTGTTGGCATGTTTAAAGCTAAATATCATTGGGAACAAGAAGATATATAATTGATATGATCCCTATGTTTGTTTTAAACCTATTTATGTAAATGTATTCAGGTTCAAAGCTTTAAGAAAATCTCTAAAATTGGACGTAGGGTCGGCCCAAAGGTAGGACGACAGATCCAAGTCCAGTACTCCAGTCTCTTAAGAGACCCACTATTGTAAAGAAATATTGGGAAATTGGATTTTAATAATATGAATTTTGAGCTATTGGCCGATGCTAATCCTAACTATAGAATGTACCAGGGTAGTCCCCATTTTAAATCTAGTTTCTCTACCGGGATTTTTTCTAACGGAGTCTAACTCTGTTAGTTTTTATGACGTGATATATAAAACAATAATAAATGAATAATATATATGTATGTACACACATAGATATATTTGATCCCAACACCTTGCATCACCACCACATGCACCACCACTGATTACCACACCACCATTGCCATCACCCATCATTGTTGTATGTTTGATTTTCTGGTGGGGTTGGATGAGAAAAAGCAAACCGAAAGGAGGTGGTGATAGTGGTTTGACAAGATCTAGGATTTCGATGCACATATCTCAATTTTCACTTGATTAATGTAATCGTGCTGGGGCTAATTTCAATCGATTTAGGATTTTAATCATCAGAACACGAACGATTTGGGGAGAAGAGAGATGTGATGGTGCAGGCGGTGGTTGTGCATGTACTGGTGGAGGTCGGTGATAGTGGTGTAGGCGGTGGTGATGTAGTCGTGGTGGGGTGCGATGTATGTGTGTGTATATTATATTTTTATCTATTGTTTTATTTGCACAGTCATCATTCACGTCATAAAAAAATTAAAGGGTTAGACTCTGTTATAATAAAACTCATGGAGAAAAATATTTTAAATGTTGGGGCTGTCTTGGTATATTATTTCGTTGGGCTTAATGCCGGGCAATAAGTTAAAGTTGAGATTATTAAAATCCAATATTCCAAAAAATTTGTATATATGTATTTTATATATAATTTTGTTGTAAAACGAAAAATACAAAGTTACTTTATAGTGCAATGAAAAGAGTGTCAGCCCATGGAATTATAAGTTATGAGTTCATGGTGGCATATTCGTCCCAAGATTGCTGAATTCACAAACTTTGTCAAACGACAACTCAATGTTTTGTAAGTTAACTAACATATATACACCAGTTTCATGAAAGTATAATAAGTTGAATTAGGGTTTTCATAGACCATAAAAAGTCACTAGAAAGATAACCTACCTGCAGACGGAAAAAATCGACAAACGAAAGAGCCGAAGCCGTTGCTGCTGGAAGATGCTGCAATCAAACGCCAAAGGAGCCAATCGTTACTACCATTGTGCTGAAAGCCACCGAAGGAAAGACAGTCATTCATGCTAGAAGGGGAGATATGCAATTATAATTTTAACATTGGGGAAATATGTAATTAAGGAGATCAATAAGGGGATATATGTAAGTGATTTTGTTTTAGGTTTATCGGATTTTAATAATAATCCCAACTGAGTTTATTCGCTCTAGCGGTCCCAAATTTAAAAAACTTGGCCCTCATTGGTCCGCTGTTATAACGAACTTTTTTCCTGAATTTCAAACTAATGTTTTAAGGCTGAGCTTTTGATAGAAAAGATGATACGAGTCGATTGATGTAAAACTTAGCTCGAAATGATGATTCAAACGACTTGATTTTTGTTAATTGGATGTTCAAACACCCAAATTGAAGCATTGTTTCGTTGTTTGGGAGCACCGTTTGGAACGAAGTTTTACATCAATCGACATACATCCTCCTTCCAATCAAAACCCCAAGAACATTAGTTTGGAATTCGGAAAAAAGTAACTTAACACCGTCAAGTTCTTTTTAACTGGAAACCAATGAGGACTAATTTTTTTAAATTGGGACCGGGAATAAACTCAGTTTGACCAAGTATCATTTTAGTCCAATAATTTTAAATTTGCGGTTTTCGTCAAATAGTTTTGTGCTCACTTGCAATTAAACTCAACTCCATTAACCCCGATAACTCTTATCATTAAACCTATCAGCGTGCCCTTCACGTGAGGGGCTATTTTGTCATTTTTCTCCCACTACAAAGATGAAAATGGGATTTACAAATTAGGATTGGGTTTATTTGGGAGATGGGACACAATTGCCCCTCACGTGAGGAGAACACTAATGAGGTTAATGACCAGAGTTAACGGGGTTAGTGGAGTCGGGTTTAATTGCAAGTAAAAACAAAACTATTGGTTAAAAACCGCAAATTGAAAACTATTGGACTAAACCCGCAGATTGGTCAAACCATAAGGTTTAGGGTTTAACGAATGCTCTTATTCACCTAGTTGAAATAGTCACAGAGAGAACATTTTCATAGGTTGGATTAATGGTTACACAGGCTTAGTTTAATGAAATTTTGTTAGGATAATACCACAAAATGAGGGGATCCCGTTGTGTTGACCTAACGATCTTTGAGTGAACAAGGAAGACGTGCTACTTTGCTAAGCTTTTGTCTTTGTAAAAATCAAGTTATATAATATGAAATCTGTAAATCAATTACTAATATCTGATCATGTAAACACCAATAACGGCTAATTGACATTAGATTTAACAAAATTAACTTCGTTCTTCAAACACATAATTTAAATGCAACCCTAATCAAATGAACGCATTAAAATTATTCATTAGCAAATAATTCACACATTCTAGTTTTATTTAGCATGACTCATAAACTAAATCAAACACATTTGCATATCCAATCCATTCATTTTGATAGTTTGATGTAACCCCCATTTTGGTCTTATGTATACCATAAATGACCAGTAGTCGAGGTCTATATCTATCCCTTAATATACATGCATGTATGTATGTCAAATAATAGATTTAGACATTGTATGCATACATACGTGTATATTTATAATACAATATAGTTTGCTTGTGAAGTGAAAGAAAGGGTAAAGCTAAGATGGAAAGTTGGCACATTGGCCAACCACTCGATTAAGTTTTTTTTTCCTACTATAATAAATAATAATAATATTATTAATAATAATAACTCAAGTTTTATGAATAACAGTTCTGGTTTGTTTTGTTGTAAAGGTTCTATGGTATAATAGGCTTGGTCACCCCTCGGATAAAGTATTGCGAGTTTGTAGGAAGGTTTTTAATATGAGCTAGCTAGTGAGACTGAGAAAGTTGGTCCTTGTGATGTGTATCGATCCTTTGAGTGATCATGTTTCAAAGAAAGTTGGAGATTTGGTTCACTTAATTATAAGGGTGTTAGGTTTTTTCATACATTAGTGGATGATTTTTCCCCTGGTGTTTGCAGTGGCGGATCCAGGAATTTTTTTTAGGTGGTTCCCTCTTAATTTATAAGGTGGTTCCTACGCGTCTTCTATATATCCGTACACTATTATTTCGAAACTCGGGTGGTTCCGGGGAACCACCCGTTTGTATGCTGGATCCGCCAATGGGTGTTTGGGTGTAAATTAGATCTGTATAGCTAACTCTTGATGTTTCAATGAGAGATTCCTTTAAATATGTTGAATGAGTGTGTATTAAGTGTCTGGTTGTGTGTAGTTCCCCTAAGTAGCCTATGTGTTGTGTGTAGCTCTAGAAAAAAATGTTCAAAAAAATCATATTTAACACAATTTTATTTAAAACATAATTTGTTAGATCACACTTTTAATGAAGCGAAATACAACTATCAACCTACACAAAACACTCTTAATATGTGTAGCATATACATTGTATGAACCCTGAATGAACAAAAATTCGCAACGGATGACACGAAGAAGACATAGCAATGTACGATATAGAGAGAATGATATGTATTTAATGACTAATTGCATAGCAGACATGGGATCTTTAGCTGAATAGAACAAATAAGAACATTTCTAAATAAAAAGGTCATGTGATATACGATGCGTTTCCAACTATATATGACGTTCTCCAAACCGTGAAAAATATATAAAATGATGGATAGATTACAAGTCATATTGCAGTGGGCATTATGGTTCAATAATATGAGGGTGATGGTTAAAGCTTGACATATTGTGATTTCTGGTTTGAACCTTGACTTAAGTGGGTTTTCACACGGTGGCCGATTTCCTTCTTTATAGTAGATCAGGTGTTCATGGTTCGGTTTCAAACTGGTTTGGTTTCATGGTCGGTTAGTTTTAAAATTTTCAAACCGTAACGAACGGTTTGGTTTACGATTTAGTTTGCTTTAGGTTTAGTAATAAATAAAACTTGAATAAAAATATAAAATTGTTTTGAGGCACACAATCATTGTTTAACAAGCTTTAATAAACCAAATCCACTTATGTTTTATACATGTTTTTGAACGACACAATTCCGATGTCAAAATGAATAGGAAACAATCAACTCTGTCTCTCTTCGAGCATGCATTATGTATTCGGACAATCTTTTTATGTTTTTGGATAGAAATAGATAGTTATTATTGAATTTATTGGCATTTTGTTTTATACATTTTTCTACAACTTTATTTACTTGTTATATGATTTTTCAACTATCATTTTTATTTTTTTTATCTCATGCATTTGTACAAAAGCTTAATAAACCCAAACTGAGAAATCAAACCAGAACCATGTCGTTAGTAACGGTTTGATTTGGTTTGGTTTTAAAATTTGTCGGTTTGGTTTTAGTTTTTATAACCAAAAAACCATTACCAACGGTTTAGCTCATGGTGTGACCATCAAAACCGGATCATGAGTGTAGTTTATAAGTGTAGAGAGTGGTTTAGAGAAAATATATTGATTATTCTATATATTTCAAAAGTTTCTGTTTCGTCTTAAAAAAAGTTTATAAATGATTGTGAATGAATGAGATAGAACAAGTAATGATAAATTTATAAAAATTATTATTTAATTGAAAATAATAATGAAAATATAACGATTTTTATTGAAAGTTTAGGTTTGGATATAGAAAGAGATATAAACGTGCCGATCCAAATTGGGCTGGTTACCCGACCAATAGATGAAACGAGCTGTGAAATAAATGTGTAAGTTGTGGGCCTAGTAAATGATAATGAATATCAACGTCATAATAATTGATAATTTGAATAATATTAATTTCTTCCTATCAACGTCAAAATAATTTATATTTGAATAGAGTTATTTAACTTTTGAATGCCGTAATATTGAGTTGTAACGTAAATACCCTGTAATCTAATATATTATGTGACTAATTACACATCATCTTTGGTTTCTCCATTGATAAGGATAAAGACGAAGCATTGATGTTGATTAAACATCTGACAGCTAATTGACTTGTGTTATTTGACAAAAAAAAAAAAAAAGGAAATTTCATGATATTGCAAA
Source organism: Bidens hawaiensis (assembly GCF_021521415.1). Taxonomy (NCBI): domain Eukaryota; kingdom Viridiplantae; phylum Streptophyta; class Magnoliopsida; order Asterales; family Asteraceae; genus Bidens; species Bidens hawaiensis. The sequence goes on along the minus strand of NW_027491404.1, from coordinate 259,017 downwards.
GCATATACTTCTGATTTTGAACATGATATTGCAAATTTTGTGACAACCACATAACTTTAATATCATACATGTCTCATGTGATCAAACTAGACTTCTATAATGGCATCCATAATCGGCTTCCACACAGGCGATTTTGGCGAATTATTATCTCCACACCCGCGGTCTAGAACCTTGCTTGGGATTGTACCTTGCGGGGTACATAAGACGTCAGCCGAATTGGGACATCTTGAGACCGGTTTTGCAGGACATGGCCTGCCGGTTTTGGCTACGTTCAAGAGCTTCCTTGTTAAAATGGTCAAGTCATCCGGACTCGTGTTGAACTTAAGGGTTGAGACGGGGAGGACGAAGTAGATTTGACCGGTTTTGAGTTGATGGTTAAGCTGGAGGGGTACGAGTCCGCTTTGGAAGATCTCAACCGGAGTACACAAGAAGTGCATGGGGAAGTTATCAATGACTTGATCAACCGTGGCTGGGTCTTCATAGTCTTGTAATGAACCATCCAAGTGCACCACTCTTATGCTCTCCGATGCGACCTCCGGTTTCGATCTTTTGGATGAAAAACAAGCACCCATCTTAATATTGTTTCTCTCTTTATAATTATAGGACCTTGTTATTTAACAAGGTTGAGTGTCTTATAAAGATAAAGGTTTTGGTTATGAAGTGAAATAAAGGGATTGTGATGAAACAAGGAGACAAACGGGCCACCCACTCGATTCTAAAGCTTTGGGGATTCCGTTACTTTATGTTTATAAGAAAAAGTCTTGTTTTTTAAAGCAAACAATGATATGAAAAATAATATATTTTAGAATAGAGGATAAGTATATTATATATGGATGTTATTGTCTTGACATAACCCACTCAATAAATATGAAATTTTATGCTCTTTATATGTTTTTCTTTGCTCAATTAGTTTATGAAATTTATAAATTTGTAAATACAAATAATTAATCTCAATTTAACGCTAATACAATTTAGAAAATATTAATTAAGCCTCCATGTTTTTATCTTTTCAACTTTTAAGCTCATGTTAAATAAAACACATGGTTTTGGTTAGATTGTTGGGTGGACTCGGTTCCGTTAGGAATCCGGTTCCCTAAGTTGTTTGCCTTGGAAAAGTCTGTTTATTGGCAAAAAGATTATATATTCGGTGAGTGGCATTAAAGACCGATTAGTGGAAAGAATAAGTGTGGATCAAGTTGTACCTTTTGAGTGGAACCGATTAGTTCCGAAGAAGGTGGATTTTGTGTCTTGGAGAGTGGCTCTTGATTGGTTACCGACGTTTGATTCATTGGATAAAAGAAAGATCCCGGTTAGTTCAACTTATTGTTCAATTTGTTGTGAAGTAGAGGAATCTGGTGAACACTTATTTGACTCGTGTGGGCTAGCACAAATGATGTGGAGTGTAGTCGCTCAATGGTGTAAGATCCCAACAGTTTTTCTCTTTATTTTTCGGGATGTGATTGATCTCCACAAATTCGCGTTACTTCCCAAAGAGAAAGCTAAGATTTTCCAAGTGATTTGCTTGGCGGCAACCTGGTGTTTGCGGAAACGAAGAAACGAGCTTAGTCTATTCTGGTGTCCCGGTCCATTTGCCGAACTTGATAGAGGAGATAAAGATTTTGGGCTTCCTTTGGTTAAGAGTAGGAGCAAAAATAGAGAGATATCTTGGGGGATTTGCGTGCTTTCAATTGTAATGTTTTTTTTTGTTACGCCTTGCAGCGATGTTATTGTACATGTGGGCTAGTTACTTGCTAGTGTTTTAATGAAGTTTTCTTAGTTGGTCGTTCAAAAAGAAAAACACATTTTCTAATTTTAAACCTTCATTACTAAAAAACAATAAAAAAAATAAAAAACAAGCGACAATCCAAGGAATTGCAATCCACACAACTCACAACAGCACAAGCCCTGCCCCTTGTCGAAGCCAACCTCCGACTATCACGCGACATACCAGACGCCCGTTAGCGGAGGCCTACTATGATTTCCTATTTTCCAATCGCCTGACTCGCCTCTCTACTTTTCTAATTGGAAACTCGAAACGCCCTATTCTGATTCATGAGTCATGACTTGCCACTTTGCATGTGTAGTGACATTTCATCTACTTTTTTAAGAATGTAAAGCTTTGTTTTATTATCTTTTTTAACATGACCCAATCCGAATAACACTGAAAAAATTTATTATATAACGATAGTAAACCGACAATATCTAAGTGTATGAAACAGTTTTTGGATCCACCACTTATATGTCATTAGGTCTACATTAAATTCTCTTTTTATTTAACAGGAAGCACTGACAGGTAGAAGGAAACGTTCAACCTTTGTTGACTAATTTTCTACAACATCATAATCAAGATAATTGAAGTCTACCTCATGACTCAATCTAACAGTGTAATTAAATATAGCCTTTCAACCTATTCAAATGCTTGACGCTTTCAGAGGAAAAAAAAGGAAATTATTTATAGAATTACGCATTTATAAATAAGTTTTAAAGTATCTTCCTACTATTTTAAAATAGACACGTTGATGAAAAAATTATTTTTTTTTTAAATTATTTAATAGATGTTTCTAATGTTATTTATCTTTGTCTTGGTTAGTAATCAACGTGAACTATACAGTGTTTAAAAAACCGGTTCAAACAAGTCGGTTAAACCGGATTTCGCACATTAGGCCGGTATTTTGAGTCCGATATTTTTGACCGGTTTGCTATAATATCGTACCGACGGTTTTTGTCTAAAATACCGGTTCTACCGGCAACCGGTTTTAAGCCCGAGAAATTTTGATATTTGCGAACCATATTTTTTTCAAATTTACTTTTAACCTAATAATTAACATTCAAACGTGTAAACTTTAGGACTAGTTTTTTTTTAAAAAAATTGAGTGTTTTTGCATTATTTTTTTAATATGGATTAACTTTTAGATTATTTTTTTTATAGAAATAATTTATTTTTGGGTTATTTTTGGATTAAAGTTACATTTATAGAAAATTATAAGGAAAACTATTCAATCGGTTGAACCTCCGGGTATAACCCGGTTCAACCGGTTATACTATTTTTTAGTCTAATCCGGTACAAGTAAAATACCGGATTTTAAAACGTTGGAACTATACCTTCACCACAACGTAATCAAATTATGCTAAATAAAGGTTTTTAAAATATAATATATTATGATCATTATCATCGTACTTAGTATATCCCACCAAAACTATGATAGAGTCTGAGGAGGATAAAATGTAAACAACCTTACCTCTATCACATAGGGATAGAGAGGCTGCTTTCGGTTAGACCCCTGGCTCGATAGTAGTTTTGTAAACATCAAGCCTTGGACATAACTCATAAGACACATAATACTCAACCATCGAGACACCGGCCGATTGGTGCATGTATCATTGTCTTTTGGCTATCAACGCCACGACATGATGCCTAATTAACCATCCGCCATTTTTAACGTTATTTTCACGAGATTAGTAAAATAACATCAAAATTAGTACAATTTCACTTTTTCCCACCCGAGGGTTCGCACGTATATACATTATATGCACGCACCGCAACTAGGACGTTTAAAATATAATATACAGATTATATAAATTACTAGTCCACAGATGGGCTGCAAATTTGGAAGATCATACGATGTATGGTGGCATTAAGATTCAACAATTAATGCGGACCACCCACAAAATTATAGAAAAGACCAGATTATGATATGTATATGAATGTGCTTTTTCTTACCGTACGTATCTACCAAGATAGGTGGGTTGATGCATCACCTAAACTTGTATGAGAAGTTAAAGTATGTATCGATCTTGATCATGACTAATTACTTGTGTTGAACTCAAAAAGAAATTTATGATTATAAGCAAAGAAGTATTTGTAAGGCTATACAAAAAAGAGGTTAATGAAAAATTAAAAATGTACGTGACGTCGAAGAATCTAGAAAAACAAAATTATTGAATGCTCAAGTCAAAACAACTACTCGAATTTGTGAAAATCCAGCTGTGGGGCCTTAAGTCACATGGAGCTTGAAAGCAAACTGAAGGAGAAATAATTAACCCATTAGATATTCTTAACATATTGTTTCTAACTCTCCACCATTCGTTTGATTATAAATAGACACGTAAACGAACTAAACGTTTGGTGATGTGTTTGTAAACTGTTCAGCAGAAAGTTTGTTTATGTTTGTTTATTTAATAAACGAATGAACATAAACAAAAAATTGTGTTCGTTCACTTAAATGAAAGAACATGAACATATGTTCAGTGTTCATTTATGCTCATGAACGTTTATATATGTTCGTTAATGTTTAATATGAAATAAATTTATATTATCTGGATAAGTCATCTACTTAAATGTTTTATATTTATTAATTTATCTTCATTTAAGTGTTTTCATGTATGTTCGTTCATGTTTGTTTGTGTTCATATATGTTCATTTTCTTAAAAAAACGAACATGAACATAAATATTTGCTCGATTAAATGTTTGTGTTCGTCCGATTTGTTTGCAGGCTCTCATTAATCACATTGATAAATACCTCGTTCGGTAGGTGTTCGTGAACACATTATTTACTTAACAAACGAACATGAACAAAGCTTTGTTTGTGTTCGTTTGCAACCCTAATTACAAGCATCAATCTGACTTAAATGGGACCAAAAAAATAAAATTAGTATTAATTTTATGATAAAAAAACCAACCCCAAAAACTGCTATTACCTTGAACTCGACTTGAACTCGACACTGATTAAATGTATGATGATATATAATGTGTTTTGAATTATATGACCAATCATATACATTACAATTAGCAAAGTTGTTGATGTCACTTAACCAATTAGTTGTTGGCACGTCTTGCTTTGAGGAGCCGGCGTAGCTGGTTAGGTATCCGTACTCCCAAACACGAGATCCAGATTTGATCATAGTCATTAACACTTTTTTTCAAAGTTTGCCTTAAACGCCTTCTCCATGATTTATATATTTTACACGACTAAAATAAATAAGAATTCCAATTAGTTTGGCTGGTTAGCTCTTCTACTATATATCAAAAGAGAGATTTGGATTTCAAGTCTAGGAATGTCAATGGGTTAGGTTTGAGATGTGTTTAGGTAATCCTAACCTCATACTTAGAGGCGGCAAATGGGATGGGTTGGGTCGAACGAGTCACGGGTCAGAATAAGTTTAGGTCAGAACGAGTCAATTAAAAAAATGGTTGTTTTGGTTTGGGTCGAAATAGATATTTTTTTATTAATGAATGAGCAACGGCAGAAACATTTTAATTTTTTATTTATATTTTGAGTTATTATTATTTTGATAAAAAACACTCTGAAAAATATTCAAAAATAATAAAAAAAATATAAATCATAAACAAAAAAAGTAAAAACACTAAAAAGTTACATCTGTTGTCCTCGTACCAAAAAAACCCACTAAGAATCGAACTGAAGTCGAAAAAATCGACAAAAATGAAACAAAAAGCCAAAACCGTAACAAATCAACTGAAATCGAAAAAATTAATCAAAACGAAACTAAAAGAATTCAAATCGAACAAAAACGAAATTGAAAAAACAAACAAAAACAAGTCCGGAATTGACCAAAAAGAAACCAAAACCCAACCCGCCTCGTGTGAAAACTCGTGTTGGCTTGAAACATGAACCGAACTTGTTCCAAACTGAAACTCGTTTAATGCCCGAACCTGTCTTGTACGAAACCCATTTGTAAGGCCCCGGTTCTGGTGTCCTACGTTGGCGTTTGATTTACTCATAAAAATACGTAGTTAATTAAAAACTTTCGCGGAATAAATAAAACTTCAATCATTTGTTACAAACATTCAAACTTGTCTTTAAAAAACATAACATAAAATATCTTATTTAACATCATGAAAAATCTTTCTGCAGATGTCAGCTTCTTCAGATCCTACCATGTGTCTCCCTCAAGCTAACTTCTTCAGTCTATTAACACGTGTGCATACTAAAAGTCAGCTACGCTGAGTTCTAGTTAAAACAGATAACATTGATATACACCTATTTATACATCTTGAATCCCGTGTAAAGTTTTGTTTATTTAATGTTTTGAGTTCGGTTTAGTTCATGTTTCGTTTATCTTTTATTAATTTAAGGTTTTTAGTCAAGTTTTATCTATTTATTATGTTTTATATCTTTTGGTGTCTTGAGTGTTAAGCTTTAATTCTTTCTATCATTTCATGTGAAAGTGAAGTTCGTGTTTTGTTCGTTTTGCTCGTTATTGATTACATGATACTTCACTAATGTTTTGTTATGTTTTCATATATGTGATGGCTTGGAGAAGCAAGGGAAGCAAGTTCTAGAAGGTTCTTATCGTAGCTTGGAGTTCAAGAAAGAATTAATCAAGATTTAACAAAGAATAAACAAGAAATAACACAAAATTTCTTTGGCTCCCTCCTATAGCACGCCGCGCCGCGCGAAGGCATTCTCAAGGGGGGCCGCGTGGCGCCTAAGCCTCACTGGTCAGCCCGTTTTTGCAAAAGTCAAAGCCCAGCTCGTTTATATATACTTATGTTGCAAACTCAACCAAAGTTAGACACTATTGCAGCCGATTTTCTAAGGTTTTGTGAAGGTTTTGAAGCTAGTAATCAAGGAAGATCATCAAGCTTTCATCCAAGTGTTCAAGGGTCGATTAAGACGGGTTCTCTCGTTCTTTATCTTTGTTCTTGTTCATTATATTTTATGATGTTTTTCTTTGTTCTTGGTTTTAGTTATTTATCTTTGATTAAGACTATGCTAGGCTAGACTTCATGTCTACCTAGGTTTGATGAACATGTTTGAGACTTGATTCTTGCTTTGGATAACGTTTTGATTATGGTTTTGTTGATTTAATAGTAAAAGACTTGATTTTATTTTCATGATGCATATGAGTATTTATTATCTTGATTGATTATTAACTATTGCTTCACATAGATCTTTTATCTTTTGATTGTGTTCTTTAGATTTAGGGTTTATGTTTAATCAATTACTTGGTGTTTTGATTATTATGGTTGAATGGGCCCATTAGATCATAGAAGCTTGTTAATCGTTGATTAGGATTTTGAATGTTTTGCTAAATTCCAAGAGCTGTAAGGTGAGGAGTTATTCATGTGTCTTGGTCAATTGCATGCTAGAATAGATAGTGACAATATTCTTGCTTATTGTGTTGATCCATGTTCAAGATTTAAGTTTAGCTTATCAAGTTATCTAGGGTTTAGTGTTTCGTAAGATTGCTTGCCTATGATACTATTAATTAATCCTAATTGATAACTTTGCGGAAATCAATTCAACTGATTATTTAATAATCTAATATTTGTTCTTTGGGATTTCATTTGATTCAGTCAAGGGTCCTTTAGGGTTTGTTAGATGAATACGTTTAGAAATCAGTTTCCATAATCATGTTATTTGTCCATTGCTTGATGATTGTTGATACATGGGATTCTTACCTAGGTAGATTCTTTCTATGATTGGTTTCGATCTTGTGTTTAGTTGCTTATTTCTCGTTTGCTTGCTTATTTATTTTCCTAGTTTAATATTAGTTAAAAAACCCCCTTAAAACATTAATAATAAATAGTCGTGTCGTAAGTCGAGTCTAATTAGTTAATTTACGTAATTTATAGAGTCCTGTGGGTTCAATATTCCGGACTTACTTAGCTTTAGTACAATTGATCGGTACACTTACCGGTGTTTTGCTTAGTTGAGTCTTAAGTCTAGTTTTTTATTACTTGTTCAATTTAGTTAATATTTATTGACTGTTTTCACCACATTAACGAATGACAAATGCCATTCGTTAATTTTGTAGGACGAATGAGAGATTCATTCGTAATAAAGATTCGCGAATGCATCCTATTCGTTATAACTACGTAAAGAATGACTAGCTATTCGTTTATCATAACGAATGGATATCTGGAATTATCCATTAGTTGACTCAATGGTCAAAGTCAAAATCGTCAAGAACAATATCAGTCAACGAACACCAGATTCTCAATTAAACCTCAAATCTTGATGAAATAACACGAAATTGGTATCGTTAAGCTCGTATACCCAGCGCCTACAAACCCTAATCATCCAGTAATCCAAACATCGTGTTTAAATGGTGCGTTTGATCATTGTTCAAACCCGGTTCTTTAGGCTAACAATTAACCTATCAAACGTTAACGAATTTCGTTGAGAATCGTTGCGTTTGATTCTTTTTTACCATATATGTGCATATCTAGTAACACTAAATGAGCTGAACAAGTTTTCGTTGTAAAACATACCTTAAACGAGTCGGTTTTACCAACACGATCATATCTTGGGTATACCTTGCTCGGCACGATGCTCTAACACCAGCGAGCTCGAGTCTTTTCCTCCGGATCTTGGTTCGGGATAGGAGAGTTTTTGTGTGTATTTTTGAGAGTGTATGGAGGCTTAGAGATAGAACGAGAGATTAGGGTTTTAGAGAGGTTTAAGGGGTTTATATACCCTTAAGCCCATGAGACTAAGACTAATCACCATCCCTTATTCCATCTTTTAATGTCCAAACTCACCCTCTAAAAGTTTATTTATCTAAACTGAAAAACGACAAATTATTAAATAAACGAAATTTCCTTTATTATCATCGAAAGTAGGATGTTACACCGTTTCAATCCGAAATCTGTCACATTTTCTTACGGCACTAACCCACATCGACCCATTTCTTTGAACTTGTTGACTCATTTTGACCCGAAAATAACAAGATGGAATTTCAAATGTCTCATTTTGACCAATTTAGTTAAAAAAAATTTACTCAAACCAACCCATTTAATTTTTAAAACAACTCAAATTGACCCGTAAAAAGGGTTTGGATCAAGATTATCACCCCTACTTATACCTAATTATAAAAGTTTGTTAAATGCTCGACCCAAAATTTGTCAGGTATATATCAAATTACCCATCGGGCATTGTATATGACCATAGGTTTTGGGCATGTTATACACATTATACACTTTAAAAAAATTAGGTATATAATATAACATATATGGGTTAGGTTAATAGGGTAAAGTTAAAATACAAAAAGAGACAAAAATGAAGAGCGTGAGAAGGATATGTAACCACACAAAAATCCCTTAAAAATAAATTCAAAAAAAATAATAAATAAATCATAACTCAAAATATAAACAAAAACGAAAAAAATTTAAAAACTAAAATGTTTCCGCCATAATTCCCGTTCACAAAAAAAATTACAAAAAATAAAAAGAAAATGAGGAAAAGACACAATGCCGAGATCAAAGACACAATGACGAAAATGAACAAAAGACACAATTATAACTAAAAAAGACACAATAGATCGCAAAATATAACACAATTCCTAACAAAATATAGCATAATGTTGAGTAATATAACACAATATAAAGAAAAAAAAGACACAATGTCAAGAAAAAAAAACACAATCAATGACGAAAATAAACACAAAACACGATAAATAAAAAGACACAACGACTTTTTTCACTTACCATTGTGTTTTTTTATGAGAACGAGAAAGACGGTGGAACCATTTTTGTGTTTTTAATTTTTTTATTAAATTTTGAGTTATGATTTTTTATTTATTTTCTTTTAATGTGTGGCTGCAAATCTTTATCATTCTTCTCATTTTTGTTCCCTGTAGAATAACTTGACCCTATGTTTAAATACAAAGTAAACAAATTATGAGAATTGTGAGAAGTTATCTAGTCTATTGATTTTATATTTGAATAGTCGTGATTAATTTGAGATTACAAAATGATGAAAATGGCATATATGGAATAGTCCATATCGTTAAGTTTCTCTCTCCACATGCAACACACATGTTAATCCTCTCATTATTTTAAAACGTTTATAACTTTTTTCATACGACAATTTTTTTTAAAAATCACCATAATAACAAGAAGTTTTTAATCTTTAATATGAGTACCATATTAATGTATAAATAAAAAAATTAGTGCGTTTTTATGCATTGTGTTATTGGTTTATCATTGTGTGTTTTTTAATTGAGTTTTCTACATCGTGTTATAGGTTATTATCATTGTGTATTTCAATCGTTGCACATTTTAAAGATAAAATTTAAACCAAAACGTACGATATTGTGTCTTTATGCTCATCATTTTATCTCTTGTTCGTTATTGTGTCTTTCTACTCATCATTTTGTTTTAGTCATTGTGTATTACATTTAATGTGTATTATTTTCAGGTCATTGTGTATTATGTAATTATCATTGTGTTTTACGTTTCAGATCATTGTGTAATATGTATTCACTATTTTTTTTATGTTTTGTGTTATTGTGTAATATGCATTAATCATTGTGTTTTATACTTTTATGTATTATTAGATATAGTTGTTATTCTATCATTATATTTATATATTAGAATTACACAACGGTGTTATTTCATTATTACAATTTTCAAATTTTCATCACTTTTGAAAAAAAAAACAATATAAGTATAACGACAGAATGATAAATAGAGAGATACAATAATGAACATAAGACACAATGACAGAAAGAAAGACACGATGACATAGTTTTTTTTTATTTTTCTAAAACAAAGCCATACTAACATTAAAGATAAAAAAACACTTGTTATTATTGTGAACTTTTAAAAGAAAATGTCAAACGAAAAAGGTATAGACGTTTTAAAATGAAGTATTTAACTTCTATCTAGGTTTTTTGTGTCTTCATCTGAAATCTGAATTGATGTGAAAGCAATTCAAGAATTTTGTATCCTTCAATTATGTTTCTTTTTAGACCGTCCGTAGTGGAGCATTATCGGTGGCGTTTTGGCCTATAACGCCGGGGGCACTCCCCCCCCCCCCCCGAAGTTTTGGCTTATTTTTTTTTCCAACGTTTTAAACATAACGCGTTAGAAAGGACGAAAAATATATAACCTATATATATATATATATATATATATATCAATCAATTGTTTAAAAAGATGAAAATCAGAAGGAACCTGAAGAATTGCTCCGAGCCTGCAAAGAGAGAGCTGTGCGGCATTGATAATTCCCCAAAGGAAGAACAAATACTCAAACCCTTGCCCTCCTATGTAAACAGTTGGAGTTGAGCCCATTCAAATCGAATTGGCCCATTTGAGATATATTAAAAACAAAAGCCCTGTAAATATTACTCTTTCTCAAAGCCCCCGACTTGTTTAATTGTTTTTAGAAACATCTTAAACAAGTCTAACCTCAGTTCGAGCTCATGTAGTACCTTAAACGAGTCACAAATCGGCTCGAGCTAAGGTGTGTAATGTGAAACTAATGCATAGACGTCCAAAAAAGGTAAAAATCTAATATTACATGAGTAGTTTTTTTTTATTTTAATATAATGTTTATTTAATAAAATATTATTGTTATTTGATTATTCTTAATAAAAAATTTTTTTAAAAAAATACAAGTGATTGGGCGCCACGTGACGCATAACGCCTGTGGGTGGGGCTTTATGACTACACCATGTTTTTGTAAAAAACCATAACTCTTACTGGACGTCCTGTAATACATAATGCCTGGGGGTGAGGCTTTATAAATACACATGATCTTAGTAACATGTTAGATGAAATAAACGCCCACTAGCTATCTAACTGGGTCAAAGGGTCAAAACTTATCGAATGAGTATAGATGTTCTTACAATGTAATTTTTTTTTCATATTTAATAAAGTATATATTTACAAAAGTCAAAATATGAGAGAAAAAAGAAAAGCATTTGTGGGTCAGGCAAACCCTACCACCAAATTTGACTAGAAAATGATCGTGTGAAATGATGACTAAATGTCGGAGGTCCTTGGTTTATTAGGAAAACTAGGTTACGTATCCGTTTGCAACTCGGGTTGGAATAAATAAATTTATTCAAACGACGAATTTATAAGAGATACAAAAAATGTGTTAAACTATTTAGGCTAAGGGTAATGGGGCTTGGTTGAGCCCTAAGTGATCCAATCAAAACCCGACACGTAGGCGATGACATGGATCTGGATCAAGCCCGTGGATCAAGCCCCATAGGGTGTAGTGGGGCTTGATTGATCACCCCAAGCTTTTAATCAACCCCATGCTCATTTGCTTGTTCAAGCCCCCGTGGTCCGGACCACGGGGGCTGTCAGCGCCCCTGATCACTTGTGTGGTGTAATGGTGTTCGTGAGCCACCTAGGCTGCCACCTGGCCATGCCCCTTCCTTCACACCCCATTACCCTCAGCCTTATATAAGTATGTATTATACGGTATAAAATCACATATTAAACAATATGAATATATATATTTATATATATATATATATATATATATATATATATATATAATATACATGTCGGAAATTCATAAATATCCAAATATTTCTTTTTGATTTTTGTTACAAATAAAATTCAACTTATTTAATATTTACCCGATTTGAGATAAAAACAGTGTTTAAAAACTGGACTATATTGGGCGTCCAACCGACAAATAAATAAAAAAATGGTTGGTTGTTCGCAAACCAATTTTCAAACCACAAAAAGAACTGAAAAAAAAAACAACCGGGATAACATTAAATATTTTTAAAACTGAGTAGTAGTACATAATAGTTCATGCACCGCCTAATGATAATAATAAGTTGGATGCACTACCTTTTCTTTTATGGATGTTGGTTTTCTTCTAGATTTCTTATTGAAGCATTATGGAATGAGATATAATTTTATTTGGACCATTGAAGTGCCAAGTGACACAAAGATGGTCCAACTATGTGTCAAGTGGTATAACCATGCTTTTGTTTAGTATAGTAAGGATAAGTTTTCATTATTTTCTTTTTTCAGTGGCATCAGAATATGCATTGTTCATATTAAAGACTCTAAGAAAGATAACTATTTAGATGGAATTAAAACAACTGTGTTTGGTAAATTTAATTTTTTATTGTTATTTTTCAAATTAAATTCAAGTTAAATTAAATAATAATGGAATACCATTTGAAACGTATGACAACGGGCATTTAGATGCATCAATTGAAACATTAAAACAAATAGGTACAATCTTATATGTTATTGTAATATAAAATAAACATATATCCCATAAAATTTAATTATAAGCAGGTAAACGATGATACTTTATTGTATAACTCATGTTAGAAACACCGTTCTCCGAATTTATATGTGAGCTTTTGATCTTTTAGACATCGTCTTATCATTTGACAGAATAAATACATTTATAAAAAGTAATCATATGAATGTAGAAGAAGTATAAAATAGCATTAACGATGAATTTAAAGCGTAAACAACATGAAGAAAATTAAAATTGACCAACCACCTCCTACAATCCGGTTTGGTTTACACGGTCCATAAATATAAAAATCGTAAACCAAACCGTAAGTCATGATTTTACACAATTTTGAGTGGGGTACCACCTTTATGTTTATTGTATCGGTTACGTACGACCGTTTTTTTTTATAAAACTTCATTTTAATTTTCTAGTTTAACTCCTAATTAGTTTTTATTTTATATATTTATCTAGTTATGGAATAATGAAATGGTTCCTGCATGTTTTTTTTGGAGCTATAAAAAATTATCATCCAATAGGTACATGTAAATTTTATATAAACCACGTGTAATATGACGTTTGTAACCCAAGTATATAATATATGTATAACATTGTATAAACATAAACAACCGAATTAAAGGTGAATTTCATTTCAAGATGGTAAGTTTTGCTGGTTTAATGGGTTTAAAGGTAACAAAGAAGACACCTAATTGATATATATACATGTAATTCACATATGCTTAAAAGTGCGAATAATACAATATTAATATATGATGTGCAATTTAAAATACGTAATTGGATGTAGGACTTGTTGTAATTAAGGTAAATTGATTAAAGATGGGCAGAGTTATCTCGAGTGTGTTTGTGAGTACGAACACTATCAAGTAAAGGTGTTTACTACTAAAGAAATTTAGTCTTCGTTGTTGTTGCTGACGAAAATAACTAATTGAATAAACAAATTTTATGGTAATTAATAGCTATTGTATATTAATTGTCTACGTAATTAGTGATACGTAACTTAAAGGAAATCACTAATTATTAATTGGTAATGAAATTTTCTTTCCATAGAAGAAAACATTCAAAACAACTATTATGATTAGTTGATGATGTTGTAAAACAACAACTTATTAGCTACATAAAATATGTATGTAATCATAGTATAGAGAGAAAATGAGAAGTAAAGAAAAGGGAAAAGTTCTTATTCATTGAAATGTGTATCTAATACAATAACAAAAGCCACTATTTATAGGGCTATAAAATTATTACAAACATAATGAAAAGTAGAGGTTATGAATGTGGAGAGTCACTACTTATGGTGTATTCATAACACCCCCCCCCCCCCCTTGACTATCCACATAATGAAATACGATTAGTGATGTTGCCTCATTAAAAACCTTCCTTAGAAAACCCAGTGGGATAGAACCATAGCTAAGGGAAAAAGAGTGCAATGCGTATAATACTCCCCCTCATTTATACATCCTTTAAGTGACGGGTTTTGATCTTCTTCGAAAGTTTATCTAAGACTTTGGAGTTGATAATTCACCACTTGATCTTGTAGTGTACACTTCCTTATTCGGTGGAATGATGTATTATCTTCATGTAAGGCTTTCTCATCTTGTAAATAAGTGACTTGTAATGCGTATTCTTGTAAATAAGTACCACAACATCCCTAACTTTGTTATATTACATTCCCTGCATTAATACGACTAACAAAACCTTTTTTTTCACGAGTTAGCAAAATATAAATTCATATACTACATACCTTGTATGTGTCATAATCTTTAATCCGATCATTTCAGTGTCTATTCACTTGAAACAAATAATATGTTATAAATAAATAGATAATATATATCGTTATGTATAGCTTGCAAAAAAATATTACATAAATTGCAATAAATTACGGTACTTCTCGACCAAGAATTTCTATTTAAAATAAGGGAAATTTGTTCTATATGAGATGAATTTCATCCGTATTAAATGAGATGAAGTTTGATTGGTATAAAAATATCAATATACAAATGCTCGACCCACATATAATATCTTTATGGGATACAATGTAATCATCAACATGATTTTAAAATGTTCAAAAGTGGATCAAATATATCATATCCGTACCTCTTTCCCCCGAGATAATCACCGAGTTGATTATAACATGTTTGACTCAGCTATATTAGTTCACATTAGAACATGTTAACTTCATATACCAAATTTCTTGAGCTTTAGTTTAAATGTTTCATGCGTGTATAATATGTCATGGACTTCCTTCCATGTTAACCAATCATGTATAAAATTTTACTCTTTAAGAGTTTTGCACATAAACTTCATCTTTTTACCACATCATTTTCTATATCATATTCAAGATGTCATCAACAATTATCTTATTTTCATTTCATATTGCAGAATTCATATACATAGTTTATTGAATATCATCATATGCTTAGTGATGCATAGGATTCACATCATTAAAATGTTACTTTTAAGAAATGAATTATCTTAGGAAATTCGTAAGGATTTCCATATGTATATAATTCATCACCGTCTACAAGAATAACAATGTGCTTGGATTTGAATATATATATTGCAGCCATATCGTTCTTGAGAACTTTATATGATTTTAGCAACTTAAATCCTGGAGATTTCATACAAATTTCATTTTAAATATATATTAGGCGCATATCAAATCTCAAATCTCTCTTGTATCACCAGATTAAACTTATTGCATCCACCATTGAAGAATAAGTGTCCTCATAATTTTTTATGAGTTTTTCATAAAATACTTTTTTCCACCATTTGTGCCTTATATTTTATAATGTCACATTTCTCATTATACTTCTGCACAAAGTCTCATTTGCATCTAACGTATTTTACAACCATTAGTTATAGGACCAATTGCCAAAACTTCTAGATTCGTGAGATTTCATTTCTCACTTGTGTCTTTTTCTGTTTATTCATTTCGAATTTCATTTATCAGCAAAAGCTTGATCCTCATCTTTTTCATTATTTCAATCGCTATACAAAATTATCAACGACGTCGATTTTCTGTCGGTTCCACGTATTTTCAGACATGATATATTCTATTGAGATCTCTTTATTCACGTACCTTAGGTTCTTCTGGAACTATCATGTCTAATGTCTCTCCGGGAGACCTTTTTACTGTACCTCGACTTGAACATTTTTATTATTTGCTCCAATTTCAGTGATATTTTTTTAGGAACCGAATAGTCTACTACGCTTCAGGCGTGTTGTTGACTCATTACTAATGTATGGTTGTCCTTCTAGGACTCTAATCTTAATTGGAGCACTAGCAGTTAGTATATATGACTTGGCTAGTAACTTTATTTAGGTTAGTGAATGCGTCAAATAATTCACTCGTGTACCTTTTTTGAATGAATTATCATTGGAACTTTCGGTTCACACTTTTTAGTTTGAGGATCAATATAACATAATGATAATTCATTCCAATCATTTTATTTTTCATTCTCCAAATGACTTTTATCTCCCTCTCATGTTGGGAATATTGATTTGTTTGAAATAAAACATCAATCATTTGAGTTATTAAGCGAATCTCGCCTTTAATGGCTATAAGAAATTATTGATCAATATTTATTCACGTATATGTAACATATAATCCCAACCTTCTTTGACGTCCCATATTTGTACATCTTGATGGAGTATTTGCAATATATACCGCGCTTTCAAACAACTATATATGGATGTATTTGGTTCCATATCGAAAAATGGGGAGGAGTATTATAACTTATTGGCTTGTTGTGAATTAATATTGTATCATGTAAAACACATGTTCCAACATACAAATATGAACTTCTGCTCTCATGATTATTGGATTTTCAATCAATAGTAACGTTTGTTCATCGTCTTCGGCGAAAGCAATTTTTGTAAAAATATTCGTCACATGTAAATTAACACTTATTCCAATAATCATTACAAAAATGGGAATTAAGATTACCACATTTATCAAAATAGTCTATAAGAATGTGCTTACTATCAGCTAAGTCGCAAGTCACACAAACTTCAGGTTGCGAATTTTATAACCATTTAGACGATGCATCGATTTAAAAAACACTAAATGGTATCATGTTGGGATATGCATATCCTCCTTTTGTCATTTTCATAGTATATTTGAATTTTACACCCAACTTTGTTGGTTAATAATTAACTTCCCCTTGAGAACACATGTTGTATATTTAATTACCAAAAAGAATTTTCTGGTTCTTCAATATTTTCACGTCACCAATGACTCGGAATGGTCTAACCGGTCAAGCCAATATATTAAGCAATAACGATCCATAATTTTATACGTTATGTTTTAGTTTAACTCGTGTTTGTTTAATACACGACATAATACGAGAGAATAGTATATCATCATTTTAAACATTCATGTCAAAACACGCTTCCCGTGTTTTGTTCTCGTATAATCACTCACTTAGTGTGCCACTTATTGTGGTCAATAATAACATGGTTGATCTCATTATCAATGTGAGGGTCATTACAATTTCCTCAGTTACCATACTCATGACCTTTATAATGATCATTGTATAAACATCACATTGTTAACTTAGTTGATCTCATTAACAAGATCATCATTAACCCGGTTGATCTCATCATCACATTCACTTTAGGAAATAGATTAAAACCACACAACTCTTATGCTATATATTTCAAACATTTGTTTTACTCTTCTAATATTAATGTCACTTCATGAGAATATATGAGGTATGATAAATGAAAATTGTTTTATTCAACATTTAAATATAAATAATACTCTAATCAAATAATGTCAATTGAGAAGCAATTGCGATTGAGTAATGCTTATTTTGAAACCATCCACAAGATTTAGGGAGTGTGACACAATTTGTGTCATATTATAAATGTACTTTACCATAACTAAAATGCGTTTATAACATTTTGATGAGAATGACAATAATGTATAATTTTGATCTTTTAGTTGTTTCAATTAAGACCAATTATAAATATTTCATAGCATCTAAAAGACATATACCACAAAGTAAAGTAATTAAAATTTAAAAAAACATTAAACATCTTTTGCAAAATAAGGTGGCATCATTCCCTAAGTTTAAATTTCTTCCATGAAAATACTTAATGCATGACATATATAAACTAATAACTCGTATATCATGATGACAATTTCTTGCAAACTAAAGGTTTGTTACCGTACAATAATCATTATAATGCCTTAAATGCAAAAACACTAACAATAAGTGTTTGCAAGATCAAAAAAATTTTGATAAACAAAAGCATACAATGTTTCTGTAAATTTCTTACGTGTCACGTTACTGTACTTGTTTCGGTCAAAAATTAACAAAGTAACTTTTGATCAAATTAGTACGTGAGGTATAGTGATTGAACGTAAACAAAGTGAACACAACGATTTGGTTCGAGGGAAAAAGCCTTAGATCGTGATGATCTCCGGCATAAAAAACCCACAGACGGTGAAAACTATCACCGTCTATTTTATTAATAACAAAAAGGTGGTTACAAGCGGTGGAGCTGATAGTGAATCGAATACTAAGTGTTTACAATGAGTAACGATAGCTAGACTAGTGTAGTGTGTGTACTTATCGATTTTATCAGCTCGTTTAAATAAGCAAATGAGTACAACTGAAATTCTGAGTAAACCGGAACAACCCTAGACTAAGTCTCCCATGATCCGTTTCTGCCCACGTTTGAGTTGACGAAGCCTCAATAATAGCCGTTGCAAACCCACGTTTGTATCATCACATTAAACACGTGATCTTATCTGCAAAGCAAAGAAAAATAACAAATGACAATTGAATTAGTCAAACATAGTCCTCATAATACTTGTAACGGCAGGACATGTCAAAATCCTTGAATCATACTCAATCCTGAGGATACAAAATCTGCTCCTAACAATTGCCCCCAATTTTTAGAGTTAATGCGTGACAGGCTGTAAAAATTTCAAAATTCAAAAAAGAAAATATCTACAGCGACTTGAAAGGGTGACACGCGAATTGAGGAAAACTTATAACCGTCCTTCTAGGTTATAATTAAGCCATATCCCAAATTTCTAAATCATAATACTCTCTTCTTCGCTCGATATCCAGGTCAGTCTCTCTCTCTCGTCTTCTTAATTTTCTAAAGCTTTTCTTCTAATTCGAACAATAATGAGAAAAAGAAACCCTCGATCGCTCAACCCTTACTTATTCATAAACCTCTGAGGATTTCGTCGATCAGGGTCACATCCCTGCTACTGATGAGGACTAGTGTCTTTTCAAAGATCTTGACATTAGGTTTCTAAAAGACTCTGGTTTGTTACCCGCTGAGGCATTCATCAGACCATACGACCCCAAAGTCAAAGCTGACTTTTCGTCCAAAACCTGGGTTTGCTTTTTCTATTACTCCTTTTCGATCGGCCTTTCGTATCCATTTTTTCCGCTCGTTAAGGAGTTCTTCGATATTACCGGGTTCTCTTACTCCCAAGTCATGCCAATGGTGTGGAGAGTCTTGTCTACAATAGATCGCTTGAATTGAACCCATGAACTGTCCATAGGTATCCCTGAGATAGCCGCAACTTACAACCTTCATACACATGGATCTCACCGTTACTGCCTTCAATCTAAAACTAGCCGCCATTACATGGTCCCCAAATTATCTGGTAACGACCATGATTGGAAGAAGAAATTCTTCTTTGTACGCCGTGACTCGATTCCCAATGGAGTAAACCTACCTGTTGAATGGGTTCATAAGGGTAGGAAATCCTTAGGGCAGAATTTCTTTTTGCAAATAGTATCTATTGATACACCTTCTTCTTTGCAGTTGTGTTTGAGGATTTGGTGAGGTATAGGAAAGATACGAATCGAAGGCTCAAGGCTTTGTTCAAAATTCCGGCATAAGAATGGGAATTTTGGTTTGAAGAGAAAGTAGGGGAAACTAGCACAACTGCCGCGAAAACTTCTGAAAGTATGTCTTCTGGTAAGTATCTTGGGTATTTCGTAAATTTCTTAGGATTTCACTTTTTCGAAAATAATTTGATAAATTATTGCACAGAGATGCCAAAACCAAATATTCCTTCAGCTTGATCGACCTAGACGACCTCATCGAAGAGAAAACCATGGTGAAGCAAGAACATTCCAAGACTCCTTCCACAAAGCCGAGGATTCCTACTACTCGTCCAAAGAGCGCCGCTCAAAAGAAAAGGAAAGCCAACACTTCAGCCGATACTGAGCCCTTCACTGGTATGACTAATGCTGAAACTGGGGAGAAATTGCAAGCTCTTGCCAATCTCCTTGGGACGGTAAGTTTCTTTTTTTATCCTGAAAATAATATCCTGCAAAAATTTATGTTAACCTGAGGATATCAGGGAATTGAGAATTACCAAAAAAGGCTCCAAGATGATGCTGAATTGGCTTTGAAGGAAGCTGAAGGCAAGATTGCGGAACTCCAACATGCAGTATACACAAGGATCAAGCTTTACAAAAAGAAGGAAAAAGAGATTATGGACCTTAAAGCTTCTTTCGAGCTGGAGAAATCCGAACTCATCGAAGATGCCAAGAAGTCTGCAGTTACAAGCATCCTGGAATCAATGATCAAGAAGTCGAAGGAGGTAAAGACAAAGGGCTACGTGATGGATTCCTGGAATTCCGCTGCTTAGGAAAAAAGATGAAGATGCTGAGGGGTGACAAAGTGGAAGAAGCTGAGGTTCCAAGTACTTCATAGGCGACGAAGGAAACAGGTGCTAACGATGCGGCGGATGCGGAGAAGAAGGAGGATGATCAGGTTGAAGGTGATAAGTTTTAGGCATGGTTTTTAGGTTGACTTGATGTGTTTCTAGTGGTTATTTGAACAATTTTTATTTTGGTTGTGTAAGGATAATAACATGCTTAGGATAATCGTTTGGGTGGAGGGATCATGGTTCAGGACGAAGCCCAAACTAGCTTAAATTTCATGTCTTTGAACAATTTGATGGTTCAGGTGGATGGGCTATGTTTTGAGTGAACCCTGAATCATCTTTTCCTGCATTATGATATTAAAATAACAACTTTTTATGACTTATATTGGTATTCTATCCCTGTTTCCGTTGTTAGAGAAAAATTTAAGTTTATTAGGAATGTTAATTTTTAACAATAACTTAAGTTTAACTCAATAAACCAATACCAAGTCATAAAATTCATTTTATAAATAAGACGAGTAATTTAGAATATTCATAAATAGGAAGTCATACCAGAATCATATAGCAACTAACTCTGATAACGTATAGACCATTTCAACCTTATTCTACAGAATGTTCCTCCGATTTTAGGGATACACTGATAGTCCGGCAATATTAACATTATCCTGAAAATAATGTCAGAAATTCTGGCGACAAGGCCTAAATAGGTTGGCAACAAGGCATGAACAAACTGGCGACAAGGCCCAAACAAAACTGGCGACAAGGCCCAAACTAAACTGGCGACAAGGCCCAAACAAAACTGGCGACAAGGCCCTTAGAAGAGACGACAACCCCTTAAACCTTTGGAATAAACTGGCGACAAGGCCCTTAGAAGAGGCGAGAACCCCTTAAACCTTAGAAGAGGCGAAAACCCTTTAAACCTTAGGAATAAACTGGCGACGAGGCCCTTAGGGATGGTACATCTGCCATTAACTCTAGATTCAAACTAATAGCTGAGGATAGCGAGGTAACAAGTCACTATATTTCATGTGTTGGCCCCGTCTCTCGAACTATGGCTGATAAACATGTGTTACAGGCGATCTTAAGAAGAGGTGAAAACCCCTTAAACCTTAGAAGGTATCAAATAATACCTTATCTGGCGACAAGGCCCAAGGAAACTGGCGACAAGGCCCAAATTAACTTCATTCCATGTGGGAATACCACATATCTTCAGGCTACAAAACAGTCAAATCTAAGTGAGGGGTGGGTATTAGCCTTGCTAACACCCCTCCGATGCTTAAGTCAGTATCTTGGTAGAAGAATAATAATAATGAAAATGAATAAAAGTATAAATTCGAATACATACCTTAGCTGCTTAATATAACAATTATCCTCGTGATAAAAATCTTACATAAAATATTTTGTGAGGTGTATAGCATTCCAAGCCCTTGGTAGCAAGTCACCATCCAAAGTAGACAATCTGTATGCCCCCTTTCCTGCTTTCGAGTCAATTAAGTAAGGACCTTCCCACTTTGGTGCAAGCTTCCCATCTGTAGGATTCGTAGTATTTTGAAAAGCTTTTCGAAGAATCAAATCCCCTTCTTGAAATCTTCGAACCCTTATATTTTTGTTGTAGGACTTTGCAATCTTCTGCTGATAAGATGTCATTCTGATCTTTGCTAAATCTCTGAGTTCTTCTACTGCATCCAGATCTTCAAGCAGACTTTGAGTATTATCTTCGAAATTTTGATGACTGACCCTGGCTGTCGGGATAACCATCTCTGTAGGGATAACTGCTTCAGCTCCAAATACCAATGAGAATGGAGTCTGACCATTAGCATTCTTTGAAGTGGTCCTATCCGCCCAAAGAAAAAAAGGTAGTTCTTCGGCCCACTTTCCTTTCTTAGACCCCAATTTTTTCTTCAGGTTATTGATAATGATTTTGTTATTTGATTCGGCCTGTCCATTAGCCTGAGGATGGACAGCTGTTGAAGTGATCATCTTGATTCCCCAACTGGCACAGAAGTTATATGTTCTCTTGCCAATGAATTGTGAGCCATTGTCACACACTATCTCTGCCGGGACTCCAAATCTTGTCAGGATATTGCGCTTGATGAACGAGATAACTTCTTTCTCTCTGACTTGAACAAAAGCTTCCGCTTTAATCCACTTCGAGAAATAATCTGTCATAGCCATCATAAAAACTTTTCCTCCTGGAGCTCTTGGTAGTTTCCCCACAATATCCATTCCCCACTTCTTGAAAGGCCAAGGGGATATAATAGGATATAAGGGTTCTGTTGGCTGGTGCAAAATGTTGCTATGTCTCTGGCATGCATCACATTTCTGAGAATAATTCATAGCATCCCTCTTCATTGTTGGCCAAAAGTACCCTGTCCTCAGGATTTTGGAGAATAGTGCTCTGCCCCCAGTGTGATTCTCACAGTCTCCTTCATGGATATCCTAAAGAACTTCTTGAGTTTCTGCCTTCTCCAAGCACCTAAGATATGGTCCTGCAAGAGATTTTTTATATAATATATCATTCATTATAGTATATGGGATTACCTTTGTGCGAAAAGCTCTTGGGTTTTCATCCTTGGGGATAACTCCACCCTGAATAAATCTCCTGATCGGGATAATCCAGGAATTTTCATTATCCTCAGGATTTTTGACTCCCATATCTTCATCATCTTCTGATATTTCATTGACACCTTGCTCTTCTATTGCTTCGCTCAGGATATGTATAATAGGAATCTTGGCTCCTTCGGGTATCCTGAAGGATGAAGCTAAATATGATAGGGCGTCTGCTTCAACATTCTCTTCTCTAGGTACCTGTGAAATATCAAACATTTCGAAACACTGCTAGATTTTTTACTAGCTCTAGATATTTCATTAGTTTTTCTCCTCTAACAGTATACGAACCATTAAAATGATTAATTAATAATAATGAATCAACGTGTACTTGAATAAACTTGATTTTCATGTCGATTGCTAGTTATAATCCTGCTATCAAGGCTTCTTATTCTGCCTCATTATTTGTGGCTTGAAATCCACAGGATATGGATTGAGGTATATTGTCCCCCTGGGGCGATTTCAGCAGGATCCCGAGACCTGTTCCTCTAACATTTTAAGCACCATCAGTGTATAGAGTCCACTTATCTTTGGTTTCTTCAAGTTGTTGGACTTCCAAGTCTGCATTTTCTTTAAGTTCATTGGTGAAATCAGCCACAAAGTCTGCCAATGCCTAGGATTTGATGGCAGTCCTAGGTTCATATGTTATATCATATGCACTCAGCTTCACAACCCATTTTGCCATCCTACCTGACATTTCTGGTTTTCTCAAAACAGACTTAATAGGGTAATTAGTTTTAACACATATAGGGTGAGTTTCAAAATAGTGTCTATGTTTAGTAGATGCCATAATAAGTGCTAAAATTAATTTCTCAAGATAAGAATACCTGGTTTCAGCATCCAAAAGACTTTTACTTACATAATAGATGGGATGTTGTTGACCTTCGAGATCCTTGGCCAAAACTGCACTTACAGCATTATTTGATACAGCTAGATATAGAGATAGAGGTTCACCTTCCTAGGGTTTTACTAATAGAGGAGCAGAAGAAAGATAAGCTTTTAAGGACATAAAAGCTTCCTCATGCCTGCTGGTCCATTCGAATTTCTTGTTTTTTCTCAGGATATCATAAAATTCTTTACACTTTTCTGAGGATCTGGATATGAATCTGTTGAGTGCTGCTATCCTGCCAGTTAGCCTTTGAACATCCTTGGCTGATGCTGGGGATTTCAGGTTCAGGATAGCCTGTATCTGCTCTGGACTCGCCTCTATCCCTCTCTTGGTGACCATGTGTCCCAAGAATTTTCCAACCTTTACTCCGAAATGGCACTTTAAAGGGTTCAGCTTCATGTTATATCTGTCGAGGATATCAAATGCGGTCTTGAGATCTTGGAGGTGATCCTCAGCTTTCTTGGACTTCACCACCATATCATCAATATAGACCTCCATTGTGTCCCCCAGTTGCTCTTTGAACATCATGTTAACTAACCTCTGATAGGTCGCACCTGCATTTCTAAGTCCAAAGGGCATAGCAATATAACAATAAATACCTGTGGGAGTCATGAAGGCCGTGTCTTCTTGATCCGAGGGCTCCACTTAGATTTGCTGAAATCCTGAGGATGCGTCCATAACTGTCAGCATTTCGTGGCCGGCTGTAGCGTCTACCATTGAATCTATGTGTGGTAGAGGGAATGGATCTTTATTGCATGCCTTATTCAAGTCTGTGAAATCTACACAAACTCTCCATTTGTCATTCTTTTTCTGTACAACCACCACATTTGCTAGTCATCGGGGATATTGAACTTCCTTAATCATATTTGCCTTCA
Source organism: Bidens hawaiensis (assembly GCF_021521415.1). Taxonomy (NCBI): domain Eukaryota; kingdom Viridiplantae; phylum Streptophyta; class Magnoliopsida; order Asterales; family Asteraceae; genus Bidens; species Bidens hawaiensis. The sequence continues at coordinate 234,011 of NW_027491404.1, read as the reverse complement.
AGAGTCTTTCTACATCTTCTTGAATGATTGTGTCTCTCAGGTGCAAACTTTCTTCTCTTTTGATGGATTGGCCTGAAAGAATTATCAATTCCAAGTTTATGTGTTATAATATCTTTGGAAATACCTGTCATATCTTCATGTTTCTATACGAATGTTGATAGCCTTGACTTGAGGAAATCGAGCAATTTTGACTCAATATCCTCAGTAATGCTTGTTCCTATCAGCACTTTGACTTCAGGATCCTCGGGATAAGGAAGTACTTCTTTAATTTCTTGTTCCCTGGCCTCCATTACGTCTCGTGCCGGTTTCTGTAATAGCTACGCCTGCTGGAATTTGGCAGTACACTTCATAGAAGAGGTGTAGCAATTCTTTGCATCTTGTTGATCACTGATGATTTTGATAACTCCCCACGGACTTGGGAGTCTCACACATTGGTGATAAGTGGAGAGGACTGCTTCCATGTCGTGTATCCAGGGCCTGCCTAATATAATATTGCAACAAGACAAACAGTTAATAACACAAAATTTTTGCATTTTATTTACCCCTTTGACATATAATGGGAGCTTGATATCCCCAATAGTGTTCTTAGTCTCTCCACAGAATCCAACCAATACTAAGGAACTGGGGATGATCTCCTCTTCAGGAATATTCATCTTCTTCAGCACATCTAGTTGAATAATGTTGACAGAGCTTCCGCCATCTATGAGGATCCTGCGCACATAATGGTTAGCCACATATAATGTTATTACCAAACTATCATGGTGAGGATCCTGAATATTGACTCTATCACTTTCATCAAAGGATATGGTCTTTGCTTGAGTGAGAATGGATGTCTTTGTTGGCCTGTCAACTACTTCAAACTTTCTTTGATCAGATTTCTTTTTGCGGCAAAATAAGAGGTCCCACAGATGTCGGATCCTCCGGATATGAATAGGATTGTTTTTGCATATGTTGGTGGAGGAGTCGGTTTTTCAGGATTTTGCTCTATTAACTTCTTCCGACCAAGTAGCTCTTTCAGGTGGCCCTTGCTGAGAAGATAACTAATCTACCTTCTGAGTGCAATGCAATCCTTAGTCAAGTGCCCAAAGTCCTCGTGGAAGGCACACCATTTTGATTTGTCTTTCTAGGTCCTTGTTTCTCCATTTTCTTTGGCCACCTGGTTTTTTCACCTAAATCCTGCATGGAACACATTAATCCACCAATATCAACAGAAAAACAATATTCAGAGATATTAGGATATTCTTCATTATCTTCATCATCTACTGCATTAATTCTGGGGTTATCAAGCCTGTAGTAAGGCTTTGATCGATATGATTTTCCCGGGGATTCGGCTTTCCTGTTCGTCTGGTCATACTTCGGGATATCGATCTTTTTAAAGTTTTTCTTATCGTCTTCTAGCCTGATAAACCTCAGAGCTCTACTTCTTGCTTCATCTAACGTCCTGCATGGAGTCATAACAAGATCATCATAGAAAGAGGAGTCTTTCTCTAATCCCAACTTAAGAGCTTCCACTGCCGAAGTTGGTTTAGATTTGGAATCTCCAGCGAGTCCTTACTAAACTTGGTAATAAAATCTCTCAAAAATTCCCCAAGATTCAGGGTAACCCTATAAAGATCACCTGTCATCTTCTCAAACGTTTTACTGCAAGAAAACTGGTTATTGAACAAGTTAACTAAATGAGAAAAGGAGGTGATGGTATTAGGAGGAATACTCAGTAGCCATTTCATGGCTGCTCCGGTCAGGGTAGACCCGAACCCCTTGCAAAGACATGATTCCTTGATTTCCATAGGGATTGGGTTGATCTCCATACGCTCTCTATACTGTGCGACGTGTTCTTCAGGATCCGTTGAACCATCATACAGTTTCATATTTGTGGTTTGAAACCGTTTTGGGATTTGTACGTCACTAATTGATGGCACAAATCGGGATATTCGGCGACTATCAGTGGGGACTTCAGCTATGGGATGGATTACACCAGGAACATTTGATATCATGTCCTTAAGCTTCTGTAATTCCCGGGCTAAACTTGAACTTATGCCCGCATCCTTCAAAAATCCTTGATTAGCATTAAATGGAATTGCATTGAAAGTGTTACCTGATTAATATTTTGAGGAACAGTCTGGGTGTTGTGGCTCGCATTCCCAAACATAGTATTTCCGGGAGCAGCAAATGGAGCGGTCGAAGCGTTAGCCTGCATCGGGATAAAGTCTCCCTGGTGCACCTCAGAGGATCCAGTGAATTGCTGAGCCTGAGCAAATGGTTGCTGAGGGTTAGGGAACCCTGGTGTGGGTACTCCTGAGGATCCTAGCTGTTGCTGAGATCCCGAGGATACCGCCTGCTGATAAGAACCTGAGACTCCCGTCTGATGGAATAACCCTGAGGATCCGGACTGTTGCTGAGATCCTGAGGATACCGCCTGATGATAAGGACCTGAGGACCCCGTCTGATGGAACAATCCTGAGGATCCGGACTGTTGCTGAGATCCTGAGGATACCGCCTGCTGCTAAGGACTGAGGACCCCGTCTGATGGAACAATCCTAAGGATCCTACATGTTGAAACGACCCAGCAGAGGATGCATGCGAGTATCCTTGGGATCCAGATGAGTGCAATCCCGCAGACCCTGAGTGCTGGAAAGATGAGGATCCAGAGTTGTACGCCATGGTCGACTACGGACTACCAATCCTGAAGATCCTGGAGAGGTAAAATCCAGAGATCTCGGGACTAGTGGTGTGAATTCTTCCGCCGGCTTCTTGGTTTTCCTGATATCTTCCAGTTCCCTCACGAGCATCTGGTTGGTCTTGTTCTGGCGATCCATCTGTTCCTGTAACCGTCTATACATAGATAGAAGGTCGTTGTTGGATACCATGATAGGATCCTGGGGTGACGGCCTTGATCCTGAGAACACAGGAGTAGCAGGTTTCTTCTGAATGTTGTCAGGTTTCTTTGGGATACCACCAGCAGAAGGAGGAGGCATAGGTGGCCTCAGAGAGGAATCTGAAGCTGCGGCAGAAGAGGAAACATTCTTCGGTTGGGAAGACATGTTGTGGATATTGAAAGTAGGGTTTTGTTTGAGGGTTAATAATGATCAAAGCACCGTTTGCCCCACGGTGGGCGCCAGATTATTTTGGTAAAAAATTAACAAAGTAACTTTTGGTCAAATTAGTACGTGAGGTAGAGTGCTTGAACGTAAACAAAGTGAACACAATGACTTGGTTTCGAGGGAAAAAGTATTAGATCGTGATGATCTCCGGCATAAAAAAACCCACAGATCTATTTTATTAATAACAAAAAGGTGGTTACAAGCGGTGGAGCTGATAGTGAATCGAATACTAAGTGTTTACAATGAGTAATGATAGCTAGACTAGTGTAGTGTGTGTTCTTATCAATTTTATCAGCTCGTTTAAATAAGCAAATGAGTACAACTGAAATTCCGAGTAAATCGGAACAACCCTAGACTAAGTCTCCCATGATCCGTTGTTGCCCACGTTTGAGTTGGCGAAGCCTCAATAATAGCCGTTACAAACCCACGTTTGTATCATCACATTAAACACGTGATCTTATTTGCAAAGCAAAGAAAAATAACAAAGGACAATTGAATTAGTCAAACATAGTCCTCAGTATACTTGTATCGGCAGGACATGTCGAAATCCTTGAATTATACTCAATCCTGATGATAGAAAATCTGCTCCCAACAGTACTATGTAGTAACTAATATCTATTATTATAATGCATTATGTGCTCTATATTAGAGATGGGCAAATTCGGGACTGGTACCGGTTGGTACCGGTACCGGTACCGAAATCGGTACCGATTTGGTACCGTCGGTACCGAATCGGTACCAACGTTTTGAATTTCGGTACCGAGACCAGTGCCGGTACCGTACCGTTTTGAATTTCGGTACCGAATGGTATTTCCCGAAATTTTACCTTAAATACCGGTACCGTCCCGGTCCCGTACCGGAACCGGTACCGAACCGAATATTTCGGTACCGGTACTGGTACCAAGAATCCGTGATTTTCGGGACCGGGACCGGTCAGTACCGGTACGGTCCCGATCTCATCCCTACTCTATATGATAATTGAATATAACTAACACTTATTAAAATAACACTTAAAATATATTAACACAAAAAACAAATGATGGCTATAAATTCATGTTTGTAATATCAAACCATTAAATTAAAATGGTCTTAAAAAAGTCTGAAAACATCATGATATAAACTTCTTCGTAACAAGCAATATATACATATTCTTAATGGCGTTGGTAGATCCATGTCAAACTATAAATGAAAATAATGCTCTTAAAACATCAAATAAATTATGTTATGAATCATGAATAAAAATATTATAAATGGTGTTGAAGAACCCATTAATTATCTTAACTCGTAAATTAAAACATCCAATCAAGACTAATATTAATATATCAAATCTACACCTATTATCTTTATGCTATAATTGGTTTCTGTGAGAGACTATCAAACAAAGTAACAAAATAATTGATCCATCTAGACATTAACTATAATACTTTTCATACATATAGCAATTGAAAAAACATCATAACCATTATCATTTTTGTAGATACTATATGTAATAAATACTATAAAGTATATTTCAAAACCTATATAATATAATACTACCACATTCATGTGTAATAGCTTCTGAAAACAAGTATTGCATTATCCATTTTTCAAATAAATTACCAAGTCAGTTCGCTTATGACTATGAGGTTACATGTTTCAAACCTTATTTACGACCAAAATTCCTTAATATAAAGATATGAAGCTTTCATGTAGGATTCTGATGAATATAATATTAGAAGGGGAATAAAGAATTGCCTCGTACTTGAAATATGAACAGAGAAATCAAACATTAATATTATATATCAACTAAAATAATTCTTCTATATATAAAATAATTCTTCATACATTAATATCTATTAAAATGTATGAAAAAATAATAGAAGAGTGGAAGATTTCCGTTAAACCAAAGTTAATTTAAAACAAAAAAAAAACATATTTGTTGACTGTGATGGTTAAAATACCCTCTTTATTTTTTTATTTACTTATCTTTTGATATTTTCGTAACCCGATGATATATATAAAATTTTAATTTCAATATTCTTATACATGTTTCATTTTGTCTAAAAAAAACATCAGAGACATTTAGATGTGTCACCATAGTTTTCACAAAATTTACCAAAATATTATTTTTCAAAATAATGCTATTTATATTCTTATTTTATTGTATCATAATAACTCTTTGATTAAAATCTAAATGTCGGTGCCACTGAATTTTCAAATGATATTACTTAATTGTTAAATGAAATTATAACAAGATTCAAACAAATATTCTCCACTACTCTGGTGGTTGGGCGGAGTGTTTAGCTATTGCTTGGTTTCTTTATTCAAATTCGATTCATGTTGCCAGCCATTTGTTCTGATTATTTTTTTTAATATGTTGATGGCGCTCATTAGTCACTTCTGATTATAAATTTCCAAGGACGTGTACAAGAATCCTAACAAAAGTTTCGCATCGACTCGCCGTTAGGTCCCTTAACGCACCTTACTGTCCATGGCATTTTGTGTTTTTATTTTTGTTTTTTGCTTTAGTACCGTAACAAACATAACGAAAGCCGACCAAACGCAAATTTTGTTTTCTGTCTTTTTTTGTTTTTGTTTTAATTCCGGTACCGTAACAAGGAAGCCGACTAAACGCCAATTTTGTTTTTTTATTTTCGGTGCCGTAACAAAGGTGACAGAATCCAACCGAATTCGCGTAGACTCAGCGCCTCAACGTCTAGGACCAACAACGTTCGGGTTTTACCAACACACAAGTTTACCGACTGACACCCTAATGTCAAATTTTATATATTTTTCCTCTTCTTAGATTTTGTACAATAACGAATATATTCGAAACCGACCGAATTCATGTCGAGTTACCACTTCAATGCCCATAACAGATAATACTTGGGTTCTACCATCGCGCGGGTTTGTCGATCAAATATAAGTCGTTTTAAATATTTATTTTTTTATATGTTAATTTGACGAATTAATTTTTCAAATTTTAACGCTCAATTTTACCAACAATGACAATACCGTGACGAAGGTAATCAATACCGACCGAATCGCGTCGACTCACCTTGACTTGGGTTTTACCAACGCTTTGGCTTCAACGCTGGAGTTTTACCAGCTGTCCCGGCGCAACGCGCCAGGTGAAGAAACTAGTTAATATAAAAGAAGAGTTTGGTGCCATAAAGTGAGTACTTTTTGTTTTTATATATGTATTAATGGTTAGAAAGATAATACATGTGTTGTTGGTTGGTTGAGTGGTTTGTTGGTATAGGAAGTTGTTGTGTGTGCTGGTTTGGATCCCAAGTTCGAGTCCCCAAAGCATCAAATTATAGTTTTAATTTTTTTAATTGTGTTCTATCATACACAAAAACATAGGACAGATTGAGTTAACTTGTAATTTGAAAACTGTTTGCCGGTTTGTAACCCGGGTTCGAATCCCGGATGTAGCAAATTATTGTTTCATTTTTTTAATTGTGTTATTTATGTTTTTGTGTGTGATAGATTGGTTTATCTTTCAATATTAACTTTGGCGTAGACCGGATAGTTGTGTTGTTAAGTGAAACCGATTGAGTTTGAGTACAATCACTGCATTTTGTTTTAATATCGCTACAGTAACGAAAACCAATGTTGGAAAAGTCGTTAGGCGGTCCCTAGGCGGCCGGCCCCCTTAGAGGGAGTACTCGGAGTACTAGGGGAGTACTCGGAGAGTACTCGGACATGATAAATATAAAGAAAATTAATTTTTTGGGTAATATATATAATTCAAATATCATAAGTTTACTAATATTTATAACAAAATAAGTAAATATCAATATAAATAAGAGAAATACATTTTTAAATACAAAATTATTCTAAAAATGGTAATAATTAATTAAAACAAATGCTATTCGTTTTTTAATATTATAGAAATATGAATTATGTTGTATTTTTAAGTCAAAATACAACATAATTCATATTTCTGGCTGATGTTGACCACCTTTGAACAATTTTTAGTAACTAGACGGAGTTAAAGAAACTCCCCTCGGCACCATACCTTGGAGCGAGTACTCAGAGAGTACTCGGCTTTGTAGCCCTACTTTTACAACATTAACGAAAACTGATAGAAAACCAAATTTGTTTTTATTTTTGTTTTTTTAGTTCCGGTATCGTAACGAACGTGACGGAGACTGGCCAAATTTGTGTATGCTCATCGCCTAAACGCTCGGGTTTTACCAAAGCACGAGCTTTACTGACTGACTCCACCTCATTGGTACACCTCTGTTTTTAAATTGTTTTTTTATTAGTTCTGAGCACATAACCAAAACTGACCGAATTTGTGTCGACTTATTGCCTTAAAGGCGGGACCTACAATGTATGGATTTTACCAACGCTCGAGTTTTAACAACCCGTCCGGCGCAACGCGCCGGGTAAAACACTAGTTATTTTTCAAAATAATGCTATTTATATTCTTATTTTATTGTATCATAATAACTCTTTGAAAAAAGAAGAATAATTGAAGCAAATCTCCAACGCAACCAAAATTGTATTACTTAAAATATGGTTTATGTTTAATAAAATCAAAACAAGAATAATGAATAATAATTTTCAGCATCACCCAATGTTATATGAATTACAATATAGATTTTGTTCAAGATAATCAATATATGCTAAAGTTACGTACCTTTTGATAATAACATTATATTTCAAAAGCAAATCGTGCTGATAACGTGTTGAAAAACAACAACCTATTAGCTACATAGAATATGTATGTAATCATAGTATAGAAAGAAAGTGAGAAGTAGAAAAGGGGAAAAGTTCTTATTCATCGAGATGTGTATCTAATACAATAACAAAAGCCACTATTTATAGGGTTATAAAATTATTATAAACATAATAAAAAGTAGATGTTATGAATGTGGAGAGTCACTACTTATGGTGTATTCATAAAAGACAAATTTTATAATTAAATATTATAAATCAAGTAATACATATAATTGTTTATATAGAAGGTTTTAATTTCTTAATTTTAATTTAATTAGAAATATTTATGACTTAAAGCTTCATAGATAGAGTGACACATGGCAAAATATTAGGCTAATTAGGGATAATGTGGTTCAACAATCATTTTTGTTTATTATATAGTAGATTCCTAAAATAAATATTTATAAAAACGTTTTTCAGGTTTTAGGTGTCATTTGCAAGAAATTTTTAAAATATGTATTATAAAATAGTCGTGACAAGTAGTTTATGATTACACACTAGTAGTTTGTAGAACCAGTTAAAACTTGTCACGTGCCCTTAAACTAACCGTAACGAGCAGGTTCACTAATCATTTGCTCGTCACGACTAAATAAGTTTTATGCCTCGTAATCAATATCCACGAGTAATTCATAAGTCATTTAGTCGCGACGACTAGTTTATCTGGTTTACATTCGCCACACAAGTAGTTTATTAGTAGTTAACTCGCCCTAACTAGTTTAACCTTACAATCTACTTGTCGCGACTAAAGAACTTATGAATTACTCGTGGACGTTGATTACAAGGCATAAAACTTATTTAGTCGTGACGAGCAAATGGTTAGTAAATTTGCTCGTTACGGTTAGTTTAAAGACACGTGTCCAGTTTTAATTGGTTATACAAACTACTCATCACGACTAAATTATAATACATATTTTAGGAATTCTTGCAAATGACACCTAACACTTGAAAAACGTTTTCATAAACGCTTATTTTGAGAATTTTCCCTGGTTTATTTCTAGTTATTTAGAATAGAGAAAACTGATTTCTTAACGCATTTAACATTTGGTTTTCCATAAAGTACACATGATTATGACAACCCAGTCATGTGATGGACTTCTAGTTAATATGCAACAACCGTGATCTCCAATCCCTAACTTTCAACTTGGTCCCAATCCCTAACATGTTTATCAATTGTTATTATATATGCATTTGATATGGGAGGTTTCATGACATTGTTCTTCAAAGCTTCAAGTGGTAAAATTGAGCAATAAGTTATTTAAGATGATTTCATGGACAATGGTTGACTTGATTGAGTTCATCCAAAAGAACCGTACGATGCGCCTTCTGTGATGATTTTTGAAGATGAGTTTAAATTGTTCTTTTTTTTTTCCTTTTGTTTTTCGGTAGTTGGTCATGTACCCTATACTATAGAGTTGGGAGACATTAAGTTATTAAGATGTCATGGTATGATTTAAAAAAAAAATAGGAATTCATTTTGTTTACTCATTCCATTTTAGTTTACCTTACGTTGCCAAACTTAATTTAACTATACTATTAAAACAATAGACTTTATGTCAAAATCCTCCCTTTTATTGGTTGTTCACTAGAGTTTCCATGTATATCAATAGCTTTTTTATTTTTCATCTTAATCAAATAAATCAATAATAAATTAAAATAAGATTAATCAATTCTCTTAAAGTATTCTCTTTCATATTTTTCATTTAAAGTTAAATTTTGAATTTGAATTTTGAATCTTTTTTAATTATGTTTATACTTAATAATTGTAATTAATAATTAATAATTAATTACGATTTATTTATTATGTATACTATAAGTGTTTTGAAACTGATTTTATGTTATTATTTTGTATTGATAATTTATTTTATTCACACTATTTGTTTCTTCTCAGCAGGTTTAATGGTTTTTAGATAATATATAATATATAATTTAGATAATTAATATATATTTCATCAACAGGATTCAATATAGAGAGTATGAATTTAACTTTAGTATAACTGGTTCTACTATTATATTTAAAAAAATTATCAAATTGACTGGTTTGTAACATTATCGTAAAATTTACGAAGAATCACCACTTTGTTTAAGGAAATTGGTTAAGGAAATTATATAATTACGGAATTTCTAAATTTGAATTAATTATTGTAGCTTATTTGATTAAGTATATGATTTAACATTATTAATTTTTACTATAATTACGGATGATTAGTCAATCAGTTAACTAATCATTATTTTACATAAATATAAAATTAGAACTAATAAATTTTATGTAAATATAAAATTCCAACCAAATATATTAATATCAATTACAATATTTAAATTATTAATGACTCAATTGAATAAGGAATTTATTAACCATCCTTAAGATTTACTATAAATACAAATGTTGACTTGTTTACTGATTCTAAATTTCTCAATTATTGATTTAAATATATGGTACTGATTTTAAATATTCTAATTGATTATATTGGATTTGATAATTAGTGTTCAATTGTATTAAAATTATGTTAATGTTAATAAATAAAAACAAAATTAGTAATTTCTCTTTTCATACCTTATATGTTGATTATTTTTATAACTTTAAATCATATGATTCAGTACTTCATTATATAAAAATTTATTGTAATTATATATATTATAGACATTGTTATTTTATAAATCACATATACGGTGTTATAATTGATGATTGATTATATTTTTATAAATAAATAAATTAATAATTTATATTTTTACATTAATAAGTTTATTTCCGTTTGTTTAAATATAGTCACCATTTAAATTTAAATTAAATAATATTATATTTATAATAATCTAAATTTGGAACATTACATTTTAGTAAATTCAAAATTTGAAAATCAATTAATCCTAATTCCTTACTTATCGTTCTTACTTTAAGTTTTTTTAAATTTTTTGAAATACTCTAATTATTTGTTTCTAATAAATTCCCTGTATACATTCCTTCTATAATTTAGTTTACCATAATTCAATCCGTATAAATAGTTAAGTTTCATACGGTAATTCTTACACCTTTAAACTCTCTTTAGCAAACACTATTAGCTTATTGTCTAAGGTTTTTATTTTGTGTTGTTTTTATATCGTCCATTTTTGTATTCTTTTTTTGGTTTAAAAGTGTTATTGTTCGTAAATAAATTTTTTATTTTTTTGAATTTGTCATCTCTAGAAAGAAGATCTCAATTTTTGAATTAGTAATTTATATTTTTACATTTATAAGTTTAATTTCGTATTTAAATATAGTCTAGATTTAAATATAGTATATATTTAATTTATGAACATTACATTTTAGTAATTGAAATTTTAAAAAATAATTAATCCTAATTCCCTAATTTTCGTCCTTATTTTAAGTTAATTGAGTTTCCCTAATTTTTTGTTTCTAATTACAATAGGAAATTAGTGTATAAATACCTAACATTCATACGGTAATTCTTACACTAACAAATCCCTAACCATTTTAATCTCTCTCTCTCTCGGCTTATTCCTCAACCGTCTCCTATATTCCGGTAATGGCCAACTTTGTTATACGTTTTTCCGGTAAGGTTCTATTGTTTCCGGTAATGTTTTATATTTATTTAATTTCTATATAATTTTTTATAATCTCTTTATGTTGTAAATCAAAATCCAAGATTGAATTAATATGTTGAAGTTATTACGGTTTTCCGGTAAGGTTTTATATTTATTTTAATTTTTATATTACTTTGTTATAATATCTTTAAATTCTATATCAAAATCCAAAAACTGATAATTTTTCATTTTTGTTTGTATTTTTATTAATATTTATAAATTTTTTTTCTTATAATCTTTTTAGGTTATATTTCAAAAATCGAAGATCCAATGGAGATCTTCACTATTTCGTTTTTCCGGTAACGCGATTCAAATTTTCCGGTTGTAAGTTATAACATCAATTTTACATTTTTTTACATGATTCAAATCTTTCATAATTTGTAATATATTTATTTTGTGATATTAATATTAATATTTAATTTTATCATTTCAGGTTATTGTTTCCAACTTGGTATAGCTAATTTCATGGACTGAGAATTGTTTGATAAGATGTCTTTTATTTTTGTTTAATATTGATTTATATTTATGTTAGTATTCATGTATTTATTTATTTTTCACAATTTATGTAATTTAATGATTATTATATAATCACGAAATGAAATTTAGTTGATTATTCTATAATACATTAAATTATCTATAGTTAGATAATCAATCTTATATTGTTGTTGGTCAAAGTCCAATTATATTGAATATGTTTAAATAACATTTACATATTTGATCATATTGAATAGGTTTAAATAACAATTTGAATAAATTAACGATTTGACTCAATTTGACCATTTATGTTGAATAGGTTTAAATAAAATTTACATATTTAAACATAATTCTCATTCCTATTTTGACTACTTTTTTTCAACCCTTTTTATTTTTTGAATACCATTCATAAATATAAACTCATTTCATAATTATTCAATATTCATGCATTCAACAAAGAATATATTAGTTTCTTCTAAATATTTCAAGTTATTGTAAATTTAATGTCAATTTCAACTAAATTCGTTAAGTGAATAATAAAAATTATTTATTTGAACCATTTTGAAATTCGAATTCTTGACCACTTACAAAAATAGGTTATATAGTTAATAATCCGGTGCTCACGTACATTATAGAATCTTTAATACATTTGACCAATTTAATATGTCTTTATTATAATTTTTTAATTACCGTGTTTTAATTAAGGTAACTAATAAATTATTATTGTTAATTAATTAATGTATTTACATTTTTATAAAGATTCTTATAATACGTGTTTTAGTTAGGTTAGGTGATATAATGTTTTAAACATGATTAATTACAATATAATTAAAATTGATATGTTTAAATCTACACCATATTTCAAGCTAGAGCATAAAATTAGCAGTGTACAAGAATAAGTTAGTAATTGATATTTATTACCATTAATATAATTAATCATATCAATTAAACGAATTTGGTAACTGGTATGAATTGTCAATTCCCATACATCTAAAATTAGACCCAGTTAACAATAACATAAATAATTAAGCCTAGAATATAACTTTGTTTAGCTTTATAAAAAAATAATGTATATTAATTAAGCCTATATATTAAAATAATTTTTACTAGAGACGGGATATGAAATTAAAAATTTTAATTGAGTCAACTAGTTAAAAATAAATGTATAAACTAACTTCAAAAGATGTTTATTATACGAGATATGATACAATTAATTAAGCCTATGTATATATTATATTTCTTTATTAAAATGATGTTTACTAAAGAATGAATAATTACTTTATGATAAATCATTTAATAGTTTTCTTAATTTACTTTATGATAGTCATTTATCAAAATTAATTACTTTCTATAATAAAAATGGCGAGACTAACTTTTCTAATATCATTAAATATCCCAAAATTCAAAATCATTTGAATAACCGGATTAAAATCACATTCAATTACCAAAACCACATATCATTCAATTTACCATAATTATGCAAAATCATCAGTTTATGAACTAATTGTAATTAAAATCTTTAGTTATTCTCTATGTAAATGGAAAAATGTGTTGACTTTTTTTATTCTTAAGAAATTAAGAGATTCAGCTTCATAACATTTGGTACAAAGCTTAATAACATATTTTCATGTTTAATTTATTTATTATGTTTACTTAAATTTATATCATTGACTTTTGTATGAATTATTAAAAGCTTTTTTGATGCAGTTTTATGGTGATGACGCCTCATGTGGAGGTATAATAATTAGGAGGAATAATACTATTATACAATAGTAAGCTTCAATTACTATTAAATATTTAAGAACCACTAAAAATTATTTTATTCACCTTTTGTATGTATTAAAAAATGAATACATTATTAGTATCTTACTAATGGAAAATAAGATATCAAAAGGCTATATAAACTAGGGGTGAGCAAATTAACCATTGTTAACCATAAACCGAACCATAACCGGTATAACCGAACCGATTTTAACCGATAACCGCTATAACCGGTGGGTCAGTTTAATAATTATTGACAACCGTCAAATACGGGTCAGTTTTGGTTATTGATAATATCAAAACCGCCATAACCGAACCACCCCGTTTATTATACTTATGAATCGAACATATTATCGGATTATATATTTTTGTGTTTTGGCTCATTGTTTCTTATCGAATTAACTTGAATTTTATTATTGGGTTATGCCATGGCGTTTCGATTGAATATTTGGTATTAATATTATGGATTATGTATTTTGTTGGATCGGGTCATGTCTTTTTTTGTTTTTTGGTAATATTTGGTACAAAAGTTTTAGACCTAATTATATCTTTGGTCACGGTTAACCGACCCATAACAAACTCGTTATAACCATCAAAACCGATTAACCGAAACCGCCATAACGGATCGGTTATGGTTATGGTTTTCTATTAACCGCCATGTTGGTTATGGTTATGGGTTTACCAAAACCCATCCCAAACCGACCCATGCACACCCCTAATATAAACTATCATCTCATGCTCAATCTCTAATCGGGTGTTAGGTAAAAAACCTCAATTTATTTGGTGTTTGTTGTATAAGGTTTTTTTACTTTATTTAGCGAAAGCTTTATAAACTATTTTATTATTATAATTACATATTAGGATCTTGACAGTGGAATTTGAATACAAGGTAATTTCTTACTTTATATTCATCAATTGCGTAGTTAATTTAATTTTGACCTTTAAATTGATTAATTACAAATTAAAGTATAAACCTTATATATAAGGAAGTATTTAGGGAGTTGCAGATACTAAATTTATGATACTTTTGTTAAATAAATAGTTAAATTGTATTGAATTTTCTTCATGTTTATTTTAAATTACACTTCAAGTAATTCTTCCTAGACCTTGTAAAAGCACAAGGTACTTAAACTATCAAAAAAACACGAGGCTCACTGTTAAATGTCAATCCTTACATGTTGAAGAGATAAAATTGGATATAGGTGAACGGAATGTTGGGGGAGGGGGGTTCAAATGACGATAGATTAATGTAAAAATTCCAATGATCTTCTAATTAACAATTCATTATATCCAATATCTTATTTTAAAGACTTTGTCTATCCTTCGAATTTAGACAAGTTTTATTAAATTACTTTTGAGGACGGGAAATATTGTTGTTTGAAATTATATGTGTTTATTAGACGATTTCTATATTTCCACCCGTAACGCCCACGGGACAATAACCTAGTTATTCATATAAAAAGTTGTTATTTTTAACATAAATCTGTCAATAATGTGTTTCCGTCCTTTACTGACTGTGTCATCATAATAACTTGGCTGGTTTGATTTACTTATTTGATGATATACCGACTGTTGAGTGTGGATTATAATGTAACTAGTGGTTGAACCCACCGGGATAGGTGAATTCTTATAGATCCATCCCCCGAAGAAACTGGACATGATAATTTTTCATCATCCGGCTCGAACAAGAATAAAAAGAACTAACTAAATCCATATAAATGTTATCTAGACACTCGTATATACGATATATGGTTGCGGTGGGACATTCTGAATGTTGAAACAGAAGCGGGGATTGCGAAAAATGGATGGAAAAGTCAGTTTCCAAATGTCAATAAAGTTCAACAAAAACAAAAATCATATGCTTCCGATCGTCAATTAAGTTTAAGAAAAAAACAAAAATCATATGGATTTAACAAATTTATAGATAGTTGAGTCAGGTGGGCGGTTATCAAGAATAAGTTCTAGCAACGCCCGCTTTTGCCTATGCTGCATTAGTGCCGGTGAATTAAAGTTACTCGATTGCGGATTTCTGCTCTTAGAACCTTGTACAACCCAACCAAATTTGTAGGTAGTTGAGTTAGGTGAGTGGTTATAAAAAATAATCATAACTCAAACAAACAACACAATGTTTTCATGAAACAACCAAACGGTCTTTATCCCACTAAATCATTACACTAAGATGCAAATAACCTCCAATTTGGGTTATATACTTCGCCTTTAGTAGTAAGTGACTATATGAGGTGGTTACTGTTGGAAAAATTGAATGTTCGGGTCAAGTCAACGCGGGCCGACCCTATTGTGACCCGGTAAGATTTACACTGAGAATAACGAACACCGAGCCTACTTAAGTTGTTAACTGGGTTAGACACGATTGGACATGAGTTATGGTGGTTATAGGCTTTTGGTTTGATTTGGGCTAAAGGCCCATTGGGTTTAAATTAGTTTAGACCCTAATTTACTTAATATATATATATATATATAGTAGTATATTATTATTATATGGATGATCTCTACAAAAACAAAACCCTAGCCACCATAATATCCGGCAGCCGCCACCTCCGGACGCCAGCTGACTACCACAAACGTTGTCCCTTGGTCACCGCAACCACCACCACCGACCCGTATAAGCCGCTGGTGTCGTCGTTTGCCTCAGCCGCAAGCTGTAATCCGTTTTTCCGGCGACTTTGGGAGATTCCGGCGAGCGTATTTCCGGCGACCTGCTGCTACTGGAAGCTGCTGTTACTAATCTCCGCCCACCTCTGTTGTCCGCCAACCACCGCTGCCGCCGGATCTGCTGCTGCGCCGTCTTCTATCGTCGCGCCACCATCCGTCGTTGCCGTATAGGTTGCCGGAGCTGCTGTGGTTCGTCTTGTGGGTTGTGTCGTTCACCTAGCGCGTTTCTTTATCCCTCGGTGTCTCACCCGGTTGTGTATAACCGAGGTATAAAAGCTTAAACTTTAATCTATGGTTGTTTTATATCTTTATCGTGCTCGTAAATAGTTCTAACCGGATCCAGGTTCGGGTTTTGGTTTATGGTTCGTTTACTCATTTATTTATCCATTGCGTTTTATAATTCGTATATATATATATAAATTATTAATATTGATTAATAATTACTTAAACGAAATATTTAACTAAAACAGGTTAAAAAGTTTGACCGTTTTCGTTCCAAACCACCTTTGAAACCCAACAGTACCCAACAGCGATATCAGAGCCGCAGTTACAACGTACGAGTCGATCCCGGTTTGTTAAAACCGAATCTACATCTCAAACTTTAAATCGTTTGAAGTTTGTAGATCTAGATTAGTTTTCGGGTAATTTTAGACTTGATCAAAATTTTGTTTATTTTATTTGACCAAGTCAAAATGACCCGAAATTTATTTATTTTGAATATGTAAATCCGACCCTAACCTATGTTTGTTTGGTTGTGGGATCTTGAGTTTGTTTTTTGGCCATATAGATGGTTCAAAATTGTAACCGGTTATTATTTTATTTTTTGGTTTTCTTTTGGCCATATTGGATGGTTCAAATTTGTTATAGGGCAATTATTGTTAATTTATAAATTTGTAATAAAGAAGACGCGATGATAACCGAGGATGAGCTCAAGGATTTCTTGGAGTTAGTGGGAGTTCGGACAAGATGACGGGATGCACATTGAAGTCCATCCTTATGGTTGTTTTGTGTTGTGAACCCCTTGACCCGATCGGTCTCCCTAATTGGCTCTAGCGAGACCGATCACCTTTTGGCCATAAGGATTTACATATTATTATTTGCTATTTTGGTTGCTTGGTTTGTTTATAATAGGATTATATTATCACCAACTTAATACCAAATAAAATTGGAAAATAAACATTTTTAATTAACCATTTATGTTTTGCAAATTAAAAGCGTTTTGATTTCCAAAACTAATAACTTAATAGTTTTCTATTTAACTTAAAATTGGTTAGTCATATCGCGACAAACTTAGTTTTAATAGGTTATTTAAAACTGAGTGTCCTGAGAGATGAAAGGGTTCATCAATTTTGTCCCGATAATAAATACAGTAAAATTTGACCTTTTACTCTATTTGGTAATTATAAAATTAATCCTAATTTAAAACCAATAGTTTGTGCCAATCCTACTACAAGTCACACTTGAGGCATACTGCAAAATTTTGAGTGTTTGGAGCTAAAGCACCACACTTGTTTTCTAGCCTATCCCATCAAGGTGAAAGCGTTTCGTTGACACATCCGGCGCTTTCACACGTCACTGTACTAGGACAACTATTACTTTACTATCCTGTTACGTGCTAAAGCTGTCTGGAGACTTAAAGTGGGCAAAGATGAGGCTAAACGTATCTATACAGACAATCGTTGTCCCTATAGGCCTCATAACCGAGAGTTGTAATCTATTCACAATTGACAATCGTTGTCAGTCTGCCTAACCACTTATTAATGTTGTGTGCTACAGTTGCCTTTAATAACTGGAAGCCAGATTCGCATGCTCTTATTTAATTAATGTTATTGGGTCATTAATAATAGGATTACAACATCGGAAATACTAATTAAATTTACTTTTGTTTTATTAATCATATGTCATCAAACGAAAATTCACCCTACACCCTTAAGTCTATCCTTGAGAAGGAGAAACTGAACGGAACCAACTTCATAGAATGGCACCGCAACTTATGACTAGTTCTTACAATGGCAAAAGCGCCTGTATGTTCTCGATGGACCTGTTCCAAACGAGCCTGAAAACAACACAGCCGCTGCTCGAAAAGCTCTTGACAAGCATAGGGATGACTCGGCTAAGGTCTACCGTATTATGCTAGCCACCATGACTTCTGAGCTTGCTAAAGGCTTAGAAGACTTTGGTGCCTATGAGATGCTGGAACAACTCAAGGCATGTTCCAGAAACAAGCCCGTCGGGAACGGTTCGACACCATGAAACAGCTCATTAGCTGTAAGATGGCAGAGGGGTCTCCCATCAGTGTACATGTCCTAAAGATGAAGGGGGCACATCGATCAGCTTCAGAAACTTGATTATCCCCTGCCTGATGAGATGGCAGCGGATTTCATCCTCAACTCTCTCCCCAGCTCTTACGACCAGTTCGTAATGAATTTCAACATGAACGGTTGGGTAAAGACAGTGCGGAGCTTCATAACATGCTCAAGACGGCTGAGATGAACATTCCTTCTAGGACCAATCAAGTTCTGATGAGTCGATCTGCTGGTGTCAAGAAGCCTAATCCCAAGAACCGGGGTTATAAGGGTAAAGGCAAGAATAATGTTACCATTGCTTCCCCTCGTGCCACCAGTGCTAACAAAGTGATTCCAAAGATACCACCGCCGCCCCCTGAAGAGCGCCAGTGCTATCGATGCAACCAGATGGGACACTGGATGCGAAACTGTCTCGAATACCTTGCTGAGATCAAGATGAAGACAGCCAATGGTGAAGGCTCTTCTCGAGGTATTTCCATATACGTTATTAAATTTTTCACCAACTCTAGCAACACATGGGTATTTGATACCGGATGTGATTTTCACATCCTTAATGTCTTGCAGGAGCCTGAGAAGTGGAGGAAACTGAATAATGGCAGCATGAAACTCATCGTTGGAGATGAGAAGAGAGTACCAGTTCTGGCAACTGGAGTTTTTCATTTTTTACTTGTCCATCTGGCCTAGTTTTTTATTTGAATAATTGTTTGACGAGAAACATCGTTTCAGTTTCTTTGTTGTTTGAACAAGGTTTTAAGTACGTTTTTAATGGCATGGCTATTTCTGCTTACTTGAATGATATCTTTTATTTTGAGGCTAAACCTTGAAATGGTATTTATGAGATTGATGTTCAAACTAACAATAACGTATATGATCTTTCAAAACGTATCCGGTCTGGCATCAATGATACATTTCTATAGAATTGCCGACTTGGCCACATAAGCAAGGCAAAAGTTAAAAGACTCAAATCTGAAGGGTTTCTTGAATCCACCGGACCGGGCTCTTTTGACGATTGTGAATCTTGCTTAGCTGGCAAACTCGCAAAGGACTCCTTCACTCATAAAAGTGAACGAGCAAGAGATCTGTTAGGACTCATACATACTGATGTATGTGGACCTTTCAGAAACATGTATAGAAACCATGAAAGATACTTCATTTCTTTTATCGACGATTATAGTCGATACTCTTATGTGTATCTTATAAAACACAAGTATGAAACTTTTGAAAGGTTCAAAGAGTTTCACAACGAAGTGGAAAAACCAACTTGGTAAAATCATTAAGATACTTCGATCAGATCGAGATGGAAAGTATCTCAGCTCAAAGTTCACCAGCCATCTAAAAGAGTGTGGAATTGTTTCACAGCTCACTCCACCTGGCACACCCCAACATAATGGCGAGCGAGAGGAGGAATCGAACTTTGCTAAACATGGTTCGAACGATGATGTGTAGGAACTAACTTGCCTCACTTCTTTTGGATTTCCGCCCTTATGACCGCCTCCCACATTCATCAAATACTACTACCAAAGCGGTTATTACTTCTTTTATCCTGATACAAATATTATTTCTATCAAGAGGAAAGGCCACTTCCTCGAGAAAGAATTTCTCAATCGAGGAACTGGAGATAACATTGTCGGTCTTGAAGAAATTCAAGAACCACAATCAACCGCTGAGGAAGTTGGAGTGTCTTATCAACAAGTTGTTGTTGCTGACACATCAGACATAAACACGAGCGTTCGCAGAAATAGTAGGACTCCCGTACCAAACTCTAGATACTTATTGCATCTAGATGGTCCTGAACTCTTATTAGTAGCCGAGTCTAACGACGAACCTACTAACTACAAATCTGCAATCTTGGATCCAGAATATGAGAAAAGGCGTGAAGCCATGAATGCCGAGATGCAATCTATTCATGGCAATCAAGTCAGGAACTTGATTGAGCTACCCCCGAAGGTCGGGCAATAGGGAGCAAGTGGATTTTCAAACAAGCATCTCGTAGCTGGAATCTGCATTTTGATAAGAATAATCAAAGAGTTTGATTTTATCAAAAATGAAGATGAGCCTTGTGTTTACAGAAAGGCTAGTAGGAGCACTATTTCATTCCTCATCATGTATGTGGATGATATACTGATCATTGGAAACAACATTCATATGCTTAAGGGAGTTAAGCGCTGGTTGGAATCTTGTTTTGCAATGAAGGATCTTGGAAAAGCTGCTTGTATTCTAGGAATCAAGATCTACCGAGATAGATCTAAGCAGCTTCTAGGGCTAAGTCAAAGTACATACATAAGCAAATTCATGACACGCTTCTCAATGGACAACTCCAAGATAAGAGCTGTTCCATTGCTAAAGGAACCGTTTTAGCAAATCGCAATCTTCGGCAACGGACATTGAGACAAAGCACATGCAAGCAATTCCATATGCTTCAACGATTAGCTCTGTCATGTACACTATATTATGCACTAGACCTGACATCTCGTAAGCGTGTTTAGAGGAGTGAAAGAGGAGCTCACTGTAAGGTGTTACACTAACGCTAACTTCCAGAATGACCGAGATGTTTCTCGCTCATAATCTGCTTGGATGAAGAAATTCATAGCCAACCTCGATCTGGTTCCAAGTTTAGGAAAATGATCGACGTAATATGTGATAACACAGGTGCTATTGCTCAAGTCAAAGAGCTCAATTATCATCACATGACGAAGCACATTTTTTCCACTATGTACGAGAAATACTGGAACGAGGTGACATCATAACAAGCAAAGTAGACACAGATAAAAAACTAGTTGACTCGTTCACTAAGCCGATGACTCAGGACAAGCATAATCAGCATAGAGATGCTATCGGGCTTAGACTTGCTAGTGATTTATTTTGATTTAGTATTTGGATGTATGAACGTTTAATCAGTTTTACTTCTCTGTTCACTTTTGATTTAATGGTTAAATGCAAACGTTGAATAATACAACTGTGTTCATTTTAATACGTTTAATCCGTGAATATTGTATTCTAAATTATCCATAGTCGATCAGACTCGTGGGAACGATTCTGAATTAAGACTATTCTGACTTTGGACTCAAGCAGTTGACTTCCAAACTCACAGACCTCATTATGAATGACGTTGTATGTAACTCGCATCAAATCATCTTCATGGATCTTGATCATAAGATGTTTTGATAATAGTATGCTCATTTAGTATCCTTAGACCTGAGATACATATTGGAACTTTCGTTTACTGAGGAATATTCTTTGATCATGTTAACCGCTGTTGCGTAACTGCCAGCCATAAAAGCATTGATTGGGAATGTTCTGGAGTTCAGTGGGAGTTGTATGTAGTCAAGATGGGATTCTGTACTCTTACATTAAAATGTAATAGTTAGACATATTGGTGCCCTCGTTGATTCAAACTGGTAAAGTGTGAGGCCTCACCCAAACTTACTGTGTGTTTGATTGGACCACTTTGACTCTATATCGAGAACTAAAATAATTGAACACCATATGAGATTAATTTGATCCATGTCTCATTGTTCAATTGATGTCTTATACAGAAAAGATAGATGACAACAATTACTATAAATTCATTGTCTTGCAATAAGATATTCCAAGATATTTTGGTTATGGATTTAAAAATGTCGTAATTAGTTGGGGACAGCTATGTGTAGCTAGAACACCTCTAGCTGTTAGCGTTGTGCTACTTGATCCAAATTCGTCCAAGTGTGAGACTGTTGGAAAAATGGTCGGTTCGGATCAAGTCAACGCGGGCCGACCCTATTGTGACCCGGTAAGATTTACACCGAGAATAACGAACACCGAGCCTACTTAAGTTGTTAACTGAGCTAGACACGATTGGACATGAGTTATGATGGTTATAGGCTTTTGGTTTGATTTGGGCTAAAGGCCCATTGGGTTTAAATTAGTTTAGACCCTAATTTACTTTAATATATATATAGTATTATATTATTATTATATGGATGATCTCTACAAAAACAAAACCCTAGCCACCATTATATCCGGCAGCCGCCACCTCCGGCCGCCAGCCGACTACCACAAACGTTGTCCCTAGGTCACTGCAACCACCACCACCGACATGTATAAGCCGCTGGTGCCGTCGTTTGCCTCAGCCGCAAACTGTAATCCGTTTTTCCGGCGACCTTGGGAGATTCTGGCGAGCCCATTTTTCCGGCGAGCGTATTTCCGGCGATCTGCTGCTACTGGAAGCTGCTGTTACTAATCTCCGCCCTCCTCTGCTGTCTGTCAACCACCGCCGCCGCCGGATCTGCTGCTGCGCCGTCTTCTGTCGCCGCGCCGCCATCCGCCATCGCCGTATAGGTTGCCGGAGCTGCTGTGGTTCGTCTTGTGGGTTGTGTCGTTCACCTAGCGCGTTTCGTTATCCCTCGGTGTCTCACCCGGTTGTGTATAACCGAGGTATAAAAGCTTAAACTTTAATCTATGGTTGTTTTATATCTTTATCGTGCTCGTATATAGTTGTAATCGGATCCGGGTTCGGGTTTCGGTTTATGGTTCGTTTACTCGTTTATTTATCCGTTGTGTTTTATAATTCGTTTATATAGGTTTACTTGTTCACTTCATCGGTCTCTGTGTATATTTCTTCGAAACAAAAAGCGGGGATGCGGGTCTAGCTAACATCTTTTCAGAGTCTTGGAAATCAAAAATCAAAGTGCTGAGAAAGTCCATAACTTGGACAACATAAATCAATACAATCAAAGGATCCGCCATCTACAAAACAAAAGATACCCGTAACTTGTACGATAGGGGTGTGCATGATGCTGAAATATTCGATAACCGATGTAATCGAACCCAATATAAAAAACCAACGGATTTGTTTTAAGTTATTTAAAAACCCAACTTTTCTATTCTACTTTGCTTTTGCTATCAAACCAACTTTGAAAAAAAAGGAACCGAAATAACCAAACCCAGAAAAAACTGCGGATTAGTTTTAAAATCCTTAGAAAAACCGAATTTCAGTTCGATTTGTCTATGAACCAAAAACTGAAACAACCGATCCCATGAAAAAAGACCAATCTGTCAGCTTTTTATTGAGTTCGGTTATTCTGGTTCAGTTTTACGTTTTTCAGTTTTTTGGTTGATAGCAAAAACCAAAACTGAATCAATCACCGGTTCTTTTTCAGATGTCTCCAAATTACATGTGATGCAAAACGTCTAAATATAGCTTCTAAAGATAAGAGACTTAGAGAGCAACATCATGACAAAAAATAACCATTAATATAATCATATAAAGTTATTAGTACCTGAATACGTAATTGCTAATGCCTTATCACCTTGATGATGTCATCACCATTAACTATAGCTAAAAGTTCCATGTGTTGTTCATGATCATTCTAATGATCAGACGCACTACTCCTTCCTAAGATATGTTATCAAACTTTCCATGTCCTTTAGACCTGTACCATATTAGAAATTAACTTAACTAAGAGCTGCGAATAATGAATCGCTAAATTTACCCGCATGATAAATTTAGTTAAACCGTAATTTATCATCTCATATACTCAAGTCATAGTAATTAATAACACAGAAAGATGCAATCAAAACAGCCTAGAAATATCACAAACCTAGTGCCTATATATAATATATGAAAATTTGCAGCAGTTAACAAAAGAAAAGTTTAATTAGTGGCTACAATTATAATCAAACTACCAATATCAATACTAACCTCAGTTTCCTTCGCTTAGAGGTTGGTAAAGTCATCCTTGATTTGAAATGCATGCCTTTGTACCTAAATCATAAACAAAATTGATTAGAAACATCAAGAGTTTCTGATTCTGTTATATATCATAAGATTCATGTAATAATCATTTACTCTGTCTTCAATATATATGTAATAATATAGGTCAATTTTGTGAACATGAACCCCCAAGTTCAGCCACCGATCGACACTTCTCCGCTGTCATAGGTACATAGACGATGATAGAGAGAATATAAGACGAAATTAAGAGTTTTTAGACCAAATAAATTTAGCCCTTCATATAACTGGTTTCACAACACTTATCATCATCAACACCAAATAATGGCTGAGTATGAAGAATCGGTAGTGATTTCGTTGTACACCAGAAAGGAAGATGGTGGTGAATGTAATGTTCAAGTGGAAAATGAGGCTGTCAAATCTTCTTTTAGAAGATTATACCCAAGATCTGGTGGAACTGGAAGGAGCAGCGGTGGAAGAAAGTAATTGGAACGAGTGGCGGTGGATTACACGTTAAATGAAGTACAAATTTATATGCAAGATGTATAACTGATGATGCATAAGTTTATTTGTAATTATATATTTATAAATTATATTTGTGTTTCAAATTATTTTTTAAAAGCCAGTTATATTTAAAATTAAATTATCAACTAGAAGCTGATAAAACAAACAAAAACAACCATTGGCTTCTAGATGAAAAAGAAAACAACCCCTAGACTACACTAACAAACAACCACATTTTAGAAACAAATTACTGAACTCTAAGACCAAGTTTCCCACACAATAGATCTCCATCTAATTATGTTTTTCACCCAACAATAAAACGCGATCTTAACTTCTTCCACAATTCTTTCCCCCGATCTTTTACGCCCTCTTAATATGATCTTCATCCCATCACAACTCTCTTTAGGATTTGTTCAGTGTTGATTTAGTTACCATATGGTCTCTTTACATGGCCGGCCCATAGGGGTGGCAGGGTGGTCGACGGCCACGGGCCCGACACCCCGTTAGGCCCGAAATTTTTTATTTTTTTAAAATATATTTAAAAAAACAATATGTAGCTTTAATGTTTAAACTTAATTACATGACAACTAGCTTGGTTTAGTGGCAAAAGGGTATTACTCTCAACCAAAAGGTTATAGGTTCAAGTCTCATTTGAGACATGTTTAATCTTTTTTTTATACAAATTTTTTTTACACAGCCCAAATTATAACCAAATAAACCTATATAAAAATTTAATTGTTTAAACCAACAAAATACTCATTTTTAATTAAGGTCCAAAAAAAATTTCGCCTCTGGCCCAAAATTTTTTTTGCTTTCTCGAAGCCGGGTCTGTCTCTTTAGGTTGTTACTTCAAACAATGATCATGACTAGCGAGTGCCCCATGGCGTGGATAGACCACACTATGCTAATAACTCGAAAATTTTAAGAAAGGAAAAAAAATAATAAACATAATTAGAGTATCGCGTTACACATTTTCACCAGCGCAACATTGTATGGGTTTCCTACTTATATGAATATTTATTTAATATTAACTAAGGGTCAAGTTATTCTACAAATGAGAACAAAAATGAAGATGATGAGAAACCATAATTAATTGACATGTGTTAAGTAGGGAACAAATGAAAAAAGGGTATAAAAGTAATATTACACATTTTTTCTTTCCACATGCAAGTTACATGCTAATTCTCCCATCATTTTTAAACATCTATAACTTTCTCATATGATATTTAAAAAAAAAAAATCACCATAATAACAAGTGTTTTTTACCTTTAATATGGGTATAATTTTGTTATATAATAAAAAAAATAATTTACGTCATTGTGTCTTTTTGCGTACCATTGTGTCTTTTTTCGTCATTGTGTCATTCTGTTTGTTATTGTGTTTTTTCGCCATTGTGTCTTTCATCTAATCATTGTGTTTTTTTTTAAATACTAATAACACCGTTGTGTAATAGTATATATATATATATATAATGAAAAATACCTACAAATTATCGAATACATAAAACACAATGATGAATGCATGTTACGCAATAACCTGAAACGTAAAACACAATAATGAATACATATAACAACACAATGGCTTGAAACGTAAGACACAGTGGTAAATACATATAACACAATGGCCAGAAACGTAAGACACAGTGGTAAATACATATAACACAATGGCCAGAAACGTAAGACACAATGGTAAATACATATAACACAATGGCCAGAAACGTAAGACACAATGGTAAATAATATAACACAATGGTCTGAAACATAAGACACAATGGTAAATACATATAACACAATGACCTGAAATGTAAAACACAATGAAATCTAAATATTACACAATGCCTTGAACGTAATACACAAACAACATAATACTATTTTTCTCAAATTAAGTGAATATTAAACACAATGACTAAAACACAAAGATAAGTATAAAGACAAATGTTGAGCACAAAGACACAATGACGCACGAAAGACACAATGACGTAATCTTTGTGTTAATTTTTATCTTTAATATGAGTATCAATTGAAAAACACAATAACCAAAATTTATAACACAATGCATAGAAAAACTCAATTAAAAATACAATGGACAATCAAATAACACAATATAAAAAACCACCAACTTTTTTTTATCTTTATATAACAATATGATATTCATATTAAACATAAAAAAACGCTTGTTATTATGATAAAAAAAATTTCTAAATAAATGTCGTATGAAAAAGGTTATAGACGTTTTAAAATGATGGAGGAATTGACATGTGTCTTGCGTGTGGAGAGAGAAAGTCTTCATAAGTGAGTTATTACATTCATGCCCTTCTTATCTATTTTTATTTAATTTTTATTCTTGAATTAATCTCCACCATCCAAATCTAAGATCAATGAATTAGATTTCTTCTCATCCTTCTCATTGTTGTTGTCCTTTGTATTTTAACTTTACCCTATTAACTAATAGTCATTACTAACAGCATTCCCAACATATCTCTCATCCCCATCTCTATGTTACGCTACAAAAACACTAAGTTTCTTTCTTCTATTTAATTAAATAATATTTTTTATAACATTATTATTACAGTTTTCTTTATCCTTTACTCACAACCAATTCAACAAATATTAAAAAATAAATAGGTGCATACTTTGTTTCCTCCAATTTACAAGAAAATCACTACATTGTTCTCTTCACCCTATAATTTACACTCACAACTACTCAAAATCCCACCTTATAATTTGCAAATTTCCCTTATACAATTTTGAGGGATAGGATGAGAATGCTCGTAGTTGTGTGTGTTTAAGGGTAAACTTTAAATATGGCTAATTAATTTTGAAAGTGGACATTTGTAACGTGACAAATAAAAAAAATAAAGACACTTTTAATGAGACGAATGAAGTATAAAACTTAGAAACGTCACGTCTAGAGTTAACGCGCCAACTCAGGCACATGGTCTAACGCCGCAATAATAATGTTAAGACGTTTAAAATTATATATAAATACTTAATTTCGGTTCAAAACAAACATATGAATATAATTATTAATTTTACCAAGAGAAAATATATAAAACAAGAATAGCAAGTTTGTGTACATGGTGTACACCGGTAATTCTAACATAAACCTGACTTTTGTAATAAAACCGACTAGGTTAAATCCCATGTTACACACGAACGAAAAATATATAAAACTTCATATGTATGTAACATGTGTGTGTGCGCATGTGTTATATACATTTTAATAAATTGTAAAGTCAAATAATCTAGCATTATTATTATTATTATTATCACATTGTTGTTTTAATTAAAAGAATCCAGCATATAAAGATAAATAGAGAAAAATAACAATTTAAACATAGTTTTAAGTTATGCCACATGTTTCTAACTTATAGCCTAAAACAAAAAAGACATATTAATTAAAATTCATCATCAATGAAGTCATATGTTATAAACTATGAAGCGTAAATATATAGATGTTGTAACATAAGTTGTGTGTTATAAAAACTATTTTTATTGAATTATAAACATTTAAGTACACAACATAAATAATGCTAAAAATATGAATATAGCAAGGTATAACTATAAATTTCATTAAACCGCACGTTTAATAAAACAACAATATAATTCAAACCTCGTGACTTAAACAACCATTTCAATCCAGACATCCACTACAAACGTTCATGAATAATTTCCTAAAATCCATTTTTTTTAAATAACAAAGTCACATATTTTAAAAAAATATGAAAGCAGTTAATTGTCTTTATTACTCAATAAATGACGATTATAACCTTTAATTTTGAAACCATCTCCAATTTAATGTTGTGTGAAAATTTATGAGTTGGAAGCCAATTTACACATGCTAGTTGAATGTCATATGAAAATCTTTTATTGCTTTAATAATTTAGTAAGATTAATAATTTTAATCACAAAATAGTAGCATAAAACTTAATCCTCACTTCTTGAAAAGCCTATAGCCAATCATAATACACAAAATACACGTACACTTTGGAAACCAAAATTACATCTTAAACAAAATCTACCAATTTCCATTCAAAATTTAAAAACACAAAACATGCGAGCCATAATACATATATACTTGGAAACCAAAATCACATCTTACACAAAATCTACCAATTACCGTTCAAA
Organism: Bidens hawaiensis; assembly: GCF_021521415.1. Taxonomy (NCBI): domain Eukaryota; kingdom Viridiplantae; phylum Streptophyta; class Magnoliopsida; order Asterales; family Asteraceae; genus Bidens; species Bidens hawaiensis. Next base: position 205,069 of record NW_027491404.1, on the reverse strand, counting down.
ATTAAAAACACAAAGCATGTTGACAATGTTTCTGTCAAGAGCAAGAGCAGAAAGTGGTGAAACTCTTTTGCCTAAAACCCGAACCATTGTGTCATGTACTGTTGGTTTAACTAAAGCAATGTGGTGGTGTGATGATGAATCGTGTATTAGGCAAAACTTACTTGAATCAGTAAGGTTCGTGTGTCAATCTTCACAAAGATCAAAGCTATACAGTTTAAGTATGCTTTTGATTTTGTTGAATAGTTGTTTTTCTGACCTCATATTCTACAGAAATCCGCTCTTTTAAGAAATTATCAAGAAAATGGCAAACTTTTGGACGTCTATCAGGGTGCCAGCTTTCACAAACTTTGTATTTGAACATTTCCATAGTTGGGATTACAAGCTTTCTTTGCCAGTAAACTGCATAATAAAATACAAAACACACACATAATGAGAATACTGAATTTTTAAAATTGGATGATGTAACTATGAATGTGACTAGATGTTTCACTGAATCAATTACGATGGACGAAGAACCCTAAACATATACAAAAATGAAACCCTAGAAAATCCTATCTCAAGACCATGGGCTAGATACAAATAAACACTAGAATACAATATTATGCGTATGTGTTTATAAAAATAAAACCCTAGCCTAGACAATTTTGGCCATGTCACATGGGCGAACTCCAACTAGTTAATAGCTGCATTTAACTGTAACTAATAGCAAACATACGTACCATGGCCGCAATTCAGTTCAGTTTAACGATAAAGTACTTGGTTGCATGCATCACAAAGAACATCATTGACTGAACCTTGTCTTGGAAAACAATAAATTAGCCCAACTCGTTTGAATCATCAACTGGTGGTGATGTCCCTACAAGGATATCTTTCGCCGCTATTGATATACAACGTAACGAAGGTCAAAAACATAATTCATCTTTACAGATTATTAAAACTAAATAAGTTAAGTTTTACATAATATTATTAACTTTAACTTATGTCTTTAATCCTATGAATGTAGACAGTTGGATACAACTTCTTGAGCAAGAAGTTAAGCTCGAGACAAATATTAGGAAAATGATGATAAGAATGCCTACACGATGGACAATGAAATTCAACGCAATTATTCATTGAACGCAGACAACACCAAAAGCAGCATGCATGGCCACAAGCTGCAAACATTGACGATAAGAAACATTTAAGCGTGAACATGTCACAATTACCAATATTAATATTATTATTTTTGTTTTTGTTGTCGTCGTGGTGGTGGTGGTCGTTGTTTTGTCTTGTAGTAATTGTCATTGTCGTTGTCCTTGTTTTGCCGTTGTCCTTATTTTGTCGTTGTCGTGTAGTTGTTTTGTCATTGTCGTGTCATTGTTTTGTCGTGTCATTGTTTTGTCGTTGTCTTTGTATTATCGTTAAGGTAAATAATATTTCACACCTAAAACATATGGCTTGCAAGAAAGATCCCTACAACAAAAAAATAACAACTTAAAAAAGTTATCACAAATCAAAGAGGTACAAAAATAGAAAAAGGTCTTTAAAAATCACAATCACCGATTATAAGACCATGAAGAATATGGTTAATAAACACCAAATTTCACACCTGTTTATAGGGTTGTTCACACGAGCCAAGTCAAACCGAGTCAATGTTTGCTCATCGGTTGGCTCGCTTACAGCCGAACCGATCAGTTGAAATTCTAACTAGCAAAAATCGAATCGAGCATCTTTTGATAGAACATCAAGCGATTTTCGAGCATTATTTATTTATTTTTCACTTTTAAATTTTCAATTAAAAACAAATTTGAATGTTGTAAGTAATATATTTTGTAAACAAATTAATAATATTTAGACAACCGTGTAACAAGCTTTAAATTTTATTAGAAAGAATAATGAAGTGAGATATAATAATCATATAAATAAAATTCTAGTATTTTGAAAACTCGAAGCAAACAAACGAAACTCTAAAATTGGCAAAATGTGAATTTTAAATGAGTTTAAAAAATTGTATCTTATATTTATGGTTGTTGTCTATATATTAATAAGTTTGTTCAAATATATAAAAAATATTAAAAATATTCGAGCCGAACTTTGCTCGTTGCTTAGCCCATTTAAAAACCAAACCAAGCAGAACAGCTAGTTTACAGTCGAGCAAGTATTTTCAGAGCAATTTTCGAGCAAACGGACGACCAAGTTCGAGCGACGAGCGGTTTGAACGGCCTATTTGTTTAGGAGTGGTTGGTTAGAGCAAATTGTATAAAGCAACAAGATTTCAGTTAGTTGGGAAAACAATAATAATAACAATAATAGTCTCTTTACCCGATTCACTTTCATTACTCAATTCATAATCCAATTGCAATCCATCTTTGTTTGTTACAGATTGCATCAAAAATTAATTCCGTAATTAAGATCAAGATAGCATAAACATGAGAAACTGAAATCTTACAGCCAGGCGGTGCAAGCGAAATGTGGAGAAATCTCCTCCGATTTAGCTCCTTCCATTTCCATGCCGAATCTGATCTTCGTTTTGGGTGAAAGAAGGAATGGAATGAGTTGTTCTCTCTCTCTGTTTTTTTTTTAAATGGCTTTTTCCATGAGTGATCTGATCTGATTTGATCTACGTTTTGGTCTTAAAAAGGAATGGAATGTCGGCTTATTACCCTGTACCCTAATATTATATTTACAATAGTGGTCCTTTAACTTTGGAGGATATGTAAATCCACTACTCTTCTTATATATCTGTTGGTACATGTGTGTCAGTAGTTCATAGTCTAGCATTTGTAATCGAGTCTGTAATGTAATTATGTTTTGTTTATGATTGTTTTGTAATATGCGAAGTTGTCAACAAGTTCGCTATGGCGAACTTGTTGAATCAGCGAAGTTATGGACAACTTCGCCAATGGCGAAGTTGTCGTGTATAAAACTGTTTCGCTGAAACAGTTTGGTAGTTGGTCGTTTAGGGTTTGTTTCAGTGTGTTTCATATTGGTGTTACGTGTTATTCTCTGTAATAGTGACCGTGAGTCACGTGTTCGGTTATCAATATAACGTGGTTGATTTATTGCTCGTGTGATTCTATCTCTACACTCGTAACTACCTGCGCAGGGATTCCGCACCTGCGTTGTTAGCGATATCCCGTGTACGATCCGTTCCGGAACCTACAATTGGTATCAGAGCCGATCGGCTCGATTGTGAGGTTCGGGATTTCACGCGGGTGTAGAAAACGTCTCGTTTGACCTATTCGCGGGACGTGTTTTTGTTGGGATTGAGTTTTGCTAGTGCTTGACAGTCATTTTCAAGCCTTTGCATTGATCGGGAGCTGCTGGATTGACGAAAACAGATCTGAACAAACTTCCCTGTTCATCGGGCGAAGTTACCGTTCATCGGGCGAAGTTACCATTCTTCAGGCGAAGTTGCCGTCGCTGGAATTAGGGTTTTTGGCGAAGATATAAGGATTAGCGAAGTTAATTACAACTTCGCTAACTTCATAAGTTCGCCTTAGCGAAGTTATCCGCAACTTCGCTTCATACCCAAGTTCGCTCAACTCATAAGTTCGCCAGAGCTAAGCGAAGTTATTTTTAACTTCGCCAAATTCAAGCGAATTTAAGATCTCAGCGAAGTTCTCTTTTCAGCGAAGTTAACCTTCAAGCGAAGTTATTCTTAACTTCGCCTACTGAGCTGTTTTAATATTTTTTTGTTTTTTCCAGGTTTTGTCAGGTTTTTGCAAGGATGTCGTCGATCAACATCTCCGATTTGGTCAAGATGGAAGTAGAAGCGGGGTCTGCCACTAAGGCCCCGAGGCTGATGAAAGGAACTGACTTCGTGGCATGGAAGGACAGATTCATCCAATACATCAAATACCAGGATGCCAAAATGTGGGTGTGCATCCAGGATGGATATATCCCTCCAACTGCGCAATACGAAGGTCGCGATGTGGTTAAGTAGTACAGCAAAATGGAGGACGAAGAAAAGAAAATGTACGAGGCCGAAAGCAAGGCCCATGCTGCGATAACAATGGCACTTCCTCAAGAGGTTCTCCATACATTCCGAAAGTACACTTCTGCAAGAGAGCTTTGGGATGCTCTTGAAAATAGATTCGAGGGGAATGTGGGTATCCGTGCATCGAAGGTAAAACTTTTGAAGACCCAGTTCTCCGTCTTCAAATTTTTGAAGAACGAATCACTGGATGATATTATCACCAGATACTATCATCTAATGACAGAGCTCAGCAATTATTCAATTGCTTACCGAGAAGAAGAGATCGTTGAAAAACTTCTCGATGCTCTCCCACCGAAGTGGGAAATGTACACCGTTCTTATGAGGGAAGACAGAGACTTTCCTAATTATGATCTTGAAACGGCAGTGAACAAGCTCAGAACTTATGAGCTTAATATGGTTCGAAAAGAAACACCTACAGATCAGATACAAGACCCTGGTATGTATGGTGCAAAGGTTAACTCAGGCTCAAGTTCGAGGCCTGAATCTGCTGCTTATTACTCTAAAGGGGAGTCAGGTTCTGACTCGTCTCATAAAGGAAACGTTTCTGTAAACACGAATGGTGATGTATGTTTCGTTGCTGGAGGATCTAGTACTTCAAAGCCTCAAGCATCCACAAGTAGTTTTTCTGCAAATGCATCAAGCAATAATTATTCCAAGATGCCTATGAGTGTAAAATCTGCTGAAGAGCAGTTTGCAGTCTATGCATCATTTATTGCTTCCTATGAAAACTACATCCAGGGGAAGATTGTGGACCCTGCTGTACTAGATGAGGATTACGACCAGATCGATGCTGATGATCTGGAGGAGATGGACTTGCAATGGCAAATGGCAATGATTGTGAGGCGTGTGAAACGGTTTATGAACAAAACTGGGAGAAAGTTTGTTGGTGGTAGGCCCGGGTTCGACAAGTCCAAGGTAAGGTGCTATAATTGTCAACAGTACGGGCACTTTGCCAAGGAATGCAGAAATGAGAGGGTTGAACGAGGACAAGGTCGACCTACACAACACTCAGGAGTTAACAGAGAGATAAATGCCATGTTGACCAGAGAGGCAGGAGAGTACAACTGGAATCAACGCTCAAGTGGTTCTGGTGAGCAAGCAAACATGGCTGAGTCTGAAGCTGAAGAATGTGAGAAGGTTGAAGAAATTGAGAAAGCAAATGAAGAAGAAACCGCTTTCATGGCAAATGACAAAGATAATCGCTCCGAGGTAAGTCCTAAAACTATTTGTACTAGTTGTGAGAATTTGTCTGAGCAACTTAAAACGATAACTGATCAGTATGTCCATTTAGATGCTGACTTTAAAACTATTAAAGAAGATCACCATTTTACGAAAGCAAGAGAAACGAGTTATAAAATTAAAATAAAAGCATGTGAAAAAGATGTTCAAAGCTTAAAAATTAAACTTGCTGAGAAAATTGAAATAATTGATCTTAGTTATGAAGTTTTGGAAGAAAAAACTAAAGTGATTTTGATCGGGATAAACAGATTGCTGACCACCAGGTAAAGGTGGTGGAACTGAACCGCAAACTTGAGCAGTTCAGGAATTCCTCGGCCATCCTTGATCACCTCGTGAGTGATCCAGGTACCTCTGCAAAGAGGGGAGGAATCGGATATCACGAAGTTCCACCACCCTTTAACCACAATTATACATATAATCCGAGTGTTCAGAAATCTGTTGATTTCGAGGTTAATCAGACAACTCCAATTAAGATTTCAAGGGTAGAATCAAGTGTTAGCAGTGGCGAAACGAGTTCGCCTGTTTCTAGTGTAAATATTTCTGTTACGAGTCCAGTCTCATCGGATTCGGATAAGTTGTCCGAATCTGGGAAGACGAAAGAGAATGTAGTGTTACCTACCGGTGGAGATAAAGATAAATCTTCTAAAAAGTGTACTCCACTCAACCCGTATGTCCCACCTTATGTGAGACGAACGGCTGGTAACACTGCCTCTACATCCAAACCGACATTTGACAAGAAATTGGAGAGTCGGTGTTGCTTTAGATGTAACAAATTAGGGCATTTAGTTGCAGATTGCCCTCTGGAGCCGAGATTCAGAGGTGTGAAGCCAAATAAAAATGAGAATAAGCGTCATTTTGTTCCTGCTAAAAATGAAAACTTTAAAAAATGCCATAATGTAACGAATTCAAGTTTTCATAAAGACCAACCTCATTTTTACAACCAAACCTCAAGATATAACACTTTCAATTCTCAAAGGTTTGGAAGGCATTACACCCAATCTGCAAGGAGATTCCCTAACAGGACTTACAGAAATTATCCTGACGCTAACTTGAGAAAGCCAGGGTACGGGACGTATCGATCCAAGACCAATTGGTCTTGGGTCCCAAGATTCTAACTCTTTGTTTTATTGTGCAGGAACAGTTGAACAGGGCTGCAAACAATCTTTGGATTGTAGATAGCGGCTGTTCCAGGCACATGACAGGCAACAAACACTTGTTGCAAGACTTAAAACCTGTTCAGGGAGCTAGAGTTAGTTTTGCTGGTGAAAGCGGTGGAAGGATTACTGGTAGAGGGACTGTGTCGAATGGGAGAATGACACTTGAAAATGTAAACTTTGTGGAGGAATTAAAGCACAATCTGCTGAGTGTGTCGCAGATTTGTGATAAAGAATACACTGTCCATTTCACTAAGAATGAAGCGATGGTATTGAAGCCTGGTTTTCATATACCAGAAGAATGGATAGTAATGAAAGCTCCACGTGAAACGAATACATACGTGATGGATATGAGGTCTACTGAAATGGCCACCGGAGAATCCTGTTTAATGACAAAGGCAAGCGAATCAGAATCAGAATTATGGCACAGGAGAATGGGACATATTCATCTTCGTAAGATGAACTTCATTGTCAAAAATGGGCTTGTGATGGGAGTTCCCTTAAAGAGTTTTAACTTTGAAGATAAATGCATAGCGTGCAAGAAGGGAAAACAACACAAGAAAAGCCATCTCACCAAGACGATCAACTCAATTGCTGGTACTCTAGAACTACTTCATATGGATCTCTTCGGTCCGGTGAATGTACAAAGTCTAGGCGGTACTTCTTACTGCTTGGTGATAACTGATGATTACTCGCGATACTCGTGGGTATATTTTCTGAAAACGAAAGACGAGACGACTCAGATGGTGAAGAATCTAATTACAAAAGTCGAGAACGTCATGAGTAAATCAGTTAAATTCATCAGAAGCGACAATGGGACAGAGTTCAAGAACTTTGAGATGGAAATCTTTTGTCTTCAGAAGGGTATTGAGCATCAATACAGCGCTCCGTATACTCCACAACAGAACGGAGTAGCTGAAAGGAAGAACCGAACGTTGATTGAAGGAGCCAGAACTATGCTGGCAGACTCAAAGCTTCCTGTGATGTTCTGGGCTGAAGCAGTTGCTACAGCCTGCTATGTTCTGAATCGGGTGTTAACAGTTAAGAGACTTGGAAAAACTTGTTACGAGCTTATGCACGGAAGGAAGCCCAACCTGTGCGGTCTTGAACCTTTTGGGTCTCCTTGTTCGATTTTGAAGACTAATTCGAAATTTGGTGAAGTGGCTGATGAGGGAATCCTAGTCGGTTATGTTGTTGGGACTCCCAACAGACGGGTCTTCAATACGACAACTTGCAAGGTGGAGGTGGTTTGTAACACCGACATTACTAGTTACCAACCGCCAAAACCAAGCAATGGACCTGCTGAGCTGTTTGACTATGTTAAACTTTTTAAGTCGTTTAACGTACCTACTTTGGAAATTTCTGAAGAAGACGAAAGAGCAGTGGCGAAGATGATATTTGATGAGGAAGAGGAGGTAGTGCAACATCAGATGACAGAAAAATCTCAGCCTTCCACATCAAACCCTATCGATACCCCTGCGGCCTCAACTGAAGATGAGTTTATTAATCCTTTTCACTCTCAGCCTGAAACTACCATAGATGAGATCTCTTCAAACTTGGAAGACAATTTGCATGTCGGTGCTGTTCCGACCACGAGAATTCACAAAGATCACCCATTGGAGAATGTTATAGGTGATGTGTCCTCTAGTGTACAAACCAGAAGTAGCTTGAATGAGCACACCTGTGTTTATACAAGCATTAAAGATACAGGTATCATGAACGAATGTTTGTACTCTTGCTTCATAAGCCAAGTTGAACCGAAGAATTATCAAATGGCTTTAAAGGACAGCTCGTGGGTCGAAGCCATGCAAGAAGAGTTGGCTCAGTTCGAAAAAATGGAAGTTTGGACTTTGGTTGAAAAACCAAAGAATGTGCATGCTATAGGCACGAAATGGGTGTTCAAGTGCAAGAGAGATGAAAAGGGGATTATCGTGAGAAATAAGGCGAGGCTGGTTGTTAAAGGTTTTAATCAGCAAGAGGGTATTGACTACAATGAGGTTTTCGCTCCTGTTGCCCGGTTAGAAGCGATTAGATTGTTTTTGGCGTTTGCTGCATCTAAAAAGATGAAGGTGTTTCAGTTGGATGTGAAGAGCGCGTTTCTTAACGGGAAAGTTGATGAGGTTGTGTTTGTTGAGCAACCTCCGGGTTTTCCTGACCCAGACTTTCCGGATCACGTATACAGGTTGAGCAAGGCGTTATATGGGTTACATCAGGCACCTCGTGCCTGGTATTCAACGTTATCAGACTACTTGCTGGAAAATGGTTTTGAAAGAGGATTGATTGACAGTACGTTGTTTGTGAAGAGAGAAGGATGTGACTTCCTACTGGTTCAAGTCTACGTGGATGACATCATTTTTGCTGCATCAAGAGTATCCATGTGTCAGGATTTTGAAGCTGTCATGAAGAAACGATTCGAGATGAGTGCTATGGGTGAACTAACCTTCTTTCTAGGATTGCAGGTTGATCAGAAGAAGGATGGGATGTTCATTCATCAAACAAAGTATGTTCATGATGTGCTGAAGAGATTCAAGATGGAGGACAGTTCTCCATATGACACCCCAATCTGCGTCAATCACAAATTGGGCGCTGAATCAGATGGTGACGCAGATGTGGACCCTACTCTGTATCGGGCGATAATAGGTTCATTAATGTATTTAACTGCTTCTAGGCCCGATATAATGTTTTCTGTTTGTCTTTGTGCTCGTTTTCAGGCAAACCCAAAGGAATCTCACATGAAAGGTGTGAAGAGGATTTTGCGGTATCTTAAGGGCAAGCCGAAGCTAGGGTTGTGGTACCCAAAGGGAGGAGACGTTGAACTGGTGGCATATACAGATTCTGATTATGGTGGATGTAATCAGAGTCGGAAGTCAACAACAGGAGGCTGTCAGTTTCTTGGAGGAAGATTAGTTTCCTGGCAGTGCAAGAAACAGACATCAGTTGCAATTTCAACATGCGAAGCTGAATACATGGCAGCATCCAACTGCTGCTCTCAGGTTTTGTGGATTCAGCAACAATTGCGCGACTATGGTCTGAATTTCTTACTTACTCCTATTTTAATTGATAACACTGCCGCCATCTCAGTAATTAACAATCCCGTGAAGCACAGTAAAACTAAGCATATTGACATTCGTCATCACTTCATACGGGATTGTGCTGAGAAGAAACTGATAAAGATCGAAAAAGTTGATACACTTGAAAATTTTGCTGACTTGTTTACAAAAGCGTTTGATAAATCCAGATTTCAAAACCTAATTGAGCTAAACGGGATGATCAATCCCGAGTAACCATGTCTTTGTTTTAAAAAAAAAAAAAAAAAAAAAAAGGGTCATTTTTGCTTAAAATCAGTCGGTTACCTCAGTTTGATGGACATATCCTCGGATATGTTTTGGTCCTCGTTTTTCGACTTAGAAAATAAGGATAGCCATTAACCGGAAGACTGAAAGTAACCGGGGCAGCTATGACGTGTGTTCTTTCAGTTGCTGAAAATTAGTCGGTCATACTTAGTAAGAAGGACACATACTTGTATGTGGTCGGTCCAGTTGATCCATTGGATCTTCAGGATAGCCGTTTACCTGACGACTTTGACGTGATTGGGGCGATTGAAATTAAAGTTTTTTTTGGGAAATGAAATTACTTTTCAAGTCTGTTACGTCGTAAGAAGTTCTATGCTGTGTTTAACAGAAAATTGATCCAACCTTGGAAAATGATGTATATACTAATTGTGTGTGCTTAACTAGTGAAGTTATTAGGCTTAAAAGGCTTTAGAACAGTCATTGTATGTCATGGTAATTTTTATGGTGCGTAAAAGTGTATGTGATACTAACTTAAATTTACTCGAATTTACGTGGAAACTCCTTAAGAGTTTTTGTATGTCTTCACACATCTTTTCGAAGGATAGGCAGAAAAGCGACTACCCAGTCATACACGAGCCCGTGAGTGTTCTGATTCCCGTGAAGAAAGCATTTCAAGATACTGCAGTGATCCAGATTCGGGACTTGCAGTGGTTTAGTACTCCGAAGTCGATAAAAATGTTGATTTAAAAAAAAATATATATATATATATATATATATATATATGTGTATATTTTTAAATACTTATGAGACATAGTAACAATCAAGACTTCTCACGTCTGGAGTTAGAAGAAAACGGGAGGCAGACATCGTGTATCTACAAGATAATCAGACATTATGGGTCGAAGTCAATTCGGGGTGACTTGGGTATAGCCAAATACGCTTTGAGAATAGATAGAAGACATCATTATCTCTGAGATGTTGCCAACTTAAATTTTTGAGCTTAACTGAACCTTAATCCGTATCACAGAAACGATGAAAACCATTTACGTTATTTACATGCTTACAACCTGTGTCTCTATGTCATAATACAGCTAAACACGGATCTAAGTGACAGTCACATCGTTAGTATGATTCCTGTTAGGATCTTTTCTAAGACGCAGTGGTCCCTGACTAGACTGAAATTTGATCCCTTATTTCGTTAAAATTTTTCTAAGTTTTTTTGTTGTTTTTTGTAGTTATATTATTGTATTGTTGGTTACTGGGTCTTGATCATATTTGTTTAACTCTTTTTGGTAACTTATAAGGTTAATTTCAAGATTATTCAAACTTAAAGGGCTGATTTTGAAAATTACGGGCGAAGTTGTTGAATTCGGCGAAGTTGTGCTTAACTTCGCCTTGGCGAAGTTAAGCGTAACTTCGCCTGTTGTATCTTCTGCTGCTGTGCCAGCTACTATATCTCAGGCTGTGTCCACTGCTGAACAAGTTGATCTAGATGCTGCTTTTAGTGGACATGGTTTGTTTGATATGGATGTCTCGGGTCCTCAGTTTATGGATGTTACCAGAGCAGCTACTTCGGTAGCTGACTCTGATCTAGACGAGACGTTTGCTGAGGCAAGAAGACTTATGGTGTCTCGGGAACGGACTACGGGAAAGAGGCCGAGAACTGTGGAGGAGGATGAGGATGAAGTGGATGAAGAGGAGGCAGTACAGATTGTGCTAAGACGTTCAAGAAGAGAACAGAGAGGTATAGGTTCGGGAGCTGGAGAATCTTCAAGGCTAGTACGTTTTGCTCCACCTGCCTTATCTGGTATGTCTCTTATTCCTACTACAGCACAGGTTACAGCGATCGAGACGTCGGCACCAGCAATTGTGTCCCTACCACCCCAACCGCTTAATCCACCGGTGGTAGTTGCACGGTTTGTGGAGTCGACCATCACTTCTACTGCAGGGTTACCAAGGGTACCACCTGCGGTCACTTCAGCTACTGATGTTCCACCAACTCCATTGCCTAATTCAGATTCCGAGAGGATTACATCACTAGAGCGGATTGTTGCTGATCAGACAAAGACCATTCAAAGCCTAGTGGAATCCAATCGACTACAAGCTGCCCTCCTGGTTGAACATGGAAGAATAATAGATGCCTTCAAGGATTACTTGGCATCTCAGGGGGAGACGACGTGTAGGGGCGATGAGTTGAGAACGAAAAGACGAGAAGATCATGACGATGATCCCAATGCACCTTCCGGTGCAGGTGATGAGCTGCCAAGAACCTCTCAGGCTCTTGGGGCTTCCACAACTGAGGGGGAGTCTACAAATGCAGCTGGTGATGATGTTGTAGTTGTGGATGACGACGCTGATGTTGAAGACGTTATCGATGCTTTGAAGGAGTTGGATGAGGAGGAGGACGATGAGTTGATGGATGATGACGACGTGTTGCCTATGGATGAGATTGAGAGGATTGGAGAACAGATTAATGTGGAAGATGTATTAGAAGAAGGTGAGATTGTGGATGATTCAGTGGAACATGAGATTCCAGCTGTTGAGAGATCAGAATTGGGGGATGAGAGTGTGATAGAAGATACTGTATGGGAGGAGCAGCCGAACTGGAAAGAAGGATGTGCTCAGTGGTTTGTTAAAACCAAGAAGCCTGCAGTGCCAACGATAGAAAGACTTATAATATAAAGGGCTATGCAGAGTCAAAGAAGGGAATCATATGCTGGTTGTACGACAAAGAGCTGAAACTATTTGTGATCAAACGGTACGAAGGCATTCAGTACTTTAAGAGATTGTTGAGATCTCTGAATTCCTTACCAGAATGTGAGGTGAAAGATTTAGCGAGATTGGGGCTGATCAATAGAAGCAATGATGATATGGCAAGAATCATTGAGAAGATCGTATGGAAAGAAGCCATTAAAGACAAAAAATTTGAACTACTAAAGCCTCAAAAAGGAAAGTTGATAGAAGATAAAGATCGTGGAATGAGGGCTGACGGCAAACCATGGTTGGTTATGAAGTATAAACCAGTCCGTCATTTGAAAGAAGTACCGATGAAAGTTATGCCCAAGAACGTCCTAAAAGATTTAAAATGGTGGTACGTGGATTGTGAGACAGCTGAGGCGGTAATGGAAGATGAGGATGAACAAGAAGTACTTCGGGTGTACGACCCGATGCATCTTGTTAATCTGTCACAGGCTGATTTGAAAGTGCTCAACGAGAAGAAGATCTTCTACATTCCTGCTTGGAAGGATCAAGCTAGGAAATATCAAGGGGTAGTGTCAGTATGTGTGAGAGAAGGGGCGCACGCGTAGAGGTGAAGATTACAAGACTCAAGATTTGAAGATCAAGATATGAAGCTACTGCCAAGGGGGAGTCTGTTGGTACATGTGTGTCAGTAGTTCATAGTCTAGCATTTGTAATCGAGTCTGTAATGTAATTATGTTTTGTTTATGATTGTTTTGTAATATGCGAAGTTGTCAACAAGTTCGCTATGGCGAACTTGTTGAATCAGCGAAGTTATGGACAACTTCGCCAATGGCGAAGTTGTCGTGTATAAAACTGTTTCGCTGAAACAGTTTGGTAGTTGGTCGTTTAGGGTTTGTTTCAGTGTGTTTCATATTGGTGTTACGTGTTATTCTCTGTAATAGTGACCGTGAGTCACGTGTTCGGTTATCAATATAACGTGGTTGATTTATTGCTCGTGTGATTCTATCTCTACACTCGTAACTACCTGCGCAGGGATTCCGCACCTGCGTTGTTAGCGATATCCCGTGTACGATCCGTTCCGGAACCTACAATATCTTCCTAACTTATTTAAATTTAATTTCTTGTATTTCTTTGTTTTTGTCTGCTCTACTCTTTTTATACTTGGATCGTATATATTTTGTGTTGATGAAGTTGTCAATCATTAAATATATAATAACTAGGTTTTAAATATATAATATTTAAGAGTTGATGATAAAATGTTTCACAAATAATATTTTATAACATGTTTAAAAGTTATTTGGGTTTGGTAAGACCCATGATCCGCATATTTTTCAACTATAAAATTGTTTATTAATTATAAATAATATCATTTTTTAAGAAATGGGACATTAGTTTCTAATATATCTCTATTTTATAGAATTTCCATATCAAATACTTTGTGAGATTAGTTTTGTAATATAATGAGATGTTATAAACTGTTTAAGTGCTATATGTGTTTGGTAAGGCCCATACCCGTAAATTCGAGTCAAATACAGGAAAAACATTCATTTACAAATAAAACAATATGGTGGTTTGAGAGGAGGTGTGGAGCAACCAACGATGAACTATGGTGGCCGGAATACGAATTTGGATGGTTAATTACGGATTTTAGAGAGTATATTTGATTGATTTGCTGCTTGGGACGAGTTTAGATGATGGTTTAGAGGCTATTTATAGGCTTAATTGGAACGTTTAGTGTAAATTTCTTGTTAATTGAATTTAAAATAATGGGCGGCGATTCTGGAGTAATATCCGTGTATTAAAGGTTGTTATAACTCGTTATAATCATTGATTTGCGTTTTCCGTTATGAACAATAGGTATCACGAGCTTTTAATTAGGTCAAAACGTGCGCTAAAAGGGAATTCGGGGCTGCCGGAGTTGCTTAGCGGTCGGCGGCGGCGGTCTGGCCGGAAAAACGGGGAAGGGGGCTGGGTTTATTTATTAAAATAATATAATTTAAATGTAATTTACACTTTTGGCTCCTCATCTTTCATATTGTTTTAGAACATAATGTAAAATATATTTACATAATAAATCTTGAACTTTGAAATGCTATATAAATATAATAAAAGTTAATATATTTGGACCATCCTCAAATTATACCTGGATAGTTTACAAATTGTTTAAATAAAGACTTTAAGTCCCGGAGTTTCATTAACTAAACAAAACAAATAGAAAACGAACGAACGGTAACCGTAAATCATCGTAAATAATATATAAATGATGAATGAAAAAAACTAGTACATTGAAACGACAAAACGGGTCGGTTTTAACAAGCAAAAATCTAAAATACATGAAACGAAACTTGTGATATATTTATAAACAAAAACCGAAAATTTAAAATGGGTCAAAATTTCGGGTTTGAAAATTAACGAATGTTACATATTATAAATAACTAATCTTATTTTTACTAGTTTAATTATTAAGTAAAATAACGAATATTGTGTTGTATTGTGTCCCTTATATAAGTAAGGTTGTTATAACGATGTCAAACGTGCACTAAATATGTTCGTTTTAGAAAAGTTATTATAAATGAAATAGGTATTTCTAATCTAACGATATTGGCACGCATATAGGTTATTAGTTAAGTGTAATTCCCGAAGTTTTGAGCATTAAAATATAATATTATCGAATGGGAAAGTTGGGTTGTCACAGGCTGTGATGGATCATCAAGAAATATATAGTATGTTGGCTATTCATGCAACTTTTATTTGCAGATTGTACAAGGATTCTTACAAATCTTCTGCAAAACAAAACTTATTTGTCCTATTGAGTTGATGAATTTGTTTTCCGACAATGACCCATAACAACCTCTCAACAGAACTCCTTCATATTGTACCAAGTTACATAAGCAACAACTTGAGCCTTTATCGGTAAAAAGCTGCATCGACAACGACTTGCTTATTGGCAAGAATGTAAAAAGCTCCATCGACAACGACTTGCTTATTGGCAAAAACGTACCACAAGTATTAATAGTCTATTCTAGCGACACTAAGTTGGCATTAGTGGTAACTTAGCATTTAGTTTTAAGTTATCATCACTAGTAAGTTGCTTCCGCGCCACCTTGCTCTTTTATCATTTTAATAGTAACTTGTGTTTACAACAAATTACTTGGCTTTTAGTGGCATTAATTTTTAGTTGTAACAAGTTGCCATTAGCATCAACTTGCCTTCTCAGTTGTAAATCATGTCTTTAAACTATCCTTTGTATATAGTAACCACCTATTTGTACTAACCATCATCAGTAGTAACTATAGCCTTCGACAATAGTTCACTTGTCGACAACTTTAAATGGGGTTCACTCGACTTGCTATGCTTTTTGTTCCGTAATATGAGGATTATAAGATCTGGCTACTGCAATATCTCAGTCTGCTCTTCTATGTGTTTTTATTTTACATGTGTTAAAATCTTGTTATATTGAACACGATAGCAATAATATAACTTACATGGATTTAAAATTACTAAATTTGTAACTGTTGATATAGATTTTAGGGTGTTAAATGTTGATTAAATTTACTTTTGTGAAACACTAGGTTGTTTAGCAAGTTAACCTTGTTTTATAAATAATATTAACTTATTCTAAATATGAAATTGCTAAGATGACCTTACCATCCATCCTGTGATCGAAATATGATGCATATATATATAGGATGTTGTTTTACCTATATATATATATATATAGAGAGAGAGAGAGAGAGAGAGTTTCGAGATGGGGTCTCTGGTAGCAACCTCTCTATTCTTTGGGATATCCCCATACTTTGCTAATAGCTTTGCTATTGATAAGATTTTTACCGGGTATGATTGCTTAATTGATATATAGGATGTTGGATCAATATGTTTTTGCTATTAAAAAACATAAGATATAAAACCAAAACTAGTTAAGATATTAACAACCATTAAACGGAGTTCAATAATGTCATAGAGAAACTAATGACTTAGTTTAATAACAAGCTTCCTTTCATTACATGCTCGTCCCGGTGAGATAATCATAAAGTTGATTAAATAGCTAGCAATGCGATCCATAACCATTATTGTAAACTAGAAATATAAGAAGGGGATAGCGGCGCAGCTTGTTGCTCGCTTACCCATTATTCAGATGTAGTTCGGTTTGTGTTATATATAAAAGGATCAATATTGTTCTCTGAAATATAAGAAGTCAGATTCAACCGTTATTTTGCTAAAGCTATGTCTAGAATGTGGACCAAAAAGCTTTAGGGCATCTACATGCAGTGTAACTTGTTTCTTCTGATCAAACGCCTAGATTGATGGTGATATGCTGCCGAAACGAAACCCTTGTTCGAGCTTTATGCTCTGGAATTCTTATAGCAAAATACAAATAACTAATGCTATGGAATTCTTATAACATAAGTATATTTTTTAACAACTCAAGATGAGATGTTGCAATACAACAACATTGTATAGGTATATTAAGGGCACACTAGAAACATCTAGAGAGTTGTCGCCATGAGATACGAGAGTAGAGAAGGAAGTACACCGACCAAGACAACCACATCGTAATATATCATATAAATTACCATAGTATGTATGCCTAAAAAGTAAGTCAATGTACCCAAGTCCATAAGCGCAAATTGAGGGTGTATACACCCTACGTTTGAGATCGAGAAGATGAAGGAACTGTGGGTTGGAATGAAGTAGGAATTAAGGAGTTAAAGCATGTTTTTTAAGAGGAGGCTGGGGAAGTTTTTACGCTCGTACTTAGAGGTGTTCATCGGGCCAATTTAACAAATATTCCACAAAATTAGCCGAAATTGAATGCTTATATTATTATAATTAATTTGTTAGTTACATACTTAAAAAACGGGTTGGTAACTAATTATTGCCAAATAATGATAATCACTTTGATATTCATAAAAATTAGTCAAACAAATTATCAGTCAATGTTGTTTTGAATTTGAAAAACATAAGTTATGTTAAATAAACATCTATTCTTCCTGTAATAGACATTTTTCATAAACTTACCTGCCATAACTTACCTATGTAACACGAAATATTATTTAATCTACACAGTTTGTTGATACAACTGATTTCATTTTTGATATGATTTTAGTTCAGCTATATAATGTATATAATTATTTGAATTATAAGTATAAAAAATTGCATAAATTAAAAAATTGATCAAGTTATAAGATACACTACTACAAAACTGTTATGTTAGAAGCGGTATATTGCTTTCTTTGAAGCGGTTAGGAACCGCTTTTATGAGCGTCGCTGTTAATAGATTTTTTTGTTCACTTTGAAGCGGTTTCCATATTTCCAATATATTTGAAGCGGTGCACCTTTAAAAGCGGTTTTCTCGCAAGAACCGCTTTAAACTTTACAAATTACAAATAGGATAAGATGCCAGCTATGCATTGGGAATTTAAAACTAAACTAGTAATCTTACCCGCGCGTTGCGGCGGACCAAGTTGATGCCATGTTCTGTGTGTATCAGACATGTTTATAATATCATTCACATTGCAGGGCAGCGGTATTATTTAGGCAATAGTACTATATCCATTAAATTATGTTAAATGTCACCAAGTAAAACAACGTTACATTCCGTGCAATCATTCAAAACATTGATATACACTTTCTTGAGTTCCGACACGAATTCAAGAAGCAACCAAGTTCTTTTGCAACAACAGCACCACCTTCCCTCCTTACAAATGGAGTCCTGAAATAAAATTTCTTCGCAAAGCAAAAAATGAAACATAATAAAAATATAAACAACAGAAAGCAACTATTAAATATTAAGTTAAATATGCATAGTAGATTAGCATGCTAAAATTTATATCACAAATGTTTCTAACAGAGAAGTAAAAATTTCAGCTATAACCAAGAAAGTCTTTAAACAATTTAGCCAACTATGATGTTTTTTTAATATGAAATTAGTTTGTTCAAAACTGCTTCTGGGTTATGTTTCCGTTCAAAGTCCATATGGTGATATATGTTCACAGGGGGGCATTTGTTGGTCTTTCAGTTAAAGGATGATTGAAAATGGATTGCAAAGAATAGCAGGGGTATTTATAAGAAAAATAATTTTTTTTCTTTGCAAAAACAAAGGGCGGCTACAAAGATCTTGACCCAGTTAACCGTTTTTGTTATGAAGCCACTTAGAATGAACACAAACCAACTGTTCTTGAACTACTTAACACACAAACATAAAGTGAGATAATTTTCTTTTTAAAACAAACAGAGGCCCTTTTGAACATTTTGAAGACCAATCAGTTCAAAGTAACTGTTTCAGACCCAATACTGCAAAATGACCAATTGTGCAAAATCTGACCCTTTATCAAGTTCACTCCAGACTCGTTTACAAACTACCTAACTACCATAATAGACCAGAAATGACAACCTAATTCGAAACCGTTGTAAAAACCAAAGACCATAACTAAGAAAAAAATTGTTTTCAAAAACCCTTAACACCACTAATGGTGCTGGTGCCTGCTTGCTTACTATTGAAGTCCACACAGTGACATAGGTGGCCATTATTCACTAAATTGAATTTAAAACTTGACAGCTAAGAACATCAATAAAATGACTGTTGTTCTGTCAAAAGAGTTGGTCGAATCCACCTAACCAAATGATTAGCGCAACTTAACACCTTAGAGAATTCGTTGACTATTAAACTAAATTGATACTATGTTTACATATGGATCCCTACGTCTAAGTGCACGTTTCCACATGACAGACAAAGATACGAACTTACGAAGCTCGTGTGTCCAGCTGGTGGTGAATATATTATGCACATGTGTAATTCATCAAATATCACCTAATCTGGGTAACACAAAATTTTACCTAAGCAGTCGACTTACGGTGTCATAAAAAACTAAAGTGACTAAGTGAGCACTAATATTATTGCATCAAGGAAGAAAAAGCTAAAGCGAGCACTAAAAATATTGCATCAAGGAAGGTTATATGTGGATTCGATATAATAATTAAGTCAACTCATTTTAACTAACCATTAACAGGCTGAGAAGAAATCGAAAAAAATTCCAGAGATTCGTTCTTTAGTTCCTCATCAACAGTAGCAACATAATCATCCTACAATTTTAAAAACAGGTTCAATTACAATCGACTTATCACGATCAATTGGCTGATAAGAGTACAAACTTTATAAATCAAAGAATTTGATTTGGCCCATATGAAAATAATTTGGTATTTACAAAGTCATTGCTCGCCAAATGTCACACCCCACTTTGGGACCTAGGCGTGTGACCAATAGTTGGTACCTGTTTTGTAAATACATCAGAGTTGAGGTTTTATAGCGGAAGTCTTTAATACATTTATTTTGAAAACTTATTAAACTCTCGGGTTTAAATACCCGTTTGATGTTTTAAATACATTTCTTTTTTATAAAATATAATTTATAATAATATTTTCAAATAAAATATCTGAGCCATCAGATAGCATCTAATGACTATAACTCCAATCTTCTATTTCTTCTTGTTTAACTTTTCTTGTTTCCCTGTAACATGGGTGGGAAAATACGTCAGCAAAAAGCTGGTGAATAACGTTGACGCTAAAATCTCTTTTTCAATACCTTTGTGAAACCAACAATAATACCTTTATGACTACTCATTAGACACCCAACTAAATTGGGATCAAATTACCCTAAGTACCATGTACAATTAGTTATATACACAATATCATTTCTCTGAACAGTCCCGTAGACCTTCAGAGGCATGTTGATGATATGCATGGCCTCGGGGAAATTCCGAGTCACCATGTTTGTTTGGATCCAGACACATGTATACTCTTAATCAAAGTGTCCGTTTCTTATTATTGTAACATGTTGGGTCAAGAGTTTGACCCAAATGAGGAGATTTGACCTAAACGAAGAATATGGAAGATTGGAATCTTCTCAACCTCCTCAGAAACTGCTAAGTATTGAATCCGAGCACACCTTGGACCTTCGAGTAAGCTTTTACTTAGCCGAGTACGAGATTTTGCCTCTCGGGCAAGGTTTACTTCAAATAGTCTTCTTAAGTGGATATCCGAGCAAGGTATGCTTTTTAGTGACTTCCCGAGTAAGGATCACTGATTTGGCATCTCCGAGCAAGGTTCACTTTGTCAAGCAGGGTTGTTCTTCAAAGCTAAGTCTTTTACTCTTCCGAGTAAGGTTTGGTTAACCAAGTCCAAGAAGCCAAGTAATTGGAAGACCGGGCAAGGTATTTATTAATAAATATGGTCCGAGTATACTTGATGAGTTAAGAGAATATTTCTAAGTTATATCGAGTAAGGTTCAGCTCAAGCAAGGTACAGTGATTCCCGAGTACGCTTTGCTAATAAGTTATTCAATGACAAAGAGCCGAACAGGACCATAGAAGAACAGGGTTGCTCGTAAGGAGTTATCGGGCAAAGTCTGATAAATTCAAGAAGACTGAAGTCTACTCGGTGAATATTTTACTTGGTAAAATATTCTTTAAGTAAAGTCTACCCGGAAACTGATTCTCGAGTACACTTCTATGTTTACCAAGTCTGAAGGAAGGCCGAGTACACTGCGTACTCGGAGACTGAAGATTAATGAAAAGCCTACCCGGAAGACTTGTTTTACACTTAGTTTTATTTTTGAATATGTAATTTGAATATGTATTATCGGATAGGGTTTCTAGAAGGAATGACAGCTGTCCTAGGTTGGCAGGCCTATAAATAGAATATTTAGGGCACGCCGCCAGGAAGACACGGAGGAGACACACAGACAGACACACACATACTACACACGACACATTAATTGAGAATATTTTGTGTGACGGCTGTCCTAGGATTCCTTATAAACCTAAATTAATTACCCCGTTTGTATGATGAACATTATATAAATGGAAATCTTTTGAGTGAATCCTGTGTGTGCCTTCTATCTTTGAATATTCATTGCAACCGCATGTTTGTTATTGATTCCGCCTTTAACAAACGGTCATCTTTCTAAATATAGTAACCTGTCATTAACTCTCTTGTCAACACGATAAATTTTGTGTGAGTTATGACATGATTGATTGAGATCCAAGCCGAATCGACCATATTAAAAGGGATCTGACAAGTGGTATCAGAGCTGATTACTGCTATTTTTAGAAAGAGTGTTGCTGATTGAAGATTTGAAGAAGAATGACGTAAGCAGAGCACTGTTCGATTGATTAGTGACGTCAGCAGCCCTGTTCTTCATTTTTCTTCCAGATCTACAATTTACGGTGTCTTCTTTTCCTTGTTTAAGTTAAAGTTTTAATCTTTGTATCTAACTCTTGTTCTAATCACATCAGACACATCAGATCTGAGCAGTCAATTTCAGATCTGATTATTGTGAAAAACTTTTTATTAAAGAAACTGATTTTTGATTTCTCAAAATGTCTGGATATGAGGAACAAGAGGTGTCTACTAACAAGATACCAAGGTTGTATGGACAGGAAAACTTTATCAAATGGAAGGTACTCTTTGAAGCAGCCGTATGCTACAATGACATTGACATGTGGAACTCTATCAAGAATGGTCCGCAAACTACTGTAGAAGAAGGTGCAAATGCTACTACAACTGCTGCTGTAAGAGAAAAGATGAGAAAGGTGGATGACAAAGCATTGGCTATGATTAAGCTAGGTTTGTCATGGGAGATACTGACCAAGGTGGCTCATCACACAATTGCCAAACAAATGTATGATGCCATCCTTGAGATGTATGAAGGGAACTCAGAACTGAAAAACATAAAGAAGCAAAGATTGAAGCAACAGTTGGAAAGATTCAAATATAGGGATGGAGAAAGGTTGAAATCAATACTAGAACGTTTTCTGAGTATTGTGAATGAGTTGAGAACAACTGATTATGTAATGACTGACTTTGATTTGAATACAAAGTTGCTCAACTCAATGCCAAAAGAATGGTATACTGCTTGCAAATTCATCCTTCAAAAGCAGAATTTCAATGAATTGAAATTGGATGATGTGGTATGTTTTCTTCAAGCTGCTGAACTTGAAATGATTGAGAATGAAATGATTAAGGAAGATAGACCAAGCTTCAATATTTCAAATGCATTGATTGCCCCTATGGGAAACCTGTCAACAAAGAACCAACAACAAATTCCCATCATAAAAGAACCAGCTGAACATAATGTTGTGACTCCAAAATCTTTCATTGGGGGTAGCACAAGCACTCAAGGAAATCAGCAGAGGTTCAATGTGCAACTAATTGATGATTCTGACTCTGCCTCTATGTCTAGTGGAAATGTTACTAACCCTGTAACAGGACATGTTCAAAACAATGAAACACAAGCTTTGTTGTCTATGTTCACTGAGTCTTATAATGCATTTGTTGCAAAGAACATGATTCACACAAGTGTGGTTCAAGATGATTTAGAACAAATTGATGCAGATGACTTAGAAGACATGGATTTGAAATGGCAAGCTGCCATGTTGGGTTTGAGAAGTAGAAGGCTGTATAACAGAACTGGCAGAACTCTGGTTTCTGGTCCTAATGACAGGATTGGTTTTGACAAGTCAAAAGCAATATGCTACAATTGTCAGCAACCTCGTCATTTTGCAAGAGAATGCAATCAACCAAGAAATTTTTAAATGAATCAATTCCAGAATCAACAACCAGGAGGTCAGCATCAATATCAACAGAATCAGTCAAGAAGTCAGCAACATTACCAGCAAAATCAGCTAAGATTCAACCACAACAGTAATCAAATGAACAACTTCAATAACATCAGCAGTTACAATCCAAACTTCAACAACTTTCAGCCTCAGATGAACAATCAACAATAGGGTATGCAACAGAGTCAAGGATTTCAGCCTCAAATGAATCACAATCAAAACCTTCAAGCAACTCAAAATAGTCAAAACAACACTATTCCAGCAAATCAAAATCAGATCAGAAATCAAGGAAATGTGGCTGTGACTACACAACATGAAGGAAGTTTTGATTGGAGCAGTCATGAAGAGGATATTGCTGATGATATCAGGAAGGCAAATGTGACATTCATGGCCATAATTGAGAAAGAAAAGGGAACCTCCTCTCAGGTATACTCTGCTCCTACAGTTGATTTGAATGAACTTATTAGTGAACTAAAAACAAAAGTAGGCAAGCTGGAAGGTGAGTGTTTTAGAAAGCAAAGTATCATAAATGAGTATGAAGCAAGTGAAATGATTAGTGATGAAAAGATTAAGAGCCTTGAAGATGATTGCATGATCATCTACAGAACTCAAACCAGATACATCACTGAGATTGATGGTTTAAAGAAGATGTTGGTTGAAGAAAAGGTGCAAAACACAAGACTAAAGGTTGAAACTGAATTTCTTAAGAATTTGGTCTCAACTGGCAACATATGTGGAATACTGAATCAAGTGAAAGAACAGGACAAATACAAGACAGTTCCACCTCCATTCAACAACAACTTTATGCCAAAAGTTGACAAAGAGAAAAGAGATGCATACTTACAACAATTCAAAGATGTCTTTCAAGACATGGAAGAATTTGTTGATTTATACAAAAAAGTAGAAGTGAATGAAGATGGAGAGTTTGTGATTAAGAAAGAAGTGAAAAAGGAAAAGTCAATTGGAGTTCAAGTCTCTGAGGATGACTTTGATTCAGATGAGTTAGATCAAGATGATCTGAGTGATTTGAGTGATCAAATTACTGAAAAGGAAATTCAAGCTGCTGAAAAAGGAAGAAAGTATAAAAAACCTGAATCTGTTGATAAACTTCTAAAGTATCCACCAGTCCCACCAAAATTAAAGACGCAAAATGATAACATTAAAAGGGAACATGTCTCTTTTGACATCTGTGAAAGGAGGAAGATAAACTACCATGCAGTCAGACCACCAAGCAAGACTGTATTGAATAGGATAAAGCAGAACAACAAGAAGAAGAAGGTAAATGAAAAGATTGATACAGAAAACTTTATCCCAGTTTATCCAATCTTTTCTAGTCATGAAGTGTTGGATGTTGGAGAAGTGGAGACAATGGAAGAATATGAGAAAAGACATTCAAGGGTTAGAGAAAGCAGTGATGAAGAACCTATGATTATGAAGAAGATTGTCTTTGTCAAAAGCAATGTTGAAAGACAAGACATCAAGATTGAGGAATTTGTTCCTTTTTCAATTGACTTTGATGGTTTGAAAAATCAGAAAACTTTAGGAGTCAATACACCTAAGCCAAGTGAAAGATTCAAGAAACCAAAAGAACATGAAGTCTTCAAAGGAAAGGTTTGGTGCAAAAGGTGTGATGAATATGGTCACCACACAGATTCATGCCATGAGAGATTCAAACTCAAACCATTTCATGTACCAGATGGAAAAATGTATGGTCAAGACTTTGTTCTGTACAAAGAGAAGTATGAAATGTATTTGGGAAAAGGAAATCTGTGTGGAAAGAAGTCAAGAATTAAAGAGAATGCTGAAATCAAAGAAAAGAAACAAGTAACTGAGACTGTAGGAAGAAGTAAGTCACCACAGAAGCACAAGAAGATGACAAAGAAGAAAAATCAGTTATTGAAGATTAATCAAGACTTTGAATCAGTTAAGTCTGATGAGTCTCAAGAATCATCTAATAGTGAGAAGACAAGAAGGAAAGAAATTTATCAAAGGATAAAACCAAATGAACTGACTGGTGATGAGAAGTTCTTGATGAAACATGGATATGAACCACAAGGTTTCACTTGGAAACCTAAAACAGAAACTAAAATTGAAGCTGTGACTGATATAAGTGACTACTCAGAAACATAGGACAATGTCTTGAAAGAGAATGTCACTGACTCAGTTGAGCCTCAATGTTCAGTTTCACTTTTCAAAACACCAAAAGAATGTGGCTATGAAACTGATCATTCTGATAATCTGAAAATCACTCATGCATATTCTGAACCTACAACACTCACTTCCAAGGCTGCCACTGAAATTGACACTGATAAGTTACAAGTTGATGAAGCTTGCACCTCATCACTTAACTAATCAAATTTCTCTTTGTGCAGGAACAGGCCACTCCATTGAATGATATATGGTATATGGATAGTGGTTGTTCTAGGCACATGACTTGTGACAAGAGGTCACTTGTGAACTATGAAGAGAAATATGAAGGTCCTGTTGCTTTCGGGAGTGATGAAAATGGTGGAAAGATTGTGGGAAAAGGAATCTTGAAAAATGGAAAGGTGTCATTTGATAATGTGTTTCATGTTGAGGGACTTCAATACAATCTTCTGAGCATATCACAGATGTGTGATAAAGGTTACAAAGTTAGTTTTGATGATACTCATTGCTTCATCTTAAAACCTGAGTTTGTAATTCCACCTGAGATGATTAAGATGATGGCACCCAGAAATGGCAACTTATATGAGTTAAATATGAAAGAAGCCATTTCAAGAGGTGGTGCATGTTTTGTCTCTAAAGCCACTGAAAATGAATCAAAATTGTGGCATAGGAAATTGTGTCATGTAAACTTAAAGAACATGAATAGACTGGTCAAGGGTGAACATGTGATTGGTTTACCTACAAGAGAATTTAAGTTAGATGATCACTGTGACTCATGTCAAAAGGGAAAACAACACAAGTCTACTCATAAGACAAAGCTCATCAATTCAATTGATCAACCACTTGAGTTACTTCACATGGATCTTTTTGGTCCTGTGAGTGTGCCAAGTATTGGAAATAAAAGATACTGTCTGGTGATCATTGATGACTATTCTAGATATACTTGGGTCTATTTCCTAAGTACCAAGGATGAGTCTGCTGAGTTGATTATGGGTTGTGTTACAATGATTGAGAACAAGCTGAATAAGAAAGTCAAAATGATGAGAAGTGACAATGGTACAGAGTTCAAAAATGGAGTTATGGAAGAATTCTGCACAAAGAAAGGAATATTTCAACAATTTACAGCTCCTAGAACTCCTGAACAAAATGGTGTGGCAGAAAGAAGAAACAGAACTTTGATAGAAGCTGCCAGAACCATGATGACTGATGCAAATCTGCCTGTCACTTTTTGGGCTGAAGCAATCAATACATCATGTTATGTTCAGAACAGGGTACTTGTAAACAAAAGGCATAACAAGACTCCATATGAAATTTTCAATAATAGAAAGCCTTACATCAAGTTTTTCAAGCCCGTTGGTTGCAAATGTTTTCTATTGAACACTAGAGATTATTTGAACAAGTTTCAAACTAAGTCACTAGATTGTTTCTTTGTTGGATATTCTACTCACTCAAAGGCATACAGAGTTTATGTGAAAGATCACATGAGTGTGATAGAGTCATCTGACATCATTTTTAATGAAAATCAATTCAACACAGTCAGTGGTGCAACATGGCTGTTTGATCATGAAAAGTTAATCAAGTCATTCAAGATTTATTATAAAAACTTTGATGATTCATTCTATAAGACCAGTACTCATGTTGAAGAGAGCAAGAAGAAAGAACTGGACTTGGAAGAATTGTGGAAAAAGGTTGCAAGAAAAGAAAAGGAATATACTTTTGTGAAAAGCTCCTCAAGCAATGCCATTGAACAAGATGAGGAAGTAAACAATCAGGACATTTCAAATGTACAAAATGATTATGTTCAAAATGGGAGTGACACATGCAACCAATCAAATGAAGATGAGAATGCTTCCACAGCAAGATTTCAAGACTTGTTTCAAAGCTTGAATATGGGAAACAATGGTGCATCTACTTAAGGACAAACCAATGATGAAGCACCAGAGTTTCATGATGCAGAAGCTGATTTGATCATTGAAGAACCTGAACTTAATGAATCAAATCTTGACACAAATTTGTCTACAAATATGATAATACAAACTCTTACTGTTGAAAAGAATCATCCTGCTGAAAATATCATTGGTGACTTGCATGAAAGAGTAACAAGGAGTCATTCTGAAATAGCAAACATCTGTCTGTACTCTTGCTTTCTATCCCAATTAGAACCAAAGAATATTGCTCAAGCCTTAAAAGACAATAGTTGGGTAGAGGCTATGCAAGAGGAATTGGCCCAGTTTATAGATTTACATGTGTGGGATCTTGTAGACAAGCCACATGACAGATATGAAATTGGAACCAAATGGGTGTTCAGAAACAAAAAGGATGAAAGGGGTTTGGTGATTAAGAACAAAGCAAGACTTGTAGCACTGGGATGTCTTCAAGAAGAAGGGATAGACTTTGAGGAAGTGTTTGCACCAGTTGCATGACTGGAAGCCATAAGAATTTTCCTTGCATATGCTGCCTCAAAGAACATAAGAGTATTCCAGCTTGATGTTAAATCTGCATTCCTAAATGGAAAGATTGGTGAAGAAGTGTATGTAGCTCAGCCGCCAGGTTTTGAGGATCCAATGTATCCAAACAGGGTGTATAAGTTAAACAAAGCCCTTTATGGATTGCATCAGGCTCCTAGAGCATGGTATGATGAGCTATCAACTCATTTACTTGAAAATGGTTTCACAAGGGGAGCCATTGACAAGACACTCTTCTACAGAAGAAAAGGGTCAGATTTGCTGCTTTTACAAGTCTATGTTGATGATATCATCTTTGGATCTACAAATGAAATTATGTGTTTGGAGTTTGAAGGGGTGATGAAATCCAAGTATAGCATGAGTTCCATGGGTGAAATGAACTTCTTTCTGGGACTGCAAGTTCTACAAAAGGCTGAAGGGATCTTCATTCACCAAACTAAATATGTGCAGGACATTTTGAACAAGTTCAACTGTCATGATTACAAGACTGCTTCAACTCCAATGGACACCAAAGAAAAGATGATTGCTGATGAAAAGGGGGAGTCAGTAGATGAACATGAATACAGAGCCAAGATTGGATCTCTGATGTATCTGACTGCAACAAGACCAGATATCATGTTTGCTGTGTGTGTATGTGCAAGGTTCCAGTCAAATCCAAAAGTCTCCCATATGAATGTTGTTAAAAGAATATTCAGATACTTGAAGGGAAGACCAGACTTAGGGATTTGGTATCCAAAGAACCAATCCTTTGATCTGATTGCATATATAGACAGTGATTATGATGGATGCAATATGAGTAGAAAGTCAACATCAGGGGGATGCCAGTTTTTGGGAGAAAGGCTAGTGTCATGGCAATGCAAGAAACAGACTACAGTATCAATCTCCACTGCAGAAGCTGAATATGTTGCTGCATCCGCCTGCTGTGCACAAGTTCTCTGGATTCAAAATCAGATGCTGGACTATGGTTTGAATTTTCTAAACACCCATATTCTTATTGATAATACTGCTGCATATTTTACTATTAAGAATCATGTGCAACATTCTAAGACAAAGCACATTGAAATCAGACATCACTTCATCAGAGATTGCAGTGAAAAAGGTTTGATTGAAATGCAAAGAGTTGATACAAGTGATAATTTGGCTGACCTATTCACCAAACCACTTGATAGAACCAGGTTCAACTTTCTTTTGAAAGCCCTGGGGATGATCAACTCTGATGAAATCTGATTAAAGATGTGTGCTTGGTTGTGTACCTCTATGTGATACTTGAATATTTTAGAAGAGGTTGCACTTGCTGAATATGTTGCTAAATATGTTGCTGAATATGTTACTGAGTATGATAAAAGTTATGTGACTTAACTATTTCTATGTGTGTCTCTCTGTGATAACTGATTCTTTTATTAGAGATTACACATATTGAATATGTTTCAACTGAATGTTGATTGAATATGTTTTGATTATGTCACTGTTTTGAAGTTAACTGATAGGTGCTTAAGTAACTATCTGTGCAATTTGTTTGAAATTGATGATAATTCTTGACGATCATGTTAACTGATCTGATGTTATGATAAGTAGTTTGATCTGTTTAGGTGAAATTGAATGCTTATATGATGTCATGAGTAATCACATGTTTATGGTTACTTGAATATATTTTTAATCTGATC
Source organism: Bidens hawaiensis (assembly GCF_021521415.1). Classification (NCBI taxonomy): domain Eukaryota; kingdom Viridiplantae; phylum Streptophyta; class Magnoliopsida; order Asterales; family Asteraceae; genus Bidens; species Bidens hawaiensis. The sequence continues at coordinate 175,808 of NW_027491404.1, read as the reverse complement.
TTCTGATGATGTTAAGATAGGATAGACATTGAATGTTAGTACAGTCTAATTTTCTTGATGATGTTAAGAATGATTAAGATTTGAGTGTGTAATGCAACTGTTTGTGTCAAAATGTGTTTTATGTCAAAATTAAGTGGTTCAATGAATTTTATAATGAATTTTGCATAAATACAATATTTTGGTCAAAACATGAGCAAGTTGATTAATGGTGACGAGATATGATAAGATTATTCAGTTCAAGCTTTTAAGAAGCTTAAAAGAAGGATTTTTTAAAGAAAAGTCTCAAGTAGTTGTTTTTACTGAAAATTATGTCATTTGCCCAGTTGGAAGGACATATACTTGTGTATGTTTGGTCCTTAAATCTCTATAGATTCAAATGATAGCCATTAACCTGAAAACTGAATGCATTTGGGGCAATAATGACTTGTTTCTTCTTCCTTCACTTAAAACTATGTCAATAACTCTGACTTTGAAAGGACATATACTCACATGTATGTTTGGTCCTGTTGACCATTTTTGGTCAAAAAGGATAGTCATTAACCTGATAATCAAGAGATATTGGGGTGATTGAATATTAAACTGTATTTTTTTTGGAAATGATAGTACATTGACTACTTAGCTGATCATATGGAATTAATAGGCTAAAAAAAGACCTTAGTATAGTCATTAACATGTATGGTTGCTTTCCCATGATGATGTAAAATCTAAGGTGATATAAACACAATGAATATGCTAATATTTATGTGGAGATGCATAGTTGTTTTGCATGTCTCAAGATAGATCTCTCCGAATGATATGGCAGAAAAGTGATTACCCAGTCATACACGAGCATGTTGTTATTTGGTCAACCAAAATGAAACATTTTTAAATATGACAAAGAACATACTTTAAGAAAATTTGAGAAAATATCAAAAACTAGGGGAAGAATGAATAAATCAACCAAAAGTTGATGAGTGTTTTAAATATTTTATCAAACAAGAGGGTTACAACAAGAACTACAAAGATGCTGGCAAAATCTGTCTCATCTTGAATGAAAGGCATGTTGCTAACTGTAAGTCCAACGTTCAACCTCTATATATGTTTGAATCTAAAAATATAAAAATACAATAAGTTCTGTCATACAAAAACTATTTTTGACCAAATACAGGAGGTTGGAGTCAAATTGGGGTGATCTGGGGAAAGCCAAATAAGCTTTGAGAAGAGATATGAGGCATTATAGCACAGTGTTGACCATTATTGCATTATGCTCAAATTGAACTTTAATCATATCACCAAAGAGATGAAAATCATGCTAAGTTTATACCTGCTGTTAACCTATCTAAGTTGTCATAATAATGCTGAGAGTAAAGTAATGAGATAGCTACTTAGTCAATATGATCCCATTCCTGAGATCTTTTCAGTTTATTAAAGATATTGTTTTGAAATGAATTATAACTGAAATTTGATCTCTAAATGCACCATTTGCACTTAAACTATGTTCTGAAATAATACATAACTTAGAAATGTCTCTGACAAGTTTAAGTCAAAAAGTGTTGCATTTTGCCTAAAATAGGTTGAATATGTAAGTTCGAGTAAGGCTTGATGCTTTATAACCTTCTCGAGCACAAACTGTTTGAATATGTATTTTCGGGTAAGGTTAATGATTTATAACTTTTCCGAGTACAAAACAGTTGATTATGTGTGAATATGTAAGTTCGAGTAAGGTTTGATGCTTTATAACCTTCTCGAGGACAAACTGTTTGAATATGTATTTTCGGGTAAGGTTAATGATTTATAACCTTTCCGAGTACAAAACAGTTGATTATGTGTGAATATGTCGTTTCGGGTAAGGTTTGATAATTTTCAAACTTTCCGAGTAAGCTTAGTCATTTCTGACTAACTTTATGATTTTCGGGCATACTTTGAAATGTTTACACTTTTCGGGTAGAGTACACTGTTGCACTCATTTTCCCGAGTAAGCTTGAAGTCTTGAGATGATTATGTGTTGTTATAGCTGTCTTTTAACAAGAAATTCTTGTTTCGAGCAAGCTATGCATGTTATATGCTAGTTTCGAGTAAGCTATGCATATTATATGCTGATTGTGTTTCCAATCAAACTTTGTGAACTTAAGTGAGTACACCGAGTAAGCTTTGTGTGAATATGTTGTTAGGAAAGGCTTGTTAATCTTTCCGGGCACGCTTAGATGTTACTGTTTAAGTTTGTCATTTTTCGGGTATGGTTTGATATGTTGAGTTCCCTCGAGCAAGGGCATACCTGATGACTAAATGTGTTTTTCCTAGCAAGCTAAGTGCTAACATAGGATTTTCGGGCAAGCTCTATGAAATTTTAGACTATTGCACACTTAAATGTTTATGTGTTCAATTTCATTCCGAGCATGCTCTGTGATATATCTGTTTACGATTCCTTTGAAATTACAAGTGTTTTCGGGCAAACTTTGTTTTCCGAGCACACTTTATATTTCGGGTACACTTGTGTTCCTTCAATATACTTGGTAATTTTCAAAAAATTTAACTTTCTGAGTACACTGTCTGCTAGAATTTCTTTTCGAGCACACTTTGTACTATACGAAAGTTATTCGGGTATACTTTGCATAAGATTGTTGTCCGAGCACACTTTACATTTGAAAGAGTGCTCGAGCACACTATGTGTACAAGCATACTTGAATGAATACGTTGTTTGAATATGTTAGTTAGTATGATAAAATTTGATTATGATTCTTATTAGGGTTCATGCTAGATAAGTTTCAATTTGAATTTGAGAAATCTTTGTGAGGATCTTAATTGGTTCTTAGTAAGAATGTTTATTTGATAACTGTGCTTGATTATTAGTCTTGTGATTTATTTCTCAAGAAATCAAGTATTTCGGGTAAGCTTTCTTCATTATGTCTTAACTTTAAATTAATTTACTTGATCGAGCAAGGTTTAAAAATAAAAGAATTCGGGCAAACTTTGTATATTCAAAATGAAAATGTTCCGAGCAAAGTTTGACCGAGTAAGGTTTGTTAGTGGAAGTAGACCGAGTAGACTTTGGATATATTAATCTTTCGAGTAAGGTCTAATAAACTTAAATGAAATAAAAATGTCTTTAATGTATCAAGTGGATAATGTTACTGGTTGACAGCTAATGATTCACAAAATGACAAAAAGCATTTAAAACCCACTTTCAAAAAGGTATAAAAGAGGGACTTAAGAAAATTTTTCAACACGATTTCCCTCTCTCTCTCTCTCCCCCTCCACTGCAAATTCTTACTCACTAAAAAACATAACCGACTTATCGAATTCAACATTAATCCAAACCCTAATTTTTATCAGCCCCTAATTCCGACTCGGTAAGCATTAAATATTATGTTTTCCGATCACGATTAAACTGTAATGTGACTTGATTATGTATTTGAGTACTGACACTCTGTTTATGTGTTTAGGTTATTAATTTGTCGAAGAACAGGTTCATGAAGATTTCTTTCTTTCTTCTTCATTTTTATAACTTGAAATTATCTAAAGTACTGAACTTTATGACTAATTTCACTTTGAATATGTTTGTTTGTGAATTTCAGATATGGCAGATAACGAGCCAACGTATGTTTTTGAGCCTAAGCACGATATGTGCGCATTACTACAAGTGACACGAGATAATGAACCAATGGCTCGAATGATTTCGTGGATGGCGCGGTCGAACATCAACTTTGCGCTCACTGAAAGCCCAATTATTTACAGAAATCACTCCTTGGATTTCTGGAGATCAGCAGAGTTGATTGAAGATAATGATGGAAAAAGAATAGAAGCAACCGTGGCCAGCCAAGAGATACACATCACAGAAAGAATGATAAGGAGGTGCTTAAGACTGAACGATGATGATCACAACCACATAAACTTCAATACAAAACACTTATTGAAAATCTTTAAAAAAACGATGGGGTATCAAGGAAATGTCCATGAAGGACAGTTTCAGAAGGGTTTGTTTTCGATGCTGTACAGATTTCTGATTCACCATATTATTCATGGATTTGCTCCGAAGAAGGGATCATGGACTCTGATGAGTCATGATCTGGCAAATGCCACAGTTGGAACTATCTTTGATCTGCCTTTTAACTTTTCCAAGATGATTTTTGAGGGGTTAGTGGGGAATCTAAAGAAACCAGAAAGGAGGAGATTTTTACAGTACCCAAGATCCCTGCAGATCATATTCAACAGCACATTACAAGATTTACCAACAATTGGAGACACACATAAATTGCAAGATCCTGATGCTTACAAGAGAATAAAAAATCCTGGTGTCTCTAATAACTTTAATGCAAATATTCCGTTTGAAATCTTACCTTGGTTGTTAAACCATGATTTGGCTATAATGCCTGTGCCTGAGCTAAGCTCAGAGGAGGAAGAAGGGGGTGATGATGATAGTGATGAAGGAGATTCTGATGATGATGTTGATGGCAATGAAGGTGGAGATGGTTTGGAGATGGAGATTATGGCACCTGAACAGGGGGAGCAAAGAGAAGAACTTGAACAACCAATTCCAAAACTACCACAATCACCACCACCAACCTCACCACATCAAACACCACCTCAAACCCTTACCCTAGACCAACCAGAAACATCCACACATCAATACACACATCAATCACCAACACCACAAACACCTACCACCAACCAACCTGACTTTGAACCGTTTACTACATCAGACCCTACAAGTCCACATGTTGATATGTTCCAAAGAAATGTTGAGTTGATGTTGGAAAATGATGAGTTGAAAAGACAAGTTGAGGAGGTTAGGGATGAGAATGTTGAGTTGAGAAGAAAGAATGAAGAGATAACTAGTGAAAATGAAATGTTATTGAGTAAGTTAGCTGATGCTGAACTGATGATTCGAACCCTGGCGCAGGAGGTTGAGAAGACCTCAGCTGCCCCAAAACAGGGGGAGAATATGGATGATACTGATGTAAACATGGATGATGTTGAAAGTGTTGATAATGTTGATTCTTTGAAGATGATAATGAACAATTATGATAATAGTGATGAGACTGAAAAGGAAGTGATAGAAGAAGAAACCGATGATGATGAGGAGGTTGTGCTTACAGAAGAACTGACTGAGATCATGGATGAGGAAATGACTGTTGAAAATACTGGTTTGAATGCTACTACTGAGGAACTGGTATACACTGAGCCAGAAGATGATCAAGAGGCTAGTTCCAAGATGGCAGAGCATGATTCTGAATTAGATCAACTGTTCAAATAAATTGATGAGTATGAAATTTCTAATGAAGAAGAAGATGAAGAGCAGTTGAGAAAGAGGAAAGAAAAGGGTAAAGGGATAGCAACAGAGGAAGAACCGGTTATGTATGTTGAGAAAGATGTAACTTTTAAAGATGATGCTGCTGCTGCTGCTCTTGAAGAGCAAGAAAGAATAATCAAAGAACCTTTGGAGAGGGAGAAAATAGCCCTATCACTGACTCCAGAAGAATTAGCAGAGCAAGAAAATCTGATCAGACAAGCCAACATTGAAAAAGAATTGACTGAAGATGAGGCTGAACAAGAAGTTATAGAAGAACTGATCAAAATGAGCAGGGTTGAGGAAGTGGACAACTCTTTGGCTTTGGTAGTAAGCATGTTTCAATCTAAAAGTCAAACATCAGAAACTGCTGCTGAACCAGCCACTGGTATAATTCCTGAAGAGGAGATTGGCGAGTCAATTGCTTCAAAGGCTGCCAAGAAATGGGCTGAACAGGTAAAAGAGGATTTGAGAAAGAACCCCACTGATAACTGGCCGGAAAGAAGATTTGAAAAGACTTATCAAAGAAGAAAAAGAACATTTGAACAAAGCCCTATCAGGGCTACACCTTTACAAAGTCTAAGACCTGGTGAACATATGCAAGGTGTCCCTGATGTAACAACTAGAGATAAAGCAGATCATCCAGCACCTGATGAACCAAAGATAGATGCTATGAATGAGCTGACAGAAGAAGAGGATGACTCTGAGAACTCTGATGATGACAATAATGATAAACCTGAGAATGATGAAGGGAAAATTGGTACAACTGCTAATGTTATGTCCCCACAAGTCGAAATGACTGATGTTCATAGGGCAAACATTAAGCTGAGTATGTCTGAAGCCAAAAGACTGATGGAACAAAAGAACAAAGATGCCAAGAAATACAAAGATTATTTGAGAAGACATGGTTACTCTGAGAAAGATTTGGCACATTTCTCTTTTGATGAACTACAAGATTTATACATTAGTGAAAGAGAGAAAGTGGTGGAAAGATGTGTTAAAGAAAATGAGGAAATTGAGTTAGAAGAGCTGAAAAGAAAATTCAATGGAATGTGTGGATATTTGTTGGAGAAAGGCATGAAGTCAGAAATTGTGAAGAACTTGGATAAAAAGACAGTTGTGGATCAGTATAACAGAAGGAAAAGAAAATAAAAATCTACAAGGGTCCAAGCTGAAAGCACAATTCAAACTGAAAAAAACTATTGAGCCACCAAGGAAGAAAAGAAGAATTCAAACAATAAGGGAAAAAGAAAAGGAGAAAGTAACAAATGTTGAAATCCCTATTGTCCAAGAAGAAGTGAAACCTGAAACAGAAGATGAACCATTCATGCCTTGGGATAATGAGGAAATGATCAACATCCTAAGGAACATAATGATAAACAAGAGAGGGATGACTGAATAAGATTTTAATGTGCTAGAGAAAGAGGATTTAAAGACTCTTTTCTACCTTCAGAAGGATGAGTGGGAAAAGGTTTTGAGAGAAGGAGAAAATCCCAGATATTATACTGATGGCAGATTTGTACCTGCTGAACTGGCAAGAACTCCAGGAATGATAAAAATGTTGATTGAACTGGAGGCAGCAGGACATAACATTGTGGAGATAGCCAACCTTCCCACTGAGATGGTGGAAGCTATGTATGTGAAGACATTCAACTTGGGACCTCAAAAGCCCAAGAAATCAATTCCATTCAGACCTCCATTTCATCAAAGATTTCCTAGAGGAAGAGGTCAAGGAGGAATAGGAGAATCAAGCAGCTCAGTACAACACAGAATAAGACCACAATCTGATGTGGATCTACCCAGAGAGCTGTATTATGATTCAGTCACTGATTCCCTCAAAGTGATTATGGAGAGCAGGCTGCTAAGGGAGATTGTGGTCAGAAGTGACTTCCGTGATTATAATGAAGAACAATTAAGAAGAATGGCCACACTTCACTTGTATGACTACAGAAACAGGGACAGATCAGCAGGAAGACAGATGAATGATTTATCAAAGTACCTGCATGAAGAAGCTGATAAGGGATTCAAGTTTTTAAAGGAAAAGAGAAGTTGGAGAAAGATTCAACTTCACAGATCAAAGAGGTCAGAGAAGCTAAAGAGAATGGACATAGCTGAACTGAACTACCAAATAAGCGTCCGAGATCAGAATCCACTTTCCAACATGGATACGTGTATAAGCTTGGGAAGAAGAATGAGAAGGCCAAACTATACAGTGCAGAAGAACGGTGTAATTACTGAAGTGGAATACAAAGAAGACACTGGTTACTATGTGCTGAGGAACTCTGATGGAAAAGCTTTGGCAACAATCAAGAAGGATGCAGATCTGACATGCTTACACAATGATGATCTTATAGATATAAGAGACTTGGTGATACCAGAAGGACACACTCACTACCAAGTGCTCAATATCTTCAGAGAAAGAGCTGCATCTGTAATCCAGCAGAGAAGACAAGCAGCCTACAACGAAAGGAAAAGACAAAATAGATAGAATAGGCTTTGCTTTGTAATGTCTTCGGACAACTTTTGCTTATGTAATTTTGCTTATGTAATTTGATTATGAAATTTGACTTTTAATTTGATGTGTATTTTGCTAATTGTAAGTAACCATAGAGTGTTTTGGGTCAGCTGAGGTGTTCCAATCTAGGGGGAGATTGTTGGGTCAAGAGTTTGACCCAAATGAGGAGATTTGACCTAAACGAAGAATATGGAAGATTGGAATCTTCTCAACCTCCTCAGAAACTGCTAAGTATTGAATCCGAGCAAACCTTGGACCTTCGAGTAAGCTTTTACTTAGCCGAGTACGAGATTTTGCCTCTCGGGCAAGGTTTACTTCAAATAGTCTTCTTAAGTGGATATCCGAGCAAGGTATGCTTTTTAGTGACTTCCCGAGTAAGGATCACTGATTTGGCATCTCCGAGCAAGTTTCACTTTGTTAAGCAGGGTTGTTCTTCAAAGCTAAGTCTTTTACTCTTCCGAGTAAGGTTTTGTTAACCAAGTCCAAGAAGCCAAGTAATTGGAAGACCGGGCAAGGTATTTATTAATAAATATGGTCCGAGTATACTTGATGAGTTAAGAGAATATTTCTAAGTTATATCGAGTAAGGTTCAGCTCAAGCAAGGTACAGTGATTCCCGAGTACGCTTTGCTAATAAGTTATTCAATGACAAAGAGCCGAACAGGACCATAGAAGAACAGGGTTGCTCGTAAGGAGTTATCGGGCAAAGTCTGATAAATTCAAGAAGACTGAAGTCTACTCGGTGAATATTTTACTTGGTAAAATATTCTTTAAGTAAAGTCTACCCGGAAACTGATTCTCGAGTACACTTCTATGTTTACCAAGTCTGAAGGAAGGCCGAGTACACTGCGTACTTGGAGACTGAAGATTAATGAAAAGCCTACCCGGAAGACTTGTTTTACACTTAGTTTTATTTTTGAATATGTAATTTGAATATGTATTATCGGATAGGGTTTCTAGAAGGAATGACAGCTGTCCTAGGTTGGCAGGCCTATAAATAGAATATTTAGGGCACGCCGCCAGGAAGACACGGAGGAGACACACAGACAGACACACACATACTACACACGACACATTAATTGAGAATATTTTGTGTGTGACGGCTGTCCTAGGATTCCTTATAAACCCTAAATCGATTACCCCGTTTGTATGATGAACATTATATAAATGGAATTTTTTTGAGTGAATCCTGTGTGTGCCTTCTATCTTTGAATATTCATTGCAACCGTATGTTTGTCATTGATTCCGCCTTTAACAAACGGTCATCTTTCTAAATATCGTAACCCGTCATTAACTCTCTTGTCAACACGATAAATTTTGTGTGACTTATGACATGATTGATTGAGATCCAAGCCGAATCGACCATATTAAAAGGGACCTAACATAACACAAAGTTTTAAGGATTCGTAAATCCTATGCAAACATTCAGACTCATTATAAAAGGTTTGGGGCATATTCACCTTTTCTGTTTATAATCAGTTTCTTTTACTGATTCCTGTTTTCTGATTCTTCTTCTTGCTTTGTTACCTCGGACCTATAGTACGAGAATAACCTTTGTATAAATAACTAGATCAACGATCTAGCTTTAGACCTTTAGTCTATTTCATATAGCTTTAACTTGATAAAACATTTGTTTATTCAAAACATATTGGACCTTTAGTCCCTTTCTTTATTTACCAATCATATGCTACGTTTCTTCTTCAAGAAGAAACGTCTATATAGAGTTCCTTCTTCAAGAAGAAACATTAATCAAACTATATTATTTGAATATCATATTTCTTAATAATAAAGAAATACTTATTTAACTATAACCTTTGCTTAAGAAAAGTTATATTATTCTTAGTCGTAATCAATGTTCGGCTATATCTCCGACTATGGTCTAAGCCATTTATAATAATATACTAATAACTTAGGCAGAACCCCTTACCTCACACGGGTATTAGGAGTTAGATAATCCTAAGTTTATACGGGCAGCACTTGTACTCTATGCACGTATATCGAGACATTCTTGATCCACCTTCCTTGGCACGCAAATCGAGGCAACGCTCGGCCGCCGGGTCTTGCACGTATTACGAGACGGAAATGTCGGGTTTCTTGAGTGGCGTGCACTACGAGGAAAACACCGGGTATTTGGCACGGATTACGATGTAATGTTTGTCGGGTTGGTGGCACGCAAAACGGTGTTCGACACGCAAACCAAGGTAGAGAGAGTATTTTCTAGAGAAATTGTTGATGTGGGGTATGGGAATGAGCCCGTAGCCCCTCCTATTTATAGCCATTTTTGGATCCCATCGCGATACGCGATGGGTCCTACTTTCCTCGGCATCGCGTAGCGCGATGCCCCCTTTCTTCAGATTACGCCACGTGTCGCCACGTGGCCTGACACGTGTGCCACGTGTCGCCACGTGGTCTGACACATTCTGCCACGTGTCATGGCATGCTGCCACGTGTCACCAGAGTGTGACACGTGTTGATGCCTCATCACTGCCCATCGCGGTACGCGATGGCCGTCTCCATGGACTCATCGCGTAGCTCGATGGGTCCTAAATATTATTTTTCAGTTTTAGTCCCTCGTCTTTTATAGCTTGTCACTTCTGGTCTATTTCTCGTTGTCCAAAAATACTAAGGCGGCTCTTAAAGCCGCTCGCGGCGATGCGAGCGTGCGAAGTGCAAGGTGCGCCATCAAAGCGCCACATTGCGCCCAACGCCCTTCGCCGTCGCCGTCGCCTTCGCCATCGCCATCGTCCGAGTCCGAGCGCTTGCGCGTGCGCGTCGGGTGCTACGCACCCTCCGCTACGACTACTTGGTGCATGATATTCATAAAAGAATATTACTATGGAAAATCTCTTCCTTATAAAGAACTTCCATTTCTTTACCACTTTCCATGTGGGATGGATTCCATCTTCTTTATTTATACTTTGGTAAAGTGCTTCCTTTTTCTTACATCTTCCAATGTGGGATAGAGTTTTCTCTTTACTTATTTCCTCCATGTAAGAATACTTAGTTTTAGGAAATATTTTTTTATTTCCTTATTTATCTCATAATTCATTATTTAATATTTTCTCATTACTTATCTTGAGATTATTTTTGATCCCCCAACTTTCCTAAGTTGTCAAATTTGGATCAAAATTTTAGGGATGTTACATCCTCCCCACATTGGAATGAATCTCGTCTTCGAGATTCGTTGGTTTAAGTGTGAATGGTTTTTACCTTTCAAATGTTGATTAGATTCTATCCAATCTGGTTCTTTTTGCATGCAGACTGACTAGGTTCTTTATTTTGTTGCTAACTTACATCCTTCAATGATAAAACCAGTCAATAGTTCAGAATATCATTAGTAAATATAAATTTCTATATACATTGATCAGTTGTGTTTAACTATTTACCTTACCATTATGTATTCTAAATATTTACTGATGTTAACTACATTGTTGTTTCGATTTGATCTGTTGAATCTATTCCACTAACTTGTTGTTTAGATTCAGTCTATCGAATCTATTCTATCGTTGATCTCTATCGATGATGTTTTCTATATTTTAACAGTACCCCTGTACTTTGACTTTAATCATATTCGCTATACTTAGCGATTATATTTCCTTGACTATCTTTAGGTTCTTTTTCTTTGACTTTTTGGTCTATAATATTCCATCAGTTGTATCTCTTGAATGAATTCCTTCCGATGATATAATGTCCTTGCATATTTAAATATTTTCTAACTTTTGGTATATCATCCTCCTAGATGATACATTTTCTCAACGTTTTCTTGTTCTAAGTTTCGCATGAACTTTTCAACTTTTGAACCTCTTGTTTATCCTTTAGAGGTAATGAATATAAGCATTCTTGTGTATTAACACGATCTATATGAAAATATTTTATTTATAACTTAGGGACTTAAATACCCTTCTTTGATTATAAAACTTCTCGTTTGAAAACGAGTTACAATTAATATACAAAATTAGCTAATCTATTTGACATTTCTTTGATATGATCTTGTCATTTTTTAATCTTGATTAGCTTTTCTTTTCGGGCATTCAGTCTTAAAGTGACCCGTTTCTCCACATGTAAAACATACTCCTAACTTCTTTCGACATTCATCTATTGTGTGTCCTGCTCTCTTGCAGTATGCACAATTATTCGAATTTTCTACTCGACACTTCCCAGTATGTTTTCTTCCACAAGTCTTACAAACTGGCTTGGGAGTACTTTCTTCTTTTCCTATCTTTCCGAAATCTTTTGGTTTCTTAGTTTCTTTGTCTTTCATCTTTTCTTCTTCTTAATTCCTTATCATGCTGTTGATTAAGTATCCGGCCAATTCCATAGCCGAATCAACCGTTTCTGGCATATGGGATCGTACCATGTCTCTTATTTCTCTTGGTAACCCATATATGTAACGAGTTACTTTGTTATATTCCGAAGTTACTAGATGTGGAACCAGTCGGCAGTATTCTAGGAATTTAGTATTATATTCCCTAATATTTGTGCCAAAAACCTTGTGATTCCATAACTCGGTTTGAATTCGATCCATTTCTGAGTTGGGCAAAATTTCCTTAATATCAGACCTTTGAATGTTTCCCAACTTAAGTTATACATTACTTCTCTCCCTTTGCTCATCAACAGGGCATTCCACCACTCATGCGCCTCTCCTTTAAACATTAAGGCGGTATACTGAATCTTCTCTTCATCAGTACACTTACTTGTTATCACTATTGTTACCATCTCCTCAAGCCACCTCACGGTTGTGATGGCTCCTTTATCTCCGTGAAATTACTTGGGATTATAAACTTTAAAGTTCTTAAAGTTACATCCCTTTTTAATCTTTCGTTTCTTTCGTTTCTTATTCTTTAATTGATTATCAGCCGTAGAGCTATCATAAGCTTTCTCCTTTCTTGAAGGAACGGACTTACTTCGACTTCTATTGTTAGATTTTGGTTGACTTTGACTTGCAGAAAAGTCATTCATAGCTTCCTTAATCATCTTTTGAATTCCTTTTTTATATTGGATAGGAATTTCATTATCTTTATTTTCTTCATTTTCAGTTTTCTTGGGAGGACTATTGTGAGAGTTTGCACTTTCTTCTCTTGACATACTACAATAAAATTTTAAAAGATAAGTCTAATATTCGAAGAATTCAAAACATATCTTTTATTCATCTTATTATAGTTACAAGAGTGCATATTATTAGTTACAATTATACTCTCTAAAATTACTAAGGTTCTATTTCTTCCAGCGAATGATTAGTTTCTTAATCTTGCTATCTTTCTTGATAGTCTCCTTTACTTGTTCATCCACTTCCATTTCTTTCATTGCTTCTTCATTGTGAGCAAAGCAAACATCCTTAGTTGCCAGAAAATATTCTGGCTTCTGAATATATTCTTCCGGATAAGTCATTACTTCTTTTTCCTTTGGCATCATTGGTTTCTTGGATCTACTTGATCCTGCTCCATATGTGTTATGATTGGAAATTATTTGAGCTAGCGGAATGTCAGAATCATAGGAATCCGAATCTTCCTCCATTTTTATTTGGCATGTACTTTCATCACTAGATATAGGAATTGGGAGAAAAGACGTTCCCATAAATCCTTTTCCTTTACCAGATCGAGGCTTAATAGATTCTTCGCTAGATTGACAATCGGACATCTGCGCGAGGTTAAATTTAGGGATAGGTAGACGTTCCTATCTTATTTGTTATACCTCATCCATAAATGATTTCTAGATACTTTTCAACTAAGTATCTATGTTGCTTGAATCAAAATCAATATAATAAGTTTTCAAAACTTATCCTTAATCAAAGCCTAGGTATAATGAAATACCTAATTCGTTAAGATTGATGGCTCTGATACCAACCTGTCACACCCCACTTTTAGGCCTAGGCGTGTGACCAATAGTTGGTACCTGTTTTGTAAATACATCAGAGTTGCGGTTTTATAGCGGAAGTCTTTAATACATTTATTTTGAAAACTTATTAAACTCTCAGGTTTAAATACCCGTTTGATGTTTTAAATACATTTCTTTTTTATAAAATATAATTTATAATAATATTTTCAAATAAAATATTTGAGCCATCAGATAGCATCTAATGACTATAACTCCAATCTTCTATTTCTTCTTGCTTAACTTTTCTTGTATCCCTGTAACATGGGTGGGAAAATACTTCAGCACAAAGCTGGTGAATAACGTTGACGCTAAAATCTCTTTTTCAATACCTTTGTTAAACCAACAATAATACCTTTGTGACTACTCATTAGGCACCCAACTAAATTGGGATCAAATTACCCTAAGTACCATGTACAATTATTTATATACACAATATCATTTCTCTGAACAGTCCCGTAGACCTTCAGAGGCATGTTGATGATATGCATGGCCTTGGGGAAATGCCGAGTCACCATGTATGTTTGGATCCAGACACATGTATACTTTTAATCAGAGTGTCCGTTTCTTATTATTGTAACACAAAGTTTTAAGGATTCGTAAATCCTATGCAAACATTCAGACTCATTATAAAAGGTTTGGGGGCGTATTCACCTTTTCTGTTTATAATCAGTTTCTTTTACTGATTCCTGTTTTCTGATTCTTCTTCTTGCTTTGTTACCTCGGACCTATAGTACGAGAATAACCTTTGTATAAATAACTAGATCAACGATCTAGCTTAAGACCTTTAGTCTATTTCATATAGCTTTAACCTTGATAAAACATTTGTTTATTCAAAACATATTGGACCTTTAGTCCCTTTCTTTATTTACCAATCATATGCTACGTTTCTTCTTCAAGAAGAAACGTCTATACCGAGTTCCTTCTTCAAGAAGAAACATTAATCAAACTATATTATTTGAATATCATATTTCTTAATAATAAAGAAATACTTATTTAACTATAACCTTTGCTTAAGAAAAGTTATATTATTCTTAGTCGTAATCAATGTTCGGCTATATCTCCGACTATGGCCTAAGCCATTTATAATAATATACTAATAACTTAGGCAGAACCCCTTACCTCACACGGGTATTAGGAGTTAGATAATCCTAAGTTTATACGGGCAGCACTTGTACTCTATGCACGTATATCGAGACATTCTTGATCCACCTTCCTTGGCACGCAAATCGAGGCAACGCTCGGCCGCCGGGTCTTGCACGTATTACGAGACGGAAATGTCGGGTTTCTTGAGTGGCACGCACTACGAGGAAAACACCGGGTATTTGGCACGGATTACGATGTAATGTTTGTCGGGTCGGTGGCATGCAAAACGGTGTTCGACACGCAAACCAAGGTAGAGATAGAGTATTTTCTAGAGAAATTGTGGATGTGGTGTATGGGAATGAGCCCGTAGCCCCTCCTATTTATAGCCATTTTTGAATCCCATCGCGATACGCGATGGATCCTACTTTCCTCGGCACCGCGTAGCGCGATGCCCCCTTTCTTCAGATTACGCCACGTGTCGCCACGTGGCCTGACACGTGTGCCACGTGTCGCCAAGTGGTCTGACACATTCTGCCACGTGTCATGGCATGCTGCCACGTGTCACCAGTGTGTGACACGTGTTGATGCGTCATCACGGCCCATTGCGGTACTCGATGGCCATCTCCTTGGACTCATCGCGTAGCGCGATGGGTCCCTAAATATTATTTTTCAGTTTTAGTCCCTCGTCTTTTATAGCTTGTCACTTCTGGTCTATTTCTCGTTGTCCAAAAATACTAAGGCGGCTCTTAAAGCGGCTCGTGGCGATGCGAGCGTGCGAAGTGCAAGGTGCGCCATCAAAGCGCCACATTGCGCCCAACGCCCTTCGCCGTCGCCGTCGCCATCGCCATCGCCATCGTCCGAGTCCGAGCGCTTGCGCGTGCTCGTCGGGTGCTACGCACCCTCCGCTACGACTACTTGGTGCATGATATTCATAAAAGAATATTACTATGGAAAATCTCTTCCTTATAAAGAGCTTCCATTTCTTTACCACTTTCCATGTGGGATGGATTCCATCTTTCTTATTTATACTTTAGTAAAGTTCTTCCATTTTCTTACATCTTCCAATGTGGGATGGAGTTTTCTCTTTACTTATTTCCTCCATGTAAGAATACTTAGTTTTAGGAAATATTTTTTTATTTCCTTATTTTTCTCATAATTCATTATTTAATATTTTCTCATTACTTATCTTGAGATTATTTTTGATCCCTCAACTTTCCTAAGTTGTCAAATTTGGATCAAAATTTTGGGGATGTTACACCAAATCGATTACTATTACCCTTTTCATATGGAGTTTTAGCTTCCTCAATAATTGCCTTCAAACAAAAACAAATCAATGTTCATTAACGATAAAAGAATCTCATTGAAGTTTGAAAAAGAGAAATGAATCATACGTATAAATTATTAGGATGAAATCTGCACCATAGTGAAACCTTCTATTGCACCACAATCATCAACGACTCCAAAATCGCCTTCCTCTTACTCTCTTAGACAATCTCTGCCACGCCAAAACGAAAAGAAATCCGATCAAAACAGCAACAAATGTTGTATCCTCATATGCTCACGGAGAGCAAGAGAGCCACCTCGCAGACGGTCGCAATCGATTTCTCATACCACAAACGCCGACAAAGTCGGTGGATGATGATGAAATTGTGAGATATTTTTGCATCTGTATTACATGTATGGAAATATGGGAAGAAGAACATGTATCGCACAAATAACTCCACATGTAAAGATAGACAGATGTCTCCCAAATGATGATAAGTACGATAGCTAACCAGTAACCATTTGCCCATGACAGAACTATATGTGTGTAATGTATATATGTATTGATTGTATGTATCAGTGTGTATTGAATGTACTCAAAGCATTATAAGTTGTAAATTGAATGAACAGTTGTCATTGTGAGAGGAGTTGTGAATGCTTTTTAAATATATATATATATATATATATATAATATCTATAAATAATAGCAGCAAACATTAACTAAATATGAATAATAAATAACTGGATATTTTATTTATAAAACTGCTATACATAATCAATATTATGCAACAAATATCTATAATATATATAAACGAAAACATAAAAATCCTATGTGTCGCGATGTGGTCGCTCCCCCCTTTTTTGGAGTCACCAGATTTGTTTGATTTTTAAATGGAGGCTTCTCATGCATTTGACCCAAAGTCACGGGTATAGGTCTTACCAAACCCAGAATTTCTTTAAACGGGTTATAACATCCCATTAAATTAAAAATTTATCTCACCAAATATTTTAACTATTATAATACCAATAATAATTCAACGCACATGCTGTGACGTATGAAGTTTGGGTTGTAACAGATGTTTTAATGGATCGAGCTATTAAAGATTGGGTCGTCAAGGAATTAAGTGTGTTTTACAAGAAAAAGAAAACATAAAGAGAAAACAAACCCTACATATATTCGGACGTTTAGAGAGCATTTTTTCTTAGAGCAGCACAACAATTTCTTTTGACAGAGAATTATTAATTTTTTGTGGAGCACTACACTAATTCTACTAGCGGCTTTAAAGGATTTTAGAGACACATGAATCAAGGTTCAAGAGCAATTGTTTTTATGGTTTGTTTATTTGTTTTTGGTTTTAGTGTTTTATGATTATACTAAAATTCTGAATTGAGACATGTTTTCTATGGCTTATGTTTTGCTATTCGTTCTTGATATGATTATGGTTATTGGCTAAACTTGTTAGAGTTGATTAATGATTGTTTGACGAGTTTTTTGGATTATTTGATGAACATGTGTTGAGGTTTAAATATAGAGTTCTGATTTTTATTGTTTAGCTCCGTGACATATTGTTGTGTATGATAATTGTGTGATCTTGTCTTACATGAAATAGTTTCATGTTGGTTTAGGGTTGCATGTATTCCGTTGACTAAGTGTTTTCGGTTGTTTTATGGTCTAGCTAGCCATATGGTTTATTTGGTCAAGTTTGTCTAACCCAGTAGTCCATCTCTTTTTTTTTGTCCTACCCGGATAATTAGAGTCGATTTGTCCTTTTGCTTAGCCGTTTTAGGTTGACCGTTGCGAGACATTGAGCAGTTCGTAAAATAGGGATATAGTAAAAAATTTTATATGATTTTTTAAAAAAAAAGATATTATTTTATAATTAAGAAACAATTTTATAGTAAAAAAAAATAAGCGGGTGTTGGTCTCACCAAACCCAGATAACTTTTAAAGCGGGTTATAACATATTAGTTATTTGTGAAACCCTTTTATCATCAAACTCTAAGTATATTATTAATTTTGTTACAATAAATAAAGTTAAACTCCAAAAAAGTATATAATTATTAAAACGAATAATGTAAAACAGCCTCCGTAATACGGGAGGCAAAAACTAGTTGCTACATATATCACCAAAATCATACAAAAATTTTTCAAAATCAACAATACGAACTACACAAATTTTCCAAATTCAACAATCTCAAAAACATTTAAATCTAACTTAATGTGGGGCTGCTTTTAAAACAATGTATCAAAAATGGCGGCATTACTCTCTTTATCGATCGTATCGCCGATCTCCACGAGCGTAGCAAATCCCGATTCATTCTAAATCTATCAACAAAATAAATAAAGTTAGCATAACCCGAACAAAACCACAATCTTATATATAAGAACCCAACAAACCTAAACAAAAAACAACCTGATCCAAAACTAACCCGGAACAAAAATCCGGACCTTTATTTTCCGTTTACCTCTAAAAGACTAAAACATAACCCATACCAAACAAACCAAGCTCTAATAACTAAAACAGATATTTTAATTAATCCTTGTAACATTCGTCAATTTTTGGACCCGAAAACCCGACTCGTTTAATTTTTTAGTTACTCAATATAAATAATTATAACTTTGAGCATCATGCAAATTCAATCCTAAATTATCAAAATAACCACTTTTGACCCACCACCATAAACTAGGGACATGGTTGCAATTTTTTTATTCAAAATTTCTAAACCTCCTCTCTTCTCCCTTGCGACAACCGACAACACCCCACCCTCTTTTCTTGGACCAAAATTTACGAACTAAATCAAGCAAATTGATATAATCAAATCATTGACAACCTAAAACGCGTCTACCGTCAAGCTATACATGGTAATTAGTTAGTAAAGACAACTAATTGATTCGTAATTGCGAATAAAACGAACCGCGGCCTAAATGGTTCTTAAAGCACTATATAAACGTCACTATAATTCAATTAAATCACACCATTCCACCCCTATTGCATTGCGACCCTAACCCCTAACCTAATTTCAACATACACTTCCGTTAAGACCTTCATCGATCAATCCAAGAGCCGTGACAACTCATCTTGTCGTTCACCCTCATTTCATCATCAATTCTGGTAATTAAACTTTTCTTCATGCTCGTTTTTAATCAACAAACAAAAGCCCTAAGTCAATTTGAATCAACACCAAGCGATTTAATCAATTTAAAGTCTAGGGTTTGATTTGGGAAAGAACATAAGCTGCATTCATTGTATTTAAATTTTCCTGTTGTATTGTTTCATCAAATTGAGGCGATGGCCTGATGGCCAACGCATGTTGTCCTAAAGCTTGAACCGGCCTGGGGCGCGGGTTCGCATCCCCCAGGCCCGGTTTTGTTGTTTTTAATTGTTATTATTATTTTTAAATACTCTTAATCAAAGATTTTGATATTAATACATGTATATATAATTAAATATGCATTTTCTTCATAAACGAACTCCAGATTTAATTTCGTGTCATTGAACCATTTTTTAACCATGTAATATGCATATATGTATATAAATATGTATATATATATGGTGTACATAATAGATAAAAATAACAATAAATCCTTTTATCAATCGCGTAAATGAGATGTATTGTTCTCTTATCAAAGCTCAAACTTTTTATCTCGTATCTTTCCGTTAATATATTGTATATAATATTTAGTAATAATAATAGTAATAACAAGGATAACAATAACAACAATAACATTTATAAATATAACAATAACCCTTTATATCTAACAATAATGTAGCTTTCAATATTATTAACCACATCGAAACCCGTCATAAAACTTAACCTTTCTTTATGACTATATTTAACTCTCTTTATCGTTAACAATTAGGATTAATTTTCGGCAAACCTCGAGGAGCTTGACCGTTTCCATCCTAGCCTTTTCTTTTATTATATCGTCCTCGTATATCCTACGCTATAAGGTGAGTTTACATATCCCCCTTTTTTTATCTTTTAAGTTTTGGGGGTGGCATGTATACCCTATTCAAATTACTCATTTTATTTACTTATCTATTCATAACCCAATTCAATATATGTTTATGTGTGATTATTGCATGCTCTATGATAATGCTCTATGTGTTTAATTGTTTATTTTATGTTTGGTGGTTGGTATCTCATCCTCATCTATCCTCATCTAGTATGATCATACATTTACCCAAGTACATTGATTTCGTATCAATAAGAATGGGTCCACATCTATTTAGTTGTTTACATTTTCATAGAAATAGTAATACTCATCATTTACATATGAATTGTAGTTTTATCTATATATGTATCTCAACTAAAACTTATGTATTCTCACAAACATTCGTGTTGACAAACTCTATTTTTATACATGCTACAGGTACAAGTAATTTATATTGATCAAGATTGAAGATATTAGTTTTACCATAGGTTATTTATTCAAACAATAAATATGATGCATTTGTTCTGTTTATTGAATTTGTGTACTTGTTTTGATATTAATGAATTAAATAATTATTGTCACTTTAATTAGTGTCTTTTGAGTTACTGTCCAATCCATACGTTACGCCCCGGCATGTTCTGCCTTTGGTCTGGGTGTGACAGACTGGTATCAGAGCCGAATGCTATAAGATAGGTGGTTAGATATAACGGCCTAGTCGCATGCTTAGTGTCCCTATACGTGATATGCTTTTACGTGTTTGCACCCTGAATTATATTATTGATTGCAGTAGCTTAAATACTATTTAATGATTTAATATTATTCTTGTACACAAAATCACACACTTAATCCGAGGCTATGCCTCACTCTCAAAATTGTTTTCAAAACTTTAGGACGATTAAAAAAAAATGGGAAATTCCTTATGAAATCCCGCCTTTTTACTCCCCTCTCCTTGAGGATGATTCGTGGGGACGGATATGTAGTAACTGTAATAGGGACGCACTTGTTTACCGAACTCTTGACACCAAGGCTTGCGAGCCTAAGGAAGTGCAATGCGCATAAATCTCAATCAACCGCGGGACCTGGTTGCCTTTCTGAAGTGTTCGGTAAGGGGGTGAAACTTATTAGGCCAAAGCATATCACACCAAATGTACCCGAATATGCTACCCTCATTGTATCAAACGTGGTCATGTGACGATCACACTCTTAAATCAACGATGAGATTTTTGTTTAAATTCTTCTATTTTGTTAAGAACGAATATTTTCTCAAATTATCAATTTCATCAATACTCTAAGTTAAAGTTATTAAAATTTTATTTTTGTATTCTCGTGAATTTTCACAAAACTCAAAATTTCACATAGTTATACATACAATTTTTTTCCAAAACGTAATAAATTTTTCACGTGTCGTCATTGTAGCATCTCTTCTTCCCGCTTTATAAACCGTAACCGTCGCACCGGCAACTCAGGCCGTAGCATGTCATCCCGCATCGCTAAGGGAATCGTGGAAGCCCTCCCAACAATCATCTCTCAACTCCAAAATGTGAATGCCCCTACATCATCCACAAAACCGAACCCAATTGCTTACCCCCTCAAACAATTCAAGAGTGCCAACCCGCCCGAATACCACGGTATCGACGGTGCTACTGTTCTCCTCCAATGGTTCGAAGAAATGGAGAGCATATTCCTCCAATATGAATGCCCCGAGGACAAGAAAACCAATTACGCCTTGAGCAAGCTTAAGAAGAATGCCCTCAATTGGTGGAATGGTGAGAAGCGCACGCTTGGCGCTGAGGTTGCCATGGCCTTTCCATGGGATGACCTCAAGAAACTTATGCTAAACAAGTTCTGCCCGAAACATGAGATTCGGAAGTTGGAAGAAGAATTTTGGAATTTGAAACAAGAAAGTGGTAATGACATCGCCTACAACGATCGTTTCCATGAACTGAGCCTTCTCATTCCCCACATGGTCACTCCACTTGAGCGTGCAATCGACAAGTACATCTCGGATTTGCCTATGGAAATCCAAGACTCCGTTCTAAGTCGTGACCCTCAAACGCTCCATGATGCCATCACCTTAGCCGGTACCCTCACCGAAAACCACGTTAAGGCCGGGACCTTGGAAAAATTCCAAGAAGCCCAATGATAAATCTGCATCCGAGCCCACCTAAGAACCCAAGCCCGAATCTCCCAAACCCGAGTATTCTAAGCCCGAATCCTTCAAGCATAGCAACTCTCCTCATTACCGCAACAATAAAAGAAAATCCAATTCCCAAAACTATGTTCTGGCCCAATCGCAAGCCCAACCCACCAAGAAGCCCTACACAGGACCCCACCCATTATGTGATACGTGTAACTTTCACCATTCGCCTAACCTCAAGTGTCGACAATGCACCCATTGCAATCTATTTGGTCACCTCTTTACCACATGTCGTGAACGCAACCAACCTTTGATGCAACCATTTACCTCACCTCTTATCCAACCCTTACCTTATACTCAAACGTTTACTCATGCACCCTCAACTATTAGAGCTTGTTACAATTGTGGAGACCCTAGCCATTTTCGCAATGCATGCCCAAGACTCACACACATGAACCAAATTCAATCCTACCCAACTCAAACCGCTCAATATCAAGCCTACCAAGCCAAGTAAATCAACTTCAACCAATCCAAGCTCAACCCATCCAAGCAATTCAAGTCCAACCCATTCAAGTCAACCAAACCCCAATCAACCAACCAGCCTTAAGTGACCAAGCTACTCAAGGGAAAGTGTGTTACATCAACGGTTCCCAAGACTAAGCCTAACCCTTTATGAAGACATGCTACGCAAAGAAGTTTCTTTTATTTAGTTCTTCATTTAAATCTAATGTACTGACTTCATTAAATCTCCAGTTTTGTTATGAATGAGAATTATGGTTATTTATAATGTTGTTCAATCACTCATTTATTCCTATTTTGTCGTTTAGTGCACTATTTATTATTACACAATTTATTATCATGATTTAACTGGTCTATGACCGGTTAATTACCGGGATTATGTGCATGGTGATATGCATAGTTATCTAATAGTACCGTATTTATATCATAAACTACCTATGACCGATTTCCTACAAACGTGTTGGAAATTGGGACTATGAACATGTGTTGTACATAGTTATCTAACATGAGTCACATGTACAAATTTTATTTCGATATTTTAATACATGGCTACCCAAACCCTCCAAACTCACCTTATCCTCATGGTACTCTTATCTCATCTCATCGATTTTATAATCTTGGTTTCAAACTTTATCTATTATTGTCACACCCTCAAAATCCACTAACAGAGTTTTACCGTCAGAGGGTGTGAACTAACAGGATCGGAATCATTAGTTATAATCAAACCATAAGAACGTTTAAATGAAGTTAAGTGCGGAAGCGTAAAAACCAAAAGACAAAAGTTGCGTCACGCAGGACGACTTAAAAACCCAAGTAATAATAGTTAAAAACATGTTTGCATATCAGAATGTTCAAAAACCATGCATGATCCTATACCGCGCGCCCGCCTCGGCTACCTGAGAATAACATACTAAAAGTGTCAACACGAGGTTGGTGAGTTCACAAGTTTATATAAAATAAAGCGTTTAGCGTTTTGCGTTCAGCGTTTTGCGTTCAGCGTTTTGCGTTAAGCGTTTTGCATTACCAGATAGTGTTAAATCAATTATATATCGATAGGTAGCTAGCCTATACAACAAGTATTACTAAGTGTTCGACACCGAAGCTGACTGTTTATCAAGTGCCTTGCCACCAGGTCATCCAGACCATGGTAATGTGTTAGCCAAAATTACACCCACTCGACCTCCAGTCGAGTTTAGCGTTGGGTGGGGTTTGTCAAACCCAGTAGTACTACTCAACAGTGACTCGCTATTATCCAAATATTAACCGGTTCGATGTGTAGGACTTCAGTTGTTTCGTTTGCCACTTAGCCTTTACAAGTGATATATAATTTACTAACAAAATCTTAAATGCGTTTTCGGAGTATGTTATCTCCCCCAAGTGAAAAGCGTTTAAAACAGTTTAAAGGGGTAAGTGAAACTCACTGTTTGCGAAGAATTCCCAAAATAAATCACCAAGTGATCCGCGTCACAGAAAACTCTCTCTAGCGTTCTAAAACAACAAGGAGATTTTCTAAGTATCGGAACTAATATCGAGTCTCTAGACCCGGCACATAATTTCTAAGCACAAGATACGTTTCGTGTTTGTTTGTGAATCGTGTGTGCCTTAACAAGTACATTTGTGATACGATACATGTGTGAACAATTATTTACGTGTCATGTATTAATAATGTACATCACTAGCAACTATTCCCCGCAGGGGCAATTTGGTCAAATTATAACAATTAATTAGCAATTACCATGTTTCATGCAACTTTTACAAAATTCAGCAACTAGTTTTCTTATCGACAGAATTCTACTTGAAAAACTAGTCTATTCCACCGATCATAGCATCTCAATTAATTTACCAAAAATCATCACAAAAGCATGTATGTGTTAGGTTTCCAGAACATATTTTTGTTATATTTTTATTCCATATATATTTTTCACAATGATCAATTTACCACAGCAAACTCATAACAGTCAAATTTATGCGCAACAGAATGTTATTTGAAATTCCCGTTAAACGAAAAATCCAACAAATGCAAGACCACTTGGGTTAGGTTCCTAACTCAACAAGTCAACTTCCAGAAGTGGAACCAACCCAATTGGTCTCGTAGTTCATGAGATATAATATTTACAAAACAACCTAACAGCAGGTCTAACAACTCAGCTTTGCACAACGTTTTTGTAAAATCATAAAGGTTAACTTTCACACGTCCAAAAATTGCAAATTTATATTCTTTAGAAACTAGACTCAACCTAGTTTACTGTAGTATCAATAATCTTGACCAATTTTGATATTTACACCCCGTTACAGTCAATTGAACATCAACAACACAATCTGTCCAGAGACTGTTTGCAACAAAACTCAACATATTAACCATCTATAGACCACAATTCATTCATAAAACATTCTAGACACCATAACCACTATCCATGCATGTCAATTACACCATACATACATGGTTAGGGTTTTATTTGATCTCAAAATCAAAGACACAACAATTAACATGTAATAATATCAATTCTAGTTATCAAATCATCATCAATAAATCATCAAATCAAACGAATCATATGAGCACATTATATGAAGATTTTCGGAACCTAGGGTTCACAATTATACCTTCAAAAACACCAACACAAGCAATAGGAAGGTAGGAGATGGCTAGAAACGGATGTAGAATGCTTCAATTGTGAAAAACAAGATCAAACAATGGTAGTATGTGTGTGTATGAGGGCCGATCGCAAGGAAAGGGGGAGAAAGGGGGGCTGCCGATCGGGTTTTGGGAATGGGGTAGAGGCTAGGGTTTGGTGATTATTATTAATTTATAATAACATATTACACTCAAGTCCCTCAACTTTCAAATGTTGCTTTACTAGCTTAATTAACTAATTCTTGCACCTTGAATTAACGTTTATAACAATGTTATCACATAACACATAAGTCTAACACATAATTATCACATCATTATTGTTTTGACGTTTTTCGTTTATTCACCAATTGTTTGCGTCAACTCGTTTACGTTTCGGTGCAATTCCCGAAAGACTACACATGTAGTAAGTGTCAAGCGTCATTTAAACCCTAGTTTAAATGTAATGAAGTGTGCGTTGTAGATTCAGTAATCTTTAAGTTTGAATTGACGGAGTTGAGTTAACGGAGTTAACCTGAAATTGACGATTGTCACATCATTCCCATGTTAAAGAATTTTCGTCACGAAAATTTGAGTCAAGTCGTGATGAGTGTCTGAAAAAGTAAGAAAAATTTTCAGTTTGTCATATCATCCCCTAGTAGAAAGAAATTTCGTCCCGAAATTTAATTCAAACCTCCGGTGATTTTTGACGGTTTGTCGGGTTTCGCTGTTTCCTGTGTTTGGTCAGCCCTTCAAAAAGGTGACGATACTTTTTCATCATTTGATCTTCGCGTTCCCACGTGAACTCCGGTCCACGTCTCGAGTTCCAACGAACCTTAACGATTGGAATTTTGCTGTGCTTGAGCGTTTTGGTTTCCCAATCCAAAACTTCGACTGGTTCTTTAATGAAGCGTAATTGTTCATCAACTTGCAATTCATCCAAAGGGACTACTTGGGTTTCATCAGATAGGCATTTCTTCAAATTGGATACGTGGAATACATTGTGTACGCCACTGAGTTCCGTTGGTAGGTCCAGTCGGTACGCCACTGGACCAATGCGCTCAGTTATTCGATAAGGGCCAACGTATCGTGGGTTGAGTTTGTTTCGCTTCCCAAAGTGAACCACACCTTTCCAAGGTGAGACTTTGAGTAACACTTGGTCATTCACTTGAAATTCGAGAGGTTTTCGGCGCTTGTCAGCGTAACTCTTTTGGAGATCTCGTGCTGCTGCCATGCGGTTTCGGATTTGAACAATCTTTTCCGAAGTTTCGAGTACCAGTTCTAGACCAGTGATTTGGCTGTCACCCACCTCTGCCCAGCAGAGAGGTGATCGACACTTCCGTCCGTACAGTGCTTCAAACGGCGCTGCTTTAATACTTGCGTGGTAGCTGTTATTATACGAAAACTCTACCAAAGGTAAGTGAGGTTCCCAACTTTTTCCAAAATCCAACACACATGCACGCAGCATGTCCTCTAAGGTCTGAATAGTTCGCTCACTTTGCCCATCCGTCTGAGGATGGTATGCTGTGCTCATATCAAGACGGTGCCCAGTGCGCTCTGTAGTGACTTCCAAAAGTGCGAAGTGAAACGAGAATCTCGATCAGAAATGATTGAGACAGGCACTCCGTGTCTAGACACTACTTCCTTCATGTAGACGCGAGTCAATCTTTCCATTTTGTCCG
The DNA here is from genome assembly GCF_021521415.1 of Bidens hawaiensis. Classification (NCBI taxonomy): domain Eukaryota; kingdom Viridiplantae; phylum Streptophyta; class Magnoliopsida; order Asterales; family Asteraceae; genus Bidens; species Bidens hawaiensis. The sequence continues at coordinate 148,925 of NW_027491404.1, read as the reverse complement.
ATTCCTTAATTGCTAAAAAGTGTGCGGACTTAGTCAACCGGTCAACGATCACCCAGATGGTATCGCATCCCGTCGGTGTTTTTGGTAATCCCGTGATAAAATCCATTGAAATGTGTTCCCATTTCCACATTGGAAGTTCCAGTTGTTACAGCAACCCAGATGGTTTCTGGTATTCTATTTTGACTCTGGCACAAGTCAAGCATTTGCTCACGTAGATGGCAATGTCGGCTTTCATGTTTGGCCACCAGTAAAGTGCCTTTAAGTCATGATACATTTTATCTGAGCCAGGATGGATAGAATATCGGGACTTGTGTGCTTCGTCCATCACCAGAGTTCTCAACTTTCCGTACCGTGGAACCCAAATCCGGTTCTCTAAATATTTGACCCCGTCCGATTTGGTTTCAAGTTGCTTGTTCATGCCCCGCATGAGTTCCGATGGAAGATTATCATCTTTCAAAGCTTCAAGTTGTGCATCGCGAATCTGATCGTGTAAGTTGGTATGAATCGTGAGTTGCAATGCTCGCACTCGCCTGGGTTTATCGGTTTCTTTTCTGCTGAGAGCGTCGGCCACTACATTGGCCTTGCCAGGGTGGTACTTGATGGCACAATCATAATCTTTAAGCAGCTCGACCCAACGACGCTGTCGCATGTTCAGCTCCTTCTGATCGTAGATATGTTGGAGACTCTTGTGGTCGGTGTAAATGGTAAACTTGGTACCGTACAAGTAATGCCTCCATATCTTAAGGGCAAACACCACAGCTCCGAGTTCCAAATCATGGGTCGTGTAGTTCTTCTCGTGAACCCGTAGTTTTCGAGAGGCATAGGCTATAACCTTCTCGAGTTGCATCAGCACACAACCGAGACCTTGTATCGATGCGTCACAATGTACCTCAAAATTCTCTGTTCCCTCGGGTAGGGCTAGAATAGGGGCGCTACAAAGTTTGGTTTTCAACAGTTGGAAAGTGGATTCTTGCGCGTCACCCCAATTGTACTTAGTGCCTTTGTGAGTCAAAGCGATGAGAGGTTGAGCAATCTTTGAAAATCCTTCGATGAAACGCCGGTAGTAGCCGGCCAGTCCTAGGAATTGCCGCACCTCAGTCGGAGTCTTAGGTGCTTCCCAGTTTTTGATGGCCTCTACCTTACCGGGATCGACATGGATACCATTCTCGTTGATCACATGTCCTAAAAAGTGAACCTCGCGAAGCCAAAATTCGCATTTCGAGAGTTTTGCGTAAAGTTATTCCTTCTTCAACAGTTACAGAATTACCCTTAAGTGTTCCTCATGGTCAGCCTTGTCCTTAGAGTAGACGAGAATATCATCAATAAACACAATCACAAACTTTTCGAGGTACGCCTTGCATACTCGATTCATGAGATCCATAAATACGGCTGGTGCATTGGTTAGGCCAAAAGGTATAACCGAAAACTCGTAGTGACCATACCGTGTTCTGAAAGCCGTCTTTGAAATATCTTCCTCGCGCACTCTTAGTTGATGGTAACCAGACCGCAGATCGATCTTCGAGTAGTAACTCGATCCCTAAAGCTGGTCAAACAGATCGTCAATTCGGGGTAAAGGATAACGGTTCTTGACCATCACCTTGTTCAACTCCCGGTAGTCGATGCACATGCGGAAAGTCCTGTCCTTCTTTCTGACAAATAAGACAGGGGCTCCCCATGGCGATGAGCTAGGTCGGATAAAACCTTTATCCAACGAATCTTGCAACTGAGTGGACAGTTCCTGAAGCTCCGCCGGTGCGAGCCGATACGGGGCTCGGGCTATGGGTGCTGCACCGGGTGTCAACTCGATTTGGGATTCGACTTGTCATATAGGAGGGAGTCCAGGCAAATCCTCCGGGAATACTTCTGGAAAATCTCGCACGATCGGTATATCTTCGATTCGTTTCTCCTCCACGGGTTTCTCGACAATATGCGCTAAAATTGCCGGATGACCCTTTCGTAGATACTTCTGCGCCTTCATGAGGGTGATAACGCTGGTGGTCATGCCGCTTCTCTCGCCCCGGATCGAAATGATCTCGCCGGAAGGGGTAGTAATGTGTACTATCTTGTCGTGACATATAATCTCTGCTCGGTTCTCGGATAACCAGTCCATGCCGACCACGACATCGAAACTACTAAGCGTAAAAGGAATAAGGTCAATATCAAAAACATGACCTGACAGTTTTAACTTACATCCCGCAAGTACATGAGTCGTTACTATAGTCTTACCGTCAGCTAATTCAACAGGAAATTTAGCATCTAACGGGGTTGGAGTTAAGTCTAAGAGTTGACTAAAGGCTTTCGACACAAAACTCCTATCAGCTCCAGTGTCAAACAATACAGAAGCAAAACAATCGTTCATAGGGAACTTACCAGTCACCACGTACGGATCATTGCGGGCTTGACCCAACCCAATAACAAAAGCTCTTCCTTTACCATTGTTTCCACCACCACTGCCACTTCCATTACCTCCATTGTTGTTGTTCTGTTTCAGCTTGTGACAATCTTTCTTGAAATGACCTTCCTGCCCACATTCGAAACATTCCTTCGTCGTCATAGGTGGTTTAGGAGCACCCTTTGCCGCAAGGTCTCCTCTACATTCCTTTGCCTGGTGACCCATCTTTCCGCATCTCAGACACTTGACACGGTCACACGGGCCAGCATGATGATAGTTGCACCTGTTGCACTTCGGATATTTCCCAGCATATCCACTCGAACCCTGCCCGCTACCGTTGTTATTGTTGTTGTGACCCTGATTGTTGAAGTTCCGAGTGAATTCGGGCTTGCGGTAGTGTTGTTGTTGCTGTGGGGGATTCGAGGATGAGGATCTGGTGTTGTCAAACTTTCTTTTTCCGCTGCTCGGGTTGCTGTGGCTGTTGTTGTCAGTGCTTGGGTTGTCACAAGCTTTAGTGGTTGAACCCCTAGGTGGTAGCGCACCTTGGGTCACTGCTTGATCCGTTAGTTTGTGAGCTAACCGAACCGCTTGTTGAATCGTGACTGGTCTGGAAGACGTCACCATGCCCTGAATTTGCGGTGCTAACCTATCAATATACATTTCAATCCTCTTGCTCGGCGGGTCTACCATCCGCGGACACATTACGGCCAACTCGTGAGAACGGGTAGTGTAGGCCTCGATTTCTAAACCCACCATCTTCAATGACCAAAACTCTGACTCCAACTTTGCAATCTCCTCTCTCGGACAGTACTCTTCTCGCATCATGTTCTTGAACTCCTCCCAGTTCATAGCGTTAGCCAGTTCCAATCCAAGGATCTGCACGTTTGAATTCCACCAAGTGAGGGCAGAATCCTCAAGTGTTCCAGTGGCAAATTTGACCCTACTGGCAGGAGGGCAATTACACATTTCAAACGCCGATTCGGCCTTCTCAGCCCAACGCAGGAAGCCTATAGCTCCCTCAGTGCCCTTAAACGAACTGGGCTTGCAGTCAAGATAATTCTTGAAGGTACACGTTCCAATTGGACCTCCAGCTTGGTTCTGGACATGTGCGGCTAGAGCGGCCGCCGCATGGTCGTTCAGCAGAGTTTGGAGTTCTGCTGCAGTCAAGTTGATGTTACCACGTCCGTGTCCAACGTTTCTTCCTGCCATTTCCTAGAATCACAGCATAAAATGTTAAACATGAATTTTTCTTTCATATGCAACACACCATACATGTAATAAAAAAAATAGGTAAGAAAGAAATAAGAAACAAACATCACATCACAAACACATATTAATCCAAATAATAATTCATGATTAAAACCATTGTATTCGCTACAAAGTATTTAAAACCAATCCTTAAAATCATAGAAAATAGTAGTTTGGATGGAGACAACCCCTCCATCTAGGTGTTATCATCCTTAGATGTCATCGTCTTAGGACACCTCTGAGTGTGCCTCCTCCTCAGCCGGTTCTTCCTCCGGTTCTTTTTCGGGTTCCTCCTCGGGATCTTCCTCGGGATCCTCTTCGGGATCTGCCTCAGGTTCGGCTGCGTTCTGAGCAATTTGCATTTGTAAGACATCGCATCGCTCTAAAGCTATCTCGGTTCGGGTCCTTGCTACTTGAAGTTGTTCTTGCAAGTCTATCATCTCGGCTTGCATCTTTCTCATAATCTTCATCTGTTGATCACTAGCCTCTTGCATTTCCTTCATTGCCGCTGTCATGCGGGAAATTTCCTCCTTAGTCTCGGTTCCATCTTTTAACAGTCCGGAAACGTTAGCTCTCGTATAGCGCATGTAACCCACATCACGCTCCAAACAAGAAACGACAGCTGCGAGAACTCTCTCTACAGGTTCGGTTATGGGTGGTAGGGTGTTGGGGTAAGAAGGATGGTTCGGGTGGGGTAGCGGGGGAACTTGTTCACGATAGACCATACGCCTGATCATATTAGGATACCAATCCCAACTAACTTCGTTTTCGTACATGCCTCCGGATAAGCGATACCTCTTCGGTGCAGGCGCTTCGAGTTCCGGGACTACACGGGGTGGCGATGAGGTAGGTAACTGCGGTTCCTTCCCATGAGCATGAGTCATCAGATCGGATGGTGATGATGGTGGCGTCGACATCCCTACAGGTAAGCCGTGTATGCGCGCGCGTATGAGTGAAATAGGTAAAGAGATAAGATAACAAAGACTACACAAACATATGCAGTGCGTATCATTATAACTAATGGGTCGTCGCGGTTATAGTCTAGTATGCATGCAATTTCTAGTTCGCTATAACCAATGGCTCTGATACCAATCTGTCACACCCTCAAAATCCACTAACGGAGTTTTACCGTCAGAGGGTGTGAACTAACAGGATCGGAATCATTAGTTATAATCAAACCATAAGAACGTTTAAATGAAGTTAAGTGCGGAAGCGTAAAAACCAAAAGACAAAAGTTGCGTCACGCAGGACGACTTAAAACCCAAGTAATAATAGTTAAAAACATGTTTGCATATCAGAATGTTCAAAAACCATGCATGATCCTATACCGCGCGCCCGCCTCGGCTACCTGAGAATAACATACTAAAAGTGTCAACACGAGGTTGGTGAGTTCACAAGTTTATATAAAATAAAGCGTTTAGCATTTTGCATTCAGCGTTTTGCGTTCAGCGTTTTGCGTTAAGCGTTTTGCGTTACCAGATAGTGTTAAATCAATTATATATCGATAGGTAGCTAGCCTATACAACAAGTATTACTAAGTGTTCGACATCGAAGCTGACTGTTTATCAAGTGCCTTGCCACCAGGTCATCCAGACCATGGTAATGTGTTAGCCAAAATTACACCCACTCGACCTCCAGTCGAGTTTAGCGTTGGGTGGGGTTTGTCAAACCCAGTAGTACTACTCAACAGTGACTCGCTATTATCCAAATATTAACCGGTTCGATGTGTAGGACTTCAGTTGTTTCGTTTGCCACTTAGCCTTTACAAGTGATATATAATTTACTAACAAAATCTTAAATGCATTTTCGGAGTATGTTATCTCCCCCAAGTGAAAAGCGTTTAAAACAGTTTAAAGGGGTAAGTGAAACTCACTGTTTGCGAAGAATTCCCAAAATAAATCACCAAGTGATCCGCGTCACAGAAAACTCTCTCTAGCGTTCTAAAACAACAAGGAGATTTTCTAAGTATCGAACTAATATCGAGTCTCTAGACCCGGCACATAATTCCTAAGCACAAGATACGTTTCGTGTTTGTTTGTGAATCGTGTGTGCCTTAACAAGTACATTTGTGATACGATACATGTGTGAACAATTATTTACGTGTCATGTATTAATAATGTACATCACTAGCAACTATTCCCCGCAGGGGCAATTTGGTCAAATTATAACAATTAATTAGCAATTACCATGTTTCATGCAACTTTTACAAAATTCAGCAACTAGTTTTCTTATCGACAGAATTCTACTTGAAAAACTAGTCTATTACACCAATCATAGCATCTCAATTAATTTACCAAAAATCATCACAAAAGCATGTATGTGTTAGGTTTCCAGAACATATTTTGTTATATTTTTATTCCATATATATTTTTCACAATGATCAATTTACCACAGCAAACTCATAACAGTCAAATTTATGCGCAACAGAATGTTATTTGAAATTACCGTTAAACGAAAAATCCAACAAATGCAAGACCACTTGGGTTAGGTTCCTAACTCAACAAGTCAACTTCCAGAAGTGGAACCAACCCAATTGGTCTCGTAGTTCATGAGATATAATATTTACAAAACAACCTAACAGCAGGTCTAACAACTCAGCTTTGCACAACGTTTTTGTAAAATCATAAAGGTTAACTTTCACACGTCCAAAAATTGCAAATTTATATTCTTTAGAAACTAGACTCAACCTAGTTTACTGTAGTATCAATAATCTCGACCAATTTTCACATTTACTCCCCGTTACAGTCAATTGAACATCAACAACACAATCTGTCCAGAGACTGTTTGCAACAAAACTCAACATATTAACCATCTATAGACCACAATTCATTCATATAACATTCTAGACACCATAGCCACTATCCATGCATGTAAATTACACCATACATACATGGTTAGGGTTTTATTTGATCTCAAAATCAAAGACACAACAATTAACATGTAATAATATCAATTCTAGTTGTCAAATCATCATCAAATCAAACGAATCATATGAGCACATTATATGAAGATTTTCGGAACCTAGGGTTCACAATTATACCTTCAAAAACACCAACACAAGCAATAGGAAGGTAGGAGATGGCTAGAAACGGATGTAGAATGCTTCAATTGTGAAAAACAAGATCAAACAATGGTAGTATGTGTGTGTATGAGGGCCGATCGCAAGGAGAGGGGGAGCAAGGGGGGCTGCCGATCGGGTTTTGGGAATGGGGTAGAGGCTAGGGTGATTATTATTAATTTATAATAACATATTACACTCAAGTCCCTCAACTTTCAAATGTTGCTTTACTAGCTTAATTAACTAATTCTTGCACCTTGAATTAACGTTTATAACAATGTTATCACATAACACATAAGTCTAACACATAATTATCACATCATTATTGTTTTGATGTTTTTCGTTTATTCACCAATTGTTTGCGTCAACTCGTTTGCGTTTCGGTGCAATTCCCGAAAGACTACACATGTAGTAAGTGTCAAGCGTCATTTAAACCCTAGTTTAAATGTAATGAGGTGTGCGTTGTAGATTCAGTAAACTTTAAGTTTGAATTGACGGAGTTGAGTTAACGGAGTTAACCTGAAATTGACGATTGTCACAATTATTATACTCATAAGTCATGTGATTTGTTTGTTGTGTGAACCTATTTATTATTACGTGGGTTTTCTCGTCATCTCAAGTCCTCTACATCGTATATGTAAGTACTTATATAATTTTAAAATTTTTTTCCTCTATCTATTTAATTCATTTTGTTGTAATTACTCTCGATGGTTAACTTCAACAATTTCGTCATTTTTTTTCTTTGGATTATTTTACTAGATAATTATGTTCATCAATTTTCATTCAATTTTTTTACTTCATTGCTCTTGATCAAATGATTCCATTTAAATATCGATTTAAAAAAAAGTTTTCTTTTACCTTTGTTTTCAAACCCGCACAACGGGACGAACCATGTGCATCATGCGACGATCTAAATAATTATGAGTGCACGCATAATTATCAAAATCATCGCATGGAACTCATGGTGAATACGGTTGTGTGTCATAACTCGGAACCTAGGGTGATTTTGGCTAACGGTACAAATATCGATGTGATAAGGGCATGGTGGATACGCCGTTGGTACATCCTATATATAAGTGTCCTTATCATGCCTTCCGTTTGTAGCGTTATTTGGGTCACCTGAAGATCTGTATTATTTTTTTCTATTTATATATAAAGAAAATCCCATTTCTTTCTTAGACCTTTACTTACTTTCTTTATGTTATGGTTTTTCTATAATTTCGGGACGAAATTTTCAAAAAGTTGTAAATACTGTAACATTCGTCAATTTTCGGACCCGAAAACCGACTCGTTTAGCTTTTTTAGTTATTCAATATAAATAATTATAACTTTGAGCATCATGCAAATTCAATCCTAAACTATCAAAATAACCACTTTTGACCCACCACTATAAACTAAGGACATGGTTGCAATTTTTTTATTCAAAATTTCTAAACCTCCTCTCTTCTCCCTTGCGACAGCCGACAACACCCCACCCTCTTTTCTTGGACCAAAATTTACGGACTAAATCAAGCAAAATGATATAATCAAATCATTGACAACCTAAAACGCGTCTACCGACAAGCTATACATGGTAATTAGTTAGCAAAGACAACTAATTGATTCGTAATTGCGAATAAAACGAACCGCGGCCTAAATGGTTCTTAAAGCACTATATAAACGTCACTATAATTCAGTTAAATCACACCATACCACCCCTATTGCATTGCGACCCTAACCCCTAACCTAATTGCAACATACACTGCTGTTAAGACCTTCGTCGATCAATCCAAGAGCCGTGACAACTCATCTTGTCGTTCACTCTCATTTCATCATCAATTCCGGTAATTAAACTTTTCTTCATGCTCGTTTTTAATCAACAATCGAAAGCCCTAAGTCAATTTGAATCAACACCAAGCGATTTAACTAATTTAAAGTCTAGGGTTTGATTTGGGGAAGAACTTAAGCTGCATTCATTGTATTTAAATTTTCCTGTTGTATTGTCTCATCCTCATCTATCCTCATCTAGTATGATCATGCATTTACCCAAGTACATTGATTTTGTATCAATAAGAACGGGTCCATATCTATTTAGTTGTTTACATTTTCATAGAAATAGTAATACTCATCATTTACATATGAATTGTAGTTTTATCTACATATGTATCTCAACTAAAACTTATGTATTTTCACCAACATTCGTGTTGACAAACTCTATTTTATACATGCTACATGTACAAGTAATTTACATTGATCAAGACTGAAGATATTAGTTTTACCATAGGTTATTTATTCAAACAATAAATATGATGTATTTGTTATGTTTATTGAATTTTTATACTTGTTTTGATATTAATGAATTAAATAATTATTGTCACTTTAATTAGTGTCTTTCGAGCTACTGTCCAATCAATACGTTACGCCCCGGCATGTTCCGCCTTTGGTCGGGGTGTGACAATCCTAAATTACTAAAATACCCTTGGTGACTAAGGTTAATCTAACCTGCTGTATAGTGTTGTAGAATTATTGTGTACAAATCCACCACAACCAACAAACCCATATAAGCCATAAAACACAAACTAATGACCATAGTATCACATGAAGTAGAAATAAATTTTAGATGTCGGTAGCAACAGATTTTAGCTATTAGGGGGGGAGGGGTGGTGGAAATCTTATCACACACCCCACCCAATCAAATTATGCCACGTCACCAACCTCAAATCCATCACATTTTGATGGAATTTGGTAGGGGAGGTGTGGTGTGATAGGTTTTGGTATATATACATATATATATATATATATATATATATATATATATATATATACATATTGGTTTTTGTGTGAGTGAGAGGAGTGTATATGGGGTGTATATATTTGTATATATAGAGAGAGAGTTCCATCACTCAAACCCATCACTTGCGTGATGGCCATCACGCAACTATACCCATCACGCTTGAAGAAAGGACCGGCGGCGGTGTTCAATTACCCGTCACGCGTGATGGGTGGCTTATCACGCACCGCCCCGTTCCCCCTTAGCTAATTTTCTTTACTTTTGAACACTGAAAAACATAAGCGTTCGGGTTCCGTTTTTAGAATAGAACCCTAACAACCCAACACAAGCCCGAAAAACCAAGACTTAGGAGCTAAAAAAAACTGCAAAACACACCTAATTTATAGTGCAATAACAAATTATTATGAATATACAAAAAAAAGTACTTACATTGTTGCTGAATTGATTAGGAGAATGATAACCAAGTTCAAACACATGCTTTATAACCATATATCCACATCCCCAAGTGTTTTTTTTTTTTTTTTGCACTACAATTTAAAAAGAATCCAATTAACAAAAACTAAAGAACCAAAAAATAGAAAACATACCTTAACTATTTTTCATGTAAATATTGCTCCAAAAGCTTCTCGAAGTATGTTCCAAAGAAGATGTTTATATTGGTACTTTTAGCCTTTAAAAGAGTAACATTAACTTGTTTAGATAATCCAATTAAAAGAGTCATAATCAGAATATATAAGTAAGCAAATTTACTCTTTTTTGTAAACAAACTAAGTGACAATCTATACATCTAACACATATTAAAAAGCTCCAACACAGTTAATCAGCAACACAACACCAGTTCTGGGCATTCACATGTACTAAATAATCGAAGAACCTACATGCTAGGTACCACACGTCTAAACCACTCCAAATATATAAAAAGCTCAAGTAGTTACCTTTGTGAAATTCAGAGAAAAAGCTTCAAATTGATGGCCGAGTACCGTGTTTAGGGTTCGTCGTTTGGCCAGTAAAGATGAAAATTGATGGCATAGTTCGTTTAGGGTTGGCTTTGTGAAGATGAAGACGATGGCGGGTGTTTGATAGATTTTGGTGTTTTGGGTTTCAATTTTAAAAGATTTGGGGAAAAAAGAGAGTGGTGGGTTAGAAGACAAGGCGGGAAATCAAATTAGATGTTTAAGTTATATCATTTAATTTTTTACTATTATCATAATTATTATTATTATTATATTTGTATCTATCTATCTAACGTAACTATCTATATCATTGTCTAGTATAAAATTCTATGTGTCGCTCTGAGGTTGCTCCCTCCAACCTCAAAAGCCACCATATTGATTGATTTCTGAATGAAGGCTTATCATTGATTTGACCCGGTTTTGATCTGACGGGTTAGGCGCGACCAAATTTTCTGAAACGGGTTATTATAACATATGAATATGAGTTATCCCATCATTTGTTCTGACTCAGCAAACCCAAAAGCGACCTTCATCTCCCCTGTCACCTGCCTCTCTACTCTTCCTCCCTCATTCGATTCTAATATCATCGACTTTCATCTCGACTTAACCTAATATCGATTCACAAGAACCGATCGAGAATTTGCATTATGATTCAGAAGGTATGCATTAAGACAACTTTGTCTACATACAGCTTAGCTAATTGTTCCATTTAGAAAGTTTCCTTTATTGGTATAAAATGAGCTAATTTTGTTAATCTATCTACAATCACCCATATTGTGTCATTACCTCTTGTTGTGGTATGTAATTTGGTAACAAAATCCATTGTTAGTAATTCTCATTTTCATTATGGCATTTCTAATTGTTGAAGTAATCGTGATGGCTTTTGATGTTTTGTTTTGACTTGCGAATAAGTTAAGCATTTTGAAACATAACTAGTTAGGTCCTTTTTCATTTCTATCCGCCAATAAATTTTGATTTAGGCAGCGTGAAATTGAAATCGACGTTCTAAAAGCTCGCCTACCTAGTATACGATAATTAATTATGATGTACGAGAACTAAACCTAAAAAATAATTTTGGTATATTATCATTTAAACAAAAAATAAATAAATAAAACGTACATGAAAAAAAAAACACTAATAATAAAAATAAAACCTAATACTAACACACGTCGAGAGATAACTAAAAAAATGTAAAGTTGCTAATTTGGAGACTCGATCTCAGGCAAACCTTGATCTATTATTCTATTTATAACTAGAGAGTTAAGAAAGCTAACACAAGCCATTGAGCAGAGTAGGCAAGTTTGAAATTCCTTGAAAGTAAATATATAAAAGGCTAAACTAATAGCTTTAGAATGCTTTGTGGCACTGACTTTAACTTTTTATCTATATATATAACTAGGATTTTACCCGCGTCGGGAAGGTCGGTAAACTATGGGTGGTTGTAAAACTCAAACGTTGTCGGTCTTGAGCGTTAAGATGATAAGTTGATGTGAATTTAGTCAGCTTCTTAAGGTATCAGAACTAAAACAAAAAATACAAAAGAAAATTGGTATCTGGTCGGTTTTCGTTACGTTAATTTGTTACCGGAACTAAACCAAAAAAACAAATGGCATCAAAAACCTAGCATTGTTAGTCCTGGGCGTTGTTGCATTGAGTTTACACGAATTCAGTCTTTTTTCGTTCGAAAACAGAAATTGACGTTTAGTCGGTTCTCGTTACGTTCGTTATGCTACCAAGACTAACAAAGAAAATCAAAATGGTATGGACAAGTTTGGTGCCGCCACTTGGCTAGCGGCACCAAACTTCTCTTTTATAATATATAATATATAATCTATAATATATATAAACGAATATATAAAAATCATACGTGTCGCGATGTGGTCGCACCCCTTTTTTTTGGTGTCACCAAATTTGCTTGATTTTTAAATGGAGGCTTCTCACGCATTTGACCCGAATTCATGTGTATATGTCTTACCAAACCCAGTTATTCTTTAAACGGGTTATAACATTTCATTAAATTAAAAATTATTCTCACCAAATTATTGATGTAAAAATCCTATAAAATAGAATATAATAAAAATTAATATCTTATTTATTTTAAAAAAGATATATATATTATTTAAATTAAAAAAACCAACTTGATAGTAAAAAAAATAAACGGGTCTTGGGTCTCATCAAACTCTAAGTATATTATTAACTTTTATAAATATTATTTATCATTAAAAAACCAATTTTATAGTAAAAAAATAAACGGGTCTTGGGTCTAATCAAAAGCATATAGCTTTTAAACCGGGTTATAACATCTCATTTATTTGTGAAACAATTTATCTTTAAACCATAAGTATATTATTAACTTTCATACAATAAAAAAATAAAATTCAAAAATAAATAAATATTTGAACAAACAATATAAAACAACCCCCGTAATACGGGGGATAAAAAACCAAATATTTGATATAAAAATCCTATAAAGTAGAGATATACTAAAAGTTAATATATGATTTATTTTAAAAAAATATATATAATTTATAATTAAAAACCGATTTTATAGTACAAAAAAATTAATGGGTCTTGGGTTGGGTCTCATCAAACCCATATAGCTTTTAAACCGGGTTATAACATCTCATTTATTTATGAAACAATTTATTATTAAACCATAAATATATTATTAACCTTCATACAATAAAAAAAATAAAAATTCAAAAAATAAATAAATAGTAAAAATAAATAATATAAAACATCCCCTGTAATACGGGGGATAGAAAGTAGTATAATATATTTGTGAAAGAAACCAAAATTTCTATAACTCATGGGTGTATGAACGTAGGACGAGAGTTAGAAAATTAAGAAAACAATGAAGAATACAAATGAGGTGGAATAAATACATAAAAGTCATATTTTCGAATTTGAGGGTGAGGTTTGGAACACGTTCTTTAATAGATTAATATATAATATTTTGTTTGTTATAATTTGCAGCGGTTTCAGAACAAGTATAACATTTTTCTTATTTAATTAATTAATAACAAATGTAAAGTTTGGGTTTGAAGCGGTTATTCAAACAAACCGCTGTAAAGCTGTAAGGCCCCGTTACAGGTGTCTAACTTTGGACGTTGAATTTAATCGTAAACATAGTTATAAATATCAGAGTTAATAAAAACATTCGCGGAATATCAAAAACATTCATAAAACATTACACATTAATCCATAACTTTGTCCTATCAAACATATTGTCTTCCGAATCAAAAACATAAGTTATAAAACGTTTTGAATCTTCAGATGTCAGACTCTTATTCTTCTGCCATGTGCCCCCGCTCAAGCCAACTGTCTCATTCTACTCACCTGCGTGCATACTAAAAGTCAGCTACGCTGAGTGAGTTCTAGTTAATCATACAACATGGAAGACATTCATAACTACATACTTTCGTTTATAATATACTTACTTACCTTCGTACTTTCTTTTATAATATACTTACTTACATTCGTACTTTCTTTCTTTCATTTTCATACCTTACGTTTTAAAGAGCATTACGCCCTATAACCCTCGCATATATTGTTAGGGTATGCAACCCTTTAACCTTTGCATATATTATTAGGGTATGCAACCCTTTAACCTTCGCATATATTATTAGGGTATGCAACCCTTTAACCTTCGCATATATTATTAGGGTATGCAACCCTTTAACCTTCGCATATATTATTAGCGTATGCAACCCTTAACCTTACCTTACCTGTCATTATCCTCTCCGTTATCACATCCATACATATCTTACATAATATCATACATATCATAGTCATACATACTTCCTTACACTTACCATTTAAGGTAAGTGTATTAACATTCACATTGAGTATGCACACAGCCCCGAAAATATAACAAGGAAATGGGGCTAGAAACTCACCTGGATCCTGTTGCGTTCACCGTTAATCATTAACCCCTTCTTTAACTGAGCTCGACTAACTGTATATAAGTTATATGTATCAATACTCATCTAATCTAATCCAAAGGCCTAGTATTAGCTCAACATTTTTTATGGTTTTCCTTTTATTTTAACATTTTAGCATTTTACCTCTTAGGTCCTTACAATGCATACCATCACGTGTATGCACATATATGTATACATATACAGGTCGCCATGTATCCGGGTCTCAATTTAAGCAAACTGAGATATAAGCGAACTTAGATATAAGCGAACTTAGGTATAAGCGAACTTAGATATCAGGCGAACTTATATATAAGCGAATTTAGATATAAGCGAACTTAGATATCAGGCGAACTTATATATAAGCGAACTTAGATATAAGCGATCTTAGATATCAGACGAACTTAAATACCAGGCGAACTTATATGCGATGAAGTTTATAGTAGGCGAACTTGAAATGGCGAACTTACTCAACGAATTTGTAGCAGCAGCTACGGGTTCGATCTTAACCCCTTTAAGCATCTCCCTTTCAACGTGTAACCCTTTGATATGGTACTAACCAATCCCGTAAACATTCCCATGGTCAATTTCAGATAAGACTCGGCCCGGAAAAGCATAAAGTTTGGACTTTTAGGCGTAAAACGTTTAAAACTAGATCTAGGGTTTATTTTATGAACCGTATATGTCCATGAGTTCGTTAAGTCCGTTTTATACATCAAGTTTGCAACTTTATCACATAATAGGGCAATTTACTATCCTACTACGTTTCATGCAAAACTGACTTCGTTTACTCATTCTTTTTACAAACCGAACACTACTCGTTTTACCCGAAACGAACCAACTAATCCGTTTATTATCAAGTTCATTACTTTATCAATAATCATGACCCGATCTATCATCTTACAAATTTTCATGTAAATTCGTTCATGAAAAGTAAGCATTTTTAACAAAAACGTACATTTGAGGTTTTTGTATGAAATCACTCGAGATGCTCAAAACCATATCAAACGAACTCCGATTTGAGTGATTCAAGCGGCCACGGATCCGTCTCGTCCCGATCTACAAACTCATCAGCTCACCTTAGCCGGAAACCGCCGCTACAGTCGCCGGAACAGCTGAACAGTTGCCGGAATCTTCACTTTTGAGCTGCTATGGTTTTGTTGATAAAAATCAGAATTCCCGACCTCTGATCGAAGATCTAATCGTTGTAAATCTTCATTTATATACCATGAACACTTATTTAAAATTTGAGACCGATCCGACGGCTAGATCTCTGGGAATCTTTGTGTCTTTGTGGGTGGTTTTCTCAAAAACGGGAATTGGGTTAAGTGTGTGTTTTGATGGTGTAGACTATGGTGTGAAGATGTATGAAAATGGAAAGGATTAGGGTTTTAAGGGGTATTTATACTCCCTTAAACCCATGGAATTTAGGCCCGTCTTTCCTTTTTGGTCCATAATTAATTCCATCTAATTAGCCTATTTATCCTTACATCTTTATTATTTTATTTCTCTACTAACTTAAATAAACTTATATTAAATATTATTCTTAGAAATTTCGGGATGTTACAAAAGCTAATAATTGAACCGCTTCAAAATTCAGTTTTTCTAGTAGTGATATATAATAAAATAAAAATCACTTGATCAAGTTATAACATGTAAATTCAATTAATATAATAAAAATAAAATAAAAAACATACACTTAGTTATGTCATATGTTTGTTGTCCATGCTATATTTTTGGTTTTGGCCACTAAATGGAAGTCTGTATTAAGAAACATAAAAATAGGTTGCAAAAAAGTAAGATCATTTTAACTAAAATTTGATAATTATAAACAAATAATTGGGATAACTCTATCAAATTATATATAAAAATTTTGGTACAAAAACAAATGATTTCAATATATCAATATATAATCAATCCTTATAAAATTCAAAACTTTAGACCTAATACTCAACTAAATAAATAAAAAATCGAGTTCATGCCGATCAGAACTTCAAACCATATACTCAAATAAATAAAAATTTGATTTCTATCTTTAGACCAAATGATATCAATATATAATCAATCAATGAAGCTATTACATTACTACCATCAAAACCAATCATTAATCAGAATCAAATCGGTGGAAATTAAATACTAAAGAAAAAATAATTCCTTTATAATTAAAATAAAATCTTATCGCACGAGAATAGTTCATGTGTTTTAAAAGACCAAAATTTAAATCAATTAAGATAACCCTAATTCAAAAATCATTTATAATTTTAAATGGTTTTTGCTAAATCATTAACAGAACACATAATATTATGTGTGTTTCTTTGATCATACAAAAAATCCTTTATAATAAAAATGAATTAGATATAATCGACTAACCTCAATATCTTAATTAATTGATGCAAATTATTCAGAAATAGAGGCACCACAAAATCGCGTAAAGGAAGCAACTTCATCATCAAGATGTAGAATTTGATTTGGTAGAGCGGAAGATAGGTGATGATAAATGTGGAGATAAAAAGGGTGGATGATAGCGGCCATGATATATGGAACTTCTAAGATGGTCAATTAGGGTTTATTTAGGTTGTGTTTGTTTTTGCTTAAAAGGTCTGCAGGAGGGATATGTCTGCGGGCGCGCAGACATAAGTTCCTGAAGACAGTTGATGTGCTAAAAATAGTCAAATAATTATTAACTAAAATTATACTAATCTAGACACTAAGTAATACTCTAGACCCTTAAACTTAACTTAAACAACTAACCGGCAAGTGAACCGATCGACTCTAGTACAACTAAGTAAGTCCGGATATCGAACCCACGAGACTCTTATTAATAATATTTGAGGGGGAATTTAAACTAATTATTAAAACTCAATAATAATTAACTAATGATTACTTTAATTAACTAATTATTAAACTAATTAAAACAAACCCTAATTAATAAAATAATAATAAAACATAATCATTACTATAAACTAATTAATTAATTAATTAAACTTAAACTCAATTACTTTTAAACTAATAAACAGTTAAGCAAACTTAGATTAACTCGTATGATGAAGATAACTACCCAGGCCAGAATCCCCAAAGTTACGGTTTTTAAATAAATGGAAAACTCAAGTTATGGAACTGGGATCATGAAATAAACCCTTGACAGAAAACCCGAACAGGACCCTTGAACTTCAAGAAGACGCCTATAGATTTCTAACAAGTTTTAAAACTCAACAGTTTTATATTAAACTTCCATACGGTTATTTAATAATTTATGTTCAAGTATCTTTTATGACGAAAACCTACCTTACAGCGCGAAATTCAAAGATAGCAAAGCAGACTCAATTAACTTAATAGACTAAGCTGACAATCAAACCTAGACGGACTCCTTACGAAGAACTAAATCTAGCAATCCTGACCAACAAAGATCTATTAACAGCCTATCACCTTACAGCTTTCTAGGCTGGCAGTTCACTTTTATCTATTTACTTAGTTTTATTGTTTCTATGATTTTAATGCATATTAATCACAAACTAGTCAAGAACACACAGTAAATGACCTAACAAAACCCTATCTCATGAAACAATCAACAAGGGCAATGTGAAACAATAAGTCCAAGTAAATAAAACCAAGCAATCATACGCATCAATTAACTCAAACTTAACAATTTACTTAAACATAAAATCCATAACGAAAAGAAATTCCAAATAATATCAAACCGAACTAAGATTCATCACGACCTAGGCAGTATAAAAAGTTTAGCCTAACATCTTAAAATCAAATAAAACAAAATAAATAAGTTCAACAACAAAGCTCATAATTAAAATAACAAATTCAAACCGAACTATATTGATACTTGGTTGAGTAGGCGTTGAACCCAAACGATCTCGGCTCGAACCAACAACTTTCTTCTCTCAATTTACTTCTTCCTTGCGGTTGGCTGCAAACCACTTGGCGAACACCCCTCTAATAATAATCTCTTTTTTTTCTCGTGCGTGGGGTTCTGTCCAAATTAGCCGGCTCACCAATCATGCTTTTTATATTGTTTTCTTTCTTGTGGCTCAAGTCAACTTAGCCGACAATAAAAGCCTTTACGTGGGTTTTTTATGGCCCATTTGAAAGTCTACATTTACTCTTGCTTTCCCGTGAGTTTGTTTTATTTTCACTGTCATATAACAAATAATGTAAGTGAATGTGGCTTTTAAAACCCAAGTGCAAGTGCCAAATGCAACAATTTAGACTAATTTAAGAATTCAACATAAGTATTATTATTTGTTATAGAATGTTTTTATAAGTAACAAATCATAATAAAACAAAACTATATTTTTATCAAAAAGACTAAAGAAACTCAGTGGATATAAAATGTGATTAAAGTTCAATTGTCGATCTTAAGAATAGCATAAATACACTTCAATTTAGCTCGTGATCTCTTAAAACCATAAATAAACATATGAACCACTTAAGAATACTATTCAATAAAAACCCGGCTCAAAAGTACTTAAATATATAGGAAATATTTATATAATAATGTATATATGTTAGACCATATCAAATATCCCCACACTTACTATTTTTTCGTCCCTGAAAAAATCTAATGCAGTGGAATCAGAATCGGAAAATAAAGTCTTAAAAACATATAGATTAATTTAAAATTCAGAAAAACGCAAAAACCGCGATCACCGATATTGTTGTCCACTTAAACCCATGCCTTAATATTTACCGTGACAAATAAGATCCAACAATTATATTACTCAGTGGTTTACACAATTAAGACCCGCTTATTTTCAGCTTTTACCGGACCAGACCACCCCAACATGACTTAAACCTCAAAATTAGCAGATTTAAAACTTTTGTTGCTCTTTTTTTTATGAATAGTTAAGAAGATCAAGGGTATTGTTTATCCACCTAAATTTAAGCATCAAAGTCTACCAAACAGCCATTAGATACGATTAAGGTACAATTAATTTATAGCTAGTGTTCCCCACAACTGACATACCCCCGTTATCAAGCAATACACCGAACCATCACCATAAGTGAGTATGCAAAATTTCATCTGTAGGGCTTACATGTGGCGTGTCCCTTGTGGTCCGTTTCTTAATGGTAATGAGACGCGAGCAAGGGGACCCCATATGGCTAACAGCGTGGATGATCAAGTCTGTAATGCATTTGTACTTTTGTACTTTTTGTGATCATGTTTAAAGACTTAAGTGGCAGAAAACTGCGGGTTTGCTATTTTTTGGATTTTATTTTGAAATATTCACAACCCCATTTGGAATTGTGAATACCCAGATGAATAGTCGGCATACAGACCCATGGTCTCCGGACCCGGGGCATCCCATCAATACAAGATTTAAGGTTATAAAACCATGCGCCAATGATGTGTAAAACACTAAAACTAGCAGTTAAGATTCATATCACAGGCTACACGGCATACTCTAACGTTTAACCTACCCAAGCATCATATGATAACGTATTCAATTTTTTTTAAACTTTTCAAATTTTATAATATTTTCACTTTTCATACCAAGAATTGAGGCTTGAGTATGGCTGACCTTTCATTACTTATTTTCTACGGACAAAACGCTTTACCCACAAGAGATTTCAGACCCATTTTATCAAATTGCCCTTTCATTTTCAAGGCTGAGCCTACCGACACATCGCAAGTTAAGTGCGCTTTCTTTTATTTATCTCATATTATTAGTAGTTTGAAAAACCAATTTCCGATAAATATCATCATCTCCCACTTTAACGCAAAAAATTATATTCAATGGACATTTTTTAAAGCATTTTTCAATTTTTTATATTTTTTTCCAAACAAAAACTCAATTTAAACTACGACTCAAATATCCTATCCCCACACTTAAATTTTGCATTGTCCTCAATGCAAGGATAAGACGAATCAAAATAAAAATAAAATTAAAAATAAAGTCGGACAACAAAAAACTAAAAATCTAAAAACTAAAAACAAAAGCAAATTAAAAAGTTAACAAGCTAGATAATGGAAAAGACTTAGCTGGTAATATGCGCATGAAACATGATGCTAAAGTCTTCTTCCATGAATGCGCTCCAACTACGAACGTGCTCAGCAAATAGTAACTCCTTCTCTCTCACACGAACGCAAGCGGCAAAACAAAACAAACATATCTAAAAATATATCTTATCAAACTAATAGATATTATGCAGTCAAAGTATTTCACCAACCCACAAATATATAAAACATGAATAATGAGCAGCAAATAAATAAATATAAAGTATACGGCTCAACTGCTACTCCATCCCCACACTTGTTCGTTTCATTATACTCAACCTTAGGGATCATCTCTCTAGCTCACGCAATCTTCAAACTGGAAAAACTTAAAAACACAAAACAAAGAAAAACTACAAAAAACTACGTTAGCGACTCAAAAATAAAATAAAAAAAAACGGTATATGAATACAAACTCTACACTTGAGTTTTCACTCAAGAATCTATGCGGTGATTTGAGATGATGGTTCGAGTGGAGTTTCCTCCATCTCGATCGCCTCTCCTGGCCCTCCTAGATAAAGCTTCAAACGATGACCATTCACCTTCCATGAATTTTCGTTGTCCGGATTCTCTAGCTCCACCACACCATACGTAAAAACCTCCCTGACCACATATGGACCCGTCCATTTCGATCTCAATTTTTCTGCAAATAACTTCAATCGAGAATTATATAACAATACTTTATCACCTTTCTTTAAGTCTTTACCTCCCTTTAAACGTCGATCGTACAACACTTTCGTCTTTTCTTTGATATCCAACGATCGAGAATACGTCGCATCACGAAGCTCCTCTAACTTATGAATTTGAAAATACCTCTTTCTAGCGGCCTCAGTAAGATCAACATTAACCGTCTTCAACGCCCAAAACTCCCGATGCTCTAACTCAACGGGAAGATGACATGATTTACCGTAAACTAGCATAAACGGTGTAGTACCCAACGATGTCTTGTATGCGGTTCTAAATGCCCACAGTGCGTCATCCAACTTCTCAGACCAATCTTTCCGACTTATCCCAACCGTCTTCTCCAAAATTCTCATCACCCCTCTATTAGCATTCTCGACTTGACCATTTGTTTGAGGATGGTAAGCGGTAGAGGTGCGATGAGTAACTCCATAACGAGCTAATGCTTTCTCCATGACAGAATTACAAAAATGAGTACCTCGATCACTAATGATTGCCAGTGGAGTCCCGAATCGAGTAAACAACTTCTTTAAAAATTTCACAACAACTCTAGCATCATTTGTGGCTAACGCTTGGGCTTCAACCCACTTTGAAACATAATCTATCGCCACCAAAATATAATTGTGACCACCAGAAACGGAAAACCGTCCCATAAAATCGATGCCCCAAACATCAAAAATTTCAAGAGTTTGTATGGGGTTTTGAGGCATCTCGTTTGTCGAGGAGATATTTCCGGTGCGTTGACATGCGTCACAAGTCTTAACAAATTCCACCGCATCTTTTACAACCGATGGCCAATAAAAACCACAATCAAATACCTTTTGAGCTGTGGCATGCGCTCCATGATGACCTCCCGTTAAACCTTCATGAACATGCTTCAGAATATTTAACCCTTCTTCTTTCGACACACATCTTCTAAGAATTCGATCACCACTAATCTTGAAAAGAAAAGGATCATCCCAAACATACCGATTAACATCCTGGAAAAACTTCTTCTTTTAACAACTCGGACTTTTCAAATCAATACTATTATTAAATACCCGACTCATTTTGATGTTCGGGAAGTTTTATCACGTTTATCGAGTGTAACTTATTATTATATAATATTATTATCTAACTAAATATATAATATATAATTGTAACTTTTACTTTATGGCAGATTCAACCCAAAATATAAAGTTTAACTCTTTTTGTATCCATTCTCAATCTTTAAGGGGCTAAAATGAAGAGTTGTTAATAACCCATTTACTTAAACGGGTTACCCTAATCCGTACCCCGATCCAGAACCTTAACTGGGAATCCAATTATCAAACTTGGAAGACTTGGACCTTAATTTTCTGCTCGTTTATGGAAATTGAATCAAGTATCAAATCCTGCATTTATTTTACGGCCTAATCGACATCTTAATTGCGTTATACGTATCAAAAACGAATCTGCAGCTCGTTATACCTTGGCCGACGCTTAACCTAGATCTCTATACATATAAATATTTACATAAACCCAATTAAACTCATAAGCACAATCACTAAACCCTAGCCGACTATAGGCCCCTATTTAATTGAATTCTTATTGCCGTTTGCCTGCCCTTTCTTCGCCATATACAGCCGGCTCGTGTGATTCATAATCGACCTATCTCAGCTCGTTAATTGAGGATTCATTCTTTGATACACCTCGAGCGTGATCTTACTTTACCGTTGTACCATATTGATTCTCGTTTTCTCGTCTGCTAAGGTGAGTACCACATTCCCCTCTTTTACCGCTTTCAATGTTTTGGGGACATATGCGCAAATATATTTCTCTTTATATACTTATACTTAAAATTGCAACTTTGTCTTATGTGTTAATAACTTATACCTTACTTGCTTACGTGCTTATTTTCTTTGTATGCTTCCGCATTCGGAGAGGTCCAACATAATCTCACTCTAGTATGATCATACGCCAGTCATTAGCCTTTGTGCTTCTCGACATCTCAGTTATACTTTCTCATTTGGTTAATTTGTTATTCTCATATGACTTGTTGCAAATACTTATTTTTATACTATACTATATGTACACTTAAACTGGTGTGTTGCTCACTCAACATGTGTTGTTGACAAAATTCTATTTTATACGCATATGCAGGTTGGAGAAGACTTAGTGAAGACTTTAGTTAGAAGAATATTTTAATCAAGAACTATAAAATTTGTATTGTTGTATAAATTATGTACTTGTTTGTATTTTAAGTTATTTGATAATTGAATTCAATTAATAGATATTGTCATTTAAATATTGCATGATAGTACCTTGAGAGCTGTGACAATCAGTTCGCGCCCCGACATTTCCGCCGTAGGTTGGGGTGTGACAGTTGAGTAGTCATCCCCTTCAACACAAGGCCCATGGATAAAAAATTAGCAAAATCGGTGAACCATGGCAAACCTTGCTTTTCGGCCGTAACAAAATCAATCGACTCATGCCGGAATCTATCACCAATTTCTTCCTCGCGAATCTCTTCTCTCTTCGGATCTTCTAAACGAGAAAGATGATCCGCCGCAACATTCTCCGCCCCTTTCTTGTCTTTAATCTCTATATCAAACTCGGAAAGTAAAAGAATCCACCGTATGAGACGGGGCTTCGCGTCTTTCTTGTGAAAGAGAAAACACAAAGCTGCATGATCGATAAAAACGGTGGTCTTAGAAAGTACGAGATAAGACCGAAACTTGTCAAATGCGAACACAACGGCTAAAAGCTCCTTCTCGGTTGTGGTGTAGTTCTCTTGGGCATCATTCAACGTCTTGCTTGCATAATAAATAGGGTGAAAATGTTTCTCACGCCTTTGCCCCAAAACCGCTCCAACCGCATAGTCGCTCGCATCACACATGAGCTCAAACGGTAAATTCCAATCCGGTGACACGAGAATAGGAGCACTTACAAGTTGATTTTCATAAACTTGAATGCCTTCAAACAATCTTCATCGAACACAAACGGGACATCTTTCTCTAATAAGCGGGTCATCGGGCGGGTAATCTTTGAAAAGTCTTTAATAAACCGCCGGTAAAAACTGTCATGACCAAGAAAACTTCTTATAGCTTTAACATTTGTCGGTGGAGGAAGTCTACTAATCGTGTCAATCTTCGCCCGATTCACCTCTATACCATCTCTTGATATTTTATGACCCAAAACTATCCCTTCCGTTACCATAAAGTGACACTTTTCCCAATTCAACATCAACTTCGTTTCAATGCACCTCTTCAACATCCTTTCAAGATTACCCAAACAATGATCGAAAGAATTACCGTACATCGAAAAATCATCCATAAAAACCTCCATGGACGTCTCTATCATATCTTGAAAAATTGCCACCATACAACGCTGAAAGGTAGCCGGAGCATTACACAACCCAAACGGCATGCGACGATACGCATATGTACCATACGGACATGTAAAAGTTGTCTTCTCTTGGTCTTCCGGTGCGATAGGAATTTGAAAATAACCTGAAAAACCATCAAGAAAACAATAAAATTGCTGACCTGCGAGACGCTCCAACATTTGATCAATGAACGGCAACAGGAAGTGGTCTTTGCGAGTAGCATCATTCAACCTCCGGTAATCAATACAAACCCTCCAACCGGTAACCGTACGCGAAAGGATAGTTCATTCTTCTCGTTCATGACAACCACATCCCCCCTTTCTTCGGGACAACTTGAGTCAGACTTACCCATGGAGAATCCGAAATCGGATAAATAACCCCGACATCTAACAACTTAAGCACCTCTTTCTTGACAATTTCTTACATATTCGGATTCAAACGCCCTTGGGGTTGAACCACCTGTTTATACTCATCTTCCATAAAAATCCGGTGGGTACAATAAGCGGGGCTAATACCTTGAATATCTGAAAGTCTCCATGCAATCGTCCCTTTATTCATCTTCAACACTTCTATCAACTTTGACTTTTCTTCCTCACTCAACTTTGACGAAACAATAACGGACAAATCCGAGCCCTTTCCAAGATACGCATACTCTAAATGTGACGGAAGAACCTTTAATTCCAACGGAGCGGGTTTTTCCGCCTCTATTTCACAAATGATCTCACTAACCTCCATAATCTCCGCCGAACAAGAAACATCATCTACCACGTTTTCCTCACCATCCTCCATAATTTCCGTCAACTCGTCATCCACATCCATCCCAACCAAATCGGTTCCACAAATATAATCAAGACACTTATCAAAACCCAGAATAAACGAATTAAGAAAATATACTGAATGGCATGGACCGTTAACATCATCACTATCACCCGGGCGCTTCATGGACTTTGCAATATCATATGTAACATTCTCATCACCAACCCGAAGTGTGATCCGCCCCTCATACACATCAATAAGAGCCTTAGCCGTTCTCAAAAATGGCCGACCAAGAATAATGGGAACCTTCTCGTCGGCCTCCATGTCAGGTACCACAAAATCAACCGGAAATACAAACTTGTCAACTTTTACTAATAAATTTTCAATAATACCTCGCGGATACTTAACCGAACGATCCGCCAACGACAACGACAACGACATACGAGTCGGTGTAAGTTCACCCAACTCCAACTTCTCAAACAACGATTATGGCATAAGATTAATACTCGCACCCAAATCCGCCAACGCTTGACTCATCATATCACTACCGAACGTACATGGGATTGTAAACACACCCGGATCCGATAAATTTTCCGGGACCCGGTTCAACACAACCGCCGAACAATCCCCGCTAAATGGAATAGATGAAACCTCTCCCAACCGATCTTTTCTCTTGAGTAAATCTTTCAAAAATTTCGCATACTTTGGCATGTGTTGGAGGGCTTCAACAAACGGAAGATTAATCTTTAATTGTCGGAACATATCTAGAAAATGCCCATATTCCCTCGTGTATTTTTGGTTCTTTAGACGAGCGGGATAAGGAACATGGGCAATATTAATATCGGGTGGTGGCCGAAATACGACCGGGTTTTTCTCAACTTGTGGCTCAATAATTGGTGTTTTACCTTTTGACTTACCCGGAGCCTCCATCTCAATCTATTCATCCACCGCTTCCTCTTCTTCAACTCCAACCCTTTCTTTAACAACCTCGGAACCCAAAACCCTTCCGCTACGAGTAGTAATCGCTTCAGTTGAGCGGCCGGATTCGTCTGAGTAGAATCCGAAAACTGTCCTTGAGGCCTTTCTTCGAGACGACGAGCAATATCACCAATGGACCTTTGAAGGTCAAGCAAAGAAGATTGTTGATTCTTTAAGAGCATATCGTGTTCGGCAAACTTTTTCTGTGTAACTTGATCCATCTCCAAGATTTTCTTCATCATATCTTCTAGACGACCCATTTCTCCATTAGAATCCTGCACATTATTTTGAACATTAGTACCATTGTTATTATTAGTATTATTATACTGACCTTGTTCTTGATTGTAATAATTTTGATAACCGGGTGGGGCGCCCGCGGGACGCCAATTTGAGTTATTCTGACTCGGGTTCTTGTAGGTGTTCCAATTCTGACTATTGTTGTTGAAATTATTATTGGGAAACCTATTTTGACCACCAACATAATCGACTTGCTGATTCATCACCGGGCACTCCAAAGTGCCATGTCCACCTCTACAAAACTCACACTTGTCCACCTTAGTCTTAAGTTCCTTCACCTCTCGGGTTAGTGATTCCAAAGCAGAAGCCACAGTAATATCCAGATTAACCTAGTGTACACCTCGAGAAGATGAGGATGTACTGTTAACGAGAGTGGAATTCCCACGGCGTGGCCCTTTGGCGAGGTCCGATTGAGCGAATCTTTCGAACATCTCGTTACATTCGGCGACATTCTTCCTAGCCAGTAGACTTCCTCACGCGGCCGTGTCGAACCAAACTTGGGTTTCGTAGTTCAACCCATTGTAAAATTTCTCCACGAGAGCCTATGGTGTGAGACCATTCTGTGAGCATCGAGACAACAAGCTCTGAAAACGCTCCCAAGCATGACAATATTGCTCTGTAAGGCCCCGTTCCCGGTAGCTCTACTTTAGCGTCGGATTTACTCATAAACACAGTTCTTACAAATCAGAGTTAATTAAAACTTTTTGCGGAATATAAAACATCAACCATTCGTTACAAAACATTAAATCTTTTCTTTGATACCATACCATAACACAAAACATTATATTTAAAACATCTTTACTTCTATCTTCGAATGCCAGCCGTTCAATCAATGCCATGTGTCGTCCTCATGCTAACTCTATAATCCGCTCACCTGCGTGCATACTAAAAGTCAGCTATGCTGAGTGAGTTCTAGTTAATCAAGCAACTTGTCATACAACCACTACATACAATATATACGTATCCGAAAACACATAGTCCACTGTCTAACATGCTACTGCTTAACCACTTAATTACCCCTATAGCTTAGCCTCTTAATTACCCCTACAGCTTAGCCACTTATGCCACTTTATGCCACTTGATGCCACTTTAATAACGAATATCGTTATGCCACTTTGCCACTTTAATAACGAATAACGTTATGCCACTTTGCCACTTTAATAACGAAGTCACGTATAGGCTTACCCTACCACGTACTATCGTCAAGCCACTAACACTCTTACTAGACTCTGCTACTTCTATCACACTCTACCTCTACTTGTCTATAGCACACTTTATATCAATACAATATTTACATAATAAGCAAGTCACATCATAGAATACATACACACTAACAACCACTTGACAATCACTATCCTTGGCGATACGTGCAATATCCGAAGATCGTTCACGTACCGACAAGCATTATATAATAGCTACTTGTATAACATCTATAGCATACACTTACCACTTAAGGTAAGTGTATTCACACTTTCACATCGAGTATGCACACAGCCCCGAAAACATAACAAGGGAATGGGGCTAGAAACTCACCTGAATTCGGTTACTTCTTCTGTTAATGGGTACTCCTTTCTTCAGTTGTGCATGGCTGACTGTATAATAATTACACGTATCAATTAACTATCACTACTCATATCATCTTTCTAGTCTTAGTTATTACCCACAACGAACGGGGGTCCGGGGGCAGCGGCCCTGGCAGCGGGGTTCTAGGGGCGGCAGCCCCTAGCAGGGTCCAAGGGACAGAGCCCTTGACTGGGGTCGAGCTTAGCAGGGTCCTAGTAGGGTCCTAAATTTTATTTTCATTAACCGTCTTAACACATTTTTCACTAGGATGTTAATCCATTTCTCAGCGAACTTAGTATTAGCAAACATAGTATTAAACGAACTTAGGACTAAGTGAACTTAGGACTAAGCGAACTTAAAAAGGCGAACTTGGTCAGCTGGCGAACTTGTTGATAGGCGAACTTATTAACGAGGGAAGTTATGGCCAGCGAACTTAGTCAGCAGGCGAAGTTATACAGTTGCAGCTACGGGTTTGGTTTTTATCAGTCTTAACAAGCATTTTTGCGATTTTAATACTCTTTTATGGTTCGACATCACCCACTAACGTTTCCTAACCGTTTTCGTTCATATATAACCCGTATATGCAATAAAGCTTGGACCTTTAAGCTTAAGAACGTTCAATACGAGTCGCTGTAAATAGCCATAGGTTCGTTAAGTTCGTTTCCAACGTCAAGTTTGCTACTTTAATACTCATTTATACCCGATCTACTCTAGGTTCAAGTGTCAAGACTAACCGTTCATAAAAACATAACCTTTAACGATAAAGAACGTACCTTTACCCGTTTTTAGGTCACGGTTTAGAGTGGTTATGAACTAAGATCTTGTATCTTGATTGTTTATCAAAGATTTAGGCTAGAATCGATCTCGGATCTTCTTTTTCTTCTCACGGCCGTAAATGGAGGCTTGTGTGTGTTTTAAGGTGTGGAAAATATGGATGGAAATGGAAAGGATTAGGGTTTAAGGGGTATTTATACCCCCTTAAGCCCATGGACTCAAAGCCCATCTTTTCTTTTTGGTCCATAATTAATTTCCCTTAATTAGCCTACTTATCCTTTATATTTATTATTATTATTATTATTATTATTATTATTATTATTCTCCCCTAACTCAATTATTTCACCCGACGCGATTAATATATATAATATTATTTTAGAAATTTCGGGGTGTTACATGCTCCTCCGGGTCCATGTGAAATGAGCGAATCTGATCGCGAAGAACAGCCACTTTAGCCGGTGGGAAGTATCTCTTGATAATTGCAGAACGTAGTGCTTCCCAAGTGGCGAACGTGCTAGGTGGCTGCGTGTCAACCCAAGTAGCTACTTTACTTGCAAGTGAAAACGGAAACAAATGTAAGAAAATAGCATCTTCGGTAGCACCTTGTAAATTAAAAGTTTTCAAAACGCGGTAAAGTCGGTTAATGTATGCGGGTGCATCTCGTCATCCCGTCCCGTGAACTGATTAGTTTGAACGATGTTGTTCATGACGTATGACGAAATTTGCCACGAGTTGGGGTTTTCGATCTGGGGTACGACGATGTATGACTGGTTTCCGGTTAAGCCATCGAAGGCTTGAGCAGCAATTGTCCTTGGGTCGGCCATTTGAACTTGTGGTTGGACTCTAGGACTTTCTGGTGGTGAACTGTGTGGTGACGACTTTGGTGTAGAACTGGCTTCTGACTGTTGCTTTTCTGCTGACGAGCTAGCCTCGGTCTTCAACGGAGAAAATTCCAGGTTTTCCAACGGCGGTCCTTGCAAACGAAGACGTGGCATAAACCTAAAAAACGCAATAGACCAAATGGGTAGACTCTAATAAAAGACTCATAAATAAACTAAACTAAAACTTAAAAATTAGACTCCTACAACTCAAACGAAAATAAAACAAATAGCACGTATGTAGCAAATAATTCCAAGTAAAGCTAATAACGCAATCGCCAAAAGTCCCCGGCAACGACGCCAAAAACTTGACGTGCTAAAAGTAGTCAAATAATTATTAACTAAAATTATACTAATCTAGACACTAAGTAATACTCTAGACCCTTAAACTTAACTTAAATTACTAACCAGTAAGTGAACCGATCGACTCTAGTACAGCTAAGTAAGTCCGGATATCGAACCCACGAGACTCTTTAAATTACGAAACTAGCAAATTAGACTCAACTAAAAGACACGACTATTTATTAATAATATTTGAGGGGAAATTTAAACTAATTATTAAAACTCAATAATAATTAACTAACGATTACTTTAATTAACTAATTATTAAACTAATTAAAACAAACCCTAATTAATAAAATAATAATAAAACATAATCATTACTTTAAACAAACTAATTAATTAATTAAACTTAAACTCAATTACTTTTAAACTAATAAACAATTAAGCAAACCTAGATTAACTCGGATGATGAAGATAACTACCCAGGCCAGAATCCCCAAAGTTACGGTTTTTAAATAAATGGAAAACTCAAGTTATGGAACTGGGATCATGAAATAGACCCTTGACAGAAAACTCGAACAGGACCCTTGAACTTCAAGAAGACGCCTATGGATTTCTAACAAGTTTTAAGACTCAACAGTTTTATATTAAACTTCCTTACGGTTATTTAATAATTTATGTTCAAGTATCTTTTATGACGAAAACCTACCTTACAGCGCGGAATTCAAAGATAGCAAAGCAGACTCAATTAACTTAATAGACTAAGCTGACAATCAAACCTAGACGAACTCCTTACGAAGAACTAAATCTAGCAATCCTGACCAACAAAGATCTATTAACAGCCTATCACCTTACAGCTTTCTAGGCTGGCAGTTCACTTTTATATATTTACTTAGTTTTATTGTTTCTATGATTTTAATGCATATTAATCACAAACTAGTCAAGAACACACAGTAAATGATCTAACAAAACCCTATCTTATGAAACAATCAACAAGCGCAATGTGAAACAATAAGTCCAAGTAAATAAAACCAAGCAATCATACACATCAATTAACTCAAACTTAACAATTTACTTAAAACATAAAATCCATAACGAAAAGAAATCCCAAATAATATCAAACCGAACTAAGGTTCATCACGACCTAGGCAGTATAAAAAGTTTAGCCTAACATCTTAAAATCAAAGAAAACAAAATAAATAAGTTCAACAACCAAGCTCATAATTAAAATAATAAATTCAAACCGAACTATGTTGATGCTTGGTTGAGTAGGCGTTGAACCCAAACGATCTCGGCTCGAACCAACAACTTTCTTCTTTCTATTTTCTTCTTCCTTGCGGCTGGCTGCAAACCACTTGGCGAACACCCCTCTAATAATAATCTCTTTTTTTTCTCGTGCGTGGGGTTCTGTCCAAATCAGCCAGCTCACCAATCATGCTTTTTATATTGTTTTCTTTCTTATGGCTCAAATCAATTTAGCCGATAATAAAAAGCCTTTACGTGGGTTTTTTATGGCCCATTTGAAAGTCTACATTTACTCTTGCTTTCCCGTGAGTTTGTTTTATTTTCACTGTGTCATATAACAAATAATATAAGTGAATGTGGCTATTAAAACCCACGTGCAAGTGCCAAATGCAACAATTTAGACTAATTTAAGAATTCAACATAAGTATTATTATTTGTAGAATGTTTTTATAAGTAACAAATCATAATAAAACAAGACTATATTTTTATTAAAAAGACTAAAGAAACTCAGTGGATATAAAATGTGATTAAAGTTTCAATTGTTGATCTTAAGAGTAGCATAAATACACTTCAATTTAGCTCGTGATCTCTTAAAATCATAAAATAAACATATGAACCACTTAAGAATACTATTCAATAAAAACCTGGCTCAAAAGTACTTAAATATGTAGGAAATATTTATATAATAATGTATATACGTTAGACCATATCAACAGTTTGTTTAAAAAAAATAAAAAAAATCTGAAAACTGCTTATAAGGTCTTAAATAATAAGCTAATATCCACCATCTTCACACTTCTTATCATTCTACCAACATCCAATGTCCACCACCACCACCACTCACCGTGCGCCACCACCACCCACCGTCCGCTACCACCACCACCCACCACCTACCGTCCACCGCCACCACCACCACCCACCATCCACCACCCCCACCGTCAACCACCCACCACCACCCACCTTCCATCACCACCACCCACCATCGACCACCACCCACTACCACCACCCACTGTCTGCAACCACCACAACCACCACCCACCGTCGACCACAACCCACTACCACCACCCACTGTCTACAACCACCCACAAACACCACCCACCGTCGACCACACCCCACTACCACCACCCACTGTCTGCAACCACCACCACCACCCACTGTCCACTACCCACCACCACCGGTCATCACCACCGCCACCCACCGTCGGCCACAACCACCGTACACCACCACCACCCACCTCCAACACCCACCACCACTACCCACCATCACCGTCCACTACCACCATCCATCACCACCGTTCACCACTACCGCCAATCGTCAACCACCACCCACATCCATAGTCCGTACACCACCAACAATTAGTTTAGGAGTCTACAAACGTTAAATAACTTCTATCTATTATGATATATATGATAGGTAATTAATTTTCAGCTTATGCAGACGATACCCAGTTTATAAAACAAATAGTATTATATTTTCAGATTGCAGACCTTCAGACCACATATTCAGTTGCAGACATAAAATCAGATGAAATCAGATTGCAGACAGTTTTTGTCTTCAAAAACAAACAGCACCTTAGTTACCATATTTGAAGTAGATGGATTAAATACGGGTCAAGTATTAGTGTATTACATAAGATAAATGGGTCGTTGATTAATTTAATTTATTTTTGAATTAATTAATTGTAAAGAAAGTCTTAGAAGCGGTTGTTATATTTGGAAATAATAGGAAATGACCAATAGAAAAATGGCAAGTTGACATAAACTCAAATGATTTAATAGTATAGTTAGATTTATACATCCAGATAAAAGTTTTTTGTAAAACCATTTTCCATCTTCTTGAATGGGTTTATATAATTAGAGAAAATTATTGGGTTTATATAATTAGAGAAAATTATTGTTTTCGTCCCCGTGGTCTGAAGGTGGAGTCACAATGAGTCCCCGACAAAAAAATTGAACTGGTTGAATCCCCATGGTTTCAAAAGTGAACTAGATGAGTCCCTATGTCGTCTTTCCGTCATTAACACTGTTAAAATGATAGGCAATGAGGTCTTTTCACACAACAAAATATAATCCTAATTCAAGAAATCCTAATTCTAATTCTCACCGTCTCTTCACAAACCTTAATATTCTTCACAAAATCCTAATTCTCACAGTCTCTTCAAATCCGACCAAACCGATCTCCGATTCACGTTTTCTGACAAAACCCATCTCACTCATGGCTTCAAATCCCCCAAATCTCGATTGCCATGTTTCTCGGACGCGGACGGGGCCGTCATGATTCAAGTCAAAAGCATCAGCAGGATCTGCGCCAACGTGTCATTGCTCGAGTACAACAACATCGAAGGTATGACTCAAGCTTGTTTGGTGTATATATAAGACGGTTGAGTTGGAATCGGCGGAGGTATTATTTGCGGCGGTGTTGGTTGGTGTTGAGATTTAACGGTGTTTTACAGCCGCGTTGATTGAAATCGAATTGTTGTTGCAGGTTGGGTGGAATCATGGTGGCGGTGGTGATAAAGGTGATTGTGGTGCTTGTAGGCAACGATGTTAATTCCGATGACGTGAAAGTAAAAAAAAGATGGGATTTTATGTTATCACCGTGAAAGTACTGGTCCACCCTCCCAAATCTCGTCTTCGAATTAAGAAAATTGCAGGTTGGCTGTTAACCATGGTGTTAGTGGTGGGATTTTATTTATAGGGTAAAAAGACCCATTTGTCCATCATTTTAACGCTGTTAATAACTTAAAGATAACGGAGGGACTCATTCAGTTTACTTTTGGAACCACAAGGATTCAACCAATTCAATTTTTTTTCCGGGGACTCAACGTGACTCCGTCCTCAAACAATAATTTTCTCATATAATTATCAAGACACACATGTACTCTTATTCTTTTACAAAGTTATACATTTTTAAACGTATTTCATAATTCCCTTCACATATTCATTCAAGTATTTATATCCATTATTTTTTTAACCAAATGTGTCTACGCATTTATAATGTGTTGTAGGCCACCTAAATGCATATTTATCTATTTCAAGTTTACTATACAATGACATGAGGTTCTTTTTTAACATAACTACTTGGGTGATTTGGGTCATGAACTAAGTCTTAAACTCTTATAAGTGTAGATTTAAATGGAGTTTAGCTTACAAATGCTAGAGCTAGAAATATTGAATGAGTAGACGGTGTTCTTGGCTCCAAAGTGGCTTCAAACTTTTCTTAAGAGTCCTAATTACTTGTTCTCGTGTGTGATTTGCTTATGGGATGAAGAATGTATATGCGGGTGTCATGTAGAATGAAAGCCGAGAGTAGTTGGGGCTGCTCCAAACCGAAACAAAGGGGAAAAGAAAAGGGTGAATGAGTGGGTGGGTTTGCTCTTGCAATATCTTGTGCGTTTTTTATACGGGTGCTTGAATCCTTGAATG
Source organism: Bidens hawaiensis (assembly GCF_021521415.1). Lineage (NCBI taxonomy): Eukaryota > Viridiplantae > Streptophyta > Magnoliopsida > Asterales > Asteraceae > Bidens > Bidens hawaiensis. The sequence continues at coordinate 114,355 of NW_027491404.1, read as the reverse complement.
AATGTTACACACAAATTTCATTATTATTTAAATGTGAAGTGAGTGTGTGTAAAATGGAAGTAATTGGTTAAAGGGCGTGAGTTTGGGATTTGATGGAACAAGACATGGTGGTGACATGATGGGTTATGGGTGACCATGTACAATATATTTGATTAACACTCCTAACAAGCATGCTAGGTTTGTGTTTTTGAAGTATGTACAAATGGAAGTTGTGATGGTATGTTTGTGTGTGTATTAATTGAAATCGGCCATTAAGGCCCTTTTGAGCCATGAGTGTGATTTAAACTTAAATGGTGATTTATATGTTACTTAATAGTAATAAATGTTAATTACAAACAATCTACAAATCACTCAAATTTAGATGTGTTTAGTTGTTTAACTCTCTAAGTGTTAATTACGTCCTTTTGTGTTAGTACAATATATTTATATACGTATAAACGTGAATCAGTGTTATTTTATTTTTTGTTTTCAATAACGAACACTAGCTCACTAGTCTATAAAATACTCACTTGTTTTTGTCTATATTTATTTTTAACCTAAATAAATATATGTTGATATATTTTTACTAGGCGCCATTCTTTCAAAATAAAAATACATATTACTCTAACGTAAATATTATTATATATTTCGTAAACAAATACATAAATATATGCCTATGTATTTTTGTAGCGGCTAAAACTATAATTTTGTTATCATTAACGTTCGTGTGTGTTAAATGGTCTGATGTGTGACCCAGTAATTCTCCACTGATTACCATTGCAAGATCTATTACAAGATAGATAGCTTAATCACTCATAATTAGGATTATCGTGAAATTTTTGGATTTAATTATTATTTAAAGTATATATATAATAACCATTTTATCGGGGTGTCACAAAACGTTACCCGAGTTCAATCTGGTTTATATAGTTGGAGGTTTTTGAAGAAAGATGATGAAGGAAGATGATAAAGATGATGGAGAGAAAATGGGGGGAGAGAGTGTGTGTTTAAAAAAGGATAAAAGTTTCTATTTTTTTTTTTGCAAAATTGGATGAAGCGGACACGATTTTCTAAAATTTAGTTGGGGAAGACGAGATTACTTAAAATTTGAACGGAGCCGACGAGATTCAATGTGACGCCCAAAACAAGATTTGAAGGGTATTTCTGAAATTTAAGAAAAAAATTAAGCTATTTTGATTTTGTCTATAAGAAAGTGTCATTTTAAGAATTTTCTCAGATAAAATTCATATTTATTGAGTGGGTTATGTCAAGACAATAACATCATATATAGCATACTTATCCTCTATTCAAAAATATATTATTTTTCATATCATTGTTTGCTTTAGAAAATAAGAGACTTTTTCTTATAAACATAAAGTAACGGAATCCCCAAAGCTTTAGAATCGAGTGGGTGGCCCGTTTGTCTCCTTGTTTCATCACAATCCCTTTATTTCACTTCATAACCAAAACCTTTATCTTTATAAGACACTCAACCTTGTTAAATAACAAGGTCCTATAATTATAAAGAGAGAAACAATATTAAGATGGGTGCTTGTTTTTCATCCAAAAGATCGAAACCGGAGGTCGCATCGGAGAGCATAAGAGTGGTGCACTTGGATGGTTCATTACAAGACTATGAAGACCCAGCCACGGTTGATCAAGTCATTGATAACTTCCCCATGCACTTCTTGTGTACTCCGGTTGAGATCTTCCAAAGCGGACTCGTACCCCTCCAGCTTAACCATCAACTCAAAACCGGTCAAATCTACTTCGTCCTCCCCGTCTCAACCCTTAAGTTCAACACGAGTCCGGATGACTTGACCATTTTAACAAGGAAGCTCTTGAACGTAGCCAAAACCGGCAGGCCATGTCCTGCAAAACCGGTCTCAAGATGTCCCAATTCGGCTGACGTCTTATGTACCCCGCAAGGTACAATCCCAAGCAAGGTTCTAGACCGCGGGTGTGGAGATAATAATTCGCCAAAATCGCCTGTGTGGAAGCCGATTATGGATACCATTATAGAAGTCTAGTTTGATCACATGAAACATTAATGTATGTGTATGATATTAAAGTTATGTGGTTGTCACAAAATTTACAATTTGGTAAATATTTGTTATTTTATTAGAAAAGGTATAAAATTTTTCATTTTTATAGAAGTCTAGTCAATTAGCTGGCAGATGTAATGCTTCGTCTCTATCCTTATCAATGGAGAAACCAAGGCCGGCCATAAGGCGTGGCAGGTGGTCAACAACTACAGGCGGCCTGAATTTTTTTTTTAAAATTAAATGTATTTTTATTAAAACAATATGTTTATTTATTGTTTAAACTCAATTACATAAGCACTAGTTCGGTCTGGTATAAAGATGTACTACTTTCAAGCAAAAGGTTATGGGTTTTAGTTTAATTTGAGAAATGTTTAATCCTATTTTTATACAAAAGTTTTTTACACAACCCAAATTATAACCAAAAAAGTTAATATAAAAATTAAATTGTTTAAAGCTAATAAAATACTCCTATTTAAGACTCACAAATTTTGACCTTTGACTCAAAATTTTTTTACATTTACGGAGCCGGCCTTGGGAGAAACCAAAGTTGATGTGTAGTTAATAATTAGCGTCACATTATTTATTAGATTACAGGTATTTAGTATTTACGTTACAACCTAAGTAAAATAATATTACGCCATTTAAAAGTAAAATAATATTATTCAAATCAATTGTTATGACGTTGATAAGAAGAAACTAATATTATTCAAATGCCAACTATTATGACGTTGATATCAACGGAGTATTACTTATTAGGCCCACAAGTAACACATTTAAGCCCACGTTTCTCAAACTCATTTATTTCAAAGCTCGTTTCATCAATTGGGTCGGGTGATCAGCCCAGTTTCGGATTGACACATCGCACAATTCACCAATAATCCAATATGGACTTCTGATTACGCAGAGAAATTAAAATATATCGATCTTGATTATGACAAATTTCATGTGTTGAACTCAAAAGAACTTTATGATCATAAGCAAAGAAGTATTTGACGAGAAAGAGGTTAATAAAAATATATGTGACGTCGAAGAATCTAGAAAAAACAAAATTATTGAATGGTCAAAAGTCAAAACAACTTCTCAAATTTGTGAAAGTCCAGCGGTGGGCCTTAAGTCACATGGGGCTGGGAACTTGAAAGCGAAGTGAAGGAGAAATAATTCTTAAGTACTCTTTTAACATAGTATTTGTAACTACGATTTTTTTGAATGCAAACATCCATCAGACTCGAATGGGACCAAGAAAAAAAAATTAATATTTTATGATAAACAACCCACTCCAAAAACTTCCGTTACCATGAAAAGGGTTCTTGAACTCTTCAATGACTAGACGTATGATGATATATAATGTGATTTTAGTTATATGTTACAATTAGTAAAGTTGTTGATGTCACTTAACCAATTAGTTGCCGCCACCTCAGGCTTAGAGGAGCTAGCATGACTGACTAAGCACTCGAACTCCCAAACGTGAGAGCTCGATGATCATGGACATTATTAATCTTTTCTTCTTTCTAAATTTTGCCTTAAACATCTTCGCCGTGATTTTTGTATTTTACATGTGATAAAAATAAACAAGAATACCAATTAGCCTAATGGGTTAGCTCGTTTACCATCAAAAGAAGAGATTCGGATAGCCAATGGGTTAGGTTTGGGACGTGTTCTGGTATCTTAATCCCAAGCCGTCGGGTATATTACCATCGAGTATCGCATATAACAACATATTCAGGCATGTTACAAACTTTAAACAAATCAAGTATATTATATATCGTCCATATTGAAAATAAATCAGGTTGGTAGAAATTAAGAATATAATCAATCGTAAATATTATAGGTCGTATTTTTGTTGTTATTATTATTTTTATTAATAGTTTTTCTTTTTCTTTTTATGGTGGGCTCAAAATAAAGACCTAACGAAAATCAAACCGATAATCTGAATAAAAATTCGGTTTCACTTGAACTCTAATTAAATTTGATGATTTGACTTCATGAAGTTAACCAGGGTTGTTGACTTGATGGTAGGGGTGTTCATTAAATCAAATAATAGTCTATTTATTAGTTGTAGTTAAAGTATAGTTTGTTTTTTTTTTGTTTATATCTCAAATGGGCCTCATTGGTCTAGTAGTTAACGTGACTCAACATTTTGTTATTTAAGATGCGAATTTTCGTCTAAATATACATGAATGCATAAAGAAATTTATATGGTTTGTGTGTATTTTCGTTTGTATTGAGTTGTTACGGTTCGTTAGTGATGTAGAACGTATATGTTGTTTAATGGATCACCAAAAATGGGCTCTCATGTGTCTGTCAATTAATGTAGCATAATATTTTGTTTTTTGTTGTTTAAAATATATAATTTGTGCTTGATAGTGAAATGAACTTTTAATAAATTGATGTATTTGAATTTTTATAGATCAATTCTAGTTCCACGTCTATTTGAAATTCGTACGTCATGTGTTATCATATCATTTTTGGGTGAATTATTAATTTATTATATTTTTTCAAGTATGATGTTTAGTTTGTGATTTTCTTATTATTTTGTATGTATTTGTCGTATTTATAGATTTTGCAGTTTAGTTATTGTTCTGTATTAAAGAACATTTGATTTGTTAATTTGTTTTTATTCTTATCAAATATAATAGAAGTTATATTAGTTTATGAACTATATTAACGAAAATTTTATGATCATATGTAAAAACTAAGTTTTTAAAAATTTAGTATTTATTAATAATGTATACGTTTTTTTAATATTTTATACATAAAATTTTGTATTATGAAGTTTTGTACATTTATTTCTTTTTTATATTTTAAAATGGGTAATAATTGGAAGCCGTCATTTGGAAGTGACGCTATAATGATAATAAACCGTCTTGAGAAACTCTTTTCTCGCCTTCTTTATCCAATCCTTCGTTTCATCTAACAATTAGAAACACTAAGCTAATATACCCCCTAATTATGACGAATGTTTTTGAAAAGTGGAAGTTTTGTAGGTTGTTGAATGGATTTGTGTTTGTTCTTAGTTTATTTAAGCAAAATTTGTGTCAATAACAATTTACAACCACTTTTAAAATAATATATTCGTTTTAAATAATCTCAACTATCACCTTTTGGCCACTGCCGATCATAACTAACGAAATAACTAATGACAGTCCCACCTTTTATCATTTTTTACCAATGAACCCTGACTAACGAAATCCTAACGTTATTAGTTTTCAAGATGTGACATTCTTATTTGGCATATATGTGGCATGCTTATTGACATATTACACTACCACCACCACCATGACAGTTGATGTATATAAAATTATACATTTTTTTAGCATCAAATAATCTCCAATAACAGCAACTTCTATCAAATAATATAGTTCAAATAGCTACTTATCATGTTAAAATGTATATTCAGATAAACCCAAGCCTCAAACGAAGAAACGAACGAAAATCTAAAGAAAAATCTAAGAAAACCTAAGAAAACACTGAAACACGCTCCCATGCTCCATGGAACACGCCCTCATGCTTTTATGTGCAAGAAAAGACAAAATTCTGTAAGAAAAGACAAAATACTGGACAGCTGTACACGTGGCCGTGCCCTAGTAAGCATGGGGCCGTGGTCACCTTTCAGAAAAGACTAAAGAAATATAACAAATCACCAGAAACACGAGGCCGTGCCTCATGATTTTTATTTGGTCGTGGTGAGTCATCATGTAAGATCTAACAGAGCATTAAATGCGAGAGGACAAATGGACATGGGGGGCATGCCTCCTAAGGCACGGGGCCGTTCCTGGTTGCCCAGACAGCCTATAAATAGAAGAGCATGTTGCACTCATTTGGTGTGCTTGAAGAAATCTTCTATACGGGTTTCTCTTATAAATACACCAACTTTACACTCATATTAAAGATCTTGTGGAGAGTTTGAAATCTTGGAGGTTATCATCATCATCATCCATCACCATTAAAGAAGGAAGATTCATCCACATTTGGTTAGATTGTTCTAGTTTGATCATGTGTTTGTTATCTTCATCTCTTTTGATGTTCATAACCATGCTCATTATGAGCTAAACTCCGTTTACCATCTAATTTCTATGAAGAAACTTTGTTTTACTTGATGATTATATTGAACATGTGATTTAGTTTGGTAAAGTACATGGTTATTTTGCAATTATCCTTTGATGAAGAAATGTTTTATCACTTTAACTCAATACATCCAGGTTGATGATTAATAATCATTCGGCTAGTGAGCTTTAAAGGTCTCGCGTAGGTGGATGTGTGGGGCGTGTATGGAGTCACGTGCTCTCAGTCGGGGTGCCATCATGATGATGGGTCGATCCGGTACAAGTGTGTCACGAAAGATGTGGAGGAGTTTATAGTGGGGATTGCAAAGCCACATGTTGAGAGGGAAATTGTCGCGGTGGGAAGGGTGGATGTGGATGTAGCTCTACTTGAGTGTGTCTTCAATCTTCATATTGTGACTGTTAAAAACCTTCCTAATAGTTGTCGTATGGATTTTTCCCAAGCCTTATTGGGTGCTCTGGGTAAGGTGGCGGCTATGCAAGAGTCTGTTGAGGCGTGGATGAAACTTTTGTTGTTACCACGTTGCACATTACGAGTGTTCAGACCTTTTAATCGTCAGCAACAAAGGTCTGGAAATAGAAAGTCTCTGCAATGCCAAAGTATTCAACGGTCGCTATCAGCTTAGGGTGATGGTGACGGTTTCTTTGAGTTTCTTCTATCGCGTTTTGACCAACCCTTAGAGGATTCCCCGGGTGGTGATGCGTTTGTCCCCGAGTCTGATAACTCCGGGTGGTGCGCCAATGTTAAACAATGTTTACGGAAAGTTGTGGACGGGCATTTCATTGTTGTGGTCAAAGTTTTTACTCTTCAGGGGCTGCACCTTTCGGTAAGGATACTTTGAAAGCATTGTTGTCTAAGCTTCCCATCATGCCCCTTCCGATTATGCCTGCTTCTTTGCTCTCTGAGCCTCCCCTTGTTGTGGACGTTGATAGTGTGCTTGGGTGCATTAAATCTTACCCTAAAAGGACTTCGTGTGGGCGGGACGGATTGCGAGCCCAACACATTTTAGATGCGTTGTGTGAAGAGGGGTCTCGGATTGCGGATGGTCTGCTCAAGGCTAGAGGTACACAAATCGGGTTTTTTCTAATACCTGGGTTCAGGTATGGACCGGTTTCGGGTATGATCGGGTATTGAGAGAAATCGGGTAGGGTATTGAGGAGAAAATCTCAACCTTATGTACCCAAGTAGGGTATGATCGGGTTCGGGTATAACCAGGTATTGGAACCGAGTATATGTCTGGGTACGACCTGATATTAATACCCGATTTTGAATTTGTAACTTTTTTATTCATTTTAAATTTGTTTAAAATTTATATTTGCTTCGTAATTTATAAAAACAATTAAACTATATTACAAAAACCATAAATCCACTTAAATACAACTTATTTACTTAATAATATGCATTTTAAAAAAAACTTTAACATAAAAGTTGTGAAGTAAACATAAAAATATATTATAAAAACTCATGTATTATTTCGGGTATTAGAAAATTGGTATTGGGTATCGGGTATAACCGGTGATGGTTATATTGTATGACCGGTTCCGGGTATTTACGGGTATAAATCGGGTACGGTTTCGGGTACGGGTATTGAGCTCAAAAGGCATACCCTATCCATAACCTACGGGTAGTGTCGGTTCCAGTTTCGGGTATAGAATACCCGGGTATAAAAAAACTGGTTCCTAGTATTTTTGTTTTCTGGTCCAGTTCCAGGTACGGGTTTTTTGTGCACCTCTACTCAAGGCTACTTCTGTGGTGGTTAATTAATTTTTGTGGGGAAGGTGTCCTAGGGTGTTGACAGAGTTTGTTGCGTCTGCTCCCCTTACGTTGTTGCTTAAACCGGACAATGGGATTAGACCTATTGCTGTTGGGGCCATTTGGAAGCGGTTGGTCTCTAAGGTGGCTATAAGGGGGAAGGAGATGGCTAAATACCTCGTTGACTTTGAATTTGGGGTGTGAGTCCCTAGTGTGGCAGAGGCCGTGCTCCATAGCGTGAACAGGTTTCTAAATCAGTTTCATCGGATGGGGTCATTGGTTATGCTTACTCTTTATTTCTTTAATGCCTTCAACTTAGTCGATAGGACGACCCTTCTACATGAGGTCTGGAGTCGATGTCCTTCTATTTCTCTTTGGGTGGATTTTTTATATGGGCAGTCGGCTAGGTTATATGTGGGTGATACTTACATTAAATCCACCACTGGGGTTCAACAAGGGGGACCCTCTTAGGCCTCTCCTTTTTTCTTAGTTTTGCACCCACTTGTTCACTAAATCAAAGATCAGTGCAAGCTTCTCTTTCATGCTTGGTACGTGGGTGATGATACGATTATCGGGGAAACTAGAGAGGTGGCCAAAGCATTAGATGTTATCAAATCCGAGGGGCATCGTTTGGGTTTTGAATTAAATGTTAAGAAAACAGAGTTATTTTGGCCAACATGCAATGCGGTGAAGGTCCAGGAGGGGTTGTTCCTTTGCGGGATTGGAAGGCCGGCGCTGGGTGTGAAACTCCTTGGTGGTGTTGCAAGCCAGGATGCAGGGTATATCAGTAGTTTGGCTATGACAAGGGCATCTAGAGCTGTGGAACTGATGATATGTGGGTGATACTTACATTAAATCCACCACTGGGGTTCAACAGGGGGCCCTCTTGGGCTTCTCCTTTTTCCTCAGTTTTGCACCCAATTGTTCACCAAATCAAAGATCAGTGCAAGCTTCTCTTTCATGCTTGGTACTTGGATGATGATACGATTATCGAGGAAACTAGAGAGGTGGCCAAAGAATTAGATATTATCAGGTCCCAGGGGCCTCGTTTGGGTCTTGAATTAAACGTTAAGAAAACATAGTTATTTTGGACAACATGCAATGGGGTGAAGGTGCAGGAGGGGTTGTTCCCTTGCGGGATTGGAAGGCCGGTGATAGGTATGAAATTCCTTGGTGGTGTTGTAAGCAAGGATGTAGGGTTTATCAGCAGTTTGACAATGACAAGGGCATCTAGCGCTGTGCAACTGATGAGCTGTCTCCCTAGACTTCGGGATCCTCAATGCGAGCTTCTTTTGCTTGGCTCATGTATGGGAGTCGCAAATCTTTTATTCGGTCTGAGAACATGCCAACCTATATATATGGGGGAAGCTGTTTCAATATTTGATAATGGCCTTCGAAGGGCAGTTAAGGACATCGTGGTTTGTGGGGGTCTGTTCTTTGGGGATCTCCAATGGAGGTTGGCATCACTACCTACCCGTTTTGGGGGGTTGGGTCTATATTCGGCCGAGGATGTATCTGCATATGCTTTTGTGGCTTTGAGAGCACAATCGTGGTGTTTGCAAGACCATATTCTTTGGGGTTGTGATATTTATTGGTTGGACTCTGATTATGGGTGTGCGATAGATCGTTTACGTACTTCACTTCCCAATTTTGATCTTAGAGGGTTCTCTAATAAGGACACCGCCCCTAAAGCCCAACATGTTGTGGCGAGTGCCTTATTTAGTGGAATCGCCCATAGTTTAGAAGTGAAGTTTGATATATCCCCTCGCCAAAAGGTGGTGTTTTAATGCCATGGGGCTCCTCGGGATCAGGATTTTCTAACGGCCATCCCCATTGAAGGATTAGGCCAACATATGTCGGGTTTGGAGTATCGAGCTATCCTTAAGTACCGGTTAATGATCCCTATGTTCCCGACTGATGAGCCTTGCCCAATTTTTCGCAAGGTCTGTTTGGATTCTTTTGGAAACCATGCGGTGCATTGCAAAGAATTGTCTGGCTTTAAATACATACATGATTTGGTTAGGGATGTTCTGTGTGATGTTCTTAAACGGGCATGGATTTCTGCTAAAAAGGTAGCCCTGTTAACTTTCTCACGGATCCTCTTGAATGGAGGTCTTCTTTACGACCAGCTGATATTCTTGTGTTCGGGTGGGCAGAGGGAAATCACGCCTGTTTGGATCTTACATGAGTGTCCCCTCTTGTTGGCCTCAGGGACCGTGGGTTTGTTGTGGTCAGGCTACGTTGAAGGCTGAATCGGGCAAAGTTGTTAAACACGAGAAAGCTTGTTTAGATAATCAACATGTCTTTCTCCCATTTGCTTTTGATACATTTGGTTTGCTGGCCCCAGAGGCTGTGAACTTTTTGAGTAGGATTCAGCGTGTTGTACACGGAAACTCTTCAACTCCTAGGTCCCAAAGTTTCATTTTTAGTAGGATTGGTTTTGCTATTCAAAGGGGGTTGCGGGGCAGCTTGTTGCCCGTTTGTCTGTCACTTTATTGTAATCGCTTTGTAGTAACTACGAGATTTTATTCTAAGCAAAATAATTGTAGACATGATCATTCATGATTCACTCATATTCTTGGAGACTAGTAATGGTAAAAAGAATACATTGATAACTTATACAAGATAAAACATGGATCTTTACATTGTACTTAAAAATGATGAGATATAAGTTATGATCTATTTCTCTAGTTTTAATAATTCTGAAATAACATTGTTAACACGATTGCTTAGGTTATCATGCTAGTTAAAGAAATCATATGTTAATGGAATGTGTAATTATAACCTAATTAAATCAACCAAGGGGAGGTTGTGTGAGTTAACTACAATCACCCGAAGTTGTTAGAATTGGTATTTGAGAAATCTAAGTCAATCCTAATCTTTTTACTTTACTAAACTACTTGCCTACTTAAATTGACATTCTCGTGGTAATATGATATTACGCCAGGATGCACTTGAAAATACGCATGCTACTTTCTTTTATGTCATAGAATATGTTCACTTAGAATGAGGGACTATTCTATCATATATTATTAGGGCAAATTTATCACATGTTTACTTAATAATCATCAAGGAAGAATGGAGTGGACTCTTGATCTTAGATGGTAACCTCCATATAATTATTTTACTCATTTAGAAATTCTCTTCTTGTCACATACATATTATATATATATATATATATAAGTATTTCTATTTAATAAAAAGTTTAAAACCAACCCCAAAATGATTAAAACTCTCTAATTAAACTAAAACGAGGATTCATTATTAGAAACTTTTGTGATTAGGGATCGATACTTGGTTCTTACCAATACTATTCTACATATACGATACGTATACTTGCCTATTTTATGTGTGTTTATTCTTAGTTGAAATCACTTTTATAAATATAAAACACGATCTGGTGCGAAAGCTAAAATTCCATTCCAACCATTTTAAGCACACAAACGCATCACATCAAGTTTTTGGCGTTGTTGACGGGGACACGATACGTTTCTAAGAACGATCCAAGTTTTAATTTAATCATTGTTTATAAATTGTACAAATTTCTAACTTTTAATTTTTTACTAACTATTAAATTAGAATTTTTCTTATTTTTAAGGCTAGCCTAACCTTTACTTTAACTTTAAATTTAACTAACCTTTAGTTTCAGTTTAAATTTGATTTAATCCCATGTATCTCCTCTACATTCGGACCTGAGCTTGATTCTCCAATTTCTGAACCGAAACGAATTTATCGTAAATACGTAAACGGACTTCAGAAACCGCTGAAACAATCAAAGACGAGTTAGTAGACGCCACAACATCAGGAGAAAATCAATCCGAATAGATGATGGAAGCACAAAACAATGAACCGAATATGAGCCAGTATGCCAAGCCAACCCTCGAAGGCTACGGAAATGGAGTGGCTCCACCCGATATCACCAAACATTATGAAATAAAATCAAGAACCATTCATATGGTAGAAAAATAAGTTCAATTTCATGGTCTACTCGACGAAGACCCTCTTTCTCATATATCTCGATTCTTAAGAATCTGCGAAACCTTTAAATTCCAAAACTGTTTAGAAGATCAAATCAAAATCAAACTCTTTCCTTTCTCTCTAAGAGCTCAAGCCTTAGAATTGATAAAATCTCTTCCTTTTGGTTCTATCACCAACTAGGACCATATGGTTGAATAGTTTCTCCTCAAATACTTTCTTCCTGATAAAACTGCCAAATATCGAGCCAACATTATCGGATTGTGGACCAATGATGATGAATCGTTACACACAGCATGGGAGAGATACAAAAGTCTTCTGAGAAGATGCCCACATCATGGACTGAGCGTATACAAGTACAAAATTTCTTTGACGAACAATCCAGTCTAAACAAACAGGCTATCGACCAAGTCGCTGGTGGAGACCTGGGATCCAAATCAACTAACGAATCAATTGAAATCATGGAGACGGCAGCAAAAAAAGATTTTCGCTTATAACTCACCAAGATCTACACCAACACATAAAGGAATGCACCACGTCTATTCCAACACTCTTGTCACCACACAACTTGAAGCACTCTCTAAACAATTCGAACAACTTCAAGCCGAACTATCAAAAAGCAAGATCACCTGTGACACTTGTGGAGGAACTCATAAGACGAGTGACTGCAAACAAGCCATTATGGCTATGGAAGAAGTTGACTTCATTGCGCGTCAAAATAATGCTTTCAGTAACAACTACAATCCAGGATGGAGAAACCACCTGAATTTCAGCTGGAATGATGGAGGTAACACTCAAACCCTAACCGGATTCGAAAAGAGGCCGATGAATCAATCCTTCCAACCCAAACCTCAAATTCAAGAACAACGTTCCAGAAGCCTTCAAAATGCAAGCTACTAAAAAATTGAAGAAATGTTGATCCAAATCTTGACCAAGACAAATGAAGCAGAAAAGAAGACCGACTCAAGAGCCGTGATAATAGCGGAGTATTGTTAAAGCATGAAGCTGACCTAAAAATTCAACAAGCATCATTGTAGAATCTGGAAACTCAGATCGGACGAATTGCCCGTTAATTTTCTGAAAGGCCACCTGGCTTTCTTCCAAGCAACACAATAACAAACCCTAATACGCCAACCAACGTTGTTACATTGAGAAGTGGCAAAAATATTGTTGCCTCACCAACTTCATGACCAGTTATGGAGAAGGAATTCCCTGACAAGACGCATGAGAGACTGATTCCAACAGGCACCGTACAACCTAATGAACCAGTCCGAACTTATGTTCCACCTATTCCATACCCTGGACGGCTTAAACACGAGAGACTGGAAGCTCAGTACTTCATACAACTCCACATCAGCATCCCTTTCGTCGAAGCCATTACTCAGATGCCAAAATATGAAAAGTTTCTCAAAGAAATGCTGACCAACAAAAGGAAGCTGGAGGAACTCTCGCATGTCACCTTGAGCGAAGAATGCTTAGTTGTCCTTCAAAATAAGCTGCCACCAAAAATGACCGATCGAGGGAGCTTTACTATCCCTTGTCTCATAGGGAATTTGTCTGTTAGCAATGCCATGGACGACCTAGGAGCTAGTATTAACTTAATGCCTTATGCGGTTTTTGCAAAACTAGGGATAGGAGAACCCAAGACCACCTGCATGAGCATTCAGTTAGCTGACCGATCGTTTAAATATCCTCGGGGCATTGTTGAAAAAATGCTTGTCAAAATTAACAAGTTTGTTTTCCCAGTAGATTTTGTAATTCTAGACATGGAGGAAAACAAAATTATACCTCTGATTTTAGGAAGACCCTTTTTAGCCACTGCAAAGGCTATTACTTATGTTTGTATTGGCAAAATCACTCTCAGGGTCAATGATGAGGTAATCACTTTTGACATAGGAAATTCTATGCAACATCCACAACATCACGATGACACATTATATTGTGCTGACATCATCGATTCTATCGTGAGTTGCTATGTGCGAAAATCCTCCATCAATAACACATTAGAAACATAAGTCTTAACCAAAACTGTCAACAAACCCATTTTAGAAAATGAAAATCTCGATGATAAAAATGTATCAAAGTAATATATGAGATCACCGAATGTAATAAAAAATCAAAACTATTAATCGAAGAACCACCAGCCTTAGAGTTAAAAGAACTCCCAAACCATCTCGAATACACCTTTCTAGAGAAAGACTCTCAACTCCTAATACTTATTTTATCTCATATTTTTAAAGAAGAGAAAGACGAACTTCTTAAGGTCATTAAAAACCATAAGAAATCTATTGCATGGATGATTATGGATATCAAGGGCATCAGTCCTTCCTTTTTTACTCACAAAATCCTCATGGAGGAAGAATACAAACCCGTGGTCTAACATCAAAGACGTCTCAATCCCAACATGCAAGATGTGGTAAAGAAAAAAGGAATCAAACTCCTTGATTCTGGATTAATCTACCCAATCTCGTATTCATCTTGGGTTAGTCCAGTTCAAGTAGTATCCAATAAGGGAGGAATGACAGTTGTAATGAACGAGAAGGACAAGCTAATACCAATGAGGACCGTCACAGGCTGGCGAGTTTGTATTGACTACTGGAAGCTTAATGACGCCACAAGAAAAGATCATTTTCCACTTCCTTTTATCGATCAAATGCTTGAACAACGATCCGAAAAAATGTTCTACTGTTTTCTTGATGGATTCTCCGGATACTTTCAGATTCCCATTGATCCTGAAGATCAGGAGAAAACCACCTTTACATGTCCGTATGGCACCTTTGCCTACCAAAGAATGCTGTTTTGACTATGTAATGCTCCAGCCACCTTCCAACGTTACATGGTGGCCATCTTTCATGAAATGATCGAAACACTCTATGGAAGTTTTCATGGACGACTTCTCAGTCTTTGGAGACTCCTTCGATCATTGTCTGTAAAACCTAGACAAAATGTTGGCTAGGTGTGAAGAAGTGAATTTAGTAATCAACTAGGAGAAATGCCACTTTATGCTCAAAGAGGGCATTGTTCTCGATCACAAGATATCCCAAACAGGACTAGAAGTTGATAAAGCAAAAATCTAAACCATATCCAAATTGCCACCACCAACTTCAGTCAAAGCCATTAGAAGTTTTCTAGGTCACGCAAGATTCTATCGCCGCTTCATAAAAGAACTTTTTGAAAATTGCTAGACCTATGACCAAAATTCTAGAGAAAGATGAATCATTCTTCTTCTCTAAAGAATGTGTTGAATCATTCAACATATTGAAAGACAAACTTGTCAACGCAACAATAATGACTACACCCGATTGGACCCTTCCTTTCGGAATCAGGTGCGATGCAAGTGACTTTGCAGTTGGAGTCGTACTCGGACAACACAAAGAAAACAATTTTCACCCAATTTACTATGCTAGTAAAACTCTTAATGATGCACAAGAAAATTACACCACAACAGAAAAAGAATTATTAGCAGTATTTTTTTGCCTTTGAAAAATTTAGATCCTGCCTTGTTATTTCCAAAACCATAGTTTACACCAACCATGCTGCCATACGATACCTCTTCAACAAGCAAGATGCAAAACCCAGGCTTATCCAATGGATTCTACTACTCCAAGAATTCGATATAGAAGTCAAGGACAATAAGGGAGCAGAGAATGTAGCTGCATACCATCTTTCACGCTTAGAATGCCCAGCTTCAGAAGAACTTGGTGAGAAAATTATCGATGATAATTTTTCACACGAAGTTCTCATGCATATCCAAGCATTCATGCAGGAGGAGGATGAAAGTCCCTGGTTTGCCGATTTTGTGAACTATCTAGCTTGCGGAATCCTAAGAAAAGGGCTAACTCATCAACAATGGAAGAAATTCTTCTCCGACCTTAAGTTCTACTTCTTTGAAGACCCTTACTTGTTTAGGATAGATGCCGATAAGGTTGTTCGTAGGTGTGTATCAGGAAAGGAAGCCTTAGATATTCTCAAGTATTGCCATGAGGGACCAACTAGTGGGCACCACAGTTCCGCCACTATGGTCAGAAAAGTATTTGATATAGAATTTTTCTGGCCCACTATATATAAAGACACACATGCTTTTATCCAAACATGTGATGCTTTTCAAAGAGCCGAAAACATCTCCGTAAAAAATGAGATGGCTCAAAAAGGCATTCAAATTGGTGAAGTCTTTGATGTATGGGGAATAGATTTCATGAGCCCGTTTCCTAACTCATTCGGAAATAAGTACATCCTTGTAGCAGTCGACTACGTGTCTAAATGGGTGGAAGCTCAGGCTCTTCCCACTAACGATGCTCTAGTAGTTGTACGATTTCTGACAAAGTAATTTTCATGATTTGGTACTCCGAAAGCCTTAATCAACGACATATGTACTCACTTCTGCAATGCCTTGATGGACAAAGTCTTAGCACGATATGGAGTTCACCATCGTTTGACAACACCATATCACTCTCAAGCAAGTGGGCAAGTGGAATTCTCGAATCGGGGAATTAAAAGGATCATCGAAAGAACTATAGGAATGAATCGCAAAAATTGGGTAGAAAAGTTAGATGACGCTTTGTGGGCCCTTAGGACAGCCTACAAAACCCCCACAGGAACAACACCCTTTAAACTTGTTTATGAAAAAGCATGTCATCTACCAGGAGCATTAAAACACAAAGCTTATTGGGATCTTAGAGCAGTAAATTTTGATCTAATGTCCGCCGGTAAAAATCGGGAAGAATAAGTTCACGAGCTCGAAGAACTAAGAACATTGGCATACGAAAATTCCTGGTCTTACAAAGAAAAGACTAAACTTTTACACGACGCCCATTTAAAAGGAAACAATAAATTTCAATTTGGCGATCGTGTATTGTTATATAACACACGTTTACGTCTTTTCCTATGAAAGCTGAAATCTCGTTAGACAAGTCCTTACATAGTTGAATCAGTTTTTGACTATAGGATAGCCGAGATTTCAAAAAATTGATGGCCACAAGTTCAAAGTTAATGGGCATCGATTGAAACCATACATCGATGGACCATTTGAAGCTGTCTCGGAGGTCGTAACCCTCCACCAAAACCAATTAACATACTGAAAGTAGGGTCTGGCCAAGACCCTCATTAAACCAGGCCCCGTATATATGTTCCTTTACTTTGTATTACTTGTAAAAAAGTCTATGTGTGTCTCAAAAACACAGGGGTGTGCCTCCTAAGGCACGACCCCGTGCCACAAAGTGCCGGCCGGAATCTTCGCTGTAAAAATCTTAGTCAGTCTGGTTCGTAACAGAATTGTCAGACCCAAAGCACGGGGCCGTGTTTCCAGAAGCATGGCCGTGCATGGCAGCTTTTTGGCTATAAATTGCACTTCTTTCCAATGCATTTCTTGCACCAAACCAAACATAAACTCTCACCTCTGAAAAATCAAAATGCCAACTGAGATGAGCGATGAAGTTCCAGTTCCTCGCCAACCAAGAAACAAAACCCGACACATTTCCAAAATCGAGCTACTCATCAAACTTTAAGAGCTCGTGAAGGAACTCACCAAAATGAATCTCTTTGCAGAAATGCGCATCATTCAACTCACCTAGTCGATGTAAAGCATGGACATGGAACTACGAGACATAATTGAACAACTTCAGTTTCAAGTCCTTCGTTTCACCTACTTTCCTCCACCCAGTCCGTTCGATGGAGGAGATCCATTCAGTGGAATTTATAGACTTCTTTATCTTTTCATGTGTAATCAAGTGCATTAGGCACAAAGTTTAGGACTTTCGGGCTTAACCCGAATAAATTTCATGTTTTAAAATATTCGGGCTTATCCCGACTCTATGTTTAGGAGCTTATTATTAATGAAAGGTAATTTTAGGACGTTAAAATTTTTCAACTATCATCTTAATATCGTTTCGAAAATTCCCGTTCTCGCGCTTTAATGAAAAATCAAAGATAAAATCCCAGTGACAAAAGCACGGGTTATACCTCTCTTTACACGGGGCCGTGGTCACCCTAGAATCTTCAGCATGATACACGCTGACTCCGTACAATTCTCTGAATCATAAACATTTATTCCCCTAAAAACATGGGGCCTGCTCAACATTCCCGTCTCTATATATTACACACCATCCTCACTATTTCATTCATACCAAACTAAAAATTCCTGAAATGGATAACAAAAGGATGGAGTGTAAACCAGTGAGGAAATTCAAAAATGGTGAGTCTTCTTCAAACCTTGAAGAAGAAATCATAAGGCTTCAAGGCATAGTAAGAGACCAAGTTTAGAGCAACATTCAAGGGGAAGCTCGCTTGATCGAGCTAACAATCAAGGTTGTAAGTCCCGAATCTGGATCACTACAATATGATATCAACCAAACACGTCAAATATGCGGAATCTAGTTAACGTGGTGATTCAAGAACAATATAAATGAAGAACAAGATGAACACGATGTAATATGGTTTCAATGCATACGATTTTATTATTAATAATTGTCTAATGCATAAACCAATTCACACTCACGTTATTGCTCTCTAAATGGTGGCTTACGTTTTCTTTCAATGTGAAAAACTTTAACCCTATACAACATATCAACTATATATAGGGAAGCCAACATGCTGGCCCAAACCAACAAAAGCCCACCGAGAACACAAAGGTGTTCTCGGTTTACATAACAAACCCGTAGCCCAGCCCAATAAACATATAACTAACTAAAAACCACCAAATATGGACCCAACAATCTCCCCCTTGGTTTGTAGCTTCGTTCTTGTTTATTTCACTTCAAACTAACCGAAATCCCGGTATTACACCAATGTAATTCTTCAACTCGTCTTCGTTTACATCACTTTAGTCTTGATCATGTTGTGGCCTTTTGATATACGTCAGTCTAACCAATTTATGAACCAAAAATCTTGCCCTTAGACTGATGCTTTCAAGATCTTCAGAATCTTTACTTGAACATAATCAGCAACTTCAGTGATCAGCAACTTCAGCATTTGCATCCAATAATCTTTCATCTCCCCCTTTTACAGCATCATCCAATTTGAATCTCAGACACTTCATATGCTTCCGTTGCAAGAAATCAGTCTTGAAAGAACAATCAACTTTGATAGAAAGATCAACCAAAATATTTTAAAAACAATTAAATAAAACAAAATAAGACAGACATATTTTTGTAATTTTTATTTTTCTAATTTTTATGATTTTCTTGAAAAGACTTGAAATGAGATCATACCAGCTAAACCAAATATAACACATTTTTAACGCATTTGTTTCTACAAGAGTAATCAAGAAGTAAAAAATAAAATAATAAAATAAAACCAAAAACAACAAATAAAACCAATTTAATCACCCGGTCTTCTTATAATTTAGCAAAAATTTGGGATCAAATTTTAGTTTTCGAAAAAAACGCCGCCTTTTATGAAAAGATCCGAACATGGAATCATATTGTTTAAGGTGCTGTCACAAGGATTCATGTTCAGCGTTATTATGACATGAGGAGACAGGTTGATAGCAGGTATAACGAACTTAGCATGATTTTCATTGCATCAGTGATATGAATTAGGTTCAGTTCGGCATAATGCTTAGATGGACATCACTCATAGACCTGTGATACCTCCTATCTATTCTCAAAGCGTATTTGGCTTTCCCCAGATCACCCCAATTTGACTCCAACCCCTTGGATTTGGTTTAAAAACTTTTAATGACAGAACTTATTTATTTGATTTTTCTTTTCAAATTTGCAAACATATTTGAGGTTGAACGTTGGACTTACAGTTTAAATTAACAAGCCTTTCATTTGGGATGTTAAAGGACTAATATTATTGCCTCCACCCCTGTAGTTCTATTATTAACCCTCATGTTTGTGTGTTTCTTAAAAGCTTGTGAACATTTATCAACTTTTGGTTGATTATATATTTAAAGTAATTTTGTTCACATTTGTTCTTTTTCGTTATCAATAAGTTACTTCATTTTGGGGACCAAATACCAATGGGCTCGTGTATGACTGGGTAATTGCTTTTCTGCCTATCATTCGGAGAGATGTATATGGAGACATGCACATGTCTTCAAAATGACTCTCTACAGTAAGTTTAGCATATTTAGTTTATATCACTTCAACTTTTACATATCATGGAAAGCTACCATACAAATCAATGACTGTTCTAGAGCCTTTTAAGCTTAATAACTTCACCCGTTAAACACACATAAACAATTTATCTATCACTTTCCAAAGGTTGGATCAATTTTCATTTAAAAGTATTTTAAAGCCTCTAAAAAGCTGTTAACTGAATGGTAATATCACTTCCCATAAAATTACATAAGACAAACATGTTAAGAACTCAGTCACCCCGGTCACTCTTCAATTTTCAGGTAAATGGCTATCCCGTATGACCACTAGTGGTTAACATGACCAAAACACATATAAGAATACGTGTCCCTCCAACTTGGAATTACTGACATAATTTTAAGTGAAAGAATTCAAAACACAGAAACACATCACAAACGCCCCAGATGCTTTCAGTCTTTAGATAAATGGCTATCCTGTGAATCTACAAGTAGATCACCGGACCAAACATATACAAGTATATGTTCATCAAACTTGAGCAACTGACATAATTTTAAGAGAGAGTGAAGTTTGAAAGACATAGAATTTTTTATTATAAAACGCACACACACTCTTTTTGAATTTTTTAAATTTCTCCCCCTAAATTTGTGCAAAAACTTTTATGTACAAATTTAACCTCAAAAAGACTCAATCGTCGAAACGAAGTATTTAATAAAAATAAAGTGTGATAGTCAGCCAACTGATGTACTATTATTTCTCATGCACGCTCAAGTCATTTTCTCATTTTTGAGAAACAAAATACACTATACTTGAAAAACTATACGTGAACATATTTTTGAATTTTTTTAAAAAAAATTAAAATTTTAAAATCTTTTTGACTGATCAATCTTTCATACCAAAGTGATACGGTTACCTTTTATCTTCAAGACATCATCTTTCATTTGTGAGAATCTCCCCCTAGGAATAAGCTTGTTTTGAGATTCTGCATCTTTGCGAGTTGAATGTCTGGAACAAGCCTTTTAATATGCAATGTATTCCCTGATTTGTTCCTACACACTTAGAGAGCAGATTAAAAACGTTCTATCACCATAAAATCCCATCCAGGCAACAAATAATCCATTTCATGGTTTAAAGATTTAAAACAATGGATATTTGCCCTGTCATGTGCCTGGAACAACCCATTTAATAAACTATGAATTTGTGGTTGGTCCTACACGTATAGCGGGATCAGTTGGACATAGGAACCCAAGTCATAAATGTCTTGGGGTTCCCTTGAGCATCAACATATGTGACCTCTTGCCAACCCATATCTTTCCCATCTTTAACAGAATCATTTGTTAATACTGATTCTGTTTGCTGAGTTTTAAGTTTCCAAGTCTGTCTTGGTTTAGTGAAATTTGGTAGAACAGACTTTGGAGTGGAGCAATTCGAATTCAAGTCTTAGAACTCTCAACACTCTTTGATTTCTGAAAATTTATTTTTCTTTTAACAGTTTCTAAATCATTTGAGTGCAAACCTGTTATATTAGTTTTGAATCCTTGAGTATCTGTGACCCGTTGTACAGATACTCGTGGTTTTCTAAAATAAGCATTTTGTTTAACCACTGGATTCGGTTGAAACATGTTACCTTTCACTTGAGAAGCTTGTATATTAACAGCACGGTAGTAACACTCCTTTGCCAAATGCCCACCGTTCCCACAAACGAACATGCCTTCATCCTTCTTCTAAAGTTGGCGGAAGCACTTGCCTCATGTTGGAATTCCTTCTTAGGAAAGGTTTTTCCATTCTTCTTGCCCCTTGGCGCAGCCTTCTGATTTTGCTTGTAATAGGGAACATATAGACGATGGACACAATTTCTGGCTATATGTCCTGGTGTGCCACAGTGGTAGCATGTTTGTCTCTTGATATAAAAAGCACCCATTGATTTATCAACACATGAAGATCCGGAGGATCTATGAGGACGAGACTGTCCTTGTTGTGCTGATTTCTTACGTGCCTTCCCTTTGTTGCCACAACTCTGTGTATTATTATTAGTACAATTTTGAGTTGTGGTGTCATCTGAGTTTGATGACACGCTAAAATGATATTCACTTTCACTAGCCTGAACCCCTTTACTATCAGAAGCAACATCATTTACTCTATCAGAAGCAACATCATTTACTCTATCATAAGCAACATCATTTACTCTTTCTTCACATGAAGTAGAAGCATCAAAATTGTTCACACATTTAAAAACAGGCTTGATTTCCTCTAGGGATCCTGATCCGACAATTTCAGATTGAACCTGTTTACCGTACTTCATGTCTTTTATCTTTTCCCCTGTTCTTTGGTGACAGGGGTAGGGACATAATTGTCATTGAAAGGTGGGGGTACCTGATTATATCCCATACCCTCACCTTTGTTTTCTTTCCACCATAACTGATTTTCAATCATTGAACTGACTACTTTATTGGAACCCTCTAATTTTTTAAAATCAAGCTCAGCCCTTTCAAACTTACTAGTTAGATTCAAAATCTCTAACTTGGAGGCTTCTAGTTGAGTAGTTAACTCTGCAATTTCTTGTTTGGCATCTAGATAATGACAGGCTTTTATACTAAGATCAGACTTAAGTTTTTTAATATCCTTGTTTTGAGCTTCTATTTTTTCTAGAAAACCCTTTTCATTCTTCTTAAGTTTAAAATTCTCTGATTTTATTCTTTCCATATCTCTACTTAGACTGTCATTATGAAGCTTATACATTTCTATTTTCTCACCACAATTTAAAGAACATGGCTGAAAACGTATCTCAGATGAATTTTGATATACTTCTTGTGAGGGAGCAGACTGATTTAAAGTACTTCCAAACATTGAGATGAGTTGTGGAGAATCCGTTGAGTAATTTAAGAGATTAAACTGATTTTCCCGTCAAAATTTCTCGAAAAAATATGATCGCCAAAATTCTCAATAAAGATGTCATGCTCAAAAGAAGCGTCTAGGAAAAATTTTGTTCAAGACAATTTTTTTTTCCCGCCCAAAATTCACCGAAAATCACCCTGAAAAAATTGTTTTCGCCAAAACTTTCCAAAATGAATTTTTTTTTTCAATAATCCCTCCCTGACCGAAAACCAAGTTTGACCGAAAACCAGTGTTGACCGAAATCTTGAATATTGACCAAGTCTAAACCGAGAACAGGAACATACCGAGAGCTCACTTGTTGATGACTTCTTGACCGAGAACACTGATGGTTGGTGGACGAAAACCAATTAATCAGCCGAGAACTCAATAGTTCACCAGTTGTTTGACCGAGATCTACAAGGAGCCGAAAACCAAAGAAAGCCTCAACTGAATTGAAACAACTTTCCAAATAAAGTGGAATTTGATTTTAATTCCAAGTCAAATCCAATCTTTATCCAAAATTAGTTCAATCTTCTTCTCCGAACACAGCCTCGCCGGAAAAATACCTAGTAATCTTGTAGGTGATATTCTTGAATCGTTGATATCACAATAACGAGCCTGAGTGCGTCAAAGGCTCTTATACCAATTGTAAGTCCCGAATCTGGATCACTACAATATGATATCAACCAAACACGTCAAATATGCGGAATCTAGTTAACGTGGTGATTCAAGAACAATATAAATGAAGAACAAGATGAACACGATGTAATATGGTTTCAATGCATACGATTTTATTATTAATAATCGTCTAATAAATAAACCAATTCACACTCACGTTATTGCTCTCTAAATGGTGGCTACGTTTTCTCTCAATGTGAACAACTTTAACCCTATACAACATATCAACTATATATAGGGAAGCCAACATGCTGGCCCAAACCAACAAAAGCCCACCGAGAACACAAAGGTGTTCTCGGTTTACATAACAAACCCGTAGCCCAGCCCAATAAACATATAACTAAGTACAAACCACCAAATATGGACCCAACAAAGGTCGAACTACTGAGGTTCGAGAATTTCCACATTGTTGAAAGTCACGACAAAGATGTGGAATACAAGCTCAAATTCCTTAACCAAGAAATCGGAAAGGATGACAAAAAGCTTTCCGAGCTCTTGGAAGCAAAAAGAGCCCCTTCACACATTCAAGATATGTTCGGGAATGGTGGTCGTTAGTAGTTTCAAGTAGGATAACCCTTGTCTTGTTTTATTAGGAATTGTACTCGTTTAAGCTAGTTTTATGTTTCTCGGTTCATGTTGTTTTATCTTCGATGTAATGTTTGGAAGTTAATGATATTTCATAGAATTTTATGTTTTTAACCTTAATCTTCAACGGAAAATCGGTTAAAAACAACCTGGCTCGATAAATAAATAATTAAACAAAAGAACCTGACTGCTTCATGCAACACTGGGCCGTGCTCCACCAAGCACGGGGCCGTGCCCCAACCTACAATGCAGTTACGAGATTTTTAATGAAAACACCAACTTCCTTATAACTTAACCCTAAACCACATTCCGCCTCCATACGAAAACCTGTGAACCCACACCAATTATTCCAATCTTCGATTCAAACCATCAATTCCAAACAAAAGGTATATCAATTTGATGATTCTATAGTTTTAATTCATCATTCTAGGTCTAAATCGGACCCCAAATCCGAATTTCATGCCCATTTGTTGTTGAATCAGGTCAACACCCGGACAATAGGATAATTAATTGTTAAAATCTAGGGTTTTGATTTTTTAAATAGTTTTGACCCGATTAGAACTTAGGTTTGAAAGAGTTTGTTGAGAAAAATCATTCGGGTTTGGGTCTTGGACGACCCATAACATAAAAATCAAACCCGGATGATATTTCTTAAGAACCGGGTTAAATTGCAAGTTTGAATATTAACTTTTGTAAAAAGGCGGGCAGTGTTTATGCAAAACACGCCCCGTGGTCAACTACAGGTCAACCAAAAGTCAAAATTGGTCACGATGGCCAGAACTGTCAAAACCAGAGAAGCATGGGGTCGTGCCTCATAGGGCACGAGGCCGTGCTTTGCTCTCTGTTCCGCATCTTCTGTTAAATTTGGTGATTAATTGCCTAATCGTGTTCTAAAACTGCAGATGGCTGAATATGGGGACGACGAACATGCTTTCTTGGTCTTCCCCGGGAATGCAATGCGAGATAAGATCGCCTAACAAAGATTAACCTACTTGAACAACCGATTCCCCGAGCCAAACTTCTATGAGTGTGCAAATACTTTGAAGAAGGTAATCCAATGGAGAAGGTACAAAGGGCTTGTCAAAGGGCCATGGGCATGTGTTCTTAACCAGAAAGGCAAAGCAGTGACCGAATTTACTAAGGAATTCTTGGCCTCATTTTCAATAAAAATGAAGGACTTATCTGTGTGGGAAGGAGAGGCTATCGAGTTCAGGGTCGGAGGAGAATGTTATAATACTTCGGTTACACAGCTTGGGATCGATTTAGGCATTTACACGACCGATGAGACCGAGTCTCCCATATGGTATGAGGTTGGGACAACTTTTGCAGACGAGGATGGTGATGAATCAAGTGAACCAAGGAACACCAGGATACAAGCATGGGAACAATTTAGTTATGGACACAAACGTTATTGTGCAAGCCTTACGAGACCCACTGATGCGATACATTCACCGCCTGCTGAACCACACAGTCACTCAGCGTGGTCAGAGAGAGGAGGTCGTAGGATTGAGGTATTTGTGGGCTCTTTATTGCATCAAGAACGAGGTACCATGCAATATCATGTACCTATTATTTCAACTGTTTAAAACAAATGCAAATACGAAGAGCCGAAATACCCCGATCTTTGGTGGTGCATGGATATATAAGCTCTACAAAGCTTATGGTGCAGACAGAGAAGGAACACTTAGCCCAAGCCCAATCCCACTCGATCTTAACCATTGTATAAGTATGCAGATGGTCCAGCAAATTGACAGAAACCCTCCACAGTGGAGGTTTCAGGATGCCCTCAACCAAGTCTGGGATACTGAGGTTTCAGAAACCCCCTACACGTACTCTTAGCAGGGCGGCCCATCATCATCAGGAGCCGGCCCCAGCTCGTCATATCATAGCCAGTACACTTTTGAGGGGCTATATGGGCTCATTGACCAGTTCCAGACTCACACCACCGCTTCTTTTGGCAGGCTATTAGACCAGATTGCTGCATCTAAAGCACAGCGTGCCGAAGAGTATGCAGAGGCGATGCGGGAGATTCATCAGTTGGGGGCACGCATGGATAGGCAGTGGGGACCTTTTGACCTGGAGAACCCGGGCACCTGATGAGCATCGGCGATGGTAGGTCTGGTATGGGCACGGGCATGGGCAGTAGTACTTATTATTATTATTATTGTTGTTGTTGTTGTTGTTATTATTATTATGTTTGAGACAATTTTTATTTGGTTGTTTGTTTGTTTGTTTGCTATGTATTATGGTCGGGGGTGCCATGACATTTGACTATAAGCTCATTTAGCCCGTGTGGGCAGGGTATGGATGATTTCATACCCAATTTTTAGTAGTATTATGCTTTGGTTGTTTGTTGATTGTGTGCAGTCTTTATTATTTAGGTACACTACAAGAAAACGGACGAAAAACAGGGGACGCTCTGTCGAAATTTCGTTAGCCCGTAGGGAAGTTCCTTTCCATTTTACTCACCATACTTCATATGAATCTTATTATGAATCTTTTTTATGTATCTTTTCACATTGAGGAAAATGTGAGATTCAAGTGTGGGGATGGGAATTACTTGACCAATTACTTGCTCAACTAATTATAAAATTCTATAGTAACTAAATATTTTGTAGTAAACAAAGACTATATTTTAACCAAAAGAAAATCCAAGAAATTTTTTAGCAAATAACCAACTAAAAATCTACTATAACTAAAAACGTGAAAAGGTAAAAAGAAGCTTTGTAATATTGAGATTAAATTTATGAAAATTATGGCGTTTATACCCAATTTCTCCGTTACTGTGAGATAAACCTCATGTCATATAAATATTTTTTTTCAGGAGCTTTGAGTG
This sequence comes from Bidens hawaiensis, assembly GCF_021521415.1. Classification (NCBI taxonomy): domain Eukaryota; kingdom Viridiplantae; phylum Streptophyta; class Magnoliopsida; order Asterales; family Asteraceae; genus Bidens; species Bidens hawaiensis. Next base: position 87,533 of record NW_027491404.1, on the reverse strand, counting down.
AGTCATATGTTTCGTGCGATTTAGAACTTGTCGCAAATTTTCATTTCAAGACCGCACGAAGCTTTGTATAAAGAAGACGGTAATATTGTCACCATCCTATAAATTACTCCCTCCGTCCCATTTTAAGTGTCTTAGTTTGAATTTTCAAGTCTTTCTTTTGCAACTTTGACCGTAAATATTTTTGTTCGTGTCATATAATACTTAATAAAAATTATATCAATGTAAAATACATTTAAAACCCAATCCATTCATATAATTTTCATCAAGTATTATATGACACGAATAAAAATATTTACGGTCAAAGTTGCAAAAGAAAGACTTGAAAATTCAAACTAAGACACTTAAAATGGGACGGAGGGAGTACAACACAATAACCAAATGCCGGATTAAAATCCTTACCACTTTATCCATCTCACCGGTAAAATACAACACTGGTCTTTTATCGGCAGACCCTAAAGAACTGGAAATGCATTCTTTCGATTTCAATTTCCTTTGTTGCATACATTTTGCAAAACCTAGGTTGCTTCCAAAACTTAGGGAGAGAATATTTCTCTTTAGCAATGAGGTGAGGAAAAAGTGGCTCCAAGACGAACAAAGGCCACCATTTTGTGGAGTTTCCAAAAGGGCAATGAAAAGAAGAGCAAAAAGATACAAACAATGCTTCGGATGCGGAAACTGGTCCCACGAAGGAAGATGTAGAAAAAGTCAAACTCAGTCTCAACATGAATATACCGAACTAATGAGGGTGGGGGCTATCAGGCTCAAAGCCGAACAATCCATTAGAGTTGGGAGTTATGTTCAGAGCAGGATTGAGAAAGAACTGATCCACATCCTCGACAAAAATGGTCTTGACGATCTGACCTTAAAAGTGTTACTAGGTCTGTAATAAATAAAAAACAAAATCAGCAATCGGGGGAAGGGAGCTAACCATTGAAGACATCTTAAGACTCTCGACAATCAATAGAAGTTGTATTTACCATCCTCATTAACCTAAAACCTTGAACCACCACAAAATACCAAATCCCTACTCACACAAAACCAACCTATATTACCTTCTGATCTATGCAACCCTTCACAAAGTTGGAGATTTGAACTTGTTACAAGCTTATTTAGCACGAGTCATATTTTGGCTAAGAGTTTTCACATACATACATCACATGTATGATCATATATAAAACCGAGTGTGAGTGAATATTGTGAGAACATGACATTTTGCATAACCAGAAGCTCAAAAAATTAAATCGTCTTTTTTATATATCACTATATATATTCCTATGATTTAAGATTGGTTATTTTGTTCTCATTCTCTTAGAACTCTTTGGGGATATTTATAAATAGCTTTCTTGAGGACAAGCAAGGTTTAAGTGTGGGGATGTTTGATGTATATAAAATTATACATCTTTTTAGCATCAAATAATCTCTAAAAATTGCAACTTCTATCAAATAATATAGTTCAAATAGCTACTTATCATGTTAAAATGTATTTTCAGGTAAACCCAAGACTCAAACGAAGAAACGAACGAAAAGCCTAAGAAAAATCAAAGAAAACCCAAGAAAATACTGAAACACGCCCCCATGCTTCATGGAACACGCCCTCATGCTTTCATGTGCAAGAAAAGATAAAAATCTGTAACAAAAGGCAAAATACTTGACAGCTGGACATGGGGCCGTGCCCCCATTAAGCATGGGGTCGTGGTCACCATTCAAAAAAGACAAAAGAAATATAACAAATCACCAGAAACACGGGGCGGTGCCTCATGAAGCACACACTCCCCGTGGTGAGTCATCATGTAACACGCCCTCATGGAACACGCCCTCATGCTTTCATGTGCAAGAAAAGATAAAAATCTGTAACAAAAGGCAAAATACTTGACAGCTGGACATGGGGCCGTGCCCCCATTAAGCATGGGGTCGTGGTCACCATTCAAAAAAGACAAAAGAAATATAACAAATCACCAGAAACACGGGGCGGTGCCTCATGAAGCACACACTCCCCGTGGTGAGTCATCATGTACAATCTGACAGAACATTAAATGCAAGATGACAAATGGACACGAGGGCGTGCCTCCTAAGGAACGGGGGTGTGCCTGGTTGCCCAGGCAGCCTATAAAATAGAGGAGCATGTTGCACTCATTTGGAGTGCTTGAAGAAAACCTTTATACATGTTTCTCTTATAAAAACACCCACTTTACACTCATATTGAAGATCTTGTGGAGAGTTTGAAGGCTTGGAGGTTATCATCATCATCATCCATCACCATTGAAGAGGGAAGATTCATCCACATTTGGTTAGATTTTTCTAGTTTGATCATGTGTTTCTTATCTTCATCTCTTTTGGTGTTCATAACAATGCTCATTATGAGCTAAACTCCATTTACCATCTAATTTCTATGAAGAAGCTTTCTTTTACTTTATGATTATGTTGAACATGTGATTTAGTTTGGTAAAGTACATGGTTATTTTGCAATTATCATTTGATGAAGAAATGTTTTATCACTTTAACTCAATACATCAAGGTTGATGATTAATAATCATTCATGATTCACTCATGTTCTTGGAGACTAGAAATGGTAAAAAGAATACCTTGATAACTTATTCAAGATAAAACATGGATCCTTATATTGTACTTAGAAATGATTATATATAAGTTATGATATATTTCTCTAGTTTTGATAATTCTGAAATAACATTGTTAACACGATTGCTTAGGTTATCATGCTAGTTAAAGAAATCATATGTTAATGGAATGTGTAATTATAACCTAATTAAATCAACCAAGGAGAGGTTGTGTGGGTTAACTACAATCGCCCGAAGTTGTTATAATTGGTATTTGAGAAATCGAAGTCAATCCTAAACTTTCTACTTTACTAAACTACTTGCCTACTTAAATTAACATTTTTTTGGTAGTATGAGATTAAGCAAGGATGGACTTGAATATACGCATGCTACGTTCTTTTATGTTATAGAATATATTCAGTTAGAAATGATGGACTATTCTATCATATATTATTAGGGCAAGTTTATCACATGTTTACTTGATAATCATCAAGGAAGAATGGAGTGGATTCTTGATCTTAGATGGTAACCTTCATATAATTTATTTACTAATTTAGAATTTCTCTTCTTGTCACCTACATATTATATATATAAGTATTTCTATTTTATAAAAGTTTAAAAACCAACCCCAAAATGATTAAAACTCACCGATTAACCTAAAACGAGGATTCATTATTAGAAACATTTGTGTCCACGGATCAACACTTGGTTCTTACCAATACTATTCTACATATATGATATGTACACTTGCCTATTTTATGTGTGTTTAGTATTAGTAGAAATAACTTTAATAAATTTAATACACGATCTTGTGCGATAGCTAAAATTCCATTCCAACCATATTAAGCACTCAAACGCATCACATCAGCAGTCACCACCACCACCACCAGTTTCCTAAAAATATTAAAATATTTTATATATGTTTTATTGGGTGAATTTTGACTTTTGAAGTCAATCAAACAAGTTTAAAAAGAAGATAAACCATTAATATGAATCTTGTCACTTAACTTTGAGAGTTCACATGGTACTTCAATGAAGCAAATGATAATACAAGCTTTAAACTTGATGGCTCCTCCTGCCAACTATGAAGTTGATATTATGACTCATTTATAAACATTCCATTACAAAGCATGATCACAAATAAATTGTGTATACATGTTGTATCTTATTTATCAAAAGAATTATATTCTGAGGATACAATGGAGCTAAAATAGCATTCATCTTCTATCAAGGTATTCATAAAATTATGTCAAGTTTAGGTCGGACTGCGCGAACCCGTTAGCATGATTACAAAAACACAATGCAACAAATTTCAGGCGACTTTTAACCCGTGTGGCCCGTATGACCCTTTTAGGATTATGTTTTATTCTTTCTTCTAGTAGTGTTAATTAGAGCTTGTAAATGTAGAAAGTTTTCTAAAAGTGCTTATATAAATATATCTTATAATTAAAACTCTAAAAATATACGCTATTTATTATAACTTCTAGATGTATTTTAATTCAGCTTACATGCTAATTTAAGCCTATAAAAGAACCGAACATTAACGAACTGTTCGGCTGGAAGTTCATCTTCGTTTATTTAAAAAACGAACAAACATGAACACGCATTTTGTTTGTTCATTTATGTTCGTGAGCATCTGGTTATGTTCGTTCATTTATGTTCATTTATTTACGTTGATGTATTTTCATTCGTTTATGTTTTATAAGCATCTAAGTATATATATATATATATATATATATGAAAATAAAAAGGGCTCGTTAAAACGAATGAGGTAAATTTAAGTCACTAATTAGATGTGTTTTGTGGATAAACTAGAATGTATTAGACTTGTTCATTACCATTACAAGCTGTTCATTTAGATTTTAAATTAATGAACATGAATGCACACGGACATGACCTTATCCAATCTGCATATAATAAGTTATTTGACCATGAAACCCAAAGTTTACTGAAATACCTCACTGAAGTACTTAAGTAAATAGTACTTAAGTAAATTAAAACCAATCAGCATGAAATTAAATTTTAAAAATAACTATTTGATCATTAAAGTCAAACTTCACCAGAATACCCTACTGAGGTGTTTAGCCCAAAACATTAAAGCTACCATATTCAATAATCTGATACTTTAACTTTGAAAGTAAACAAAACCTAATTTACTTCGGCTTGAAGCCTCTGATTAAAATTAAACATAAATTTGTAGATCACAATTATGGAGTTTATCAGTAAAGCATCAGCTAACATTAAATCAAGACGAATCTGGATGTGCTCAAACCTATAGAAACAAAGATTAATAGTTGTAAAACATAGTACTTATAGTAATCAGATCTATTAACATCGGTGAATAGCAGCGATGACTTTCTTCTAGATCAGTTAGAGTTCCATTGTAAAAAATCGCTCCAATCATATACAAAATAATAATTAATTTACATGATTTAGAAGGGTGTAAAGTTCCAGCAACTTATTCAGCCATGATTTTGTTATCGGGATTGGCTTGAGAGGGTCAGATATATTATATATATAGGTTTCGTTCGTATTACGGGGTCTATATTATATATATATATATATACATACATACATATATATATATAGCAAGGTTATAATAAGAAGTGAATTTTTCCTAAGTGTAGAAAGTGTATTTTCACCATTAAATCTAATAAAACACACCACTCAATAAACACACCGCAACTAAAATAAATCACACCGCACAATAAACACACTTTTCATATCCGTCATCAAATCAACATATCTAACGCACCAGATTACTTCTTAGACAAACTCCACTTCTTATTTTAACTCCACCCTATATACATACATATATATATAGAGAGAGAGAGAGGGAGGTTACTGTACGATAACCCCTTATCGTACGAACAGTACGCGACACAAGCAAGCGTCTGATCAATTTTTAAAACACGCACCTCTTTCTTCAAAAAGGGTAAGATCGTCAAATTAGTCTTCGTTACTCTCCCTAAAATCACTCGCAATAATCAACCTATAATCAACTAATCTCAGCGATGAAGCGTACTCATTCAATCAACTAAACTATCAACTGATCCGACGACGAAAGCAACTGAACTATACTACATTCAATCGTAATGAAGATGGATAAAATGAAGAACCCTAACTCATCTGCTTCAACGAAGGAACGAAGATTAAAGCATAAACAAAATAAACCTCCGATTGCTAATAAATCAGGTGTTGTTTATTATTCATGTAATCGTTTTAGGTTTTAGAGATGTTTTAACAGTTGTTTTCCTGAGCGTTTGACAACAATCAGTATATGTAATCATTTTAGGGTTTAATTTTATGTTAAACTGTATTATTTGTTTGTAAGCGTTTGGGATGATTTCACCATATGAATTTGTCTAGTTAATTTGAATGTTATTATGAGCGTTTATTAAGCGTGTTTCAACTGACTATATAACTGGATCTGTCCAAACTAACATTAATCTGGTCTTATGTGTTTGATGAGCGTTTGACAAGTGTTTGGAAAGCTTGTTTGTGATGACTAAAATAAGCAGGTTCTTTATCTGTTCTTGTGTGTTTGATGAGCGTTTTGACAAGCGTTTGGTAAGCTTGTTTGTGATGACGGAATAACAGGTTCTTTAACTGGTCTTGTGCGTTTGATGAGCGTTTGACAAGCGTTTGGTAAGCTTGTTTGTGATGACTGAACAACTGGTTCTGCATATAGTATTAGGCGTTTGATGAGCGTTTTGAAGTTTTTTTACATCTGATTTTTATGTGTGATCAGTTAAACGAATGGTTAAAACAAAACAAGTTGATGCTGGAGTCAAAAAGCTTAAGACAAAACATGTTGAAGCAAACTCTTATTCGGACTTTGAAGTTCCAATCAACAAATTTTTATCAAATAAGAGGAAAGAGGTGGAAGAGAATAGTTCAGACTCAGACTTTCAATAACCAAAGAAAAAGGTTGTTAAAGAAAAGAAGCCAACTGAGAGGGTACAAAGGAAACCTTTTGTTGAATATATAGACAAAAAGTTACGGCTCAGATGTGCACCATTTAACATTGTCGATGCAGTGAGTGGAATGAGCTCTTACCAAAATGTTTGATTGGAAGAAATGGGATTTGGTTCAATATTAAACCTACAAATTAACCAAACTCCATCAATGTTAGGGCATTGGTTGCTGATGAACTATGATCACCGGTTTAATGAATTGAACATCGGCAGTGGTGTTAGTAAGATAACAGTAACAAAAGTTCATGAGGTGTTGGGTATACTAATGGGTAAGATACCCATTTTAGACAGGAGTAGACCAAGGTTGGGGGATGATGCAACTACATATCTGTTCAAGAATCAATTACCGACTACAAGAATAACTATAAAGCATGTGAGAGACAAGTTGACGGCTGATCAAGGAGTTGGTGACATGTTTAAACTTAATTTCCTTGTGTTGTTCAACACATGTATATGATTTATAACAAAATCAACAACAATCAACCAACGATTCATCACCGCAATCGATAAACTCTCAGATATTCCAAATATGGACTGGTGCAGCTATGTAATAGAAAACCTAAAGATGACAAAGGAAGAATGGAAATATGTCAATGAACAATAAAACGGTCCAATCACCTTTCTTACGATGCTTTACACACATCAGTACCAGAAGAAATATGGTCAATTTGGGTCTCCGGTCACAACACCTGCAGTCAACTACATAACAACAACAACTCTTGCAAGGATGGAGAAATACTTGTATAATAATGGACCTCCTTTAGATGATGATTCTGAAACGAGGAATACGCTCCTGTGTATGAGAATGTTGAAACCGTTGGTGCAGAAGCTAATGTTGAAACTGCAAACAAAGGATTAATTGAGCCTACAACTGATACTGCTGATGCTGGTAAAGATGATGTTGCAGCTGATGGTGATACTGCAGCTACTGGTGACAAGATAATTCCTGAAGCTGCTGATGGTGGTAAAGATGATCTTGCAACTGCTGGTGAGATTGCAGCCACCAGTGACAAGATAATTCCTGAAGCTGCTGATGGTAATACAGTTGCTATTACTTCTACTGATAAACCTACTGATGCAGTTGGTGAGGCAGCTGCTGGTGACAAAGCGATGCATTAGCCTGATGCAGATGGTGACAACCAAATACATGGTAACAAAAACTTGTTATTTTCATCTAAAAACTCTCTAATGTGTATTTCTTCTAATTATCCATTATTTTACACCTCAAAAACCCTCCTTCTTCTTCACAAGAACTGAATTGTGAAACACCACCAACAATTTCATTCATTTCATCTTGAAGATCATTAAATATAGCTCTTGTATATATCCTAACCGCTTCCCTTTCAAGATAAATTTTGGTTTCTAACTGCAGATACGTGTACCTACTATCATGATCACACCGTCTGCCATTGTATCTCTGTATCTCCATACAAAAATCAAAATGGTTGAAAAACTCAACTAATGTTAATTGAGAATTTGTAGCTTTTCCAAAAAAAATGGTTTTCGCTCTCTGATCTTGATGTTGTGCGCATAAATCAAGACAAAAGTTCATTTCTATAAAAAACAGGTATCCAATCAAATCTGATTTCATACATATCAGTAAGCCATTTATTCTTGCTAAGCTCAAACTCACCCATTATAGCCTGCCATTTTTCCTCAAATTCTAAAGGACTAATTGAATCGGTCTAATTAAATCGGTCCACACAATGTTACATAGCCTACTCTTAAAATCTTTGTTGTTACATAAATCAGCCCCCACCTGATACACAAAAAACATGTTAAACGCTTATGGAAACGCTCGTTGTCACAATATATAATCATGTTACGCTCATAAAACGCTCACATATTAAATATCAAAGAAAAAGACTATTGCCATTAAACACTTGTCAAGCACTCATTATTTAAACTGCCTAAAACACAACTAAATCAAAGCTCAATTAAGAAAGTTACCTTGTCAGCAACTTTCTTCATGATATGCCACATACATAACCTATGCCTTGTATTTGGAAACACAGCTGCAATAGCTTGCTTCATAGCAGGGTCTTGATCAGTAACAACAACCTTCGGTGCATGACTAAACGACTTAAGTAACATTTGCAATAACGATGTGTATAATTCAATAGTTTCAGAAGTTAGTAATCCAACACCGACAGTAACACTATGACAATGGTTATCAATTGTTGTGAACGGGACAAAAACCATCTTGTACCTGTACACAGAAAATCATATAAAATATACACAAAAACATATACATACAGACAATCATATACATACACACAAACTTACTTATTAGTCTTAAATGTAGCATCAAAAGATATAATATCCCCAAATGCAAGATAATTACTCTTTAAAGTCTCATCAGCCAAAAACATACGAATTAACTCACGATCACCATTGACATCATATTCAAACGAATAATCGGATGAAAATGTTTTCTTCGCACACAATCTCTGAACAATCATCTCAGCATCATACTCTCCAATATAACAATTCAAACCTTGTTTAAAATTCTTACAATCATCTTTAGTTGCACCTACTTTTTCAAAACCACCGTACTGTGTTCTCATAAGGTTAAACACTTTAACAGGTCCCAAGTTCATATTAGAAAGCTCATAAATAGCTTCCTCTTGGACATGTGTTAACTTCCTCGCATAACGAACAAACTGCATATCAGAATCTGCAACCATTCTATGATTATGGCCTTCAATAAAATCATCTACTTCAAAAATTTCACCGTCAACAGATTTTAATTGTAGATGTGCTCTACAACCACATCTAATTGTCGGCATCTTCCTGCTTTTATAATATGGCTTGCTTGATTCATTACAATCACCTTTTGAATCATACATTTTAGTTGGCTTGTGACCTTCTTTACAACATGTAAAATACTTGGTCTTTAGTACACCATCATGCACGTAAGATCCACCTTTACGAACCCCAAATCCAGCTTTTATAGCATATTCACTATAAAAATCAAATGCTTGATCAATTGACGAAAACATCATTCCTTTAACAGGTCTGCATGAAGAAGCAACTTCAGGAATGATATCAACCCCTTGACCTTCAACCAAAACACTTGAATCATCTACACAAAACATCAAAAATAAACCATATTATAATCAAAACACGCTCAAAGTATAATCAAACCATTTTAACAATCCTAATAGTAACACGCTCATATTATACAACATTATAATCAGCCATAGTAACACGCTCATGATACGCTCATATTATGAAACATCAAAAATCAAAGGCAATCCTAATATGAACACGCTCGTAACACGCTCGCAAACTAAACTAATCAATTATCATGTGATTCTCATGGAAACTAACATACAAGTTACTGTCGCGATTATAAACATAGTATACATCTACTGTTGATTGTTTCAAACTTACATTCACGATCGTCTTCCATTTCAAACCCCTAAAATCACACAAATCACTTGAAAAACTAGTTCGTGTACTCAAGATAGCTCAATTGATAGTTTTTGGTACAAAAATTGTTTCGTAAATAAGAAATTGATTTTGATTAAGCTAAATATCAGGATCGTAACCGTTTATACGCAAATTACCAAATTTAAATGACGAATCAAAAAGACAATCGTACCCTTCTCGCTTAAAATACATGGGATCTTCTCAACCGCTTTCAACTGAATGATAAGTATAGATCGACGCTTGCTGTTGTCACGTACGGTTTTGTACGATAAGGATTAGCGTATTCCATCTTTTCTATATATATATATATATATATATATTCTGATTTTAATTGTACGTATCATAAGGAAGTTAATAATTATATACTTAGTATTTGATGATGAAAATTGTTTCACAAATAAATTAAATGTTATAACTCGGTTTAAAAGTTATATGAGTTTGGTAAAACCCATGACTCGTTTCTTTATTTTTAATATAAATTTGTTTCTTAATTATAAATCATATCTTTTTTAAAAAAAATATTAATTTTTAGTGTATCCCTTTTTATAGGATTTTCATATGAAATATTTGGTGAGATTAATTTTTAATTTAATTATAACTCGTTTAAGGACTGTCTGGGTTTGGTAAGACCCATACCTGTGAATTTGGGTCAAATGAATGAAAAACCTTCATTTAAACATCAAGCAATCTGGTGGCTTCCATAAAAGAGGGGAGCGACCACATCGCGACACGTAGGATTTTTGAGCTTTCGTTTATATATATTTAAGATAGATTAAATTCGGATCGAATTCAGATAAATCCACATAATCGAACTAAACCAATTAATCCAAATAACAATATTTTCTAATTTTTTATTCATATTTGTTTCCCCTAATTTTTGGTTCCTTATATTTTGTTAGTTTAGAATCATAATAAACATATAAAACCGAAAACCCAGAAGTACTGGTAGTTTTGAATGCAAATTCAAAGCTCATTAAAAACCAAGTATGAATTAAGTCCTTTTGTGAATTAGGTTAAAAGACTCAATGCTCATTAAAAACCAAGTATGAATTAAGTCCTTTTGTGAATTAGGTTAAAAGACAGGAAGGCTTATTCGTGATGAGTAGGTTTAAAAATGGGTTGGATACAAAATGTTTTAATCTAAAGAATAGTGGGTTGGGCAATTTCCCTACTAACAAACATAATACATTCTTATTAGGGTAAAATGATATCCGAATAATAAATTTTAAAACTTTTGTATATGAATTCAAACTGAATATCCGAATAAGAATCGGATCAGCCTTTTTTAGTTTCGATTGCAGTTCAGATTTCGGTTTTAATGAACACCCCTACTCGATGGTAAAGTATGCATGATGTGAATAGCACAACCCAGATTCGAGACTGAGGAACCCTCAAACTTGGTTTTGAAATTTTCTTTTTAATGTTAGAACCTCTCTTTTGGTTTTAATTTTTTGAAAATTAAATTGTGTTAGGTGTTTTTATTCTAAGGTTTGAGCATATTCCTGCTTTCTCACAAGCCCATCACTTATGGGCATGCTTAAAGTTTTCCTCGGATTTCCTGTAAAATTCTCATCGTTTTTTGTCGCAAAATCTTTTGACATTTACTTTTTTATGGGCATGCTTCGCCACATTTTTGTTTTATTTTTTTACACTATATTTTTCGGTTTCGTTTTTATATAAAGGTTTAGAATATGTTGTAACGCATGGGTGTACGTAAAGGTTTAGTTTTTTTAATCTATAAAGCTTCAAAGACATTAGTTTATTTATCTGTTTAACGAGCCACAATGTCTAAAGGATTTGCTTTTTTTTCCAGCTACATGCAACCCGTCAGTTTTTTGCCTGTCACTATTATTGGGAGTAAGACTATCCACTATAACAACCCAAACAAACTTTTTATTAAAAAACTAATTTCTCTCTTTTTCACCTACATAACCAAACCCAATCCAATATTTCACTCACTATCACAACCCAACCTAAACTCATATTTTATTAAGTAAATATGATTCATAATTGTTTTTTATTATATAAAAAATATTAAAAATAATAAAATATTTTTTTTAACTAGTTTATTATTTATATTTAATTTAAAAACATACTTAAAATTTTAAATAAATAAAATTACAATGAAATGAAAAACATTGCAAAAAGAAACTGGTGTCCAGTTGTGAAGCAAAAAGGAGTTTCTAATTTTACGTAACAAAACAATCTAATATAAATAAAATAATAATAATAATAATAATAATAATAATAATAATAATATGAATAATACACAATAATGGTTTAAAGAAGAGAAAAGGTATCGTATATATATTAAAATAATCATCAACCGTTTGCAAACATGGTTTGGTGAAACGAACTGGTCGTGAGAAAAAATGAATTTCTATTTTTTTAATTAATAATAATTTTTTGTCTTTTACTCCACGTGACAACCGGTTGGGGCAAATGCTCATGATAGTGGATAGCCTAATATCAAAGTTATCAATTTTCATCATTATTACGTTTTCAAAAGCTTATCTTTATTAGTTTTACCATTTTGCGCGTGGCTTGTAGAAAACACACCAAAAATAAAATATGTATCTGAATTAAATTCAGGTGTTAACCGAGTCTGGATTACACGAATCGAATGATCTGACTGCTATAGGAGAAGTTAAGTTATTGATTTGACCCTTAAACAAGAGTCATTACAATATACATATAATGATATAAACATGTAAAATAAGATAAAGGCCCGAGTTACAAGATTCTTTTGGACAAAATCTGAATTAAATAAATCAAAGTTGACATAAACAATCATTTATGTCTGGCACAAATATAAACATGGGATTAGTCGACTTTTGTGTTTCATAGTTCACACATGCATACGCGGTGATATATTGGTCTGTTGTTGATGGGAAATGAATGGTTTGAAATGAAAGGTAATTAGTTACATTCAGTAATCAACCAGCCCACAATCTACATGGCTCGCTATTGACTTATTTTCCATCCTCACCTATACTTATTGACTTTGTAATTGTAAATAAATAATGTTTATATAAAGTTAGTTAATAATTGTCAAGGAAGACTATTTTGCTGGACGGTTGCAGGAACGTGTAGTGGTACAAAGAAAAGCTAGCTTGCAACTATATATATTTGAAGTTATAAAATTTGCAGCAAAGTCTAAACTCTAAAAGATATCAGTTTTGGTTTTTCAAATGTAGATACGATTACGTAGTTAGTCCATGACATTTACCTAAAATAACAAGTTTGGGTATTAAGGTTTAAAAGTCACAGGTATAAGTACAAAGGTTTTATTATTGTAACAATGTCATGTATTAACCTTAACATATGTTAAATGTTAACAGAAATGATGGACATGTGCACAAAAATTGAGGTCATTATTGTCATACACATTCACAAATCGCATTACTAACCAGAACGCGAAATTACCATACTATATATATATACACACACACGACCAATATGTCATGCAACTTAAATGCAAACGTATTATTGTAAAGTAAGAGTGATTTTTATCCATTTGTCTTCTAAAATGATATTTTTTTTTGTATGACGTGCTCTATTGATGGCCGGTAGTTAATGTACTGGTACCATGACAAACATACCTTATACAGACCGAACAACACTATACCATTATTGTTATTATCGGAAACAGTACCAATATTCGTTTTTATAGTTTTGAATGATTTAAAACACATGTTTATGGGTTCATATTTACATCATACGATGCGTATTTGAGGAAATAGTTATAAAAAAAACACTTTTTAATCACAAACAATACCTGGTACGGGTATTGTGGCCCACCGAGTTGTATTCAGAATAATGTATTCCTTTTGACTAGTAAACTATATTGATTGCCGTTGGCAACGAATAAAGCAGAACCGATACCTACCGAACAATGTCGATACCAGTATTATTGGAACCGGAGCCACATTTAATTTTATGGTTTTTGATCTAAGTAACATATTATATTTTTTAGATATAATGTTTTAAAAAATTCTAATTATGCTTATTTTTGTCTAAGTTTCTATATACATTTTATTCGAAAGAAACCAACATAATGTACCGTAATAATTCACACGCTGAGTAAATGTTTAAATTAGTTTTATCTTATTTATAAAATAAAAAGCCAAATTAAATATATCTAAATTATTACTTGCATAAAATATTTTCATTGCATAATGAAAACTTCAAATATATTTTATTTAACAAGGTTTTTAATATAAACAAGCATATGTTGACACAGTTGTTGTCACATTTAAAGCTAAAACGTCATACTTTAACTCTCGTGACATCCTTTTACCTTTCATTTCTGCTTTATAAATCTTATGACAAATACATATTAGATTATGATATACACTTCCTTTGACCCATTGCACGGAATTATGTGGCAATTTCAACTTCTAATTGGTATCGCAATCTAAGTGAGAATGTGTAATGACAATAATGTTCTCAGTTTTTATGGCATGTGCCTTTCATTTCTATTAAAGTTAGTACCCAATATTGTCGCAAAACTAAAATATTAATACTCATGCATGTGACTTTTAAATCTTAATACTCGATCTTATTACTTTAGGAAAACCTTACGGACTAATTGTATAGTTGTGTCTTAAATGTTATTTCAATTTGAACTTGAAATGCTTTAAAAGATTAATAATTCGATGGCTTTAGTCTTTGTTTGGAAAGAATATATAGTTTAGTCCATAAACTCTAATTAATTAACTACTACTAGTCTACTACTACTTGACTATAACTACCAAATGGTTTGCAACCTGGTGATATAAAAAATTCAAATTGTTTAGATAGTGATGTCCTTCCACAAAGGATTTAGGTTCATGTATGAGTCTATGATGAACACTAGTGAAGATTTAGAAGTAGGATGTTTGACTGAGTGAGGTGGGGGAGAGAGAGAAAGAGGGGGGAGGGGGGGGGGGGGGTTGTTCATTCTTAGATCAACAGCGTTTAAATGTTTTCTTCGGTTGGGTTAGTTTATTATTTTTTAATTCATCTTTTTTATCGTTGAAGAGGTAGGTCCCAGCAGAGCCCAGTTGGACCCGCAAGACTAACCTTGAACAGGGACGTCTGCGCAATGACCAACTGCTCCAGCAGGACCCACCATGCTCAAAGAACCTTACGCGCAGTACGCCAGCTGTACCCGCAGGGAAAGCCTCCCAATGGTGAAGTACCCCGCCTGTTCCCGCAGCTGCGGATACAAGCCATCAGGGAAGGCTACCCGCACTAACAGCAAGGCTACACGCACAAGGTATTCGTTACTTCAGTAGTCACATGAAGGAATGAGCAAGGCGGGAACACTCCCGCCTAAATGAGCCAGTCCGTATGCTTCTGGAAGGTCTTTCGTACTATACCTACTAAGGTATGGGCGGAATAGACAGTTTGACCAGAGCAGCCCATGAACTAATCACAGGGTGACAGCTCACCGACAACAATACGAGGAGGAGCACCCTCTAGTACTGTATGCCACTATTAGCCGCTGCCTACTCACCAACCCTTACGATGGAACCTGCGCAGCGTACAGTTGGTGGAACAGTGCGTAGCCGGCAGTAAAGGAACAGTATACAGCCGACCTTATTACTGTTGGCCGTAACCTATCCACCAACCAGCATGGCCTGTGCATAGTCCACTGTTGGTAGAACAGGAATACTATTCAGCCGGCTGTACCTGCTTGGAAACCTACCTTCGGCTATAAATACTCCAACACCTTGGAATTGTAAGGACATCATCTGATATCTCAATCTTATCTAGCAATCTCTTAATATACACTTATATTCAGAGCAATCTAGTCTGATTCTCACGCCGGAGGGTGGTCACAAGGAGGAACCCCCCCTTCTCAGTGACGAGCTTACGGTGTCTGTTTTGCAGGTCTCTAGAAGAACAACCTTCTCAGCTGGACCTCATCCCCGTGGGAAACATTACTTAACCCCCAGATTATCCATAATCTGTCCAGGGTTCACTTAGTGTTTCTTCATTGGCGCCATCCGTGCATAAAAGCTAGAACTAATTTAGTTTTTTCAAAATTTCTGAAGAAATGGTTAACGTTACTCCGGTCCCAAGGCCAGTAACCGACCAAGAAACCCCGGTAACCACAACCCCACCAACTGGGGGGAACACCGGCGGTTATACAAATCTTACGAACACTACCCCGACTACCCAAGCCGGGGCAAGTGCAGTAAATATTCCACTGGGGTTCACTGATGCCCAGTTGGAAAAACGAACTAGGGTCCCTCGCCAAACACTAGATCAAGTGAAGGTGTGGGCCGAAGCACGTCAAAGAGAGTTCCAAGCTGAATTGGATGAACGCTTGCGTTCAGTTCAACAGGCTGACGAATTCGGCAGTACTCGCCAACACCTCAATATGAACAGTGAGTGCGAGTACTCAGACGACGAGAGGGAAGAATCCGATACCGACGCAAACCCTCGCCATAAGGCGAAAGGGAAGCGTAAGGAAACGGACTTCCAACCAAAAAGGAATTTTGGGGAAGCTTTTAAACTAACAAATGCGGAGAGAAACCCGCGTGACTTCTCCAAAACCTTTAGACCAACTGCTACAAATGCAGGAAAGTCAAAATTCGCAAGGGACATTGCGGAAGCAATCGCCCCGAGAAGTGCCAAACAAATGTCCAACATTGGCACTTATGATGGTCTATCCGACCCAGACGACCATTTGAACAGGTTCATTGCGGGGGCTACCGTCAGCAACTGGACGGAACCCACGTGGTGTTACATGTTCCAGATGACTCTGGTCGGAGCGGCCAGGGCATGGTTCGATCGTTTACCGGTCCACCACATATATGACTGGGCGGACTTTCAGAACAAGTTCAGCCAGCACTTCAGCCAACAGAGGAAATACACTGAAGAACAGTGGACGATCCTCAACTGCGTTAGAGAGGAGGATGAATCTTTACTAGACTTCATCACCCGCTTCAACTCCAAAAAGCTAAGTCTCGGCAACATAAGTGAAGATCTGGTTCGCGCCGCTTTCATACAAGGCGCCGAATACCCAGAGCTTATCCGCACATTGACGGGTAAGGATGGCATGCCATCAACATGGGATGCCATCATGACGGCGGCAAAGCGCTTTGCCGAGACGGAAAAGCAACTGGGAAGGGATCTTCCCCAGAGTACGCACCTCTACACGCAGAGGACAAGAGAGAACAATGTTCGGATCGCCCGGCAGAACAAAAAGAGGAAGCTAGGTATCTGGCAGTCAAGGATAAACTTTGACACTTCATCCAGCTCTCATCCTCTTGTTGGCGGAAGAAAACACACACACCCTTCAAGCCAAAAGCACCGGTGGACGCCACTCACCAAAAGCGTCACGGAAATATTTGCCACTGAAAAGCTACCATGGCCAAAAGCTCCAATGATCCGGCAGCGACCCAATGCGGATCAGAGCAAATCCTGTGACTTCCACGGGACAAAAGGTCATGGTACGGAAGAGTGTACATCCTTGAAGGATATTGTTGAAGCATTCGTCAAGGATGGAAGACTGGCACACCTGGTGGCATCAATCAAGAAGGGAGGACGGAACGACAACCGGTACCGAGGCAACGGACGAAAGCCCGTTGACATCAGCATCAACATGGTTCACGGTAATATCAGAGGAAGAAAAAGGCGAACGACAGAACCATGTGCGTGGAAGGAAGCTGAGGTGCGCTTCCCGCGAGTGCCAGGAGGACCCAGCAAAGAAGGCCCTATCATCATCAAAAGCCAGCTGGGGCACTACATCACCTCCCGCACTCTTGCTGACAACGGCGCCTCGTCAACGATGATGTACAGGCAGTTCTTCGACAAGCTAGATGACGAAGACAAGGAGCGCCTGGAAACGATCTGTGCCTCGATGGAAGGGTTTGATGGCAGCACAAACACCCCCCTGGGCATCCTATCTTTCCCCGTCACTCTTACGGATGGGAAACACTCCCGCACAGAAGATGTGGACTTTGTCGTGATGAGGAAGCCACACCACACATATGACATTCTCTTCGGGAGAGACGGGATGGCAAGATTCAACGCCGTGGTATCCTCAGTCCACGGCATGATGGGATGGCCAACAGCTGAGGGTGTAGCGATGATCACCGGCATTCCCCAGGTATGCATCGCATCTGTCTCATCTAAACCCAAACCAAAGATGGCTAAACCAACCATCACCGAACCAGAAAGATGGGCCTTCAACGGCAAATACCCGGACCAGGCCGTCACCATTGGCCCAACAATTGTTGATCCCACACGCACCTTACTTAAGCGCTTATTACAAAGGAACGCCGACATCTTCGCGTGGACACCAGCTGACATGACTGGTGTACCCCGGAGTAAGGCAGAGCATAAGCTCAAATGCGATCCGGCTGTCACGCCGATCGTACAAAAGCGCAGAGTAATGGGGCCAGAACAAACTAACGCGTGTAGAACCCAAGTCAAGGAACTCCTTGACGCAGGCATCGTACGCGTTAGTAGATATCAAACTTGGGTTGCAAATCCCGTTATGGTACCGAAGAATGACAAACAATGGCGCATGTGCATAGATTTCAAGGATTTGAACAAAGCATGCCCCAAAGATTGTTATCCGTTACCTGAAATTGATCTTAAGGTGGATTCGTTGGCACCATTCCGCCTTAAATGCTTCCTGGACGCGTATAAGGGGTACCATCAAATCCACATGGCCGTTGATGATCAGGACAAAACCGCTTTTCGGACGCCCGATGGCACATTTTGTTATCAAATGATGCCATTCGGACTTAAGAATGCCGGGTCCACATACCAACGCCTGATGGACAAAGAGTTTCATTCCCAAATTGGGAGGAACTTGGAAGTCTACATGGATGACTTGGTCATCAAAAGCCCTGACCCAGAAGCGATGTTAAAAGACATCGAAGAAACTTTCAACACGCTCAGGAAGATAAACATGAAGCTCAACCCGAGCAAGTGTGCCTTTGGAATGGAAGAAGGGAAGTTCTTGGGGGTCATCGTCACTAAAGATGGCTTCAGAGCGAACCCTGAAAAGGTCGAAGCCATTATAAAAATGGAATCACCTACTACCATCAAACAGGCTCAGACACTGAATGGACGACTAGTGGCACTTAATCGCTTTTTGGCAAACCACGCGGATAAGTCGTTTCCATTCGTGTCAACATTGAGAAACTGTTTAAAGAAAACGCACTTCCGCTGGACACCAGAAGCGGAAGCAGCTTTTCAGGAGATTCGGTCACGCTTGATCGAACTCCCAACGCTGACAGCACCAAAAGCGGGAGAGGAATTAATCCTATACCTTTCCGCAACTGATAGAGCAACCGGGGCAGTCCTGCTAGTAGAACGAAAAGGCATCCAGATGCCAATCTACTATGTTAGCCGTGTCCTAACAGACGTAGAAACCCGGTACTCTACCCTATAAAAATTAGTCTTAGCACTGATACACGCTTCACGCAGGCTAAGACGATATTTCCAGGGTCACCCAATCACCATTCTCTCCAACTTAAAACTTGCAAACGTTCTAGGCAAACCCGAGTTATCGGGACGCCTAGCCAAATGGGCAATTGAGTTGGGGGAATATGCGATAAAGTATAAGCCAAGACCAGCATAAAAGGCCAGGTTCTGGCCGACTTTATTGCAGAAGTGCCCGCATCGCGGGAAAAAGAGTGCCAGGAAGAGGCTCAACCCTCTCCAGCACAAGACATCAATGATGTCTGGCGACTCTACACTGATGGAGCAGCCAGTAACGAGGGTCCCGGCGCAGGGCTAAAGCTAACCAACCCAGCAGGCCAAGAATACACTTACGCTATTCAACTGGATTTTCCAAGTACGAATAACGAAGCCGAATATGAGGCATTCTTGGCTGGGCTGAGAATTGCGCGTAAGATGGGGGTGAAAAACTTGGAAGCCCACGTGGATTCCATGTTGGTAGCCAATCAAATCAACGGGACGTACACGGCCGTGAACGACACAATGGCCCTGTACCTCGCACAAGCAAAATCCGTTATGCACGATTTCAATGACTGCAAAGTCATACACGTCAAGCGAAGTGAAAACAAATCTGCGGATGCGTTAAGCAAGCTTGCATCATTAGCCTTCACCCACTTAGGAAAGGATATCCGCATTGAACTCCTCGAGACACCATCGGTCCCGCACAAGGAAATTTGTGTCATCCAAACAGGCACGGAAACGTGGATGACACCAATAATAAAATACCTTGCGGCAGGTACACTACCGGAGTCCAAAACACAGGCAAGAAAACTACGCTGTAAAGCACTGAATTATCAACTCATCGATGACATCCTTTACAGACGTAACTTTCTTGGCCCACTCTTAAGATGCGTGGACAACCAAGATGCTGACTACCTCCTAAGGGAAGTACACGAAGGCATCTGTGGAGTACACGCAGGTCCCCGCGCTGTTGTAGCCAAGCTAAACAACGCGGGATACTTTTGGCCGGGGATGCATACGGATGCACTGGCATACATCAGAAAATGCAGGTCTTGCCAGCTTTACGCACCAAACACGCACCGCCCGAAGAATGAACTTGTTCCAGTCACTTCTTCATGGCCATTTCAGAAGTGGGCCATCGATGTGACAGGCCCATTTCCTACAGCAGCAGGAAATGTTCAGTTCCTTGTGGTAGCCATCGACTACTTCACCAAGTGGATAGAAGCAAAACCTCTAGCCCAAACAACCGCAAAACATATCAAAAAATTTATTTGGGAATTTATTATTTGTCGTTTTGGACTTCCACAGAATTTGGTGAGCGATAACGGCACCAACTTTGCTGACAAGAAGCTACAACAGTGGCTGAAAGAACTTCAAATCACCCACACCTTTACCTCAGTGGCACACCCGCAAGGTAATGGTGAGGTGGAAAGAGCAAACAAGAGCATCGTCGAAGGCATCAAGAAAAGACTCTTGGAACACAGATCCGGCTGGGTGGACGAGCTTCCGCACGTCCTTTGGGCAAACAGAACACTGAAGAAGGCCAGTACGGGAGAAACCCCGTTCAGCCTCACTTATGGCACTGAAGCCATGGTCCCAGTCGAGATTGGTTTACCCTCACCAAGGGTCTTGATTCAGCCAGAAGACAATGATGCGGAAAGACGGTTAGACCTTATGCTAACCGAGGAACGCAGAGACTTAGCCGCAGTGCGTGAAGAGAACTACAAGCGACAAATGCAAAAGTACTACAACACGCGGGTAAAACTCTGCAACTTCAATATATGAGACTACATACTGCGTAACAACGAGGCTTCGAACCAAGAACGCCCGGGAAAGCTGGCCCCGGTCTGGGAAGGGCCATACATTATCAAAGAAGTCATGGGAAAGGGCGCATACCGGCTCGAAAGGCTCGATGGCACTCCCATCCCAAGAACATGGAATGGAGCTCAATTACGCAAATGTTATATGTAGATCAATTCCAAACTTGTAAAGAAAAGGCCTAGAGCCACTTCTAATGGAAATGATTCTCCTTTCATAATGTGTTAACTTTACCTTTATACTTATGAACTTCCCACACTGGTGCCGGTATTCACCGCATAAATGGGGAAGAAGTAAGTCGTTACGTGTGGAAGGCGGCAAAACCCGCATAAACACAACGCTAAAAATAAGGAAAACCTACACGCAGGTTAGATGTAAGTAAAGTTTAGCCATCCTTGTAAGTGCAAGTGACGGTCTTACCCGCACAATCACTAACAAGGAAGCAAAACTTCAACCTATCTACCACGTTCAAAGGTTATCCTAAAAAGGATGAGGAAAACCTACACGCAGGTCAGATATGGGTAAAGTTTAGCCATCCTACTAAGTGCAAGTGACGGTCCGACCCGCACAATCACGAAAGAGTAAGCAAAACTTCACACCTATTATCTACCACGTTCAAAGGTTAACTTATTCTAAAACACTTGGAAAATTGCTAATTTAAACTAAAGTATGCAAGTCATATAACGTTTATAAAGCAAGAAATCCAATAAGCGGTCTTAGCCGCACAAAGATTTATATTTCATAAATATTCGTTACAAGAATGGCCGGGTAACTACCCGCCTACAAGAAAATAAATCTATACAACCTAAATCTATCCTAGCAGCGGGAAGGGATCTTCAGGATCAGGCTTCAGGGCCACTTCCACTTGGACCAGCCCCATCGGTAGAGCGTGGCAGTTCAAGGAAAGCTTTGAGGATAGCTAGCCCATCATCATCAGCAGCAACTTCGTTTACCTTCTCCACTACCGGATGCGGGAAGGCGGCGTATTGATTTACTGCTTGGTCATATATGGCTTCAGTATCTACATCGAATAAAGGGAAGTTGGAAGGCGGGATGCCTTTCTCAACGAACCCTAGACCAAGCAGGAAGCCGGCCTTTTCCCCATCCTCGTGAGAAGCGTTGAGGGCTGCGCTCATAGCATCGTCGTAAGATGTCTCTGAGAAGACCCGATGCACAACCTACAAAGAAAAATACAAGTCAGAACCTTTTCTATTTATAAGGAAAAGCGTGAAGACATGAAGTTAGACTTACCTGAGACAACGCTTCTCGAAGAAGCCATTCCTTGGCAACCAGAGCTTCTTGGAGGGCGGCTTGAGCTTGGGTACAGGCGCGTTCGGCTTCACTTTTATTAAGGTTGGAAAGCAACA
This sequence comes from Bidens hawaiensis, assembly GCF_021521415.1. NCBI lineage: Eukaryota > Viridiplantae > Streptophyta > Magnoliopsida > Asterales > Asteraceae > Bidens > Bidens hawaiensis. The sequence continues at coordinate 64,952 of NW_027491404.1, read as the reverse complement.
CTTCCTTTGCAGCAGCCTCTTCGACACCCTTTAGCTTCCGCTCAGTATGGTCAAGCACGCCCCTCTGGTCCAGGATCTCTTGAAGCTTCTTCGCGTCCTCCATCGCCAAGGCATCATGAGCCTGCTGGAGAGCCTCTAATTTGGCTTTAAGCTCTTCATTCTCCACGCGTAGAGGCTCGGCAATAGCTTCAGCCTTGGTGGCCCTCTCGGTTGCGTTCCTCGCAGTCTCCTTAGCCAGCCGAAGCTGTTCATTAACAGCTTGGGCAGCCTTGGAACGGGCCTCGAGTCGTGCCTGAACTTCAACCTCAAGGGCCTTGAAGGCCTTCTCCTTTTCCGCAGCTACAGCGGAAAGCCTTTGGTTCTCCTCCCGGATGGCCCGCGCCTGAGCAACTTCTTTAAGGCGAGCTGCTTTTAACTTGTCATTTTCACGACAAAGCAGCTCGACGCGCGGCTGCATCCGAGCGAGGAGAACCCGAAGCTCATTGGTTAGCCTACCCTCCTGGTAGCTAGCCATGGCTTCCCCCAACGCACCACTAGGAGCAGCGTGACGAGCCCATTCCACGCACTCCACAGGGGTGCGAAGGGTTGTTCCTCGGCGAATGTTCCATCGTGGAACATACACTTCATTGGAATCCGACACTGCAAAAAACACAAAGCAGTTAGGAAAAGATGATAAAGAGAATATATATAAAAGGGCCAAAGGAACCCTACGCACCTGTAGGGTCAATAACAGGCCGATAGCCGCCGAACCCATCACCTGAACCCAAAGGAAATCCATCCAAGAGGTCAGGCAGATGGGAATGTGGCAAAGATTGGCGAGAAGCCCCATGCGTACCTGATGGATCGGCAGTCGTTGCCGATGGCGGGGGCATCGTAGCAGCCGCCGCGGTGGCCGCCGCAGTCGCCGCCGCGGAATCCGCAGCAATTGTAACCGCCGGCTCACTGCCGGCGGTGACGTCAACTCGGCTGGAACAGTCGGCTCAAAGGAGTGAGCAACTGAACCAGCGGGCGCAGGCGCAGCCGCCTGGGTCGTCGCCTCAGGTAGGCTGACCGGGCCTACCATCATTGGCGTGGAGGTACAACTCTGCGCTCCACCCTGGAATGCGTCAACATCCACGCCTGCGTAAAGAAGATAAGTGTTAACGATATTAAGCTATGAAGATAAAAGCTAAAGGAATATTGTACTTACGGGTTTTCTTGAGCCTGAAGGTACGGAGAGGCGGGGACGAACCCGATGGAGCTGGCCTCTTTGCGCCGGTTACCGTCGTCTTCTTGGGCTCTCCGGAGGTGACAGTCGCAGTCTCCGGAGCAGTGGTCTTATCACCACCGGGATTCCCCGCCACCTCTTCGCTCTCGGTCTCCGAATCAGACCGAGGCGCTGGATCGGCAGTGGAGGCCTTCTCCTTCCCCTTCCCGCCGGCAGCCTTCTTCTTCCGCACCAACGGAGGACCATCTGCGGATTCCTCATCAGAACATACGATTAGAGGAATTCCAGCAGAGGTTTCAACATTGAGGGGTCGAGGGTCGAAGAGCGCCTTACCTGGCCGACGGGCGCTAAGGATCTCATGGCCTAGCGGATAGACCTCCACGAACCGATCCGCCGTTTGTTCTAGGATGGGCAACTCGTTCTCATCTAGAGCGCGAGTACCCATCCGTGCGGGACCGTCAGCCTCCCGCGGGTTTAGGAGCGACTGCAAGTCGTTCCCCTCTGAAATAAACAGGAAAGAAGTTAGAAGAAATTCAAAATCAACTAAAGGGAAAAAGGCATACCGTAAGGAACAGAGTTCGAACCGTATTCGAGGACGATCGGAATCTTGCGCGCATCAGCCTCCTTCCACACCCGGCTCATCCCCAGCATCACCATCCCGGACTCCGCGAACCGGTAAACCGGAGATTGGACCCGAGATATCTTCGCAAACCATTCCGCCTCCTGGTAGCTGGAGGCGTGAAGGCTGGGAAGTGCTTGCCCGTTCTTGAATTTCATGGCAATGGGGATGGCGCGAGCGGATATGAAGAAAAACTCCCTCTTCCACGCGCGAAGACTGCGCTCGGTCGCACAGATCTTTAAACCCTTAATCCGGGTTGTCAACGTGTACCACCCCTGGATGCACCTCCAAGTGTAGAAGGTCATCAGGCGGTCAACATAGGGCTCAACGCCCAGTATCCGGCACACCCACTCAAAGTGGCGAATCTTGGCGATCGCCATGGGGTGCAACTCGGTCAAATGAACACCATGCCTCTCAAGGACACGGTAAACAAACTTTGTCAATGGGAACCTAAGATTCCCATAGACAAAGAATGCTGCATAAACCCCGATCTTGCCTCGGGGGGCATCGTACACGGTCTGATGGGGTTCAGGAAACTCAGGCTCGAGAGACTCGAGCATGAACTTCCTGACAACATACCGGTACAGATCGCCAGGCAGAGCACACTGGCACTCGCCAGCAGTACTCTTGTCATCAGCTGTGGATTCAACATCACGAGACATCTTGTGAAGGAAAGAAGAAAGCGATTTCGAGAGAATGCTTGCCTGAAAAGGATGAGTATTCGCCGGAAATCGCTTAAAAGATGAAGAGAAGATTGAAAGTGTGGATTACAAAGAACCCTCTCCCCCTTTATATACTAATCGCAATTAATGCGATGAAATTAATGCGGAGGAGAGAGAAAACGAAGGTGCAATGAAACTATGACACGTGGCAAAAAGCAAGCTGGCAACAGCTGTTGACAGGACGCATACCATTAATTTCGCGGCCACGCGCCCGAAAAATTGCGCCCACGCGCCTGAAAAAGCGTCTGGAATGACCATGTACTGTCACGTCACCATAACTTCCTGCACGTCCTGACACAGTCAGAAGAAACCGTCGCACGACGTTTCAGATGTTTGGACTGTTCCTATCATTCCACCAACTCTTCGAATTTCGAAATTCAAAATTCTAAAATATTCAAAAGTAAACGGGAAAATACCCCTTACCTTGGCAAACAAGTAACCGTAAGACGGATGCTGGTACAGTGTTAAGGCAAAACCCTTCACATACCTAGCACCCGCAGGGAATTGAAGCCAAGAATTACTCGGCAACCAAGTAACCGTAAGACGTATGCGGGTACAGTGTTAAGGCAAAACCCTTCACATACTTAGCACCCGCAGGGAATGGACGCTAGGAATACCTTGGAAGTAAAGTAACCATAAGACGAGCGCGGGTACAATGTTAAGACAACCATTCACATATCTAGCGCTCCGCTGAGAATTGAAACCAAGAACGATTTTCTGGGCAATGCTTGCGGAAATGGAAATAACATCCCCGCATAGCGGGAACGTCGAGAACTACGTTGTTTGAAGCTCTAGGATGGAATTGGTGGTTTTAACATAATTGATCACTATGTTCAAAACTACCAAAACCTCATGGAGAATCCACACAAGTAGGACTCAACGCTCCTGACGTGCGAGGAGGTTACAAACCTACCCGCTTCATACCCAAAGATCAAGCAGAAAAGTCGGGAATTTCTGCGTGACATCAGGAAAACCGCGGGAAGAATCACCACGGAAAACCTAAAAACTAAACCCTTTTCAAAACCCCTTGCTAAGTCCAAAAGTTCACCTCACTTATTAATAATTCATGAGAAGAACATTGGACTGGGGGGACTTGAAGAGGTAGGTCCCAGCAGAGCCCAGTTGGACCCGCAAGACTAACCTTGAACAGGGACGTCTGCGCAATGACCAACTGCTCCAGCAGGACCCACCATGCTCAAAGAACCTTACGCGCAGTACGCCAGCTGTACCCGCAGGGAAAGCCTCCCAATGGTGAAGTACCCCGCCTGTTCCCGCAGCTGCGGATACAAGCCATCAGGGAAGGCTACCCGCACTAACAGCAAGGCTACACGCACAAGGTATTCGTTACTTCAGTAGTCACATGAAGGAATGAGCAAGGCGGGAACACTCCCGCCTAAATGAGCCAGTCCATATGCTTCTGGAAGGTCTTTCGTACTATACCTACTAAGGTATGGGCGGAATAGACAGTTTGACCAGAGCAGCCCATGAACTAATCACAGGGTGACAGCTCACCGACAACAATACGAGGAGGAGCACCCTCTAGTACTGTTTGTCACTATTAGCCGCTGCCTACTCACCAACCCTTACGATGGAACCTGCGCAGCCTACAGTTGGTGGAACAGTGCGTAGCCGGCAGTAAAGGAACAGTATACAGCCGACCTTATTACTGTTGGCCGTAACCTATCCACCAACCAGCATGGCCTGTGCATAGTCCACTGTTGGTAGAACAGGAATACTATTCAGCCGGCTGTACCTGCTTGGAAACCTACCTTCGGCTATAAATACTCCAACACCTTGGAATGGTAAGGACATCATCTGATATCTCAATCTTATTTAGCAATCTCTTAATATACACTTATATTCAGAGCAATCTAGTCTGATTCTCACGCCGGAGGGTGGTCACAAGGAGGAACCCCCCCTTCTCAGTGACGAGCTTACGGTGTCTGTTTTGCAGGTCTCTAGAAGAACAACCTTCTCAGCTGGACCTCATCCCCGTGGGAAACATTACTTAACCCCCAGATTATCCATAATCTGTCCAGGGTTCACTTAGTGTTTCTTCAATCGTTCAGCTGTAGTAAAAGAAATACAAGATGGGTTTCTTTGTGTGTTTTATGTATTTTTACTTTTTTTTTTCTCAATCACTAGATAAATAAAAAAAATTACGACTAACCCAAGACCTTCAATGGAGGAGTGTGAAATGTGAATGTGTGATTACAAATCCATTTAAATGATTTAAGTTACTTCTTTTGTAAGTTGTTTATAGTGGTTGTCATCGAAGACCTAGAACACACATAAAGAACAAGACTACTGGTCACTTGTTTTCGATGCCAGGTCCGCCATACGTACACACAACTATCATGTGTTTTATGTTAAATACCTTGACAACTTTAGTGACCTTCTGATTAGTCATTTTTCTTGTGGTGATGTATTAGATCGATCCATACCGTCACCTATATTTTATAACTATGTTGTAAATTGTTTGTGTTTAACATAATTTCCTTTTCAATTTTACTATATGATTTAAGATATGTAGTTTATTTATTCTGCTACAAATTAACTACTAGTAATATTGAAATAAATAATTTAATTTGATTGAAAATACAAATCTATAACCTATAACGTAATTTTGCTAAAAATTGAAGAATTTCTAATTGTTGATGACTACTTTAAAAAAATAATTTTACTATTACTTTTTGTAGTAATACATATATTCAGCCCGAACTTATATTTTCACGCTAAATTGTCCAATCAAGGGCAACATATATACTTAGTCTAGGTTATTTTTTTCATTTAACACAATCTTACTTCAGTTAATATAGGGATTAAACACAGAGTCAAATAATAGACATTAAGTGGTTTTAAAAGTATTATACATGCATGTAAAACTTTATGTTACATATTATCCAATATTTATTTTAAGTTGTTTACATATTCGATATTCGAGATACCGATTCATCGCATTTTTTGTAAAGTAACCAATAAAATACTAACTGTTCGTCCACTGTATACCATATAAAATAATAATATTAAGTTATTTCTAGCATTTTCAAAATAATGCACTGTGAAACACTCCTTCGATAGAATAGAACTATCCTTCTGTGATGGCAGTCAAAATCGGCTTCCATCTAAGCGATTTAATCATACTTCCCTCCCCAACTTCATCACACCGGCGACCAAAAGATCGGCTTGGACTTGTAGGTTGTGAACTGCATAACGGGCTAGCAGAAGGACTTGTTGGGACCGACTTGACCGAATATCGACCAGTTTTGGCTATGTTAATGAGCCTCTTTGTCAGAGAGGCCAAGTCAACCGGAGACGCATTAAACCTAAGCGTCGAGTTGGGGAGCATGAAGTAGATTTGGCCTAACCTGAGTGGATAGTCAAGGCTAAGTGGTACCAAGCCTGATTGGATTATTTCTATAGGAGTGCATAAAAAGTGCTTGGGGAAGTTACTGACCACTTGGTCCACTGTGGCTGGTTCTTCATAGTCCTCCAATGAACCATCTAGGTGCACTACTCTTATTCTCATGGGCATGGTTGCGTCCGATTCGGTCGACTTGCACGAAAAACGAGCACCCATCTTTAAGTGCATGTCCGTGTTTATAGATGTACGTAATCTATGTAATTTATAGTGGTGAGGTAATGTGAAATAGAGATATGAAAGTGCTTACCTATGAAATGGACGTCACAAATTGGTCAACTACTAGACAGAAAACGTTTTGGTGGTAAAGCTTTTTCTTTTAATAAAAAATATTAAATCCAAAGTCATGTTTGGTACACGACTTTAAATTATTAAAGTTGTATTTATTATTTAATAATTCCATATTATTCACAAAATATCAAAATATGGTTCAAAAGATAACTAACGTAACGTCAGCTTTAACATAAAGAAAGTGTATTGTGCTATACCTGGCCAAGTTATAACATAAGGAGACAAATCATGGTTCGAAGTTTAACAGTGACGGGAATAGATATCCATCCAACTAAAATGATGTGATTTTACATAATAATTAAGGGAGTGAAGTTTAAGGTCGTGTGCAATTATTGATACGATATGAAATATAGCATGAAAATAATCAGGTTATATGAGTTGATCGATAACTCATTTAATCATGTTATGTTTAATGGATTGTGTTTGGGTTCTACCATTAATAAGCATGCTACTCTCTTCAATATTAGAATTATAAACTAAAAGGAAAAAAAAACCCTTAAATAATGTGAATTAACCCCTCTGCCTCTTTACGACCTATATATAATGTGTTTATAACCTTATAATAACATCTAAGTCATTTAGGTCATGAGGTATACATTCATACCCCTAAACTTTACGTAGACGCTACATTACTCATTGTACCTCTTTTTAATTCATCTGAGCTAAACTAAAGAAATGGGTTTAACTATGTTTAACACCCCCCCCCCACCCCCCACCCCCTTCGGGATTTAATTTTAAAACAATTTATTAATTAATGTGCTACGAGTATAGAGAATTTTAAATACCGTTAACACTAACCTATGAAGGGAGTGGTGTCTCACTTGTTAACCTTTATCAAATTAGTTTTAACGTCCTGAACATTAAGATATACCTTGATGCCTTTAGATAAACAAGTGAAATGTGTCACTACTGGGCCATATGATTTTAAATGCGTACGACTTAAAAGAGTTAATGTATTTAACTTAATGTTGAATTCATTTGTATTAACCCATAACCAAACTACGATAAAAGATGCCTCCCATTTATCATCATTAGTAAGTAAAATGTTATATTTTAAGCTTTTGGAAATAAATAAATCAATTGAAGTTATTTATTGGTTAATACAACCATGTTTTTTAGAACGGTGACTTTCTTGAATTTAAGCTATCACACTCTTTAAATTTGGAGAGCCCCGATGCTCCACTCTAACCAGACTATGTTGTCTTAACAGGTCCCTGCTATATTTAGAGTTTGGCTTGGGCGTTCCCTCAAGAAACCATACCACCGAATGTCACTTGACAGCCGTTGTGCCACCGCAAGAGCAGAACTTTCTTGCATAACACATGGTGGGACGAAAACCTGAGTTAGCTGAGAGTTTAAACTGACAACCATTTGAGTGCTCTAATGATAAGGATAAATCACTTAAATCTAAAATAAATCAACCTGAATGTTCTAATGCGAAAGATGTATGCCTTTTGCCTTAACGTATTGAGTTTAGACTCATTTAAGACGTGGAATAACTTAGGTTAGAATAAAATAGGATTAAATTATTATTTTTACAAAATTGTAACCCCGTTCTTCATATCTTAAATCTTAATATAAACGAAACTTTTTAAAGCTTACTGGTTGCTCTTTATCTTTTCTCAAGTTACCAAATTCCTTGATTTGTAAATTGAGGCTTCTTATGCATTTAACCTGAATTAACGGGTATGAGTCTCAACAAACCCACATAGCCCTTAAACGGAACATTCATTAAATTAGAAAAAAAAATCTTACCAGATATTTAATATGAAAATCCTATAAAATAAGAATATACTAAAAATTAAAATTCGTTTTTATAAAGGTATTATTTATAATTAAGTATAAACTTTATCGTAAAAAAGATAAGCAGGTCGTGAGTCTCACCAAACCAATATAACTTTTAAACCGGGTTATAATATCTCATTTATTTGTGAGACTCCTTCATCATCAAACCCTAAACTTTTTATTAACTTACTTACAATAAATAATATTATATTAGAAACAAATAATGTTAAACAACACCGTAATACGAGCGGATAAAAGCTAGGTATATAATAGAAAAAAATAAAAAGGTCGGTTTATTAGTTTGATCATTTATACATATAACATAACATTATAGGGTCAAATTATTCTACAAAGAAGAACAAAAATGAAAAGAATGAGAAGGATTTGTATTCACATAAAAAAACCCCTCAAAAAAATTAAAAATAAATAAATAAAAAAGTCATAACTCAAAATATAATAAAAAACGAAAAAAGTAAAAGCAAAAAAATGTTTCCATCGTATTTCTCGTTCTCATAATAAAAAAATAAAAAAACGCAATGGTAGGTGAAAAAAGCCGTCGTGTCTTTTTGTTTATCATTGTGTTTTGTGTTTATTTTCTTCATTAATTGTGTTTTTTTTTCTTTTACATTGTGCCTTTTTTTTCTTTATATTGTGTTATATTATTTAATAGTGTGCTATATTTTGTTCGCCATTATGTTATATTTTGCAATCTATTGTGTCTTATTTTAGTTATAATTGTGTTTTTGTTTATTTTCGCCATTGTGTCTTTGATCTCATCATTGTGTCTTTTCGTCAATTTTTTCTTATTATTATTTTTTTTTTGAACGAGAATGATGTCAGAAACATTTTAGTTTTTTAATTTTTTTCGATTTTATTTAGATATTGAGTTATGATTTTTTTATTTTTTTTAATTTATTTTCAAGAGATTTTTTTGTGTGATCAAAAATCCTTCTTAAACTTTTTATTTTTGTCTCTCTTCGTATTTTAACTTTACCCTAACATTATAGTAACAGATAACCAAAGGTTTCAATTTATGCAACTATTTCAGTTAAGTTTCATCAATCATTTTATTTAAATTACAGTTATTAATTCAGTTTTACGATTTGAAATGTTTATTAGGATGAATAGAATAAAGGAAGTTATTAAACGACTCTCATTCTCCTGGGTTTGGTGAGAATAGCTACTCGTGTTTTGTAATTGTTTGGCGTATGTACCGGTGTCGGGTGAGAATAGCTATTCGCTAATTTCTTTTAATTAAAATTCATTTAGTAGAGTATGTAATTTGGTGTATTCTGGTAATTGTTCGGTGTATGTGTTGGTGAGAATAGGTACTTGCTATTTTTCTTTTCTTTTTTTTAATTAAAGTTTCCGGCCGTTAAAAAGAATTAGGATGATTCCAATGTCTTTATCAGTTTATCGAACTACTTACGTGGAAAGAAGCTTGAAGTGGGTTCCACGGCTCGACTGCGTTGAATTGTTAGACAACAAGGAGTTTTGTAGAATTATTAATTATGTATTTATGTTTGTGCAAAAATTGTACTCGATGTTTTGTCTTTCTTTATTTTAAAATATTATCTTTTAAGATATTAGAAAAAAAAAAGGTAGATTTCTCCTCTTCCATGAAAACTTTCTCTGGTCTTGAAATATAAGAACGAAATGGTATTTCCATGAGAAGAAAGAAGAAAAATGTTACTTTTAACGGGTAGAGATACTGTACGCTAATGCCTTAACGTACGAGAGGTACGCGAGACGTTCAAAGGCAAAAAACAAAAGCAAAAACCTAAAACGCTCACAAAAACTTAAACGCTCAGCCAAAAACCTAAAACGCTAAAAAACGGTTTTCGTGAAAAAGGTAAAAAATTGATCGATTAACGATCCAAAACTGTTTTTTTCGGTTAACCAATTATTAATTGGATATGTATTGACGATTCCGAGATGTTGGGATGTGATTTCATGGATCGATTCGTGAAAAACGGGATTCGCGTACATTAATGTACGTTAAGGATTAGTGTATTGGATCTTTTTACTACTTTTACCTCTTCTCGATTACTTGTTGATTTTAATTAGTAGAGATAAAGTTTATTATTGGTTGGAATATTGGATTAAAATCCCCTTCTTGTCATTTAATTGTTTTTTGTTTCTTTTCTAGCGTTTTGCTAGTTTTTTTTTTAATAATAAAATGTCACTAAAAACATCAGTACTTTTCTGTAATAAATATTTCACACGATAGCATACAGTTTCATTACGTGCCCATGATACAATTTCTTTTTCTTTTGACGTACGTATTTTGTGCCAGTGGACAAAATTTAATAATTTATATGCTTCTGACTAAACATTATGTAAAATGTAGATTATCATGCTCAAACATCTGTTACCTAATAATTAATATTGTCTAAAGTAACTGAAACGTTATAATTGGCTTTTCAACTAAGTGTGTTTTTAATGCAAGTAACCATGATACATATATGTAACACTAAAAAAATAGCTCACACACTCACTCAAAGTTTATCTATTCTGGTCCATCATTACGCAACCTGCGTGAGTCCTAACCAGTCCATTCAACTCTGTAAAAACATTTATAGACATGTTTTGTCATTTGCTTTATACATTACTTAATTATTATTCTTATTGAAGGTATGACACCTAATGGCTTATCCCGGGGGGGGTTAGTCAGAAAAGTGATATCAAGTATTCAAATAAAATTTGTATGTAACTGAAATTTATTGACAAGGACAAGAACAATTCTCAACCTAAATATACAAGAAATTTAGCCTTATTTTCCTTTCTATATGACTTATGAATGTTGAATAAGTCATTTTTATGTTTATAAAGTGTTTGGGAGCACATAAGGCCTTTTAGGTTTCTTCTTATCATCAAGGCTAAAAGATGGGTTTTCAATAAGTTAGGATTTGGTAAAATGATTGGTCAAAGACTTTTAAAAACCATTCCACCCAAACACTTTTAAAAACAACTTATTCACTTATATAAAAATGTCCTCTTTGGTCATTTACATCACTAAGTTAAACCAAACACTTTTTAAAATACAACTTATTGACTTGTGTTAATCCAAACACTTTTTTGAAAACTCCTTATTAGAAGATCATAAGTCCTTTTTCACTTATCACGAAAATGCCTTTTCAACTTAAATAAGGAATCACAAACACACCCTAAGAATGAAAACAAAGAAAAACAAAAGGGTTATGACCCCGATAACTCAAGTGACTACATAATTCATTTTGTATTCCTAAGCAACATGGAGATTGGAGAGCATCCAATTTATAGCCAATTGGGAAGATCTTAGGAGACGTTGGAACATATTGGATCTTCCAAATATAAAAACGATGGGTCAAAGCAGTCGTTGGGAACATTAGATATGCCAAAAAGGGGCTGGAGGTTCTAAAGATAAAAATTGAATTGCCAAATGCGTAGATGGAGAAGAATTGGACCGTGTGACAACTCCAAGAGGCTCAAGACAAGACAAATCCATGAGGCTTGATCATCTATAAGCCCAAAACTCGTGAAGACCAATATGCAATCATAAAACAACTTAATTAGAACAAAACAAACTTTAACCTGGATTATGAAATTGAATATATATTTTTGAACATTGTTCTTGCTTCAGTTTTTTCAACAATTTGGGGAGTTCTTAAAGAAAACGAAGACCTCGATTTGCATGCTCGGCTGCTCACAAGTTAATTTTAAAGGCGAAAATACATGTATACCTTTCTCAAGGTGTTAAAATTGGTACTTCTCAAATTTTCAGAACTTGAATTGTTCGTTTGCAAGACAATTAAAATAAAAGGAGTAATATCTCTAACCAAGGAAACAAATAATTAGAGAAATAATTTGTGCACAATATATGGCAAAATAAATCTCTTCCAATACTCCCCCTTAAGTTGGAGTGTGTAGGTTCCGAGCACCCAAATTGTCAAGTAAGGTACGAAGTTGTTGAGAGCCGAGAGGTTTAGTAAGCAAATCCGCAATCTGCGTTTTAGAATCAATGTGACAAGGTTCAATCTCCTTTGATTCAACCCGTTCTCAAAGAAATAATAGTCCATCTCGACATGTTTAGTTCGTTCATGAAAAACAGGGTTGTGAGCAATGTGTATGGCTGACCGATTATCATAGAAGAGAGGCGTAGGTCCATCAGATTTAACTTCAAGCTCCCTTAGGAGCCAACGAACCCAAAGGATTTCACTAACAGTAAGAGCCATGGCTCGGTATTCGGCTTCTGCTGAAGATCGAGAGACCAAAGATTGCTTTTTAGATTTCCAAGAGACCGGTGCTCCTCCAAAAAGTAATAGATAGCCCGTCCTTGATTTTCTAGTGCACGGGAAATCCAACCAATCAGAATCTGAGTACGTAGTGAGATTAAGTCCACCATCTTTAGGGAGAAAAACCCCTTGACCCGGTGTAGATTTTAAATACCTAAGGACCCTAGTTGCCGCATCCATGTGATTTTGTCTAGGATCAACACCGAACTGGCTCAAAATGTTTATTGAATAAGCAATATCCGGCCTTGTTGCCTGAAGGTAAAGAAGTCGCCCAACTAACGTCGAATTCACTAATATAGTTAATACTTCAATATTTGATTTTAAACTTATTATAGATTTTCAATAGTTTATATGCTTTTTTTTAATCATGATCAAACTTTCTATATCTAATAGTAAAATTAGATGTAGCGGGTTACTAAAAGTAAGTGTGATTTAGATAACAATAAATATATTTTTTTCATATGGGTTACAACTAATTGATAATACTAATTAAGCCCATGACCCATGGATAACATAGACTAAAAAGAGTAAATATTAGAAAATATAAGGAAAATTAAAGTTATGATTGAATGTTGTTAAGACACATCATTTTTATTTATTAATATAGATAAATAGATTTAATAAAATTATTAACTATAGAACAAATGTGATAAAATTACATTTGAATAAGAATGCTAAAAATATCACCAACACAAACTTGGTAGTTGGCCAAAAGTTGACCATGATTGTTTTCTTTTAGCTAAATCAAATAAAACAGTCATGTGCTTATTTGAGTTCGTGAACTGGTCTTGAGCATTGAAACGATCATACATTCTATAAACCACCGTTTACTAGTTGTTAAATATCAAACTCTCGTCACAAACACATATGGCAAGTTGGATTTGATTTGAACAATATGATGGCTAACGTTAACACTAAAAAAAGATTTGTATAGCAATTCACAAAGTGCCCAAATCAAAGATAAACATTCTATATATGTATGACCAATTAATGAAGTTTCTCATTGAGTGTAAGTCATTTAAAATTTAAGAAACCAAGACACTCTCCTTTTTTTTTAAAGACCGACTAAAATTCATATATATAAACACAGCCCGAAGGCCCATAGATACAAATACCAAATCGCCAAAACACTATACATTTGTATACAAAATTAAAACGAGAAGCTCCTCTAATTTTCCCATGAAGCGATAAGCTTTCTTGAACGATTCTTCACCCAAAGATAACTCAAAGATTTGACTTCCCCAACTACGCTTGATAGGAGAATCGACCTCCCATTAAACACCACCTCATTTCTCGACTTCCAAATACACCACATGGTAATAAGACATATCGCATGATACGCTTTCTTTTTATAAGAGGAGATTAGGAGAACCCCGAGTATTTATATAAATCTAATAAGTCTCGTGTATAGAACGCGTAAACCGGAGGAGCCCAACACCACATAGCAATCACCAAGACTCTCTCCTCCCTTGTCGATCTTCAATTCATTCCAAGAAGAGCGAAACAAGAAAATTGTAATTAAGTGCCTAGATACCCAAACGTCTTTGTTCCTAAATACTTTTGTCAATTCATATTTCTCAAACCTTTTATATATATACGAGCTTAACAAATCCATGTAGTGTGATTCAAGTATTCAACACATCCCATAATCTTGTAAACAAAAATATATATTCTACAAAGATTGATATAACCAGGCCGGTGCGTTTCTTTTTTTAAGATAGAACAACTAAGTTGTTTTTTTTAAAATAGAACCCAATTAAGACTAATTTTATCGAGTTTCATTCATAATCCAAAACGTTAAACAAACATGCTTAATTGGCTGGCTTTTTAAAGTCTTTCAAGGAAATACTAATTAAAATGACCACTAACACCACCATCTAATAAAAACTAAAATTAAAACATAGCAAGATCTATCGACACGTCCATCTTATAATCCTCTTTAGTGTAATTAGTAACGGAAGTGGCATAGGTGGCAGCGGGTGTGTGGTAGGGGTTGGCAGGTCTGGCGGAGTGGTGGTATGTGGCAGCAGCAGCTGTGTGGTAAGGGGTGGCAGGTCCTGCATGGTGGTGATGATGATAGTGGTGGTGGTGGTGGTGGTGGTGGTGATGGTGATAGTGGTGGTGGGTGTGGGCGGGAATGGTGGAGGTGAAGATGGTGGTGGTAGTGATGGTGGTGGTGTTTTCAGTGATGATGGTGACGGTGGTGGTGGTGGTTATGTTGGTGGTGGTGGTGATGGGGGTGGTGGCGGTCAGTGTCACGGTGTCCGGGCTGGACAATGAAAGTATGAAGACCGCCAAAGCCATTCCTATAGCAATACACGGAACCACGAGCAACTTCTTAGCATCTAGCAAGGTGTAAGTGTTTTTGGTCTTCGGTACATGTTTTGACATAATCAAAATCAAAATATAAGTAGTTTATTACTATTAGTTACTTTAAACAGAAAATCATGGTCGAATAATCTGGCCTAATTACAAAAAAAAAAACAAAAAAAAAACATAACATTTGGTTGGGTATTAAACAGTTATTGGGCTATTCTGGCTTTAATAGCGTAACATTTAGTTGGACTTTAAACAATTATTGGGCTATTCTAGACCAATTAGAAGCACATACATACCTACCTAATACCCATCATTTATTTATCTAATATTTGTTTAGTACATCACATATAGAATAACTTACTTCAGATGTGTTTTTTATTCCATAATTAAATTATTTATTTTGAGAACTGTTTTATTTTTATTTTTTTTTTAAATCATAACAAAAACGTTTTTATAAAATAAAGTTTTCAATTGCTAGTTTGTTTTTTCGAAAACTCTTTGAACTTTCGGTTTTAACATTGGTTATTGGAAAATCTTTTAATCAAATACAAGTTATAAAAACGCTTCAAGTGAACCTGATTGTAGAAAGATATGTCACATTTTTATATATAAAAATGATTATGATTACATTTTTATCTTTATTATTGAAAAACGTATTCTAAATATTTCGTAGGTTGTTAAATCTAGCCAAATTGCTTTTATGATTTTTTGCAAAAAAAAAAATGGGCAGAAAAGAGTTTGCATTACATGTAGATAACTAACTACATATGTGCCCAAGTAAATATAACATAACATCTAGTTGGGCTTTAAACATTTATTGGGCTATTACATACTAGAGTTGTACAACACCTGTTTCTGGGTCCAAAAAACCCATTTTCTCAATCGGGTGGCTTTTAAAACCGGTTCGACTATTCATTGTCCGAACAGCTATACAAACCGCCAAACTAGGTCGGTTTGGATACCGGTTGGTCTCAACCCAGTTTCCGGCTGGTACCGAGCCGGGTTATAAAGTGGTATGTTTGGGACCTTTTTTTTTCATCTCTACCTAATACCCATCATTTATCTAGTATTTTTGAACTGTTTACTTTTATTAAATCACATGTAGAAAAACTTACTTCATAGTTCATATACATTTATTATTCTTTAACAAAATAATAACTAAAACATTTTGAAAAATAACATTATCAATTGCTAGTTTATTTTTTCGAAATGATAACTTATTCAACAAGTTTTGGTTTTAACATAGTTATTGCGGAAAATCGTTAATCAAAAACAATTTCTAAACACGTTTTGAGTGAACCTGATTGTGACTTTTTTCAATAAAAATGATAATAGGGTACCTTTTATCTTTATTATTTGAAAAACATTTATTTTTTTAAATATATTATAGATTGTTAAAACTTGTCAAAATGATAACTGCTTTCCAAAAAAATTCTTGAAATGATAATACGAATTCATATGTAGTTTATTGTAACTAATAGTAGTGGAAACTCTTTTGACAAGTTTTAACAATCTACAAAATATTAAAAAAATTAATGAATGCTTTTCAAATAATAAAGATAAAAGGTACCCCATTCTCATTTTTATTGAAAAAAGTCTCTACAATCAGGTTCAAGAAGTTTAATCAGTTGAACAGTTGGGTTTTGGAAAAGCAAAGTCTATTGATCCAAAATCAATTGGAACAACATTTTGAAAAAATAAAATAAAAGGATGAAGATATATTATATTATATTATTATCTAAATAATCGATCTAAAACAAAACGTTGTATGTACAAATTGATCACCACCTTTACAACTTATAAGAAGTCGATCGAGAAAGAGATTAATATATACATTTCATTGGTTAGGTTAATATTAACCCATATCCCGATTTCCTCCATAATATCTTGTCAAAATGCTTCTTCTATTATGATTTTATTTAAAAAGAAAAAGAAAAAGAAAAAGAAAGAAAGTGAAGTGAAAAGAGTTTCCATGTATGAAGTCAATCGTACGGTTACTTTTTTTGTGTTTTGTTGCTCTTAAAACATAGAAGAAGATTCTGCTAACTGGGGAAAGAAAGTACATAATATAATATACTTACTCGTTTTTCAACTTGGGATTCTGTTCTTCTTCTTTGCTCGGTGTCATCTGGATCGGTACTTCCGGCTGTGGCTGGATCGGTGGTTGTGGATTCGGCTCCGGTTGGAACGTAAGGGTGGTCTTATGTTTGACATGTTGGCTAATGATTGACGATGACCTCACTCAGCTATTGTTTTTATACCACTATTTGGATCGCTTACGTCACCAGCATAATATCATAGCAGACTTTTTAAAACTTGATTTTCTATTATATCATCACCTTAGCTAATTCTTCAATTTGTACTTTAATATTATTTCACTTTTACTAGTTGTTATTTTACTTTTATCGGATAAAAGGTATAGATTTATGTAATTAAAAGTTATACACCAGTGTGTTTACGTTTCAGTCTATATTTTGTTATTTCATGGTTTTGTGACGCAATGTATATATGAGTTAACGCGAGGCTCCCTAAACTTTTTACTAACGACCAACAAAAATAGAATCGCCTAGGTACTCCGTACGGGATGACACAATGGCAAAAGGTAACCGTCAGCTGGTCCAACCCAGTTGTCAAGTTATCTCCAGTTCAGGGGTAAACCCACTCGTCTGATGGTCTATTGATAGTAAAACACGGACGCCCTAAAAATCGAATCAGATATCACAAAAATCTCAATTTTCTTTCATTGAACCACCTATGCTCTCTTTAAATTAGATGGTGAAAGTGTGAAACCACTTGCCCAACACAAGTAAAAAAGAATGCAAACCTTCAAGTCGTACTCCCTGCAGTTAAAGTGTCACACCCCAACCTATGGCGGAAATGCCGGGGTGTGAACTGATTGTCACAGCTCACAAGGTTACTATCATGCAACATTTTAAGTTTCAATATCTATTTAATAATTTCAAATAAACAATTATTCATTACAATATCTCAAAACAAACACAAATCGAAATCATAAAATTAATTCTCATTGAATTCTTCTAGCATAAGTCCTTAAACGATCTTCTAACTTCAACTACATCATACGATGACCTGCATATGCGTTGAAAATAAAATAGTTTTTGTCAACACGAGGTTGAGTGAGTAAAACACCAGATTTTCATGATTAAATAATAATAATAAGTAAGAGAGCAGACTGTGTCAAGTGATAAGCAATTTAACCAAGCATATAAACAAATCAATCAAGCCATAAAGAAAGGGCTAAACCGCTGCCATGCGAATGGGCATTGGTTACCAAAAATGAGGTGTCGATGAAACCATTGCCAATGCGATCGGGCTCCGGCCACTACGACGGTCGTATGATCATACTATATTGAGGTTATGTTGGACCTCTCCGAATGCGATTCAAGTAAGCAAGTAAGCACATAAACAAGTAAGGTATAAATTGTTAAACACAAGTGACAACAGTTGCAAGTTGAGTAATATATAGTAATAAAATATATAGAACGCATATGTCCCCAAAACAGTTAAAAATGAGTTAAAAAGGGGGAGTGAGATACTCACCTGATCGGATGAACAAAATACAAATGGGGATGATTAGAGCAAAGTAAACCCCTCCGGAAATACCGTCAAGGATTCCTAGTTAAGTAATATAATATTGTGAATTAATTAAAATGAGATAACACGTAAAATAAATTTAGGTTTTCGATATGATTTGAGTTATGGATGGAATTATAGTGTTTATTGATTTAACGATTTTATATTGTTAGTATCGTTAGTCTTATTAATTATTTAATTATCCTTGATAAAATATATCATTAAATACTTAGATAATTTAAATAATTAAGATATAAGATATGCTTATAATAATATCTAAATAAATAAATAATTAAATATACAATTAACTAAAATAATTTAATTAAATATAAATTGGGATATAATATTTGAGTAAATATGATATATATAAATACTTTGATAAATAATTATAACATAAACGGACTGACTGAGGCTCAAACCTACGCCTCAGCCGGGTCCAAAGTCTTAACACCCACACCCCAGACCAGCTGTGCTGGGGTATCACTTGGCTTAAGAATGAAAACTAACGTTTACGAACAAATACAGGAATAATCCCCAAATCGTTACAAACCCTAGATTCCTTAATCGATCAAAACGCTTAATGTTTGTTGAATTAATGTTAGGGTTAACGAATCTGAATAAAAAACGATCTAGATGGATAGTTTAATTACCATAAACGTTGCTGAATCAATGGTGAACGGCCGTCGTCTTCTTCACGGCCTGTTCTGGACTCCGATGAGGGCTGGACGGCTTGGATAACAACAATTAGATTAAGGGTTTAGGTCGCAGACTAGATTAGAAGATGAATATAAGATTAATTGTGCTAATGATAACCCTAACTGGTATATTAATCTGGTGATAAGAGACGGTTGTTATATTAATCAACCAATACGAATTCTGATTTCCTACTTCAATTAACATTGTCGGTATAACTCGCAATAACCATAGAAACAATCTTACAAAATCAATTTCCAAATTTGCAACGAGAATTATTGACCAAGAAAACTATCGGGTCACGAATTTGGGTCTAGGATACGGGTGACGAGTATGGGTTACGGGTTTGGGCATGGTTATAATATAATAATAAAATTAAATATCAGATTTGCAAAATAGCCCCTCATGTTCAAGTGTGGTTACCCAAAGAGTTTAAATTTATAGTTTTGGATGAAAATGTATATACATCAAAGTTAAAAGAATATAATGATATATAAATAATTAAACTATAATGTAATAAGAATTAATTAACTCGTCATTTTTATTCAATAAAATAACCCGAACGTAAAAGCGGGTTGGGTAACGGATATAGACCAGTAGTTTGAATACCAGAGTTGTTACATACAGTGGTTCCTTAAAATTAAAAACTGGAACACACAGTCTCAATTAATAAAATAAGGAAAATGGGCCCCGCTTATCAGTAGATCTTTAAATGCTGACTGTACCAACTTCTATTTGTTATCATTAAACTTCATAATATTTTTATTCTTCCTTTTTTCTTACAGTCAAAATATTGTTGTACAATTATACATAAGATATTTACAGTCAAAGCACTTGTAAAGTATGAATGCATGTCATCTTTGCCCTTAAGTATATCACAACTTTCCTTTACAACTTACAACTTTTACCGGTTAGTCCATTTTAATATTTTATACCTTATAGTTATTTCTTTTATTCTTTTTACCTACTTTCAATTTCTTTTTCTTTTATAAATTTTAAATTTTCAAATATACCGCTGTTACATACTTATTTTTGTCTAAGTTTCAATATAAATTTCAATCGAAACAGAGTTCTGCTTATTTTTATATATATTACGGTATAAAATCCAAACTGTGTGTGCCTATGTTTATAAACGTTTTTTTTACCGTTGCGACGTGTTTATTTTTATCAACTCTCTGGCGTTTATTTTTGGTGCTCTTGTTTTTTGTATTCCATAATGTTCCGAATATAATCAAGAAGCAATGCGCATGTTTGTGATGTTTTCCCTTTTCTTTTTTAATAATGTTTCGAGATACGTGTGTTATCAGCATCCCTTCAACGTGCCGGTTTGCGTGACGTTTGGACGTTATTTTTTATCACGGTTTTACATCCATGCCGCCACACAGGGTTCTTAATACTTTACCAATGAACTAACAACTTTAAGCCCATGCCACGAATCACCGATATTCATGCTAGTTTGGTTTAAACTCCATGGCTTTCTTTCTTAAAAAGATGTTTTGTGCCATTGCTTTGGTGATAAATTCAGAATTTCAGATAACCAGTTCAAATCAGTTATGCCTATTCATCCCCTTTCAGATATGCAAATGTATTATCACATAAATTTTAATAACAAACACAACTAACACATGACTTAGTGGTATAATGTTTCGTTTCCTCAAGTGTGGTGGTAGTGGGTTCAAATCCTTACAAATGCAAAACTTGATGGAATTAAGGTGGAAAAAATAATTACAGTTCGAAAATGACTCGGTTAACCCATTTATATAAACGCTTGAATGGTTTCAAATGAAGTAATTAATCAAGTTGTAAACGTGTTAATTAGATTAAGGAGTCAATTTGTTTAATTACGCAATTTAACGAGTAGTACTAATTAAGTTGTAATTGTGTTAATCAGGTCAGTGAGTTGTAAAAAAACGGGTTAAAATGTAATAAACCTGTTTGTGGGTAGAACTATTCAATTAAACTGGTTGTCGAGTCAACCGGTTTAATTAAATGAGTTATATAAGTCAACTCATTTATTAAACATGTTAGTTATGACAAACCAAAATCTAATTATCATCATGTCATGTCATTTAAAATTCTAGAAAGTTGATGTGAACTAAATGCCTCAATCTAAAACAATAAATTATAACTAATCTTGCTCAAGTATACTAAAACCTATGACTATCAACTACTTTTGATAGACCTTTTATCGTTGTTAATGTGATTAGAAAATTTAGGATACTTGTAACATTAAAGTGTACGTATTTAAGTGGAAAAGTTGGTTTCGACATGCATACATGCATGGGGCAGTGCCGGATACCAAATCTTCGGTAGGGAAACTGGAAAATGGTACGTCCTGGTAAAACAAAATGTATTATAAACAAACATAAATTAAAAAATAAGAAAAGTAACTGAAAAAAATAAAAGTCTCAAAAAAATTTTGGGACCCTATAGAAGACGAGAAGTACATATCGTTTCATTTTGTTTGTGCGGCCCAATCTATAAAACATACCGGTCCACAAGACGTTTCGTGGAAGCCTGGAAGGTGATTTTTTGTTTGTGGGACACAATTTGAAAATCATACTCTCTCTGTACCGTCTCAAATCTCAATCATGCCCATCTTCAGTTAAAATTTTGGGACAAACTTGGTTACCATTTATGATTATTCTACAAAGTTACTATTCTAAAATTTAGTAGAAAATAATGAAATTTGTATATATTTTTTGGCCATACGATAAATCTTCAATCAACTTTTATATGTTTTTTAATAATAAGACAAAATGTGTAATACTGTCCACATAATTAGTATAGTCATCTAGGTTAATACTTTTATAAGCGACGCTCATTTGAAACTAATATTACTCCTATGTATAAGAAATTGGAAATGTTTAAAAATTAAGTAAAAATAAAATCATAGATAAAGTACGAAATGTTTAAAGTCTAAGCTAGGCTTTAAACATTTATTGAGTTACTCTAGTAGTATTACATACATAATACTAGAGTTGTACAAAACCTGTTCCTGGTCCAGAATAACCATTTTTTTCTCAAATTGGGTGGCTTTTATAATCGGTTCGACTATTCATTGTTCGAATAGCTATACAAACCGCCAAACTAGGTCGGTTTGGATACCGGTTTGTCCCAAACCAGTTTCAGGCCGGTATCGAGCCGGGTTATAAAGTGGTAAACCAACTTAGGACCCTTTTTTTCATCTCTACCTAATACCCATCATTTATCTAGTATTTTTAAATTGTTTACTTTTATTACATCACATGTAGAAAAACTTACTTCATAGTTCATATGCATTTATTATTCTTTAACAAAATAATAACTAAACATTTTGAAAAATAACATTATCAATTGCTAGTTTATTTTTTTCGAAATGATAACTTTTTCAACAAGTTTTGGTTTTAACATAGTTATTGCGGAAAATCGTTAATCAAAAACAATTTCTAAACACGTTTTGAGTGAACCTGATTATAGAGAGACTTATTTCAATAAAAATGATAATGGGGTACCTTTTATCTTTATTATTTGAAAAGCATTAATTTTTTTTAATATATTGTAGATTGTTAAAACTTGTTTTTGACAAGTTTTAACAATCTACAAAATATTAAAAAAAATTAATGAATGCTTTTCAAATAATAAAGATAAAAGGTACCCCATTCTCATTTTTATTGAAAAAAAGTCTCTACAATCAGGCTTAAGAAGTTTAATCAGTTGAACAGTTGGGTTTTGGAAAAGCAAAGTCTATTGATCCAAAATCAATTGGAACAAGATTTTGAAAAAATAAAATAAAAGGATGAAGATATATTATATTATATTATTATCTAAATAATCGATCTAAAACAAAACGTTGTATGTACAAATTGATCACCACCTTTAAGATAGCCATGTGTCACTCAAGCAAGCTCAGTAACGGTATGGTATATAGTTAATAAATGATAATGTTAGCCTAACTGTGAAAGAAAGAACAGGTGACTGATAGGGATAGGATTTATTGATTGTCTGATTGATTATCTGTTTAAAAGTAGAAACTAGCACAAGTGAAATCATAAAGGGAATTATATAGAACCTGAGGAGTAATGCAAATAGTTAATTACACTTGGCCACCGTCATTAACTACTTACCTTACGAATCATGTGCTAACTAATTCCTAGAGTGATGACGTTTGTGTTTTCCATTTAGAACACGATGGCTGGAGCAAGAAGGTTTGTTGGGAAAGGAGGTCATACTGGACGTCCTTGTGGGCCACGTGTTGCCCGTGAACCTTCTAAGAAACCAGTTACTACCACGAGGAGGGAGAAAAGTGAAACTCTGCATGGACCAAGCAGCGATGAAGGGTATCAGCTAGATCATGTTGTTCAATTTGCCATTTCCTACACTGTAGCTGCTGCACCGAAGAAATTTCGTCCTAACAAGTCTGCGGAAAGCTATGCAAGGGCCACTGAGGGGACAGGGGAAGACAGTAAGAAAGTTGATGGTAATAAGGGAGGGGCGAAAGGAACCAAACGATCAGCATATGTCGGGGAGCATGCAGGGAGGAAGGCACATAAGGGGGCAAACAAGGAAGCATGCAAAGTGTGCGGAAAGATGCACGGTGGTGAGTGCATATGGGGTAAGGGTACCATCGCTTGTCTTAAGTGTGGTAAAGCTCATGGTGTAGAGTGCAGGCTTGGATCAAATGCATGTTACAAGTGTGGAGAGGTGGGGCATTATGCTTCAGAATGCACTGCAAGGCCCGCGTGTTACAAATGCGGTAAAACTGGTCACATGGCAAGAGAGTGCAAAGGAACGGAGGCGAGATGTGCGAACGGGATGTGAGAATCGGCCGAAGGAAAACTGCAGAGAGGAGCGCTTGATGAAGTAAATAATTGCTTAGACAATAGTTTAATTTCGTTTTCAGTATGATTGCCTAAGAACTTGTTTTGCGTAAAAGTTTAAAACTTATGCTTATAAATGACGTGTAATATAGCGAGTTTGGTTATGAATGATTATTTATGTTATGATAAAATGTCGTGCTAGACAATGGTGTTAAATGGTAGGATGAGCATCGTAATACACACCGTTGTGTTTTTCCTTTTAGAATACGATGGCTGGATCTAGGGCAGCTGTTGGAGCAGGAGGCCGCACAGGCGTCGTGGCAGGCCTTGTCGTGTCCAACGACCTTCGGTAGAAACAGCTTCCAACACCGGAGCTTAAGGAAGCGCAGCTGGAAGAAACCCTGAGAACAACGAAGGACTTCAACTCGATCCCTTAATCCAAGCAGCTATTATCCAAGCAGTAGCCACAGCTGTGAAGAATATGAACCCGGAGAGGTCTGCTGGAGACCGTGAAAGAAGTGCTGAAAGGGCGGAAGGAGATGTTAGGAAAGATGATGAAGGCGAGAGGGAGGCTTCGAGCGTAGTGAGGTCTATGAAGGCTGATGACAGAAAGAGGGGCCGAGATGGGTGCAACTATAAGTCCTTCAAAGGCTGTGACCCGCCGAAACTGACTGGTTTGGGAGACGCAATCGCTACTCTTCAATGAATAACTACCATGGATAAAATTATCCGAATCAGCGAGTGTCGTCCCGACCAAGCTGTCGGTTATGCCACCCAATCGTTTGAGGAGGAGGCGATGTATTGGTGGGAAAGTGTGGGGCAGAGAAAGACCCGGGATGAGATTAAGGCCCTAAGGTGGGAGGATCTGAAAGAGCTGGTGATAAAGAGGTTCTGCGCTGATACCGAAGTTAAAAGAGTGGAGATGAAGTTTCTGAACTTGAAAGCGGGAAAGATGACTCAACGGGAGTATACTACTGAATTCAACCGCATGTCTAGGTTGGTACCTGACTTGGTGAACACCGAAGCTAAGAGGATTAAGTGTTACGTAAGGGGACTTCCGCGGAATGTTCACACTTTGGTTAAGGCTAGTAAACCCGCAACATTTGACTGGGCCGTGGAATTGGCCGAGATGGTTTATGGGGACCTCGCCATATGTGAAGAGGAGAAGACGGAACCGAAGAAAAAGAACCCAACCCCATAACCAAATGAAGCCAATGAAGTGGATCCACGTAAGAAGAAGGCAAGGCAGGAGGAGTTCACCGCTTGTGAAAAATATGGGAAGAGACACCCGGGAGAGTGCAGAATGGGATTAGGTGTTTGCTACAGGTGTGGAAGAGCAGGACATTCCTCTTGGGAGTGTAAGGATTACCATAGGTGTCACAACTGTGGAGGGCGTGGACACCTAGCAAGGGATTGCAGGAAGCCGAAGGAAGGACATGAAGCAGATAAGAGTGCTTAAGGTTTAACAGTTTCCCCTTATGTTTTGAAAGACCGTTCAAAAAGGCTAGTTACTAGCCATAAGTTTAATCTGTGTTTGATTTATTAATGACTTGACGCGTGTTTTATGTACTATTTTAAAGTTAGACTGGAGTTGTCTAAATTAATTATGCTAAGAAACTGTTATGAGTTGGTTATGGTTATGAATGATTGTTGTGTGCTGATAAATGTTATCTTAGACAATAGTGTTAAGCAGAACGAAACGTGGTCCCTTGGAAGGACAAGACGAGACTTGGTACATCGAGGGCCTCATGGACAAGCTACCTTAATAGCTAAAACACATGAATATCACTCGATGACTACAATTCAGGAGTAAGAAAGATAACCCAGAAAGCAAAGACGATTAGGAAGTGTTCCTTTCACATGGAATAAGCTAGGTTTCGGGGACGAAACCTCTTTAAGGAGGGAAGACTTGTAACATCCATAAATTTCCAAGAATAATATTTAATGTATTATTCGTTAATAGTTGAAAAGTTTACTAGAATTGGTAGAGAAATGATGACGTAATAATAAGATGGTTCAAGTAGGCTAAGTAGATGGAATTATGGACCAAAAAGGAAAGATGGGCCTTAGGCCCATGGGCGTAAGGGAGTATAAATACCCCTTAAACCCTAATCCTTTCCATTATTATCTATCACTACACCATAGCCTACACCTTGAGAAACACACACACACCATCCTTTAACCCGAGCCAAGATCCGAAGGCGAAAACCCAAGCTTGTTGGTGCTAGATCGTCGAGTCAAACCTAAACAACATCAAGACCAACTCGTGTTTGTAGAACGACTCATTTAAGGTACGTTTATATTTAGAAATTGTTCATGTAGGTTAGGTTTGGTTTGGGAAATCATACATCTGTGTTAGTATGATTAAAACGAATCTAATGAAACAAACCTTACTGAATTTGATTAGCATTTGATAGGTTAATTGTTAACATAATATAACCCGTAACTAGATGCACAAATCTCACCCCTTAAACATGGATGTTTGGCCGATTTGATGGTTTGGGTTTGTAGGCGCTGCATAGACGATTCCAGTGATACCAAAATTATGATATTTCGTTAAGAATTGAAGGTTTAATTGCAGATCTAAGATACGTGACTGTTATTGTTCTTGACGATTTTGACTTTGACCCTTGAGTCAAAGTCTGGATAAGAACTAGATGATTCGTTATAATTAAGATAACGAATCAGGTAGTTCGTTACTCGCCCATTCGTTCTGTCAAGATAACGAATTAGCTACCCAGTTCGTTATGATTCAAATAACGAATCAAGCGATTAGTTACTCACCATTCTTCATAATTCAGATAACGAATTAAGTTGTGTCTGGGTAACGAATCAGATGAAGATAAGGTAACGAATCAGTTAGCGAATCAGACTCAATTCGTTATAATTGAGATAACGAACTAGGCCATTCATTATAGCGAATGTAGGAGGATTTTTGTCACGAATTAGACTGTGAATTGATAACGAATTAGCCAACGAATTAGGCTTAATTCGTTATAGAAAATGAGTTAACGAGTTAGATAGTAATTAAAAATCCTAATGGAAAATGTGTTAAGACAGTTAATGTAAATAAATATTTTCTAAGCTGACCTGACAGCTCGACCCCAGCCAGGGGCTCTGCCCCTTGGACCCTGCTAGGGGCGGTTGCCCCTGGACCCCCGTTCGTTGTGGGTTATGAATAAACTAGAAACGCGATATAGATAGTGATAGTTAATTGATACGTGTAATTGTTATACAGTTAGTCGTGCACAGCTCAAGAAAGGAATAACTACTATCGGTGAACGTAACAGAATTCAGGTGAGTTTCTAGCCCCACTTCCTTGTTATGTTTTCGAGGCTGTGTGCATACTCGATGTGACAGTTAATACACTTAACTTAAATGGTAAGTGTATGCCATGTATGATATATGTGTTAGATATGATTGATTGCTTGTCGGTACGTGAACGATCTTCGGATATTGCATGTACCGTTAGGTTATAAATAAAGATATGGATATTGTATGTAATGCAGGGATGATTATTTGTCGATACGTGAACGATCTTCGGATATTGCATGTATTGCCAAGAATAGCGATGATGGTCTCCTTATATGGATATTAAATGATAACTTATATATAGAGTTACCTATACGGAAAATATATAGAGTGTTCCTTTAATGGAAAGCCCCATGTTCCTTTGATGGAAAGCATAGTGTTCCTTTAATGGAAAGCCCCGTGTTCCTTTAATGGAAAGCCCCGTGTTCCTTTAATGGAAAGCATAGTTTTCCTTCTATGGAAGTATATAGGATGCTTTGACAGGGTACAGATATCTAAAGTTTTTATTTTTAGATAATTTTTCAGACCTATTGCCGATACTAAGTATCAACTCTCTGGCGTTTATTTTTGTTGGTCTTGTTTTTTGTATTCCATAATGTTCCAAATATAATCAAGAAGCAATGCGCATGTTTGTGATGTTTTCCCTTTTCTTAAATGGGAATGCAAGTAATAATGCATCAAATTTTAAGATGTACCACTCTTGTTGCATGAAATGCAAGTAACAATGCATCAAATTTTAAGAATGTAGGGGTAAAATAGTCTTTGCATATTCCAAAATAATATACAATAATGGTCCTTCAACTTCAATCAAGTTTTGTTAATATATTAAATAACATAACATACATCTGGCTAGGCTTTAAACATTTATTGAGCTACTCTGGCCCAAGTAGTATTACATACATAATACTAGAGTTGTACAAAACATGTTCCTGGGTCCAGAATAACCATTTTTTCTCAAATTGGGTGGCTTTTATAACCGGTTCGACCATTCATTGTCCGAATAGCTATACAAACCGCCAAACTAGGTCGGTTTGGATACCGGTTTGTCCCAAACCAGTTTCAGGCTGGTACCGAGCCGGGTTATAAAGTGGTAAACCAACTTGGGACCCTTTTTTTTCATCTCTACCTAATACCCATCATTTATCTAGTATTTTTAAACTGTTTACTTTTATTACATCACATGTAAAAAAACTTACTTCATGAACATATGCATTTATTATTCTTTAACAAAATAATAACTAAACATTTTGAAAAATAACATTATCAATTGCTAGTTTATTTTTTTCGAAATGATAACTTTTTCAACAAGTTTTGGTTTCAACATAGTTATTGCGGAAAATCGTTAATCAAAAACAATTTCTAAACACGTTTTGAGTGAACCTGATTGTAGAGAGACTTATTTCAATAAAAATGATAATGGGGTACCTTTTATCTTTATTATTTGAAAAGCATTTATTTTTTTTAATATATTGTAGATTGTTAAAACTTGTCAAAATGATAACTGCTTTCCAAAAAAGTTCTTGAAATGATAATACGAATTCATATGTAGTTTAGTTATCCGTAAGTAGTGGAAACTCTTTTCTGACATTTTCTTATAAATCATGCATTTTGACAAGTTTTAACAATCTACAAAATATTAAAAAAATTAATAAATGCTTTTCAAATAATAAAGATAAAAGGTACCTCATTCTCATTTTTATTGAAAAAAGTCTCTACAATCAGGTTCAAGAAGTTTAATCAGTTGAACAGTTGGGTTTTGGAAAAGCAAAGTCTATTGATCCAAAATCAATTGGAACAATATTTTGAAAAAATAAAATAAAAGGATGAAGATATATTTATATATCTACATTTTTGAAGGTTGGTGATGCATTGAGGTAGTACAACATAGTGTGAAAATTGTATTGTCTGAACTAGGGACAAGCTTAGCCATATGATACATGATGATAGTGGTAATTTTCTGATATGAAAAGGTACATTGATAATGGCTAATGGGTGCAACTAACAATTTGGGTTTGTGTGATGGCAAAAGGTGGTTGGTTAGTTTGGAGCAATAAGGATTTGAATGACAATTTGCATAAATTACCAATCTAGGTCAGCAAGTGTCATATTTGGTATCTGCATAATTATGCAGTTTCAGTTGACAACAAAAAAAAGGAAAAGGAGATTATAGCAAAGAGTGTGGTGTGGCTAACCGGCTTTACAGGTATACATACACTATACATTTAGTTATAAAAAAATATTTATTTATTTTGTATTTTAACATAATAGATAAATAGGAATGGATAACCATTTTATTCATTGTTGTTTCAGGTAGCTTGACCCGTTTTCTCTATTTCGGAGGAGGATATGAAATTGGAAACATGATGGTAGATATTGATATTGGGAAGAAGTGGAAACTTTGTATTTGAGTTTTATGTATTTTCAAGCTTTGAGGAAACTAATGTACATAGATCAATGTTAATATTCTGGCCTTCATGCTAAAAATGTAACGTAAATATGTTGATATTATCTGCTGAAGTGAGAGACCTCTTAAATTTTAAAAGGTGTCACTCTTGTTGCATGAAATGCAAGTAACAATGCATCAAATTTTAAGAATGTAGGGGTAAAATAGTCTTTGAATATTCCAAAATAATATACAATAATGGTCCTTCAACTTCAATCAAGTTTTGTTAATATATTAAATAGTTACACATTTCCCCTTAATTACAAACCACCTACCCCACGAATTTTTAACGGCCATAACTTTTTCAAACGTTAATATATTTTGTAAAAAATTACACCATAAAAATGAGCATTATGTTCTCTTTAATTTGAGTATAGTATTGTTATAGTTTATTAATTTTTAAAAACTAACATGCTACATGATCAGTTATTACCGACAACGGGTCGAGCAGGTTCGGCTAATGGTGTTGGAACAGGTTAATACAAAAAGGGTTAATTTAGTTCATGTCGAGATGAGTTTAGATCGAAAGGGTTCATGTCAAAATCTTTTCGGGGTCGGAACAGGTCCGTCAAAATTAGAGAATAGAAGATGAGAGGTTCGTTTGATACCTACCTCACGACGGAATAAAGATGACAACAAATGAATATACCCATCATAAATCGCCACGACTGAATTAATCGGTCTGGAATAATTTATCGTTGAAAACGACAACATCGACTATCAATTATGAGGCTTCATATAATTGGAATTAAGAACATCATATGCAAACCAATCTGTGAGGAAAATAGTTGAAGAAGATTTGTGATTAAGAGCAACGTATGTATGCGGTTGCCAAAGAAATAGGGTTTAAAACCGCTGTGTTCCTAAACCTACGTACTGCCTCCTGGTTATGCCAGATGGCAGAATAATAAGAAGTTAGAATTAAGAGGGGGGCTGCTCTGAATAAGACAGGTGTTCAAAAAGCCTGTTTTATTATAATAGTAGATTTGTCCCTAAAATTATTATAATTACAATTATATGCCATTATTGTTTTAAACCCTTGATCAAATGATCTAAGGGTTATTATGGGTTCTTAAAGTTCTTACAAAGGTTTTTAAATGATACTAACCCGTACGTCTAATTATATAAATTACCTTGTTTAAAAAATATGGGTTAAACGGGTCGCGTTCGGGTCAACCCAAATTTATGTGTGTGCGGGTTAGGATTGACATATTTGACACGAATAATAATATTGGTCGGGTTCGGGTTGCATGTTTCAACCCGTTAACCGACTAACCCGTAACCCGTTAACCCGCCAACCCGACACGTTTGACATCCCTAATTATAGGCCTCAATTAACAACTCAGCGGGCTCTAAAAAAGGAACACTGTGGGAATGATTAAATTAATGAACTTAATTGGTACACTTAGTCATAAACGAAAGGTGGAATTTAATTCACTGCAAATGAATTAGAAGTAGGCAATTCATCAAATTAAAAATCCCAAAACTGCCAAATTTATCTTTTAGAATGTCAACTACATAGGGGTGAGCAATAACCGAATCGGTAACCGAAACCGAACCGAAAACCGACGAAACCGAACCGATATAACCAAAAACCGAATTAACCGAAATTAATCGAACCGAACCGAACTCTTCATTTTTTAATATTTTCAAGCATTTTTTTCTCTATTTCATGTATTACATATATATTAATAGTTTAACGTTATCATTTTCATGTATTTATATCTCCATTTCATGTTCTAATATCTCAATTTTATATATTTATACCTTCATTTCATGTAGTTATGCATTCATTTCATGTATTTAAACATTCATTTCATGTAGTTTTAAGCAAAATTTTAGCCCAAATTTGATACCGGTTATTAACCGAAATTAACCGAATCGAACCGATAACTGATCGGTTAGGTTGGGTTAATGCTAATAACTGAACCGAACCGAACCGTGCACACCCCTACAACTACACACAACTATTTTG
The DNA here is from genome assembly GCF_021521415.1 of Bidens hawaiensis. NCBI lineage: Eukaryota > Viridiplantae > Streptophyta > Magnoliopsida > Asterales > Asteraceae > Bidens > Bidens hawaiensis. Next base: position 33,498 of record NW_027491404.1, on the reverse strand, counting down.
TATTTACATGTTTCTAAATTTAGATGTTTCAAATATATTTTTGTTAAATAGGAAAGCTGTTTTACATATGGATATGGATATACATATGTCAATACGTTTTTTTTCATATATGTATATTGCAATTAGCCAAGGATTAGACAGGATGCCAAACAGAGGAGGAGATGATGGCTGGCGAGTGGTGGACCGTCAGGTCCCGATCGATAAATAAACACAAATTAAACGAATAACTCTCGTTTATATTAATCAGAAAATGTAGCTCAAAAAATTGATTATAATCTCTCAAAGCCTAACTCGTGTGTGTCTCTAGATGAACCATAACTCGATTGCATCTCACACACTCTATAATGTCTAACCATGACTTGGTTTATATAGACTAACCTAACTTGCTAGCCAATACATTACCAAATATAATTACATAACAATTAGGAAACGTAACCAACTATGATCGACTTGTCAATATTAGTCTTTCAAGTTCATCGAATTGTGACTTTGAGTCCGAAATTACGTCCAACAGGCCGTAGGAGACAGGGGCAATCGACATGAAAGAAGAATGAATGTAGTCTTCCAGAAGGTTGCAATAATACAATCATTCAAAAGAAGTTACAGGAGTTTGGGCAGATGGTAGACGTATTTGTGGCTAGGGAAAAGGACAAAGCGGGCAATAACTTTGCTTTCGTTAAATTTCTTACAGATCCAGAAATTTTTGTCAATGGGTGCCAAAAATGGTCAACCTAGAACGGGTCAAGTCAAACCAAATTGAGTCGAGTCAAAAGAACTTAAATTAAATAAACCACAATAAACAAAAATACATATCAACAAAAACCTTTCCATAATTGTTATAACTCAAAGCTCTTATGTACAAATAAAAAAAAATTCAAAGTTAAATAGTGTAGAATTTATAAAAAATAAATGATAATACTATCATATAATTTGGTCTAATTTTTATAACGGTCCAATTAAAATCAAAAATTTATCACTATATTAATGACTAACTGATGAAGTGGTTATACAATTAAAGAATATAAACTTAATTGTTATTTGGTGATAGCAAATTTAAACTTGCGTTTGAAAATTTGGGCTCGGAAAGTTAGCTTTGAGACACTAAAAAAACATGGATGATGCACTTTGGGTCTTTAAACCTAATATATTATAAGTTTATAGAAGAAAATATAAATTTGACGGCCTGATGGTGCAAAATTATCAGTGAACGCGATCATGTTTGACAGAACGAAAAAAAGTGATTCTCAACCCGATTTCAAACAGAAATCAAATTAAGGCCGGAGGTGGGACCCACTATTCATCAACTTCACGAGACTCTATATGGCTCGGTGAAGGATGGTTTACCTGGCAATGTGGGTAGAAGCATGAAAGTAATTGTCTTGCAACCACAAGCTGTGTGCAGACGCTACTCAGCTGGGAAAGATCCTCTATGGCTGGTAGTGTAAAAAATGTGGAGACGTTATGCAACTTGAGAGCTTTAATCTCGTTACACTACTAGGGAGGACTTAAGAGTGCTGGGCTCCTTTTCAACTGGAAGTAGACAAAATTCACACATTCGGTTTCCGGATCAATATATAATGTTCCTAGCCTTATTTTTATAAAAGTTTACAAGTGTTTATGCTCTAAAATGATCACCCAAATAGTTATGGTTTGTCTAATAACTTGATAAAAAAATTATGGCACTAACATATTAATAAACTTATTTCATCCATAGAATGCTTGTTAATAACTTACAAAATGGTTTAGTGTTAGACGTATTGGACACATTAAACCTAATTGTGTGTAAATGTAAACATGAGTAGAATGTAGCCCTCAGATGGTCCTTCGAACCATACACACACTATAATCATTAAATATGAACTTAGCCGAGGAATGTGGGATTAGTACTATTGGGATTGACCCCGCTCAAGGTTAATCGCACTAACCACATGATCTGTATTGTCACCTGGACCCATAACCCCGTAACCCGCTCAAGGTTCATCGGGAAAACACTTTCATAAACATGACTAAAAAGTTCCCAACAACTTGATTTCAAAAGGAAACGGATTCACATTTTAACTATGAAGTCACCACAACGGCTTTCAACGAAAAAAAATTCATAACATGAACATAAAATAACATTGCTTTCATCGGGTAAATGATTTCATGAACGTAAACTTATTAACAAGATTTTGTAGGGAAAATGCTTTCGTAACACAACAAATAATTTTCTCAGCATTTATTTATCAAAGAGAGGTTTTCTCACTATGATTTAGAAACCACAAAATGCTTTACAAAGAAAACAATATTCACATTCTGACCATGAAGTCCCAACAAAGTTATTACAAGCGGCTTTACATTGTGATCATTAACTTTTTAACTATATTTTTCAGGAAATTAGGACACAACATGATTTAAGGCAAGCATGCATTCTAGGATACCAAGTTTTTAAGATACTGTTATGGATCAAATAGAATTGGAGTCATTGTAAAGTTTTGTAACTTTGTAAAACGATTTTATTAAAATGTTATCCGTTTTATTTAAGTGTTTGCTTAAACAATTGTTATGAAAATCATGAGCGTCTGATTCCACAATTCCACCAAGGTGGGGTGTGACATCTGAAGAGATTCGTTTATCTCATGATGTCCCAGTCTTGGTTAGTTGTTTACTCGTCATAAGGTATGTTCGTTTAAACCCTTATGGTTGGATTATTCAGTATCTATATGTGGTGGTGATCAAAGCTCATTTTTGATCGATTCGTACACATGTTTCCGGTGTAAAGTAAAATTTTAAAATAGGTGTATAAAAGCCGACAGTGGTATTAGAGTCATTTTTACAAACAAATAGGACAATTACAATATGGCATTATTTCGTTAGAACTTTTGTTTGACAAAACGATTGCATTTTTTTTGTTTATTGTGTTGTTTAATTGTAAATCAAGCCTAGACCCGTGGTTTGTTAGTTTGTTATTTTGGTTTCAATATAAGCTGTACCTTGATAATAGATTAGGTCTTTCAGTTTTGTTCATTTAAAATATAAAACAAGACAAGTTGAAGATCAAGAAATGAAGACGACAAAAAGAAAGATGGAAATTAAAATAAAAGAGTGTGTTTTAAAAGTAAAACTAGAGCTTTGAAACCATACAATTAAAAAAAAATTTTATTGGCAAACCTCACTTATTAACAAAACTCCTGAATTTCAAGAGTCTTGGACCAGTTCTGGTGTTCTGCAATTGCTGATATTTTAAATTTTAATTGGATGTATGTGATATTTTCAAAGTTTACAAGGACATATATGAAATTCCTAAAATTTCCTAATTTAAAATCTTTAACGTGCCAAAATTTAATTGGATTCTTTTTCATACAAATTACAAAGTACTATGTTGTTTTAGCCTTTTAGGATACTAACCCACCCTTAAAATTGGTCCACTAGTAAAGGTGTATGACAATAATAAAAAGATTGTAGACGTTAATCTCACTTGAAACATGAAGTAAAATAGGGGTAAGAGAAAAGATATTAACTGTTCAAAAAAAGTTGTGCATTTTACGATAAAAAAAACTATCGTACCATCAAATCACGTTATTGATAAAAAAAATATACAAATCATTACAAAATAGACAGCTAAAAGATTGATCCCAATAAATAATACAAATATTGAAAAAAAAAAGTAGACTCACCAAAAATTCTAGTTATACATCTTCACTATGAATTTAAATCTCCCCAAATGTACTCAACCCGAGCAATTGTCCGAACCTAACTGTAAACTTTACAACAATGTCAAAATGGGTTTGACCAAACCAATGAATGAAATGTAAGAATATTATATTTTTGCTGTATAGTTTGAGAAAAGATCTATCATGCTATCTAGAGTCTCGGGTAAGAATTTTCTTGCAAATAAGTAACAAGGCCGGTTCATCCCGTTCCACATGCAAGGGATGATCGTGGTTTCTGGCTGCATAATCAACGAATGTTTATTTTAGATTTATGATCATAAAATAGCCATAAAAAATGGAAAGAAAAAGGTGACAAATGTGCATACCCTTTCTTCACTTGTAACATGAACGCTTTCGGTAATTGACTGCAAATGTAAGGAATTAAACTAAATAAGTCAAGTTTATTATAATCTAACAACGTGTATGTTTGATATATGTCGAAAAAGTCAGTGTTACCGTTGTATTTTTTAAAAGCTGTTCAGAAATATCTTTCTTCTCGTATGATTTTGGATGCCATTTTCTTTCTGACCAGTCTACGTGCGTAACAGACCAGTTTGCAACCCCGTTAGGATCATGCATCTAAACATTTAAAATAAACAAAAAAACTTAAAACACACTTTAATAACTCAGAGGAGAGGGGGTAACTTTGTATCGTTGTATGTACTCACGTGGAAAAAGGTTGGCAGGTAGTGTTCATCAGCATAACAATTCCGTCCATCCATACCAGGCTGAAAATATTTATACAAAAACATATAGTGAGGTTATAAAAACAACGTATATATATGTATCACAATGTATATATTCATATTCTCACCTTGCAATAATCTCGGAACTTTGTATAATAAAGACTATCAGCCATAACTACTAGTGCGTGTTGGCGCTTCATCGTGAACCACTGCACGGAATCAAAAGACTTGATTATATTTAAAGCAAAATAAAAAATATAAAACTTAATTGACAACTAACAAGACAACTATGATCAAGAAACAGGTCTAAAACATTCTAATCATAGTATACCTGAGCGCCTTTTCTGAAAAATTTCTTCTCAACTTCGGGTAACATATGCTCCGAGTACCTGCCACTTCCGTGTGGGCCAGGATCCGAGAAGCTAGAAAGAACACAAATTAATGTCATTCAAAAATTTAATAAGAATTATTATTTCTAGATAGGTTTTTAGGATGACGACATCCAAAATTATAAATACCTATCAATGAAGCTGATATTGGTGTACATAAGATAGTTATACACGTAGTCAAAATCACGCAACGGTACACAGCTGAAATACCAAAAAGAAAATAAGTTTTAGTAGCAGAATGAAGGCAAGTGAATTGCTAATAACTTTTAATATGATAGAGTGTATGACCTGTCAGAAAGTAATACAAAGTGTTGATTATCAGGGTCTTTGAGTGCATTGGCCAAAAGCCGTTTCTCTGCATCAACCATAGAAACCGTGCCCCACTCTACCTGCACGACACATTCAGATCATGATTTAAGATCTTAATCGTTTAATTAATAATTTTAAACCCACAATATGTTTTAAAATAAAAATTAAAAAAGAGCAAGAAAGATGAAGTTCAAGCAACTTAAGGGGGTTTAGACCAACAAATTTTGACATTTGAATACTTGATTGTCAAACAATGAATACTTGATTGTCAAACAATCTTTACAAACCAGCAGCAATAAAACTGATTATCCCAAAGTAAAATTAAATAACCTATTTATCCTTCTTTTAACCTTGATTAGCTAAGATTATACTCCCATTTTACAACCAATAAAAAAATCACTCCTTAAATATATTGTTTGGTCATTTTATCAAATAATTCCTTAAAGAACCGAAATGTATACTCACTACAACTTCAAATAGAAGAAGCACATCCAAACATTATATTATACAGTTTTATCATATCCGGGATCGGGATTCAATTACTCAGTATTACATAATCACATTAAAAAATTAATGTGATACGAATAAGACAAAAATAATATATAACCAAAATTAATGTGATATAAATAAATAAACAAACCTTGCCACTTCGAATTTCCCGGTTGACAAAGTAATTGCTACTATGGACGGGTTTATCTCTGGATGCATGAATATAGATTGAAAATCGACCTTCATGACCCTAAATACACAAGTGTCAATACATACAATATTTTTAAATAATCGCCCAAATCATAAAACCTACAAAATGAATAATATAAAAGCAACTATGTTATATACCTGAAAAAACTTGTCCCACAACTTCTCAAACGGTAACGATCCAACTGACAAAAACATGAAAGCAATCTTGGGATTTTTGGACTCCAAAGGAGGCGTGTTTAAGATGTTATCAATTACCACACGAGCTGCAATTTCATCATCGCTTAACTCTCTAACCGCAGGTGGAAGCCAGCTGGATAACGTTTGGCAACCGGAAGCCGAGAAGATATAACAGGCGGTAGAAGTTTGAGGCGGATAGATATAAGCAACAACTAAGAACATGCAAACTAACGAAAGCAACACGATAATCCAAGTTGGTTTTTTTATTTGCCCACGATGGCGGTGTTGAGGTAATATTTGTTGCATGTCTTTCATGCCTAAAGACTCTAATCGCCACGCCTTTGATAACGTCATTTACAGATCACGCATCACACGGTTATATCCACAAAGGTAATAACTTATGTTTATAAAGAAACACCCCCACAAGTGACTACAAAATCAAGAATTATTCAAACCTGAAAACAACATCATAGCAAACTACATATTAGAACATTGGTCAAACGTATTAAGATCAATGCCGCTTTAAAGTTCAAAATGCCCATCGATTGTAAGATGGAAAATTGTGTGATCCGAAAGATCAAACATATATTACGGCACACATCATTTTAATCTATCATCCCTTTGAAGCAAGAAACCGAACCCGAAGATACTTAAAGCAATAGGAATCTTACAAAACCAGCAAAAACATGGAAGTCATAAGTACCCTTTTAAGTCAACGACCAAATCTAACTCCCAACAAACACAAACACTAACACGAAACATTCATTCATGGGTTCCAAATCCTTAATTGTCACACCAACAAACAAAAAAATCAAATCTTTACATCAATTTTCACACTAATTCACCAATCTAAATCAACAAGCATCGAAATTAAGCTCAAATAATAATGGGCTTTTGAAGAATCGCATTAAATTGAAAGATACCTGGTTTTTAATCAATCTTCAATGAGTAAAGATCGGTGAGATGGGGTTTAAGATCTGATAATAATAATAATAAGGGGTTTCTGTAAATTTGAAAAGATGGATGTATGTGTATATAATTGAATCAAGTTGGGGGATGGGTGTGAGTCGATTCGCTGTGTAATTTGAATATTTGATTGTTGCTGCTGCACCGTCTTTTTAACGAGTCCAAGCTGCACAACAATACCTTCAGCCGGCAATTTTTGGGCCACTTTATGTTTTTTTTTATAGAGTTTTAGATTAATAATAGTTACCACTTTTCCCAGTTCTTGCCAATTACATCCAAATTACTAACCCCGTTAAATTTAATCGTTAAGTCAGGGGTAGACATGTCCTTTCACTATTTCTTTATTATAATACTTATTTCGGTGAACTGCGACTTTCGTCCCTCTGGTTTGTCCAAATCTGCGATTTTAGTCCAATAGTTTCAAGTTTGCAATTTTCTCTATGTTTTCATTTCACTTGCAATTAAACCCGAATTCCCTAATCTCATTAAGTCTGGTCGTTGAACCCATTAGTGTGCACTTCACGTGATAGGTGGTTTTGTTTCTTCTTTTCTCCTTTTCCCCCAAATACACCCATCCCCTCACGTGAGGGGGCTTGCGAATTAGGACTGAGATTTATTTGGGGAGAAAAACAACAAAACTGGTCGTCACGTGCGAGGCACACAAATGGGTTAATGACCAGACTTAACGAGGTTAATAAATTCGAGTTTAATTGCAAGTGAAATGAAACTACAAGAACGAAAATTGGAAACTTGAAACTATTAGACTAAAATCGCAGATTTGAACAAACCACAAGGACAAAAACCGCAGTTCACTGAAACAAGTATTATAATAAACAAATAGTGAAAAGACATGTCTACCCCTAACTTAACGATTAAATTTAACGGGGTTAGTGTTTTGGATGTAATTGGCAAGAACTTGAAACGTGGAGGGTCCATATGCAAAAAATAAACTTTTGACTAAATTCGTATTATTTGCCAAACCATAGGGACGAAGATGGCACTTTACTCTAAATCATTTAGGGATCTTGAAAAGTTACACAATCATATATGTTTCCTTCTACCTCACGTGTCTTTTATGAGTGTTTTAAGCTTTAAAATTTAAAAAAATAATATATTAGTAGTAAGTATTGTTACACAATATTAAGATACGTATATGTAAGTGTATCGGATTGTGTTGAACTCAAGACCGATGTCAAATTTTAATATTAAAGTCATTATGGGCATACAAAAAACTTTTAGTTTGTTTTATTAACTTAAATGAACTTATGAAAGTACATAAAAAAATAGTTATGAAGCAAATTAAAAGGTTTAACTTTAAATGGTTGATTAAACTGAAACTTATATTCTATGCAATTGCTTTTGAGTTATTTATCAATAGTCCTAACCTTAAGTTTCTCTTATCAAACACAAAAACAATTATTCGTAAATGTTTAGTATTTTTAAATCATTCGTTAGTTCATTACAAATAATAAAATGTATGTCTAAAAAGTTATTAAAATTATCATATAGACAAAGAAACAAACTTCACATTAAACTTGCATATAATCTTCTTAAAAATCAAAAACTCGTTTAACCTTAAAATCTCTTTGTAACTAGGTATTTTCTTGTTAGGTATTATGGTTGTGTTTGTTATCTATGGTCGGTGGTGATTCTTTATCTAGGTTGCCTAGCCACGCGCTATGCATAGTCAAATGTAAGTTGCTTTGTCTCTACTTACAGGGGTATTGGTATGATGTTGGATCGTATGGACCAGATAAGTTCTAGATCAAACATCTTGTAACAACTTGTGTTACACCCACATGACTATAAAAAATTAAGTCAATGCCACGTGCAAGTCATGTGCTAGATCATGAGTCATGGCCAAAAATGAATTTTGTCCCATACACCTACAATTATTTGCTTCTCTTTGTTAAATAATTTATATATTAAATGTTTAATAAATACTTAATTTTCTAATTAGTAGCTTCAACTTTGGTTCATAAGCCTTTTATATTATACGGTTCGATTATCAGTTTACTTGTGCTTTTGTGTGCCAAGTTCCTAGGTTTTAAGATTTTTTATTAAACTGGAACCAAAGCACATGGTAAATTGAGACCAAACTAACCAAAAAGTTAATGTGATTTCAGCCAACATTGATTCCAAATAAAAGTCTTTGATTACGAGGCGTCCTTGATTTTGAGCCAACTTATGGTATAATTTGTTGTTCGTTTACCTATCTCTTTATTATAATCGGATCCTTTTGATATATTGTTAATTAATATGATCCTTGAAGGTGGGTTTTAGCTTCTAGTGCGTTGATCATGCTGCTAGTGATGAATGTTTATTATCTATCGTATGACAAACAAAATTAGATGATTCTTTTGTTTATATTATAATACTTATATATTACTGGCATCCATGTTAGGAACGCTGCTAGTTATGGTAGAAGGAAACTGGTGCATATATAATATTTCAAAAGATAGTGATATAATATACATTGAAAGAAAAAACTAATTTTTTATTCTAAAAATAATATTCCATGGTTTTAAGTAAAAATACATATGCAGATGAAATACAGTATTTGAATATGCTTATACAATTAAGCACATTGAAAATTATAAAATGAATACACTTAAACATACTATTCTCATTTATGGTATCTAAGGGTAGAGTGTGGTTAATGAGTTCGGGCCTAGTACAAATGGATTCGGACCAGTTTTAGGTTAAACTCGCATATACATTTAGTTCAACGGGTTGGTTTGAACCAATCTCACAAATTCGCCTCAATTAATTTAGATATGGCATGATCCACATGGTATAAGTGATGAAATTTATGTCCGAAACGTATGTTATAGAAAAATTTGTTATACGTATTGTTACGAACTTTGAGTGTGAGGAAAAGGCGGACAAATACACACATATACCTGTTCCTATTCTTTATTCTTTTATTTTTAGATGTGAGAAACTGTTTAATAGAAATTTAAAATTAAACAGGCCTCACAAATAGACTAGACATTTAAACTAAAACCTATTAAAGGTTGTTCACAAAATTAAATCAGATAATCAGATAATCAGATAATGATCTAACAGTATTTATAAATCTAAAATTATTAAAATCTTTATAACCCGTAAAACAATAGTATTTTTATATTATTGGTATAAAATATAAATGGGACATGTTATTCATACACCCTTTGATTCTTTAGAGAGGATGTACATAAAAGATAAAATGTGTGTTAAAAGGGTGTATGAATATCAAAAAGGGTGTGTGAATAACCAATGCCAATATAAATCACACATGATAAGAATTGGTATGTTAAATATGACAAAAGTTATTGAAGAAACACAGATCCAATCCCCGGGTATGGGTCCTGGATCTAATGAGTCTACATGGTACTATAAGATAATTACCAACACAATATGAGTATTACTTCCCAAAGTCCAGTGACCGGAACCTGCAAAACAGACACCGTGAGTTTCATTACAGGAAGGACAAGGGGGGGGGGGTCTTCCTGTAACCACCCTCCGGCGTGAGAATCAGTAACGTTCGTAAAGGAGAAAGTACTAAAGTAAATAGACTAAGTGTAGTCAGAATGTGAGTGAGTGAATGAATACCTCATACCGTTTGACAAGGTATTTATAGCCGAAGGATGTAGGAAGGTGATTGGGCCAGCTGTCTTCTTCTAGAAGATCTTTGATAACCGTCTGGACGCGTGTCCTCTTATGATAGGTTGAGCTATACGTCCCATGTGCATGGGTATAACAATCTGGACACGCGTCGCCCAATGATAGGACGGATCGCGCCCTGGCCATGTGCACGGTTATAACAACCTGGCCAAATGTCCTTTGCTCATTGGCTGGTAGGTCACGTATTCCTCAAGTAACGATCGTAAACATTCTTCTAGAGAGTAGTTAATCGGTGACAGCTGTCCTGTTGGCATTGCCTTCCGATCATTTAGGCGGACAAATGTCTTATCCTGCGGATGACTTCTGAGGGTGCCAGGATGCTTCCGCGTGTGGTATGAGGATGTTCTTCCTCTACCATGATATGTGGGTGATCCATATATCCCGCGGGTGGCATATGAGGAGCTCTTCTGTGACCCGCGGGTGATGCTTAAGGGTATTTGGGTCTTTTTGGTACCCTACCTCTATAGTTATGATGTCAATCAAGAATGTAACATGTTAAGGCTTTCCTCAAACAACTGACAGCTTAACCTTTTACCAGTCTAGTTTCTTTAACTATAATCCAAATACCGTAAGTCAATTTAACTATAAACACAACAAAACTCTTTTCTTTGTTTTTTTTTTTTTGAAAAGCCAAATGAAATCAATAGAACCAAAAGGTGCTAGCAAGACGCTAGCACCCCAATGAGTACAACAAGACCAATAAACAGACAAACAACCGGCCAGTAAGTGACAAAACAAACAAGGAAAGTGGAAACTCCTAACAAAACTAAGCTAAAGCTTCTCCTTGTGGAAACTGGAAACAGGAAAGAATGAGGCTCCAAATTCATATTAATGAAACAAATGAGACTCCAAAGCAAATAACACACCGCTTTAGAATAATTTCAGAAAAAAAACATTAGAATAGCCTGACTGCCGTGTGATCATAACCAGAGAAACCCAACTCCAATAAGAATATGATTTTAAATTTTAAATGACGGCGTAGCCAAGCCTGTCCACTCTAGGAACCCCGTTACATTTTATTATTAACGCGGTTCCATACCCTCCCTCAAGGCCAACTGCAAAACGGGCCTAGAGAAATCTCCTTATACGCCTATATCGAAGAGGCAACATTTCTCCCTGTTAATTAGCCAAAAATATTGCAACTCCTTAATCTCGCCAAAACACTTGCGAATGGGGGATCGAAGCATTGTTGAATCTTTTGTCATTCCTGGCAAGCCAAATTCTCCATAATGTAGCATGTACCACCACATTTAGAATATTCTTCCTAGAATCCGAGTATCTTCCCATTTCTGATTCCTCTATCCGTTGAAACTGTTACAACACTTGGTGACCGACACCCCGATCCAACAGACCACCAAACCAATCTACCAGAGCTGCATGAAACCAACAGATGGTCCGAATCTTCATTTTCCATTCCACAATTTGGACATAAAACCGAGGGAAAATACATGCCTTTGGACGAGAGCTAGCAACCCGACTATTCCAAGAAATTATGGGGAGAGGACCCCTTAGCCACTTCAATCTCTTTCATAATAATTGCGGTTGCAAATCTTTTCCCCAAGCCCAAACATCGTATTTGGATTCCAAGTTAACCCCTTCCAACATATTTACTAAGGCACACAGATCCTCGGAGTCCTTCCAAACGAATTTCCACACCTCCTTTGAGCCCATAAAATCATACATGTACACACCATGCACCTTGGCTTTCTTTTCTTCAGCTAACCGATAAAGATTTGGAAAGACCTCCAAAATTCTATTTTATCACCAAACCCCAAATTAGGACTGAGACATTTAAAAATATCGATTGGGGCTCTGAATCCATACGGTCAAGCGGGCTACCTAAAGACCATTTTGACGGTGAGGTGTGCCAAAAAGTTAGCAGCACTGATGGCAGGTGTGTTAGTCCGGGCTCATCTCACGAGGATGATTTGGCAAACTTAACAAAGTTAGCAGCTGCAGTTTCACGTAAAGATGGTGATCAGTTAATTTGCAAGTAAATGGAAAGATAGGATGCATGAGATTAACGTTTCTTGGATTATGAGAAAATGGAGAAAAAACTTGGATACCCTTTGGATGATTCGCTTGAACAGTTGCTTGATAATTTCCCTGAGTAAGTTGTTATTTTTTTTATTATAATGTTTGTTTTCTTGTTTATTATTGTTTTGTAGATTTTTTTTATTGGCATGAAAGGGAATTTCATGTTGCAACTTTGCCAAAGTGATGCCGGAGGGTTGGGATGGAACCATCCAGGATCAAGATGAGGTGTTATATGATATATATATCAATGAAAGAAGATGAGATTTTATATCAAGAGTTTTTTGAGAGCTTTAACTTTAATGAAATGAAGGTAATGATTTCTAAACACATGTATCCAAGTTAACCTTCAAGGCTATTGATGTATTTATACAAACCGAACAAAAACAAACGGACTTTTTTACATGATCATTCGTTTAGCATTAACCGAATAAACGATCGGACACGGACAATTAAAGGGGGGGTTTTTATTCGTGTTCGTTCGTTATGAAAATGAACATGCTCATGTTCATTTGTTAGCAATATCAATGAACATTTCACGATTGTAAACGAACATGACTAAACGTAGATGCACAAACATAATTGAACTAAAACTAATTAAAAGTAATATAAAGTACAATGTGTTGGGCCTAGAACGTCATTAAAACTATACCAAGTTGTGGGGGGCAAAAAAAATTTTTAATGAATATATTAACGAATGAACTTAAACATATCTAAATTAATGATTTTTTTGTTCATGTACATTCGTTTATTAGGGTTTGTGAACTTCCTGGACGCTCTTTGTAACTTAATGAACATAAACGAACTTCTTGCCAAACAGTTCGTGAATTGTTACTGAATGTTCAGTTCGTTTACAAGCTTACTTGAGTTTTTTTATAATGGGTTCTCACGATGAATGTGGTTGTTGGTTTGATGAAACAGATTGAAGGGAAAGTGAAAGTTCATAAATATAGTAGAACATGACCGTTAGAGGGGGAGATCACAATCGAGAAGATGGGCCCACGTGGGAAGCGTGGGGATGGTGGTGGCTAGGCTACAAAAAGATATTTGTAAACGAGAGACACCTTGTAGTTGCAAGATTTTGCACCCTAAAAAAATTGAAAGATGAGTGGTGGTGTTTTTGGTTTTTGATAAGCAATTGCCAATTGGTGTCTTTTGATTTTGTCAAATGTATTGATGTTTTTTTACATTTGAGGAAAACTATATTAAGTATTTATTTATGTGTTTGGTATGATGCAAATGAAATGAAAAGGAAACATTTTGTTTCATGTTATAACACAATATATATTCAAAACAACTATATGTGTTGTCTTGAGTTATAATATAAAATTTTGAGTGTGCTTTTCTTATTGCTTATACTGTCTTGAAGGAAAATAGAGTACGTAATCTATTTTTTAAAGCTTATATAGATAGAACTTGCAGCTGACCCGACTCATTTAATCTTTTTTTAAAGCCAACCCGTCAAAAACAAATACATTTAATTAATCTATGTCTTAAGGCTATTCAAATTTCAAACTAGTTTGGACATATTACACGACCAGACCGACCCATCACGATTCACCTTTAGTCTTTTACCACTTTTGTAGAGTTTAAGTAAAGTTGATATTAACAAATGTTAAATTGATGGTTGATTATTTGATAGTTTCATACAAGGATATGAGTTAAACGCAGTTAACTAATTATGTAGAACTACTAGATAAAGGGAATTTTTTTGAATCAAGATTTACTGGTCATGTACCATGTTATAACTTCGAATGGTGGAAGAGTGCTCCACTAAGGTACATCAATCATGTACTATCATTTTACACAATCAACTAACCAAAAACACATTGATTGCATTTGTCCCTACCCACATACTTAAAAATTGTGAACACCCTCTTTACTTTCAAGAGGACAATACTTGCACCAACGAATGAGATCGTTCATAAAATTAACGATTGTTTGCTCGAATGTTTCTCTGATGATGAGATAGAGTATTTAAGTTTAGATTCCGTATAAAACTACCTATGAGCTCCCCATGTACTCTACTAAAGCACAAAAAATAATTTAAAAATAAATAAATTAAATTGTCAAAGATATGTCTATTCTCTTTTTGGTGGGAGTAGGTAATTATATTCAACAACTTAATGACTAGTTAGATTACTAATAAAGTGATAAGTGATAACAACATTAGGGGTATTATAGTAATTTTGCAAACATGATATAATATATATCGTTCGTAAATGAGTTTACACCTGAGAGAAGAAATATATATATTTACTGGTTTGGAATAAAAAATAACAAAAAGTTTTTGTGTGTGTGTGTGTGTGTTTTAGCATTTTGTTAGGTTTATTTTGTCTGTTTAGTGGGGCCACCAACAGAACACTGTTGGTGTATTTGAGAATTGGGAGAAAACATGAGGTGAGGGTTCGTTTGTATAAAGTGGGGCTTCCACATTTACTTACCTAATTTCAACACCAATTTTCTCTCTTTATATAAAAAGGCACACACACACACTATACATTGGGTTAAACACTTCAATGCATCAATAATAATGAATGATTATACAATATCCATCTTGCTTGCATGATTAACAAACTAATGTGAAAAGGCCTGAAAAAACATACCAATAACTAGCAAACTCCATGGCTTCGTTTCCGATGGAATCTGCGGGTTCTGTCTTGCACCTTCACACCACCACCATACCATCCGAATCAGAGTCGCTGACTGCACGTCTACATATGAATTTGTTTGCCTTTGAAAAACAAAACATATGATTTTTTGTGTTTTCCTTTTATAAATTAGTGAGTGCACATTGTATTCTACATTCACATTTATATTGCGTATATGAGTGGATTTAATGTATAAGTATATTAGTTTTACGTTTCTTGCTTATGTGCTTATCAAAACGTTTGGATTTTATTTTAAAATAATTTTATATCCATAGATCATTTATGGATGCACATGTGCGTTTAGTAATGGCCATATAATGTCTTATGACCGAGAATATTGTGAAAAATAATCTAATAGAACATTAGATGTACATGTGTGTGCTGTATTTTTTGGAGTTAAGTTTTGTACAAATTCATCATGAATATATTGGTTTGATTCAAAAATGTCAATTACATTCATCATGAGCATGCCTTTAATATATTGTTAAGTAAATATGTATGAATAGTTTGACAATATCGTTGAGTAAATACGTAACAAGATTTATTTTTTCTCAGCCTCATTTTTCTTTGACTTGTTTTTAGCTGATCTATTTTGATCCGACTTGATTTGAGCTGACCATTATTTGCACCCAATTTCCAAAACTCCAAATCCGGCACTGCTTTCTCCAACTCTTATCATTTAATCTCCTAATACGTGGAATCTTTTATATTTAAAATTTATCTTCATACTAATCGAACATAAACTTTATCCCGTTTCTATTGGTCAAAATATTTAGTACGAGTTAAATCCCTTGTTAACTTTAGAACTTAGTCGGATGATGAGGTTCGAATGAATCACAGTTACGCCATCACATGCAATTATATGATCGAAAGAAACTATAAAATTATGTCTCGTTTATACGAATTTGTTAAAGTTGGGTGAAAAGTATACATTGAAATATGTCTTATTATAGTGTAGAGTAATGGATGAGAGACATCTGATACTCTTTGGAGTTTAGATTCCATATCTTGTCAATATCATCATGCATTTAGCACATTAGCCATATACTACTTACAACTTTCCTTTTTCATTTCATTATTTTTATGTTGTTACCTTTTCATTTTTTTTATTTTAAAGATTCTCGCCCTTAAGTGTGTGATGTGAGATCTTAAAAAGTTGGTATAGATTATGGGGAAACTTTTAGTCTGATGGTGAAACCTGCTACAATTCGAACCATTTTATCCAGGTCTTGGCAGACACATCAACTTGATGTCACAAATGCATTTTTGCACGACACACTTAATGAAATGGTCTATATGTATCAACCAATGTGATAATTCATTGTTTATTTTGCACTCTGGGAATCATACAACATATTTACTACTTTATGTGGATGATATCCTTCTCACTTGGCTCTTCATCAACAATTAATTTCCAGCTTGGGAAATGAATTCGTCATGAAAGATCTAAGCCAGCTAAGTTTCTTTCTCGGAATTTCTTGAACATTCGTCACTCAGACCTAGGGGTATTTAGTATTTGAATCGGACTTGAATAACTCGAAATTCGATTCGACTCGCATTCAAATTCGATTGTTCGAAATTGATTTTCGGTCATTCGAATTCGATTCGATTCGAACTCGATTTTAGTAATCGAATTTCGAATCGAATACAAATTCGTATTCGATTCGAAATTCGAAATCAAATAATACATTTTATTTTTATTATTATATATACATACTTATGAAAAGATAAATTACATAAATCTTTTGAGTTACGGAGATTAATAATAAAAGGTTATCATTTTGGTTAATATTTAATGTAATTGACGCCACCATTTTGAATATTTAGGATGTGATAACTTTAAATGATTTATTTATTTTATAGACTTGTACTTTTTATTGTTAAAAACCTCAAATTTATAGTGGTGTTGAAATTGAATATATTTTTTTTAAATGAAATTGAATTCAATTCGAACTTCATTTTCGAATAGAATAGAATTTCGAATTAGCTATTCTGAATTCGAATCGAAATTTTTCGAATCGAAATTTTCGAATCTATTTCGAATTCGAATCCAGCTTCAAAATTTCAAAATTCGAATAATTCGATTCGAATAAATTCGAATATTCGAAATTCGATTCGTTGAACACCCATACTCAGACCGGGAATAGTATATATGTTTTTTTCACAAAGCTCCTATGCACTTGGCATTATTAAACGCGCTGGAATGCAAACCTGCAAACCAGGGCCTACCCCCTGTCGACACAAATGGTAAACTTGGTGTTGATTCAAGCATTCCCTTTGAGGATCCAACTCTATATCATAACATGACTGGGGCCTTACAGTACCTAACATTCACCTGACTTGATATTAGCTATGTAGTCCAACACTTTTGCATGCATGTGCATCCCCCCCGGTCCACACATTGGGATGCTCTCAAACGCAACTCACGTTACATTCAAAGAACAATTACTTTTGGTCTCACTCTCGATAAGTATGGTGCTCCCTCTTTGCTTGCTTATACAAACGCCGATTGGGCAGGTTGCCCAGACACTCGTCGCTCTACATTAGGTTATTGTGTTTACTACGAGTCCCATATAATCTTCTAGTCTTTTAAGCGACAACCGGTTGTATCGTGATCCAATGCCGAAGCTGAATACCAAGGCGTTGCCAACGTGGTGGCTGAACTTTGTTGGCTTCGTAATTTACTTTTGAAACTTCATCATCCCCTAACGCGTGCCACACTCGTGTATCGTGATAACGTGAGTGACATATATTTTTCCGGGAATCCAATCATCATCAGCGTATGAAATACATTGAACTTGACATCCTCTTTGTCAACGGACACGTTCAACGGGGTCAAGTACGTATCCATCATGTGCCTTCTCCTTACCAAATAGTGGACATCTTCACAAAGGGTCTACCTCGCTTTTTATTTGAAGACTTCTGATTTGATCACCTCCCGTTTCGGCTACGGGGTGTAATAGACTTAGATATATAGGGTTTCGATCAAATACAAATGAAATTAACGTGCTAATTATGAGAATCAACTAGAGTAATTATATATAGACCTTGTCCTTATGCGGGTTGAAAAAAAAACATATATTGCAAATTTCAACCCTCACATCTTATCCTCCATTTCTTTCTAGTTGCACAAAAAAATCGGTGAAACTCAACTTGAAAATTTAGTGACCCTATTTGAGAAAAAAAAAAGTGCATTAGTGACCTAATTGGAACACTTTTAAAACTTTGTTACTATTTTATGACATATTCCTTATGGGGTCTCATATTCGGTCTAATACATGTTAGGTATATGTTACTTATTACTTGTCAGGGTTTTAGGTTTTTTCATGGATGTTGAGTATACTAACTTATGATATCGATTAAAATCACCTATTCAGATTCCCGTTAATTGAAACTCAATCATATACTAACTGATGGCGGATACAGAATTCTTTTCGTGGGGATGATCAGGATTTTCGGGCATAATTTACACAAATTTTTTTAAGGGGAAATTAATCACATCTACTGTATCATACACAGTTTTATTATTTATTTTTTTAAAGGCCGATGTTATAAAACTAAACTAAAATAAAAAAGATAGAGTGGGTGGGGGTGGGGGTGGGGGTGGGGTGGGTGGGGGGTTCTCAAAAACAACAAGCCTAAACGTACCAAAAAAAACGAACAAGATAACAAAAGTCTTTTTGTGAGATGCCTTTTTTTTTAGTTTTTTAATATAGGCATTTCAAAAAAATGAAAAATAAAAGTTCGTGTATGATATGGTAGATGTGGTTAATTTCGCATTCTTAAAACATTTTAGTGTAAATTATGCAAGAAAATCCTGATCAACCCCAGGAGAAAAATCCCAAGCCCGCCACTCGGTTAGTATTCAATTGAGTTTCAATTAACCGGAATCTTAATGGGTAATGTAAATCGATAAGGTTATAAGTAAGTATGCTCAATATCTGTGAGAAAACTTAAAAATTCGACAAGTAATAAGTAACAAATACCTAACATATATAAAACGGAATATGAGACAAAATTTTATAATAAAATATAAAACTAAAATAATCAAAACTCGTGCCTAAATTCCCTAAAATTTACAGATTAACCTTGAGTAATTGTATAATTAAGATTAAAGAAAATATAATAAAATAGTGATATTACTCCAAATTCAACCCTAGGAGGCTAGAAAACATTAAATTCATAGGACAAAGGGAGTAAAGACACTTGTCCCATGAAATATTATTATTATCCAAAAACAAATAAAGGACTAAAAACAAAGTTTCTTTTCCAGTCGCTATATTCAGACTTGAGGAGGTTGAGTGTATTCTATCTATCTGCACACCATGCTGACTGCACCATCTTCTAATGAATTATTATTATTATTCCTATTTTTATACCAAAAATCTCTTTACCAGGTTACTCTCTTGTCGTTTTCTCCCTCTTTACATAATCCAAGACTGGAATTAGCACTTTTTTCACCTTTTCTTTTCTTCTTTCTTGATCACCTCTAAATTCAACTAAACCCACCCCTATTTCTTCTTCATTTTCATTTTCTTCTTGATCATCACCTCCACCTGCTCTAGGGTTTTCATTATAAAGATGTTTTAGACAATACCCAGGTCAGATTCTTCTTTATTTATTTCAGTCTTTGACTTTTAGGGTTCGCTTATTAATTACAAGTTTATATTTTTATTTACTGTTATGTGTTTTAAGCTCAAGAACATGCAACAAAACCAAGAATTTTTTATATGGGTTTTTGTTGAATTGGAGAATCTTGAGGTTTAGCTGATCAAGTTTGTATCTTTATGTCTGTTTGAATAAGGGTTTTCTTGATTTGAAGTTATTTGGAAGTGATGGTTATTTGATTTATTGCTATTTTTCTTTGTGTGTTTGGTGAATTCTAGCAAGATATAACTAGTAATAGTAAAATTCAATGAAGTTAGTTACATATGTGTTTTTGTTTTGGACATTATAGGACAGTAAAAATTCAATAAAGATGTGAGGAAATTGTCATCAAAAGTGGGAAAGATTCAATCTTTTTTATTTAAATGGCGACGGAAAGCCTGATAAGAATCAGTGAAGCAAGTGGAAAGTGGGCGTCACAGGGTACATTTGAGGATCTTGAATTAGTGATAACGGGCCAAAATTTGGGCCCGAATAGGAGCGGGAGCGCACCTCCGAACATTGAAGGATCATTTGCAGCAATTGAAAACTTAATGTCTAGACATAAAGCTGCTGCGAACGCTATCGAGTCTGAAGAACAGCTTCGGGCTGACCCGTCTTATGTTGCATATTATTCGGCCCATGTTAAACAGAACCCGAGACTTCCTCCACCTATAGTTTCAGATCAAAATCGACATATGTTTCATAGTGTAGCAAATAATCAAAGATTCACATCGTTTGATGACTCTACCCGTTTGACTCAGAGTAACCTTTCCACTCATAATGAAGAATCAGATGATGATCAATCTACAAAACAGGTATAAGCTTTTCCATATAGTTTAATGTTTTACATATTGTTTGTTGTTATAATAGCTAACGTAATTCTTATACAGGAAGGTTCTCCACACGATGATGAAACTGATAATCGTGATGGAGTCAACACGGGTCAAAATTTGTACCCGAATCCCACGAATGCAGCTATTTCAAACCCACCAGAAGATGATATATCGCGTATAACAAATAGAATGGCTGCTATTAATATGTCGAGTATGCCGAATACAGAAAGTCAAAGGGACCGACAACAAAGAAGTATGTTTCAACTTCAAGCTAGTGGTCAACACCCTCAAATAGTTTCACAAGGTCAAACTTATATCGGGATGAGTCAATATCTTCAAACTCCCTCTAATTTCCCATCTGACGTACAACGGGCGTTGCAGTCATCTGGATACACGTCACCCTACGCGTCCAGCTCAGCGTATATGATGTCACCAAATCATGTTTACCCGAATATTTATTTTCCTCAACAATATACAGTCGGTGGGTATGCTTACAATCCACCATATGTACCTGCTCATATGCCTTTAGACGTTAATCCGTCTCCAAGCTATTTTGGTCAAAGTCAAAATCAAAGTCCACATTTGAACTATGGGCATCATCCTGGGTTACCGATTCAACCTCCGTATGCAGAAAGTTTGCAAGTTGCTACTCGTGCAGACGAGCTGATACAAAAGCAACAAACTTTAGGGTTTGTGGGCCATGGTAATTTGAACCCGAGAAGAATGGAACCACCCACGAGCCCGTACTACTTTGGAGGCCCGAGTAATATGGGTATTCTGCAGTTTCCAAACACGGCTTACGCTAGTCCACCTGTGCCCGGGTCACCGATAGGGGGGCCCAGTTTTCAAAGAAACGAATTGCGACCGTATGGCGGAAATCAGGTTTTTAGAGATCCGAAAACATATTCGTTTCTTGAAGAATTAAAGTCTGGTAAAGGTCGCCGGGTCGAGCTTTCTGATATCTTTGGCCACATTGTTGAGTTTTGGTGAGTGCTTGGCGGGTCAAAAGTTGGGTTTGAAGTTTAAAACGTCCCTTTATTGTCTGCAACTAAACGGGCTGGGTGGGATTGGGCTGACCTGAAAATAGGGGTGTAAACTAGCCAAGCCGAGCCTAACTCAAGCTCGGCTCGGTTAACTTACAAGAGCTTGAGATGGCCACGTTTTGAGCTCTATTCTGAAGCTGGAGCTCGGATCTTGAGTAGTTTTAATAAAGTCGAGCTAGGGTTGGGCTCGGTTTGGCTCGTTTATTTTATATTTAGTTAAGTTATATACATTTTTATTTGTTAATTTTATGTATTTTAATTATAGTTTTCATATATAGCATAATATATACTCATTATTTAGCTATTTTTATCACAAATTTATGTATAAGAATAATTATTGTATAAATATATATTTAATTTTTTTGCAAAATATAAATAAATAATAGGCTCATGAGCCAGCTCAAGCTTGATAAGTAACATGGGTATTCTGCAGTTTCCAAACACGGCTTACGCTAGTCCACCTGTGCCCGGGTCACCGATAGGGGGGCCCAGTTTTCAAAGAAACGAATTGCGACCGTATGGCGGAAATCAGGTTTTAGAGATCCGAAAACATATTCGTTTCTTGAAGAATTAAAGTCTGGTAAAGGTCGCCGGGTCGAGCTTTCTGATATCTTTGGCCACATTGTTGAGTTTTGGTGAGTGCTTGGCGGGTCAAAAGTTGGGTTTGAAGTTTAAAACGTCCCTTTATTGTCTGCAACTAAACGGGCTGGGTGGGATTGGGCTGACCTGAAAATAGGGGTGTAAACTAGCCAAGCCGAGCCTAACTCAAGCTCGGCTCGGTTAACTTACAAGAGCTTGAGATGGCCACGTTTTGAGCTCTATTCTGAAGCTGGAGCTCGGATCTTGAGTAGTTTTTATAAAGTCGAGCTAGGGTTGGGCTCGGTTTGGCTCGTTTATTTTATATTTAGTTAAGTTATATACATTTTTATTTGTTAATTTTATGTATTTTAATTATAGTTTTCATATATAGCATAATATATACTCATTATTTAGCTATTTTTATCACAAATTTATGTATAAGAATAATTATTGTATAAATATATATTTAATATTTTACAAAATATAAATAAATAATAGGCTCATGAGCCAGCTCAAGCTTGATAAGTGAAGTGCGAGTTTGGCTTGTTTATTAACAAACTTATTTTTATGCTCAATCTCGGTTATGCTTGGCTCCTTTACAACACTTTTCTCTATTTTTATATATTACAAGTTTGTTAATTACGATTTAAAAACAATATATTACAATATTAACCTGAACGATTTGGAGGTTGTATGGATTAAAAAGACTTTAGGAGACTTTCAACCTATTTGACTACAACCTGTTTCCCATTAGCTAGATTATTAGATGTCTGTTTTAAGATAAAACACAACCCAAATTGACCCATTCACAAGTAAAAGGGTTGAAATTGCTACGTCTTTGTATTTGCTTCTTTAAAGGAATTAACGTTATATTTGTAATTATTCACGTGTAGTGGTGATCAACATGGAAGCCGATTCATTCAACAAAAGTTGGAAATATGTAGCATTGAGGAAAAGGAATCTGTATTTAAGGAAGTTCTTCCTAATGCTTCTAGTTTAATTACCGATGTGTTCGGTAACTATGTTATTCAAAAGGTATATATAAATTTCACATAATAATTCAACCGACCACTTAATTTTTTATATTTCATTTTTCAACTTTCGTGCATTACAGTTTTTCGAGTATGGAACCGGTGAGCAAAGGAGGGAGCTTGCAAACCAACTTGAAGGTCAAATATTACCTTTAAGTTTGCAAATGTACGGTTGTCGAGTCATCCAAAAGGTAAATAACTAATTTGTGTTTTTGTGAAAAATGTATAAAATGCCCTTAAATCGATGCTATTAATGTTTCTAGGCCCTTGATGTTATTGAGCTAGAACAAAAGGTCAAACTCGTTCGTGAGCTTGACGGGCATGTTTTGAGATGTGTTCATGATCAAAACGGAAATCACGTGATACAAAAGTGTATAGAAAGTATTCCAATAGAGAAAATAAAATTTGTAATATCATCTTTTCGCGGTCAAGTTGCAGCCCTTTCAACACATCCATACGGGTGCCGTGTCATACAGGTTTAAAAGACACTGTTTCTTCTTAACTTTTGTTTTTTAATGATGTTACTTAGAAGGATGTGACTGATTTAACCTTTTTGCTGCTAAATAGAGGGTTCTAGAACATTCTACAGATGAATTACAAAGCCAATTTATAGTTGATGAGATATTGGAATCCGTTTATACTCTCTCACAGGATCAATATGGAAATTATGTAACTCAGGTTTGTTTGAACAACTATCTTAATAATATTGGTTTGGTATCTTAGTTAACACATTATTCATTTATACAAAATGGCCAAATAATGTTTATGGGCCAACCTAACCTAACCCGACCCACGTGGAACCCGTTTTGACCCACTTGCAGCACGTGATAAAGAGGGGAAAGCCCGAAGAAAGAAGCAAAACCCACTTGCAGCACGTGATAAAGAGGGGAAAGCCCGAAGAAAGAAGCCAAATTGTAAACCGGTTGGCGGGCCATGTTGTACAACTGAGCCAGCATAAATTTGCATCAAATGTGATTGAAAAGTGTTTGGAATATGGTGATTCTAAAGCAAGGGGAATCTTGATTGATGAAATCATCGGTGTTGGTGATAATAGTGATAATTTATTGGTGAGTAATCTTTTTCTAATGCGCGTATATTTATTAACGTCTCCTGTAGGATAAAATGTGGTTTTTAATGTGACGCAGGCGATGGTGAAGGACCAGTTTGCAAATTATGTTGTTCAGAAGGTGCTTCAAACGTGCACGGATGATCAAAGGGACTTGTTACTCGATCGGATAAAGATTCATCTAAATTCGTTGAAGAAATATACGTACGGAAAACATATTGTAGCTCTCTTTGAACAGTTGCATGGCGAAGGTACGGGTCTTATTTCTATCCTAAGTTTATTGTTATACGTATGTTTCCGAGTATCTTGGAAAGAATCTGACAGTTGTTTTTGAGTCTTGTTGCTTGCAGAGGATCAGGGGTCGAGTTCATAACTTAAGCTTGCGTCACACACGGTATGGAAATTGAAAAATGGAAAAAGAATTATTTGAAAGCGTCGGTCGACATGTACAGATCGCGTGTGCGATTCACTGGATGCAGAGTAGCATCTGTCCTTGTAAATTCGTGAACCTATTTGTCTAAGTGTGGTTGCTTGAACATCTGTTTTAGCTTATTGTATTTCTTGATAATTGTTAAATAAAATATTTGACATACAATAGATTTATGTGACGTTTTAAGACTGACTTTGGAAACTTGAGAGTCAAATCCAACTGGCTGCCTCATTGTCAGTAAAACATGAAAATACAAAAGTTATCCAACTGGGATGCCTGGCCTCATAGCCGGCCATGTGTCTAAAACTCTACATTTTATCAATACGGATTAAAGTAAGAAACAAGGGGCATGCGTAGTGCGATTCGGTTTATTCAATTTCGTGCACACCCGTTAGATACCAGACAAGAAAATATGTTATCCTGAATGTGGCTAAGTTATGATAAAAGATTATATTGAAGTATAGATAAAACAAACATGTTTAAAATTAGGTTGGCAGGTTATAAATGACACTTAAGAGGCTTGAACTTAATAGTTATGTATTTCAATACCTTTACTCTTAAAAGTTAACAGATCCATCTATTTAATTTTAGTTCATGCTAAACACCACATAGTTATTAAACTAGTTAGACATATTTAACTAAACACAGCATATTAAACAAATTAGTCTGAGCAACTTAAACCTTGATAATTACTATACCTATAACAAAAGTTTAGAAACACTTTATACAATACATAGATTCTTTTATTGTAAATAAGCTTTTTATTGAATAACCAAAAGCAATAGTGTTAATTTAGCTTTACAATTTTTAACTATAAATAACTATTTATTCTTCATTCATAAATATGTTTGTAATCAAAGTATCAAAAAAAGAATATATAAACTTTGTATAAAATTACAAAACAAAGAATGTAGCCTCTCAAATAAATTAATACTTCACTTATAATGAATTGATAAAGGTTTCAAAAGCACCTAAATTTTAAGCCCAGAATGAATTGCCACCACTCCTCCCACAAGATTTTCATACTCAACTTTCTGAAAACCAGCATCCGCGATCATTGAAGCAAAAACCTCCTAAAAAGCGCCATGATTTGTAATCCATATCTTACCATTTATTCTAAAAGTGGAATGGGTCAAACATGTTAAAAGTCAACCAAAGTTACAGGTCAACAAAATATATACCTGAGGAGGATTACGCCTCACGCTCTCCACCAAATACTGATAAGAATCACGGTCTCCTGCAACAAGCTCTCCTACAAATGGAATGACTGAGAATGAGTACTGATCATACCTGTATCATATCAGAGTGAAAAACAAATTACGATTAACAAAATAACATCTCGAAAAGGAGTCCACTAATGACTGTGAAAAGTCAACATAATAAGTGTGTTCTAAAAAAATAAAAAATGTGTATACTGCCTATTCTTTTGCTTGAAGCAAACTTAACATGTACTGTAAATCGATGACACACAAAAGTCAAATGTTGACTATTATTTTAAAAGTGCATACTGCTTGAAAACTGGAGAAAAAGATACAGTTAGTAAATTACCATCTTGAAAATGAAAAACCACTTTTTACTTTAAAAGTCAACATAGTACACACATTTTTTTTAAATTCAAAATGTGTCTACCTTCTATTCTTTTGCTTAAAGCAAACTTAAAATTACGTGTTGTAAACTGCATGACACACAAAAGTCAACCGTTTTTTGTTTTGAAAGTACTTACAGCTGCTTGAAAACTGGAGTGTCTACATGGCTGAGTTCAAGATAAAGAAACCTCCCTCCTTTTTTTAATACCCTGATTAAAGAAAACTATTAATAGAGACCGATTTGCCTTGCACATATCGATGTAATGTGACATTTATTTTAAAAAAAATTAGCACATAATATTTATCAAAGTACCTGTATGCCTCAGCAAGAACTTTTTCAATATGCGTAACATTTCTAATACCAAAAGCAATAGTATAACCATCCATTGAATTATCATCAAACGTGAGCTTTTCGGCATCTCCTTCAACCCATACAAGAGACCCCAAATCTCCAAGCCCTGAAAAGTTGGAAGACAGATACATGTATTATACATATATACACATGCACTGACACAAATATATAAGCGAGCACTTACCTCTTTGTTGGGCTCTCTTTCGACCAACATTTAACATATTTGGATTAATATCACAAACGAATATTTGAGTTTTCTTCATGCAAATTATCTTCAAATGTGTCTTCTATGGCTCTGCGGCTAACACTATTAATAGTTTCAAGAATTCTGAAAGCAACATCGCCTGTGAAATTTAATAAACATCAACTTCTTTGAAAAGAAAGAATGTGAATCATAAATATTAAACAAAACAAAAACTTTACGTTTATAAAAAACTGCAGGTTTCATCCTTCATCTTTAAACATCACGCTGAGCATCCTTTATGCTAACTTTTTGTAACAGATTACGTCCCTTACACTAAGTGCCGTCAAAAACTTCAGCTACTTTTTATAAAATGACAATTCTACCCTTATTCCTAAACTAAATACCCATTTTAGGGGTGTAAAGTGTAAACGGGCTGAGTCGAGCCCCAGCTCACCTAATTATGATGATGTAAATCTCGGGTCATTTTATTGTAAAAAGAAAGAAATAGAACAATTATGATAATTACAGCTTTGGTCCTTTAGGAGTAAGGTTAACTTTGACATTTTCGAAAGGGTAACTGAAGTATTAACGCCAATTAGAGTACAGGACACAATATGTAGTAAAAGGTTAACATAAAGAGTGTCAAGCGTGATTTTTGAAGATATAAGATGAAACCAACAATTTATTATTTATATAAACGTAAAGGATGTTTTCTGTAACTTTGTCTGTATATTAAAATAAAAACTAACCTGTCCCGCCAGCTACATCAAGATGTTTCATCCCTGGAAATGGATTCAACTTTGAAACCAACCTGTGAAAAAAGTGGGAATATAAAACGAGCCGCGTGGATGAATAATGGAATATAAAATAAACAATAAAGCTTTAAAATTTAAACTTTACCTATCTTTCCACAACCTATGAAGTCCACCACTCATCAACTCATTCATGATGTCATAATTTGATGCAACTTTGGTGAAGACATTACCTACCAATTGGCTTTTATCTTCTTCATTTACTTTTTTAAAACCTGGTGTACAACAAATTCGCTTAATTTCAAAGTATATACAAAACATTCAGTAACGAATTATTAATAAAATGGGAAAAACGAAGCAGGGTAGTATCTAGTAAGGTTGACCTACCGAAGCTCGTAGCATGGGAATGCAGTGTAGCTGCAGGAGTGAACATGGGTAGAAACTTGCTCCTCAAGTTACGGGCAACCGTTCTGACCGACATTATTTTGACTCTGTCATGGTCAACAAACCAAAATAAGGATATTATAATATAAATAAAACTGTTGAGGTAAAATGATAACATGCCAATACAGCTATACAGAAACAATCATACAGATGTTGTTTTCAGTTAAGCTGTATAGATATACCGCAAAACATGAAACAAGAAAATTGCATATCAAAGAAAGCATAATAACAATTATTAATTTAGTAATTTACTATGAACAACAATTGTATTGGTTAAGTGTTAAATTTGAAAATACAGGCATCAATATCAAATGCGGCTCGTGTGTATAAACTCACTAATTAGCTAAAGATCACAAGATACTCCATAACGGACAGATTGAAACTTATGATCACAATTTACAAACAGTTTCCGTAAAAGTAAACCGTTTGAGACATTTCATCAAACACCTTGTGTGCATAGTAAAAAAAATGCTCAAATTGGCTTTTCAGTTTGGATGAAAATCTTATAATTCACAGAAACTAATACATAAAAAAACAGATATACATAACACCCATCATTGCATAAAGTATATTTTGTAGGGGATGTACATTTTAATCTTTAACATGAGAACGTAGGAAATAATACAAATTTATTAAAAAATGAGAATGTAAGAAATAACACCAACTCAATGATTTATAATAACATAGAAAAGAACCTAAAAATTACAAAAAAAAGAATCAAAATCAAGAACAAAATAATAACAACAAATACCAACAAATACAACAAATACTTATAACAGCAAAAGAAAACATCTAATAATAACAACAAAATATAAATCAACAAATACTTATAACGTCTCATAATCGAAAATTAGCAAATACGAACAAAAAATAACAACAAACACCTATAAAAATAAACCTAATAATAACATCAAATTGGTTCTCACCGTTTTCATGTTAAAGAGTAAAATGTATTTGATCTTGTTTCCTATTTTGTATTATGTGAGATAAAAAGAAGAAATTGAAATTGAATTATTATGTGAATATAATTACGTCGGATCAAGAGCAAGCAAGCAGAAATGAAGAATCGCTGAGGTTTGATCGTGCTGACCAGTAAACGTCAAGAATATGACACAAACCCAACGTTGGTCGGCCTTGTTTTTACTAGATGTGACACAAAGGAAAATAATAATAATAATAATAATAATAATAATCACTAAATTTTGATCGTTATTCATATAAGTTTCAATAAAACCGCTTTTAATTATTAAAAAAAGAAGGATAAAAATGATAGAAGGATCACAAAACACGTATCGAAAGTTAAGTAGCTTTTACATAAAATGAAACCAAAAATTTGGTTTCTCCTCATCAAGATGCGGGATTCATTATTCAAATCAGACCCAAATAACTAAAAATTCAATTTGAATAAAAATTTGAATTTGAAGTTATTTGAGTCGAATCCTTATTCGATTCGTATTATATGCGTATGTTTGCGCTTGTGTAAATTTTTTATATGAGATACATTATGTATAAGTTTGGGTGATTGTCTATTTTATGGACCAAAAGAAGAAAACCTCAAACGGGATTTCAAGTATTCATCGTTAGTTTGACGTTCGAAGACGGCGCCAACCCGTTCTAAAAGAAAACCAACAACTCGTAAAACCCCCTGACTTGCCTATTCCTGAGAGCTCAAAGGCAACCCTGTCAATCGTAGCAAGAGTTTTTGAGTGCTGAAGGTGGGATTTGAACTTGTGACCACAAGGGTAACAAAGTTTTATCCACCCCAGCCGGTTTCAGTGGACCAAATGGTCATTGACTGTTAATCTAAATATCTAATTAGTAATTACATTCGATCAACTCGTTCTATGTCTCATCTAGGGATGGGATCGGTACCGGTACCAAAAATCATAAGCCCGAAAATCGCAACTTCTTGGTACCAGTATCGAAATTTTTAGTTCGGTACCGGTACCAAAAATCATAATCCCGAAAATCGCAACTTCTTGGTACCCGGTATCAAAATTTTTAGTTCGGTACCGGTACATGTACGATACCGGGATGGTACCGGTATCAAAATTTTTAGTTCGGTACCGGTACCAAAAATCATAATCCCGAAAATCGCAACTTCGTGGTACCGGTATCAAAGTTTTTAGTCCGGTACCGGTACATGTACGATACCGGGATGGTACCGGTATTTAAGATAAATTCGGGAAATACCGGTACCGTACCAATACCGAAACTCAAAACTTTGGTAAGGATTCGATACCAACGGTACCAAATCAGTACCGGTTCGGTATCAATACTAATTACCGGTACCCGAATTTGCTCGTCCTAATCTATCAGTTGACTTACGTGAATCTCACATTCTCGTACGACGTTATTATGTTGATTTTGTAGTTATGTTACTTATGTACGTCTTAGATTAAGTTTTGGAAAATAGAGATCTAGGTTTAATTTTTCTTTTCTTTTAAAACGGAATTTTTAGTTTTCATGTAAATTCTTGAGAAAATTACAAATTTTGTCCTTTTTAATATATGAAATTATGGGATGGTTACTTTTTAAAAATGAGTTTCACTCTTTATCCTTTATTTGTATGTTTCACTCGATTTTTGTTCTTGACACTAACGACTTTCCAATGATCCAGTTAAGTCTTGGCATGTGCCAAACATGTGAGGGTAAAAAGGTAATTTCCAACCCTTATTATTATTTTATTATAATTGTTATTAATAAAAAGTGGAATAAATTTTAGAGATTTTGGTCCCCTCACATCATCTTCAACAAACAATTTACAACCCCAACCCACCACCACCATCACTCCGATAATACAATCTTCAACCCTAACTCCACACCACCATCACTCCGACCACCATTGCCACAACCGCCGGTTACACCACCACCACATCAACCACGTTCTTTTATATTTCATTAAAAGTTAAAACCCCCTTCTTCTTTCACCATTTAACCCTAAGCCACCACCAAACCATCACCGCTACATGCCAGTAACAACCACCAATATAGCCATTGGTAACATATATGCAAACATTAAGATAATTGGCATGAATTGACCGTGTAAACCACTGTTGTGGCTCAGATCTTGTAAGGTACGAAGTCGCTTTTGGAGATGTCAATCAGGTGGTGGAGCCAGTGGGCGACGCCGATTTCTCCATATCTAACGCCGATTTGCGTAGCGAAATTGCGAAGGTGGAGGCTACTAGCTTATAGAAACTCGATTGAGGATATGATTATGGTGTTTCATACGCGAGGATGTGGAACAGTCCAGATATGTGTGTTGGTCAAAGATGGTGTTTAGCAGTTAAAGAAACAAGAACAACAATTAAAATTTGAAGTTTCATTACTTCAAAATTCCATTAATTGATATAAGAGTTGTTTGAAATGGGGTTCCTCGATATGAGATGGTATCGGCTAATTGAAGAAGAATGGGGTTTTGATTGAAGATGGTCGGAGTGTTGATGGTGGCGATGTAAGTAGCATTTGCAAGTGGTGGTAAGAGTGGTGGTGGGTTAGGGTTGAAGATGATGATTTGAAGAAGATGAAAATGATGGGACCATGGTCTCTAAGATATAGTATTAATGTTTTTATATAATAACAATAATAAGGGTTGGGAATTACCTTTTTGCCCTCACATGTTTGGCAAATGCCAAGACTTAACTGGGTCATTGGAAGGTCGTTAGTGTAAAGGACAAAAATCGAGTGAAACATGCAAATAAAGGATAAAGAGTGAAACTCATTTTCAAAAAGGACCCATTCTATAATTTCATATATTCAAAATGACAAAATTTGTAATTTTTTCTAAATTCTTTTATCTTATTCAAACAAGTTCAATTTGATGCAACTATAGTTTTCAAATCTTCAAATTCGAACAACCTAAAATTTGACTTACTCGATACACGATAATTTGACTTCCAGTTTGTTAAGATCGATGTCCCTTCAAAGCTACTCATATATCTTAAGTTCTATCGTTGCTGTCATCATCTAAGTGTAGTCTTGGAGATTGACGAACATATATATAGATTGGGGAAATATGTAATTAATGAACTTAAGAAGGAAATATATGTAAAAATCTCAAAAATAATAACACATAAACATGAGTTAAGCCAAATTATAAAACAATTCAAGTTCCAAATATGAATAAGCAAAAAGCAAACTATCATGTCCAATGATCATATGAAGGCCAAGTTAATCGTAGCTGGACGACACACACGAATATAAGAAAAATAAGAGATTTATTACATAATGATAACTCTTTGTTGACATGTAAATAAAAGTATTCTGAAGTTTCCTAAATTTCAAACTCAAATTATACATGACAAAAAAAGTATTATAATACACGAAAACAACAGTAATATACTTGTGTGTTTAATTACACAAACAAATGAAAGAAAAGCCCCTGATCCAACAGAATCGTCAATCCCAGTCCTTCATATATAAATGAAAGATTTGAATTGGAAGAAGAATAATTAGTTAACTTAAGTGTGTTTGGATTGGTTGATGAATTAGTAGTAGGGGATTACTGGTGGTGGTGGAGAGGCGTAGGAAACTCCGATCACTGGAGGTAGAGGTATGTTATCTAATGGTGGTGGATGAGATGGCAATGCGTGTTTGTGGGGTGGTGGTGGTGGTGGTGTGGTGATGATGAATGGTGTTGATATTTGGGTGATGGTGGAGATTGAGTTTTTGGTGGGTGAGGGTGCCATTCTTGTGGTGGTGGTGATTGAGATGGAATGGGTGTTTCACATGGTTTAGGAGGTGGTGGTGGTGGTGGAGTGCATTCGGCTGTGGGTGGT
Organism: Bidens hawaiensis; assembly: GCF_021521415.1. NCBI lineage: Eukaryota > Viridiplantae > Streptophyta > Magnoliopsida > Asterales > Asteraceae > Bidens > Bidens hawaiensis. The sequence continues at coordinate 501 of NW_027491404.1, read as the reverse complement.
GGTGGTGGAGATTGTTGAGGTGGTGGCGGTGAGGAATAATGCGGTGGAGGTGGGGACGAGTAATGTGGTGGAGGTGGTGGTGATGAGTAATGTCGTGGTGGAGACGAGTAATGCGGCGGCGGTGGTGGCGGTGGCGGTGATGAGTAATGTGGTTGTGGTGGTGGTGGTGATGAGTAATGTGGAGGAGGTGGTGAGTGTGGCGGCGGTGGTGGCGGTGACGAGTAATGTGGTGGAGGTGGAGGTGGCGGTGGGGATGAGTAATGTGGTGGTGGTGGTGGTGGTGATGGCGACGGTGGAGGTGGTGGTGGTGGTGAGCACGGAGGCGGTGGTGATGGCGATGGTGGAGGTGGCGATGGTGACGGTGGTGGAGGTGGTGATGGTGAGGGTGGAGGCGGTGGTGATGGTGAAGGAGGTGGAGGTGGCGAAGGGGAAGGCGGTGGCGGTGGCGGTGGCGGTGGTGATGGTGAGGGCGGGGGAGGTGGTGATGGGGATGGAGGTGGT